>NC_141628.1:39208570-40408570 GCF_047967505.1 Dipteris shenzhenensis | reverse complement strand
TTACAACTTCTTCCATTTTAGGGTGAATCTAGATACCAATACCAACAACTATCAATGTTTTAAGACCACCATGCACTAGTCCTATTAGTCTGGATTCCAAATTTTCAATCCGTTTTGGTTTTCAACAAATCAAAAAAAGGTTATGGAGCATGCCCTCAAATAGCTATGCATCACTTTAACACAACATTGGAGGCCCATTAACCCATGCATAATTATCTCATTTATGTGTGTCCTTGGGTTGAGGAGAAGTTCACATAGTGTACTTTAGAATGATTACTTGGTTGCATGTATGTATAGAACAAAATTTTGATGTTTTTGAATAAATTGCTATATCCTATAGTCTTGAAGATGCATGCTTCACACACAACATGTAGCACTTGTAATGCTTTTCTTGTTCCATATCCTTATTCCATAATTTTTTGCCTTCATGTTCAAGTTTGAAATGTGTACTACAACTTGAAGACAAAGTTTGCCGAATTTTGTTGAGCAATGCATAAGTTATGGGTCATGCAAGATACCTATATACAGAAAAGTCCCTAAACCTCACCAAAAATGGCTACACCCAAGCAAACAATGACCCTGCTCATTGTTCTTTGATTGATATTTACCTTGAATTCATATCATCTGCAGGTCTTTGATGTTGAGTCTAGCATGGTAATCCAATGAACAATTGCATTGCCTGCATCCACCAACCAAGAAACATACACAGTTCCTTCCCAAAGAACTTGCAAAATACATTTAATTTTCTTGAAAACAATCTCTGGATTACCTTCATGTAGTTCTCTGTGTCAAGCATTAACCTATGATACATTATGGGAGGTTGGGAGGTAGCACAACGAGATCGCCTTTTCGGACCCGACATTGAAAAATTCTATTATAGTGCCTCGCACTGCTCGGCTGGTGAACAACATACCGTGCTGTGTAGCATTAGCATGGTGAACAACATACCGTGCGGTGTAGCAACCTTGCGCTTGGACTAGACAATAGAGATCTCTCCAACCATCGCAATAATTTGAAAGATGAGAGATGAAAGGCACTCCACGATGCACATGTTCACGAGGCTATGAAGGGTGTTTGCAAAATTTTAGGAATTCTTATCGAGGCTGTGAAGGGTGTTTGCAAAACTATACTCTTAGGAATTCTTATCCTTGGCCGCAAAGGGGACGATAGAGAGTCTAGGGCATTAGCTTCGAAATGAAGAACTGACTATCAGCAGCTTGGCATGGAGGGGGAAGAATTGCAAATGGTTCAATGGTGGTGTGTAGCAAGGGAAAGATTCTTTGGGTAGCGCAGTCCAGGGAGCGGGAAAGAAGGTGGTTGATTCCAACAACCTTTTTTTTTTTCATTCTTTGCCCACTTTGCAAGGTGGCAAGATTGCAAACATAGACAAGATTTGTTAGTCAATTCACACACATTGAACAAAAGCTCACACTAAGATTACTCATTTGCAAAAAAAGGCGGAGTTGCATGAAAGGTGAGTTGCATAAGCACGAACCCGTTAGGGCGAGTCTCGAGGATTCTAGCAAAGCACCTGAGATGCTGCGAGGGACAAGAGGATGATTCAAATAAGACCTCAATGTCAGGCGAGATCGAGCTAGGAGGAAAGGAGGATAGGACTGAGTCAAGAGGCATTGAAGAGATTGAGGATGGTGCTGATCGTGGCAAGACTCCCGAGGAACCTACACAACCGTCCTACCTTGACTCCCTTACCAAATGCTTTGTAGGTGGATTCTCTGAGCTCGATGATGAAATAGTCAGAAGGCTCCTAGTGGCGGAGTCTAAGCGGAGAGCGAGGGAATCAGCGCAGGAACCTTGGTGCAAGAACAAAAAACCGCATGCGGTGGTCTACAGGTTTGAGCTACCAGACATCAGGCCGGAGCTCACTAGGCTAGCTAAAGGAGACCTATTGCTTTTTGCTCCCTGAGCGTGGGCCTTGGGCATAGCCCCTATGTAGGCCACTGTTTTGATAAGGGTCATGTAGGGGCCTGACCCACCCCATTTCTCTCTCCTTAATATCAAAGCTTGCATTTTAATTTATTTATTATTAGAAAAAAAAAATCTCACACTTGAAAGAAATGTATATTTTTATGTCCTTGATATTCCACATTCTTCGTCAACAAGTTTTTCTTCTCTAGCAATTGAAGAATAAGGATATCTTTACTAAACTACCATACATCTGCTCAATCCTAAGCCCAATGCCTTGCACTAGTCCTATCAAGCTTTCATTTTTGAATAAGCCTCAAACTTGCAACTTCAAACATTGGCAACCAATAGTGTCTGAGATGGGAATTGTAGATTTAATGTATATATTTCTATCATGAGCATGATCCTTATGAGTATTTTTTAATCCAAGATAGCATGCCAAATTGTTCATCTAGACCCAAAAATTCATTCTATCAATTTTCATCTGCAATTGAAACATACCTTCTACTTGCTGATTTTGTCTCTACAAAATACCCCCCAAAACCCACTTGATGAACTATATTGTTGGAAAAATTCTTGCGTATGAACAAGTGATGAGGAGAAGCATTGCTCGCCCAAATAGTTTCTTAGCTCAACTGGTCAAGAAAACCTTTTGGCAATGGATTTTATAGGTAAATTTGCTATTAGATTTTGAGCTATGTTGACTTGAAAATGTCCAAAGCAACTAAGATGTGCCATCATTTAATCTGCATAATTCAAGGACCTACACAATTGGGATTCAATCACCAACACAAATTAGTAAATCTGTTTACAAGGCCAAGCATCCAAATCAGGGAGAAGCGATATCAAATCATGTCTACTTATCACAAAGAACCAAAGAAATGCCGGAAGGATGATCAAAGAATCACAGCAGCAGGTAAACATAACCTCGCATTAGGCAAACCTTTTTTTAGTACATGATGCATACACATGACCTCTTCCAAGAAATAAGGCCTTTCCAATGAATTTTTACTAGACAAGAATACTCCATCGAGCATATCAAGAGTGAACCTAGCATTGTTGACATTGAAGTAGTGCATGACATGAATTTTTACTAGACAAGACTAGTCCATCGAGCATATTAAGAGTGAACCTAGCATTGTCGACATTGAAGTAGCACACGGCGTCTTGCATAGTAAGAGCAGAGACCTCCAACTTGGGAGTGTTGATAGAAGAGAGCTTCTGGACAAAAATTGTAGTATTTGTTGGAACAATTGCAGGAGTCGATGGAAAGCTTTGACTACGTGCAGGACTGGATGTAGTGTAGGTGAATGGAGTAATTGGTTGTGTGCAAGAAGGTGAAGATGGAGTCTACATGAAAGCTGATGGAAGGGGAGGAAAGATCCATCTAGGGACAAGACTACAAGAGTCAGTTTACAATATTGATTCTTTCTTTTCTTTTTTTACGTGCGAATAAGAGTTTTACATTAAGAAAAAATAAGAAAAGACACACAATTAAACCCTAGAAAGGGTGGCATAAACTACTCTAAAATCTACTACTAGTTTACTGCAGTAATGCAGAACTGAAACCAATTCATCCAGCACATGACCCCAAAAAATGCTCAGGAAAGGCAATCCATCTAAAACCCACAGAATTACTAGTACCGCGATCCAGATCATCCTATGAATAACCATTGCGTAAAGAACATTCCAGATAAATCTTTGACAATCTATCATCTTCCCCCAATCACTTGATAGTGCATTCTTCCATCTATTTTTAGTAGATAGATGCCCACAATTCTAAACCATGTGAAAGCCATGTGCCATACAAGTCTTATGATAGGATAACCCGAAAACCAATCAAGTCTTTTGCTAAAGAAAATTGACAAAGAGGGAAAATAGGAAACAGATCCTCACCCCACTTAGCAAGCCTATCCTGAGCCAAAAATCCGACTGAAACCATCCTCCGCAAAGTGAAATTTAGTCAAGCAGAGAAAATAGAAGACCAAGCATGCTTTAAGCATAATCTCCATATGAGAATGCCATCTTGTAAGCATAAGGGCTCAAGCCAAATCAAAAGAATCATCATTGGAGAAATCCTTGAGTGCAAGATGAGGGATAGACTTAGCACCATCAATAGTCACCCCAAATCAAAGATCCAAGGCTATGAAGATAAAAGGACTAGTCAGCCAGTCATCATGGATCTAAGAAAGAAGGGTTTGCAAAAAGCCCAACTCTGTAGTTGTTGCCGACACTACAGTACCAAATTATCCCAATTATGCTAGCATGAAAACCTAGCATCCCAGAGGTCTTTGCTGCTGCTGCGATGATAGTTTTGTAATCATTAGAACTTGATTCTTTATTGATTTGAAATGTCTCTCTTGTATGAGAACAAACGATCTCATCTAGCTCTTCTTTACGTTAGTACACAATTAGCGTTGGTCTCATATTTCATGCTATATAGTAGCCAACAAATTTTTTTTTCCCTAAGTGGGTTTTCCCCCAAATGTTTCAAATTCCCCATGCTTGCCTCCCCCCACACCTTTTACACCTTTTAAGATGATTTGCTTAAATAAACTTGACGACAAAAATTTTGGATGAAAAACTACAAAGTTTAGCCTTTGAAGTGCCTTGTCCTAACTTATACATCAATAAACCTTGCACGCACATGCATTCACTAACATCATTTTAGTATCTCCTTTAACCATAGCATCAATAAACTTGCCCTAAACTTGTAATGGGATTGGATTTTAGAGTATGATGGACACATGTGTAAGTAGTATTGTTCTTGTTGCCTTGTTATCATGACATGTTCTTGCATAATATCACCCTTGTTTTGTAAGTAAATTCAAAAATGGATAAAGTAATTCTACCTTGTACTTCACCTAGTTATACTGAAGTATCCTCCTTGAAACCATGAAATATTTATTAATTATGATGATGTGCACGTGGAAGGTACTATCATTAAAACTCTAGCATCCATCTTTTGTGTATACATGGCATGCAAGAGGAAACATTGGCATTAATAGAGAGAGTCCAAGAAAGCCATATGGGCTGAGTTTAAATCTGATATGGGCTGAGATAGACTATATAATCCTAGCCCCACCTAGGAATCCTACTTTCTCAATGCTCATGGATGGTGCATGGGGAAAAACAAGAAAATATCCATTCCAAGACATGAAAATGACATTAGGTGGCCATAATACTTTGCGCAAGCCTTGAAATGTCATAGTTTAAGTCTTGTGTAGCATATCATGCCTAGCCACTATCATTTGTATGGCTAGACACACACCAATCCATGTTTTACAATGCTCATGCATGATGCATGGTGAGAACCTTGGAAATATCCATTCCAAGCTATGAAATGAAATCATATGGACATTATACTTTTCAAATGATTTTGCAAAGTATAATGGCCTTTGAATACCATTTTCATGGCTAGAAACATAGTGATGCATCTTATTCAACGCTCATGCATGATGCATGGTGAAAAACTAGGAAATATCCATTCCTAGCCATGCAAATCACATCAAATGGCCATGATAGTTTTCAAGGGCATTAAAACTACCTAATTTAAGGCTTGTAAAAAGTATCATGTATATCAAATACCATTTGCATGGCTAACGATGCAAGGTTTCCAATGCTTATGTATGATGCATGGTGAAAAACTAGGAAATATCCATTCCAAGCCATCCAAATGACATCATATGTCCAAGATAATTTGAATAGGCCTTACACTCCAATATTTCAAGGCATATATGAAGTATCATGCACATCCATGCATGCTTTTCAATGCTCATGCATGATGCATGGTGAAAAACTAGGAAATATCCATTCCAAGCTATGCAAACGACATAGGATGGCCATGATACTTTGCACGGGCCTTGAATTCACCTTTTTTAAGTCTTGTGAAAAGTATCATGCCCATCAAATACCATTTTCATGGCTAGAAGCATAACGATGCATGCTTTTCAATGCTCACGCATGATGCATGGTGCGAAATATCCATTCCAAGCCATGAACATGACATCAAATAGCCATGATACTTTGCACAAGAGTTGAACTCACCTATTCTAAGGATTTTGTAAAGTTTCAGACCCATTTAATAACATTATCACGGATATAATCACACCAATGCATGTTTTTCAATGCTCATGCATGATGCATCGTGAAAAACTATGAAAAATCCATTCCAAGCCATGCAAATGATATCCAATGGCCTTGAAACTTTGCATAGGCCTTAAAATTCCCTACTTCCAGTTTTGTAAAAAGTATCATATCCATAAAATACCATTTTCATGGCTAGAAGCATACCGATGCATGTTTTTCAATGCTCATTCATGATGCATGGTGAAAAACTAGGAGGTATCCATTCCAAGCAATGCAAATGACATCAAACAGCCATGTTACTTTGTACAAGACTTCAAATATCCTTTTTTAAGGCTTCTAAAAAGTATCATGCCCATAAAATACCATTTACATGGCTAGATACACGCTGATATAATACACACCGATGCATGTTTCTCAATGCTCATGTCTGAGAAATATCCCTGCTAAGACAAGCAAATAACATCCAATGGGCATGATACTTTTCAAAGGCTTGAACTTGCTAGTTTAAGGCTTGTGCAAAGTGTCATGACATTTGGATGCCATTTTCATGGCTAGAAGCTATCAAATGCATATTTTTGAATGGGCATGCATAATGCATGGTGGAAAACTAGGAAGTATATGATCCAGTCCATGCAAACCACATTCGATAGCCATGACACTTTGAGTAAGACTTAAAATACACCATTTTAAGGCTAGTAGAAAGTATCATGTCTTTTGAATACCATTTTCATGGCTGGAAGCACACAGATGCATGTATTTCAATGCTCATGCATGATGCATGGTGAACAACTAGAATATATCCATTCCAAGCCATGCAATTGACATTAGATGGGCATGATACTTTGCATAGGCATTGAAATTGCCTTGTTTAAGGCTTGTGCAAAGTATCATTCCCAAAAAATACCGTTTTTATGGTTAGAAGCACACCGATGCATGTTTTTCAATGCTCATGCATGATGCATGGTGAAAAACTAGGAAATATCCATTCCAAGCCATGAAAATGACATGAGATCGTCATGATACTTTGCACAAGCCATGAAATCACCTATTTTAAGGTTTTTACAAAGGTTCATGTCCATAAAATACCATTTGCATGGCTAGAAGCACATCAATGCATGTTTTACAACACTCATGCATGATGCGTGGTGAAAAACTAGGAAATATCCATTCCAATCCATGCAAATGACATAAAATGGCTATGATACTTTGCGCAGGCATTACAATTATTGATTTAAAGGCTTGATCAAAGTATTTTGACCATCAAATACCATTTTTAGGGCTATAAGCACACCGATGCATGTTTTTGAATACTGATGCATGATACATGGTGAAAAACTAGGAAATATCCATTCCATGCAATGAAAATGACACCAAATGTCCATGATACTTTGCACAAGCCTTGAACTCACCCATTTTACTACTTGCACAAAGTATGGTGCTTATCAAATGTCATTTGCATGTCTAGAAGTTGACAGATGCATGTTTTTCAATGACCATGCATGATGCAAGGTGCGAAACTAGGAAATATCCAATCCAATCCATGAAAATGACATCGAATGGCCATGATTATTTGCATAGGACTTGAAATCATTTAGTTTGAGGCTTTTAAAATATCATGCACATCTAATACCATATGCATGGCTAGAAGTACAATGATGTATGTTTTCAAAGGTGCAAGGTGTGGTAAAAAAGGAGATATGATAAAAAAAGTCAACACGCACCCTAAAACACGGCCTCCCAGGCTACAAGATTTTGTAATCCAATACAAGTCATCATTTATTAAACCTATTAAGAAACTAGAAGTGAGAGAAGTACTAAAAGTTTAGAAAATGCAAAAACAAAGGAAAACTTTGTTTTTGTCGGTATAGGTGCCAGCATATACTGATGCCTATACCAACTCAGATAAACTTTCAAAAAGCAAACCAAAATGCCTCTTTTTTTGCCACACCTCTCTTGTTTGAGATCTTGCCAACTTTTTGCCTCTTCCTCATGACCTTTCCAGCATCTCCCTACCCTCCCCTACCATCCCTACACCACCCACACCACTGTTGGTCCACTCCCCTCCACTCAAAGCTTGAAGAAGAAGATTTCTATTTTGGGAACTAAAGAAGTGGATGATATTTTGAGTGGTTTGTCTTCAAATCTCTTCTTCTAGGTAAGCTTCCCAACCCTTTCATTTGCATTAGAATAATCTTTGGATTCTTCATTGTGTGTTTACACATTTCTTATGTCTTTTTGGTTGCACAAAAGGCACATATGAGATTTTTCTATGGCCCAGGGGAGATGCTGCCAAAATTTTCCAATTACTTACTTGCTTGATATGATTGCATCTTGTTGCTTGCTTGCTTAATATCTTGTTGTCTTGTTTGTGTTATTTCATTTCTCATGTTTTTTTTGATTACTTGTTGCTTGACATTGTTGCTTTTTACTCATTGCTTGATTTGTAGCATAATTTTTAGCACTCATGCACAATGCATGGTAAGAAATTTGAAAATACACATGCCCACCAACCAACCATGAAATTGATGCATGATCCCCATCAAACTTTGAAAGAAAAAGTGTTTTTATCTCATTGAAGCTATGTAAAGTATCATGCGTATCAGACACACATACATATGCTAGAAGCACTCTTGCATGGTGCATGTTTAAGAATTGTGAAAATACACCTGCCCAACCATGCAAATGATATCCTATCAACTAAAAAGTTTTCTAGGATAAGCGTATTATTGGTATTAAGACTTGTATAAAGTATCATATCCATCAAACCCACACACATATTCTAGAAGCACATTGATGCTTATTTTTAACACTCATCTATGTTGCATGGTAAGAATTGTGGAAGTCCTTGTGGAAATACACATTCCGGGCCATGAAAAAGATACCTGATCCACATAAAACTTTTGTAGGAACAATTCTATTACTTTCATTAAGGCCTATACAAAGTATCGTACCCATCGGGAGTTGGTTATGTAGCAGTACGAGTTGATGATGCAATCATTAAGGATGCTTGTATATTTAAAGAAAATTATGAGATTCACACATAGCGTCAAACCATAGGCTTGAATGTTTCTTGGAAAATTCTTCATGTAATGTCTTTATAATTTTATGTTTTATTTTACTATGTAAAATTTGTATTATTCATTTCTCAATCAACTATTGAATAATATTTGTTATCAAGTAAAATGCCTGTGTTACAAGAGGTAAAAGTTATTCCTTAAAATTTTAGATGACTTCTTCACATTGTGTACTATGAATACTGACATGGTATGTATAATTTTGAAATGTTTTATTATTTTAAGTTATACTTTGAATTTTATAGCCCTTATGTTTTTGGTTATTACCACATGTAACATGTAATATGGGCCTGTCTAACATTGCGTTTATCAGCACGTCTATTTGCACATGTATTAACACGTCTATTTGCACATCTAAACTAAGAAAATACGGGCCCGTCTAACATTGCGTTTATCAGCGCATCTGTTTGCGCGTGTATTAGGGCATTTATTAGCGCGTTTACACTAGGAATTAGACGCGTATTTAGATGCAAACTAGAGAATACAGAAAGTGAGATTTTGGTGTACATCATTGCTTTCCAAACATTGCCCATGATTACCAAAGCACATAATTTTAACAAAAACATCAATGCTTTTTTGCAAGCCCACATATACAAGAATTAAGTGAGGTGAGGAGAATGAGACAATATGTAAAATAGTTTTGCCAATATCAATGATGCAATCTCATCCTCAATGAGATCAACCCTTGCCAAACTATCTACTTCCAAATCCAAACAAGTGTTTAGATCTACAAATACATTCAACCCACTATTACTTGTGCTACTCATGTGCTCATCGAAATCAGCATCACCAATGGTAGGCTCGTCCTCACGGGTAATGGCCTCAATATCTGTATCTGCTATCTCATGATCATCCTCCTCTCTCGTATCATGGCCATCATCACGTCCATGGCCATGATCATCCTCCATATGCTCCATATTAGTAAATGTACTATACATCACTTTGGAACGTGGCATAATAGGTATGACATGCCACCATCTATTATTATCCACCATTGGTTGGTAGACAACCTAATTCAAACACAAATACAATCATGTTATTTTTCTTGCATCAAATATTTGAAAGCGAGTATTTTTATATGTGTGCACAGTACCTGTTCACATTGTTGCGGTAGTACTAGTGTGTCCTTCCTACTTTGCCAAAACTTTGTGGAGTCAATAGTTACAAAGCCACTTGCATGGCATTTGATTATTGCATTAGGGCCTCTTTCCACCATGTCCTTAAACCACTTTACATCCAAAACATACACAAATAAGTGTCGAAAGTCAAGCTTAATAATATCTTGGATTATGCCACAATAATCATCCATGGCTCCATTGGCTCCCTCAAAGCCAGCAATGACACCGCAATCTTGTGTGTTTCTCTTATCATCAATCCGTTGTGTTCGAAAATGCTTGCCCTCACACCATATAGCATTGCACATAGTGCACTACACCAAGAAAAAATCAATTAAATAAGCAATCTAAATTATTGAAAGCTCCTAACTTATGCATAACATTCTATATACTGACCTTGCTCATGCATCCCCTAGCATACTCCCATTCTTCCATTGTGATATGCATCCCCTCGTCTTTCTTTGCTTTCTCCATTTCATCAAGTAGCCAATCCACATGAATATCCTTTGGAAGTGCTCTTAGATACTGAGGGTATGGACACGAGATCCGTGGTGTGTACGAAAGAGGGCCCTTTCTTCTTGTCTTCTTGCCTTTGCATCCTCGTATCTTGTCACCCATCTTTTCATCACATCACTATTAAGCATGCAATAGAGGTTGATACTATTATGCAACTCCGTGTCTATTACTTTGTTGCGTCCTTTCCCTTGAGGCACAATAGAGGTCATCCTTAGGTCTTTATCATCTCTCCATAGTCGTGGGAGAGAGCTATCCACATCAACAAGAAACTCAGAAATATATACAAGTGACTCTTGTACCAACCAACCCTCGGCCATGCTACCTTTGGGTCTTGCATTTTGTCTCATGAAGCCCTTCAAGGTCTTCATGAAGCGCTCGAGGAAGAACAACCATCGTGCATGTATAGTACCGCATATAGCAATCTCATCCACCAAATGCACTATAAGATGTAGTTGGCTTGTGAGAATAGAACATGGAAATGTCTCCTCCACTAAACAAACCACCTCCACTGACATAACTCGAGCATTCTCAAGCATGGTGGGATCTATTTCCTTTGAGCTCACATACCTAGAAATGAAAAAGTATAGCATATTAGCAATATGAACACCTTGCATGGAGCATTGATACGCATCATATTTTGTATCATGTAAAGTACCTCACAAGGTTGCCCATCTTGTAAATACAATCTTTCACGTCCTTCGATGCACTATGTGAAATGCTAGTAGGTAGTATGAACTGAACCCAGTGGAGGTGGTTGACTAGTTTCTTATAATTATTCACTCACAAATTTAAAAGGAAAAAGATATTATGCACATAAAATACTTACTTGGAGCATCTTGTGCCAATCATGAGATTTCAAGCCATATAATTGCTCTACACCTCTTTTCTTGCTCTTTGTAAAGGCTCCCTTCAAACACCTCATGCATCCAGTGGGAGTACGAATTGTAGTAATAGCGCACTTCACCACCGCCATCTCTAGCTTTGATAACCTCCACGGTTCATGAGGTAAAAAAACACGCCCATTTGGTCTCTCTTGTGGCCAAGCTTCACGCATCCTCCCTGTGGTACGTAGATCCTCCCTTATGCCTACGGAATCTCGTGTCCCATTCAAATGCTCCCAAATGGTAGATGTCACATTCTTGAAGATATGCATGGGATCAAGTAGGTGATTGATCTTGAGGTGGGACCAATATGGTAAACGATAAAAGATGGAGTATCTAAACAAAATAAAGTGTTATTGGGCAATCTTTATTTCCAGCCAATATAGCATACAAGTTACAAACCCTTACCGGCTCATGCCAAGTGGTGGAGGAGTTGTGGAACCGTCCCAAATTCTCATCCAATCTCCCACGGTGAGTGATTGTGGGAGGACTTCATTCCAAGGGGCAACATATCTAGGATGATCAGGTGGGAGAAATCGATGGTGATTCTCATAGATGACCTTATTCAATGCGTCTGCCCATGAGAAGGACCACAAACAGGACATGCATAGTAACCCGATGTAGTGAGACCTGAACAATAGATGTAATTAAGAGTTGAAGGTGGGTTTAGGGTGCCACATCCTTTGCCTATTCATAATTAGAAGTGCAATGCTTACTTGAACACTCGCCATAGCCTAGGAAGTCATGCATCGTCCACATCAAGACTGCTTTGCAGTTGAAGTCTCGTGACGAGGGAGGCCTACTCACATCATGCACCTCGATACCTCTCCAAAGTATCTCTAGCTCATCAATCAAAGGATCCAAATAAACATCAGGGTTTTTGACTTTATGTTTCCCTGGAATTAGAAGGGACAACATAACATGTCCTTTCTTAATAGCCATAGAGGGTGGAAGATTATAATTCACCAATATCATTGGCCACACACTGTAAGAGGTGCTTTTGAGACCAAATGGGTTCACACTGTCCATACCCAATCCAAGTCTCAAGATCCTAGGTTCTTCCTTGAAGCTTGGCCATGTGTCTTCAATATGCTTCCATGTAGGAGAGTCCGCGGGAGTTCTCCACTTGTCATCGATTGATCAATGGGAGGAATGCCATGACATGAGCTCTGCAATAGATTTGAACTTGAACATATGTTGAATGCGAGGGATTATGGGAAAATGTCACAGAACCTTACAAGGCACGTCCAAAGTTTTGAGATCTGCTCTATATCTTGCCTCTCCACAAGTAGGACACGGAGTCAGCATAGCCCAATCGGCTACACAATGCGGGCCCATCTCCCATGTCGTCTTATGTCCCTTCCCCCATGCTGTCTTATTCCACTTCCGCCATGCCGTCTTATGCCCCTTCCCCCATGCCGTCAGGAGGTCCTTTTATCTCGCAAAGCTGTCGGCGTACTCCTGTGCAATCAAGACTCGGTTCTCCAACTATGAGTGGTCCACGTAGTCCCGTGCAGTCTCCAGCTACGAGTGGCCAGCGTACTAGCTCGACACGACACGGTAGTGTGGGGTTAAAGGTCACTGTGCCTTAACCCCAGTTATGTACAATACTCAAATACATATATAAATAAATGAAAAAGAAGATTAGGGTGGTTCTCCACCCACCAAACTTGTGTGGCTATCTATCTCTCTCTATCCTTCTTCCGTTCTTGCTTCCGTTGAGAGCACTCTCAACTGGTATCAGAGCTCGAGTGATCTAGCTGAGCGTGCGTGAATGCTGGATGCTCAGCAGCTCTGTGGCAGGAAGGAGAAGCTCTATGGGAAGCTTTGTGGGTGACTTTACTTGCATCCGAGTGTGCAAAGACCTTGGAGGAACCTTTGGAAAAGTCACTTTGGCTTTGCGAAGTGGTTTTGAGAGCCTGTTAAGAGCTTTCAAAGAAAAAGTCGTTTTTTGAGCTTTTCCCTGTTCCGTTCGATGACAGAGACTCCGTATTGACTTGTAGAGGCAACTATTGCTTGCTTTTGGTGTCCACATTACTTCAGGAGCCTGGAAACACCTTCATTCCTGAATCTAGGATCATTTCATTGGGTTTCTGAGTCAGTGTGTCAGTTCCTGCGTTTTTTGCCCGGGTGTTGGAACTCAAGTTTGGAGCAACCATTTGCAGATCTGTCAGTTCCGGTGGACTCAGGAGGTCCTAAAACTTCTATGTTGCTCATCATTCGCACTCCGATGGAGTTTACAAACAGCTCTGTTTCCAAAAACGTTTTTCAGCCCGTGTGTTGGACCCAGTGATTGAGACCACGGTTTCCAAAACCGTCTGTCCCATTGCATTCGGATGCCCAAAAACCCCTACCTGTCAGTTCTTGCGCAATTCGGTGGAGGATTTTTAGAGTTATAGATCTCTGTGTATTCGATTTCGTCTCTCTATTATGCATTTTTCATTCTAAGGTTTTGAAAACTTAGATTTATGCCACATGGCAGTGGATAAGTGTTGACTCCCATTTCTCACTCATCGGTTGGGATTTTGGAGTTCTGGCAGAAGAGAGATATTTGCAGATTTTATTGCTGAGTCCGATTATGCAATGGCGCCCATGTTTTGAAGCATCTCAGGTTCTATTTTCAGTAGCGCTCATTACCGTGGGACTATGATTTCTTGAGCATACCTTATGCAGATCACTCTGGTTGCAGTTTGAGCAGTAGTTTGAGCAGTGTGCGCTCATTCGTGGTATGCATTGGGTTGCAGTGGATGATTTATAGGCCATTTGGATGCATTGTGGTCCTTGTTGGATGTGCTGATAGGCCCAAATTGCCTTGTGGGATGCTATTTTTTATGGACGCTTTGCACATGGATGTTATTTTAAGCTAAGGGATAGCTTTGACACATTGCAAGTGATGCACTGATAGTGCTATGCTCTCTTGGATGAGATATTATTGATGCATATGCCAGTGGATGGTGTTTATGCTTGAGTCATTTGGCACTTATTGGCATTTTCTTTTGGGCCAGATTTGCTCATATGGATGCATAGTATATGCACATGAGTCAAATGCATCTTTTGATGCTTTGAGCTTTGAGTTTTTTGTGATATTTCAGTCTATTGTGGCATACACGTTTAGGTGCACCTAGTATTTGGTGTGATTCTCTCTTGCAGGCACTAGCATTTGGGATTTTGTTTCATTTGCATCATGGCATCCTCTTCCACGTCTGAAAAGGAGTTTTTCAGCATTAAAAAGTTTGATGGGACAAACTTTTCTTTGTGGAAAGAACAAATAAGGGATGTGCTTATTCAAAAGAAGCAGATTAAACCCTTGGCAGGGATTGAAGCTAAGCCTGCAAATATGTCTGAGGATGATTGGAATGAGTTGGATGCATTAGCAAAGTCTACTATTAGACTTCATCTTGCAGAGTCAGTTTATTTCACAGTACTAAATGAGCAGACTACGGAAGATTTGTGGAAGAAACTGTGTGCCACTTATGAGAAGGAAACTGCCTCTAATAAAGTTTACCTCATGAAGAGGTTGTTTGAGCTGCAGATGAAGGAAGGGGTCTCCATTGCTTCTCACTTGAATGAATTCAATATTATTTTCAGCCAGCTTCAGGCTCAGAAAATGAATTTTGATGCGGAGACTAAGGCAATATTTCTCTTATGTTCATTGCCATCCTCATGGGATACCTTCCGTACAGTTGTCAGTAACTCTGCACCTGGTGGAGTACTGAAATTTGATGATGTTGTGGGTAGCTTGTTGGCCGAGGAGATTAGACGGAAGTCTATGGATGGCAACAAGCAGGATGCAGCCTTAAATGTGCAAAGGGGCAGATCACAGTTCAGGGGGAAGTCCTAAGAAAGAGGGAAGTCACGTAGCAAATCCAGGGCACGGAACATTGAGTGTTACCACTGTGGCAAGAAGGGCCATATGAAAAAGGATTGCTACAAGCTAAAAAGAGAGCAAAGGGATAAGAAAAAGAATGCAAATTGGGGTGCAAATCAAAAGGAAGAGAGTCCAAGGGAGGACAAAGGAAAAGTGAAGATCGAGGAGATCAATGCAGTCACACATGATAGTGACAATGATGTTCTCTTCATGTCTAGTTTATCTGCAGAGTTGCTTACCACTTCAGATGATGCATATTCCCAGGATTGGATTTTGGATTCTGGTGCTTCATTCCATGTTACTCCCCATAGGGAATGGTTCTCCACTTATGATAGTGGAAAGACAGGTTGTGTGCATCTTGGAAATGACTATGCATGTGACATAGTGGGAGCAGGTGACATAAAGTTTTCTTTTGCAAATGGGTCTACATTTGTTTTGAAACATGTGAGACATGTGCCTAAGCTGACCAAGAGTCTTATTTCAGTGGGTCAGCTAGATGATGCTGGTTTTCACACCACTTTTGGCTTTCACAGTTGGAAAATTCAAAAGGGCTCCATGCTTTTGGCCAGGGGTGCCAAGTGTGGGACTTTGTATCCCTTACATGTATCAGGGGTATTTGATCATGTTGTTGCAATAACCGAGCAGCCAAGCACTTCTTTGTGGCATTGCAGGTTGGGGCACATGAGCCAGAATGGAATGAAACTCTTATGCCATTTGGGTTATGTACCGCATTTGAGTTTCTCTGATTTTGAATTTTGTGAGCACTGTCTCTATGGGAAGCAGACTAAATCAGCCCATAAAAGAAGGGGAAAGAAAGAGTTTGAAATGCTTGATTTGGTGCATTCAGACGTATGTGGTCCCATGCCTACACGGTCATTAGGCGGGGCTGAATACTATGTGACATTCATTGATGATGCAACTAGGAAAGTGTGGGCTTATGCTATAGCTCGGAAGAGTGATGTGTTCCAGGTATTTCAGATATGGCTGGCCTTGGTTGAGAATCAGTCAGGTAGAACGCTTAAATGCCTACGGACTGACAATGGTGGAGAGTATCTCTCTCATGACTTTCAGCATTTCTGTGATACTCGTGGGATTAAGAGGGAGCTTACATCCCCTCGTATTCCAGAGCAAAATCCAGTTGCAGAAAAGATGACCGTACCATTCAAGAAAGGTTGCAATGCATGCTTTCCAATGCAAGTCTTTCTGGTGGTTTTTGGGCTGAGGCAATGAAGACTGCAGTGCATGTGATCAATAGATCACCTAGTAAGAGTTTGGATGGTGGTATTCCTGAAGAGGCATGGAGTGGAAAGAAGCCCTCTTACTCTCATTTGCGTATATTTGGGTGTGAGGCATATGCACATGTGCCAAAAGAGCTTCGAAAGAAGCTAGATCCTAAGTCTAGGAAATGCATCTTTCTAGGTTATGGTGAAAGTGGAGAGATGGGCTATCGTCTCTGGGATCCAGAAGCAAAGAAGATCATACGCAGCCATGATGTGGTCTTCAATGAGGCATAAGGCACCCATGAGGGATGTGGAAATGAGGAGAATCACTTTCCAGGATGTGAATCCACCTGCCTATGTTGATAGACAGCAAGCTGTCCATGCACCAAATGTGCAAGAAATGGTACCACCAAGTACTCCCACAGGTATACAATCAAGGGTAGATGATGGATCATCTATTGGTGGAAATGATGAGCCAAATGTGGCTGATATGCAGGTGGGACAGCAAGCTGAAATGCCATTGAGAAGATCATCTAGAGTGTCTAGACCACCTGATAGGTTTGTTCCAGGGGTAGACTATGTGATGCTTACTAATTGCGGGGAGCCTTCTTGCTACAGAGAGGCTATGATGCGTGAGGATCAACGCAAGTGGGAGTATGCTATGCAATCAGAGATGAGTTCACTTATGAAGAATAAGACTTGGGACTTGGTTTCTTTGCCACATGGAAAGAAAGCATTGCCATGTAAATGGGTCTACAAAATGAAAGTCACAGGTGATGATGTGCCTAGGTACTTTTAGCCGAAAAAGTTATCGAGATCAGAGGCTAGAGACTAAGTATGGCTACGCTCAAAGGCCATAGAGAAAAGATCACGAGGGCGAAGGGATGTCATAGGGGTGAACAAGGAATTAGAAGTGGAGGGAAGGAAAAGGGAGACTATGACACAAGGGGAAAGGGAGAGGGGGAAGAGAAGCATGTACATGATAGGAAGAGGAATGTTGAGATGTAGACATCAAGGGAAGTGAACCATACTTTATTGGAAAGAAGGGATGAGAGGGAAATATCAAAATACTAGCTAGGTGGCTTTACAAGAATGAGCGTGTCTCATCAAGGAATAGCCCCTTCCTTTTATAGCCAAAAGAGGGGGTCTCTCCACATTAATGTATCCTCCCACATGCATGGTGTGTGTGGAAAAGTCTTCCATGTGGGCTAGGTGGGTACGCACTCTCAATTGTGTGCGACAACCCTTTGCCTCCATTTTCCACATAAATCAAGCCCCATATCTCAAGTCTATGATACTCCCTTGGTCTCTTTCCAATTTTATAATAGGTTCAAACCTCTAGGAGGACAAGTGGAGGGTTGGCACAAGGAATCTTGCCACCTCATCCTACTTTCCCCATTATTTAACTAGCTCTCTTGGTCCTTCTATACCTCCCCCACATGGGCCTATCTCATATGGAGGGAATAACTCAATATAATAGCCATCTCCACCCATTTTATAGTGCTTCTCCCATGGACTTTGAGCCATATCTCACTTAATGCATCCTAGGTGGAGGGGTGGCACATGGAGGAGCCATGCCACCTTGCATTTTATAATATTACTATCATGAATTATGTACAACACACCTTATGGGTCCTCTTACATGGAAGGGTGGCACATGGTCATGCCCTGCCACCTCAACCTTGGGCCCTATGCACACCATATTTTATTATACTATTGCCACATATACAAACACACATACATATTAATGCCTCTTTCCTTAGACAATTTTATCCATAACAGTTCCCCCCCCTAGGCAGGGAATGCATAGCATTTCCATGCCTGGGACCATCATGCACAAAGAAAGGCTTGAGGTAACGCTTGTTGATCACCTTCTTGCCATATGGTTCATGCAGCTCTAGAACTTGTACAGACCCATTGCTACGTTCTTTGATGACTTTGTATGGACCAGCCCACGGTGGCAGAAACTTCTTATCCATTTGGTGGTCCAATCTGTTATCAAAGCATAGCACAACATCCCCCTCAGCAAAGTGTCTTTCCCATCCCTTGCGAATCTTAGCATCCAATCGGGCCTTTTGTCGATTCTTTTGGATCTCTGTTTGATGTAGTGCAAGGCGTCGGGTCTCATCTAACTTCTCAAGTTGTACCAATCTGGCCTCTACACGTTCATCTTCTGTCATCCTCTGTTCCTGTGCCAATCTCAAGGCCGGAATCTCTATCTCTAGTGGTAAAACTGCCTCAGTACCATACACCAACTCAAAAGGGGTGTGACCTGTAGATGTTTTATGAGTGATTTTGTAAGCCCACACGGCTTCAGTGACCTTCTGATCCCATTGGCTCCTATTCCCTGCGGCCATTTTTCCCATGGTTTTACAAAGGAGGCCATTGGTCCGCTCTATTTGACCCATGGATGCTGGATAATAGATGCTAGAAGTGTGATGATCAATGCCCATGCGATCCATGAGTAACTCTACTGCTTCATTTAAGAATGGACTCCCATGGTCAGAGACTATCTCCATGGGTGTCCCAAACCTTGTGCAGATACGTTCAAATATGAAACTTGAAACTGCCTTGCCATTTGTAGCAGAGAGAGCGACAGCTTCAGCCCACTTAGTGACATACTGAGTGGCTACCAAAAGATACTTCTTTTTGCGGGCAGTCATGGGCAAGGGCCCGACAAAATCTATTCCCCACTTCTGAAATGGATGGATGGACATCACTGGGTGATGTTGCCCGGGACGCAAATCCTTCCTACCGAAGAATTGACATGGTTCACAGGTTTTGCAATGCAAAGTGACATCCTTGAACAATGTCGGCCAATAGTATCCAGCATGTAAAATCTTCTTAGCTGTATAGTCATAGCTGTATAGTCACTGGCATAGTGGCCTCCACAAAATCCATCATGATAATGCTTCAATACCTTAGGCACTTCATCTGCATCAATGGCCCGTCTGAGTACCCCATCCATGCCTTGACGGTACAACACCCCATCAAGGAGGGTATAGCGCCTACTATCTCTACGGATCTTCTTTCTCTCATAGCTAGTACTTTCTGAAGGAAAGGAGAAAGCGGTCAAAAACTTATAGATACCACCATACCAAGGATCCCCAACTTCTATGGCTGCTACAAGGGTTACATCAAGGCACTCCTCTAAATCAATCAAAGCATTCTTCAAGTTGGAACAACCCCCTTTTACAATTTTGAAAGAAAAATCATATTCTTGTAGAACTGCCAACCATTTGGCCAACCGGCCCATGGGATTTGGTGATTGAAGAACCTGCTTTGCAAGACCAGTGCTAGTGAGTATAAAGAAGGACTTTCCAGCCACATAATGCTTAAATTTCTCAATGCAAAACACCAAAGACAAGGCATGCTTGTCGGCCTCTGAATAGCGTCGCTCAGTGTCGAGCAATTGTCAACGGGATACATGAACCGATCCTCCCCTTGCTGGAGACCCTTGCTGGAGAAGAATACCTGCCAGAGTGTGCTCACCAAATCCAGGATTGATATAGAAGGTCTTTGACCAGTCTGGATTGCGTAGAATGGGTTCTGAAGCCAGAGCATTCTTGATTTGTGCAAAACCAAGATCACAATCCTCATCCCAAGAAAAATCAACCCCATCTTTTAATAGCATAGTCATGGGCCGTGTCAAAGCAGCATACTGATCAATGAAGCGGCGATAGTATCCTGCTAGATTGACAAATGAGCGTACCTGACGTTTGGTTGTAGGTGGGGAGAGTTTGAGGATGGCTTCTATCTTCTTGGGGTCAGGCTTGATGCCCTCGGATGAGACAACATGTCCCAATAACCTCCCTTGAGTGGCTCCAATGGTGCATTTCTCAGGGTTGAGACTGCCATTTGCATCATTGACCCTTTGGAAGGCCAATCTAACCTTCATGATGTGCTCCTTACGTGATGAGAATATAAAGAAATCATCTAAAAACACCTCCAAGAAATCCCCCAAATAAGGAGCAAACACCATCTGCATGAATCTTTGAAAGGTGGCAGGAGCATTGGTGAGGCCAAATGGCATTACTTTGAATGCAAATGTCCCCCAAACGTGGTTTTAAGCACATCTTCCTCGGCAATTATGATTTGATAAAACCCCGAGTAACCATCACAGAAAGTATACATCTCATGACCACTTACCTTCTCAAGAATGAGGTCTTGAAAGGGTAGAGGATGATGATCCCTCTTGGTGGCAGCATTGAGTTTCTTATAGTCGATGCAGACCCGCCACTTGTTGTTTTTCTTTGGGATGACTACCACTGGTGAAACCCATTCAGTATTGTGAACCGGAACAATAAACTCAGCCTCTACAAGCTTCTGCAACTCTGAGCGCAAAGCATCAATCTGCAGGGGCCCTAATCTCCGATACTTTTGAGCCACAGGCTTGGCATCAGGCTTCAGCTCTATCTTGTGCTCTATGGTAGTCACATGGCAAAGGTGGTGGTAGCTAGTTGCAAAGAGGTCAGGGAAATCTTTGAACATTTCAAGAAACTCATCTTTCTCACCTGGAGTGAGGTCTGGAGAAAGCATTGATTCGAGCTGTTGAGGACTAGCTGTTATCTTTTCTGCAGGTGGCAGGATCGGAGACACCCCCATCATGTAAACTTCCTCCTCTGAGAATTCCTCCCCCCCGTCTGATTCTTCCATGGACTCAGACACTAAGGATGAGAGAGTATCACTGTCATGCTCCTCTTCTTCTTCCGGTTCCATGGCACCAGGTTGCACCGGGATCTTCTCCTTGGAAGCACCAAAAGACATGTGTCCTGTCTTCCAATAGCTGACTGCATCACTTTTCTCAACCATGGTCTCCCGAGTATGGCTGGGTAACTTTTGCCTGTATCTTCAATGTCCACTACATAGAAATTGACAGTGGTGGTCAACCCGTTGACAGTGATGGGCAAATCCTCAATGACTCCCATGGTGGAGAGTCGTCGACCATCTGCTACCTTGATTCGAGTGGAGGAACGCCTTGTACATTTCAAATTCAATTTCTTCATGATGCGGGGCACCATGATATTACATGCAGCTCCCCCATCAACACACACATTTTTGACACGGCAATTATCTATGATGACATCTACAGTGTGTGGGTGCCGATCAATTTCTTCAGAGATAGAAGATACCTCTCGTACCTTCCCCTTTTTCTTGCTCTTCCTTGTTGAGAGACCTTGCTGCAACTCACGTCTCACCTTAGGGCTTAATGCTATTAGTTGAGGGAGTGT
Organism: Dipteris shenzhenensis; assembly: GCF_047967505.1. Classification (NCBI taxonomy): domain Eukaryota; kingdom Viridiplantae; phylum Streptophyta; class Polypodiopsida; order Gleicheniales; family Dipteridaceae; genus Dipteris; species Dipteris shenzhenensis. The sequence continues at coordinate 40,386,653 of NC_141628.1, read as the reverse complement.
GATGCTCAATGACCGATGAGCAAGGTCCTGAACGATCGAATAGTCCTCTTGCCCTGAGCCGATGGGAAAATCCGAGGGTGACCACTTACTCCTGCGAGATCTTTTAGTCTTCTCTGTTGGTGGGTCTGCCATCTCAGCATCTGAGGGCTCTGAGAAGGACACCTTCTTCTAGGGCGGCCCGGTCCACGGTTTGGAGAGGGGTCCGAGGTAGCATGAGTTCTTTTCCCGAGATCAAGGATCTTCACATCAGAATCCTCAGTGCCGGACTCACTTAGAAGATTCACCCTTGGAATATTGGGGCATTCTGTGCGATAATGACCCTTCTGGTGGCACTCGTAGCATACAACATTAGCACGATCTCTTGGAGGGCAGTTGGCTTGATTTCTGATGCCCACCATCTCAAGCCGAAGATCATTCAGGGCCTCGGCTAGGTCATTGACTCCAGGTTCTGTTGCAGGGGGGGCCTCTTTAGTTGGAGGGGCCACGGGAGTAGAGAGGAGGGGAGCTCGTGGGCGAGGCTGGGGAAATCTTCGAGGCGGAGGATGAGGATATCCACCTTGTTGAGGGTAAGCATCTAAGGGAGGACCATACATCTGAGGTGGAGGCGGTGGATACAATGAGGGGTGGGGGTATGCCCCTGAGTTAGACCCCCCAGGTTGTTGTTGCAGGAATGGAGGGGGATGCGGAGGGACAATCGTCTTCTTTGAAGCGGGGTCAGACTGAACTTTGTCAAACTTTTGAGCAATCTCATGTGCTAGCACCATAGTTTCTGGATTCTCCCATTTAAGCTTGAGGCGGAATTCATCACTCGCTCCTGCTACAAGGTAGCCCAGCACATGCTGAGTCATTCCAGCTCGAAACCCGGCATTGTCCTCCTGTGTGGCAATCAAACGGTCCAGGAGCACGGCCGCTCGATCCACATATCGACGTGCCGTCTCACCTTCTGACTGCTTCAAATTTGCCATCTGCAGGTACACATTCTCCGGCTCCTCTTCTTTGCCGAAATACTCAATCATTGCTACTGTCAACCTTGGCCAGCTTTGGCGAACATCTTCGGTTTGCTTCTCATACCACACTTGAGCCAAACCTTCTAGAAATGTGGGGAGAACCAATAGCCATCTGTCTTCAGTAAGAAAGTTGAGAGAAACACAACGGCGCTTGAAAGCCACAAGATACTCATTTGGATTTTCTTCTACCCGTCCACAAAACACGGGAATGTCAGCCATGCTTGGAAGATGGAAAAGAGTGGCTTATCTATGGACGAACAATAGTAAGAGGAAGCTTGAACTGAAAATCAGGTGAAGATACATCCAAAAAGCACACATAGGCAGGGTAGGGTGTGACTGGAGTAGTGTGAAATATTACACGAGAAGAATCTTTAGCATAGAATAGCACATAGACAATCTTAAAAGGACCAATCCTCATGATATCACTTTGATCATTACACGCGAGGGTTAGAGGTGCGGCGTCGCATGAGGTTATTCATCAAGGCAAACAAGAATTCCATGACAAATGTCAACAGTTGGAGAGCTTGCACATCACCTTCAGCTTCTTCCAGTTCTTGTAGTCGCCATTCTATTTCTTCAAGGGGTGTGCGGTCTGGCATCCTTCTTTTGAGCAATGTCCTTGAGAACCCTCCTGATGGTCTGCCGAAGTCGGTGAACTCGTATCAAGTCGGCCCAACACTTAGTTTCATGATGACCACAACCTTTGCATTCCTTACAAATGATCACCCTCCTTCGTGGCTTGCGGCTTGGTTGGGGTGGCGCTTCCACTCGCGTCATGCGTGATTGAAATACAAGCTTCACGTGCCAAGAAATTAGCAACAAGATTTCGAGCTCGAGGGATATGTTGAATTTTACCTCTTCAAATTGGTTGCAAAGTTCCAAGGCTTGTTGATGTCGTGGAACCAAGCCTTTGCTCCGCACCTTCCACCTTCCACTAACTTGTTCACACACTAGTTGAAAATCTCCTTGCAACTCCAATTGCTTGGCATGATGTTCTTGTGCCTTTTGTAGCCCAAAAATGAGCGCCGAGTACTCAGCTTGATTGCAAGTACTTGCGGGCGAAGACTTGCTGTAACAAAACTCCTCACCACCCGGTGAAGTGAGCTTCACACCCACACCAGCCGCCTTGGTCGAAGGTTTGTAAGCTCCATCAAATTGAAGAATCCAAGATGTCATCACACCAAGACGAGAATTAGGACATCCCAAGTTTCTTGGTAGTCCAAGATAGGTAGGAGGAGAGGGTGGGGAGAATTCAACACTTGAGCCAAACGTTCAGCACCAAATAAACTTGCAATTCTTTGTTGATAGTTTATCTTAAGCCCAAAAAGAATTACAATTTGAAGCTCGAAATGAGGCACAAAAGGCTGATTAGGTACAAATGGATTCCTTGGTCGAAACATTACCAATCATAGCCAAGGCCTAGAAACCTTTTTAATGAGATTGTGAATAAACCATTCAGGACGAGCTTTTCCACAGGAATCAACAAGCAGATGCGCCAAATCTCCCCCCAAGCTTGGGGAGCATCCCACCCTTCGAAGAAGGAAACCGTTTTGATTACGTCTGAAGCAGCAAGTAGTTCGATCACCGCACAATGAGTAGAAGTAAAGTCAAAATCCTCCTAGCGTATCAGTAGTTCGTCACCCTGAATCATCCACGGTGTGTCATTCCACCTGTCATCACCATCAATAATGCACTGGACAATCAGCCATTGAAGGTCGACATGAAGATCAAGGAAGACATCTCTTGCATTGGTAGCCGTAAGGTGCGGAGGAACAGGCACCAATTCCTTAAACGCGTCGAGAAGTGACATAAATGTCCACCCTTCTCATGAGGCGTGCGTCCGTGAAGTGGGCTTGGAGAAGTTCTGAATTGGCGATCTAGCAAGAGAAGTGGATAGAGAACATAAAATGAAATATTTTTGCTTTTTACAACAAGAGCAAACTCCTTATGGTTAGAGAGTTACAGCTCCCGCGATTTCAATATATGAACAAAAATCATTACATTTTTACCACTTCCAACTTGTTGGCCCAATGGTAAGACTTTCTTTTGTGAAGGGGGAGGTCTTGGGTTCCAATCCTACTCTTTAATAAAAAGAGAGGAGAGGAGAGGAGAAGGAGAAGAGAAAGAGAAAGAGAAGAGATAGGGGAGGCGCGGGATCTGCGCAGAAAACTGTCTGCAACCAGAAGTCGCAGCAGTCCAGAGAATTGTCACACAGGTGAGCACAGAAAACTGTCCGCAACCAGAAATCGTAGTAGTCCAGAGAACTGTCACACAGGTGAGCGCAGAAACTGTCCGCAACCAAAAATCGGAGCAGTCCAGAGAACTGTCGCGCAGGAGACGCACGAATTGAATGCACGCACAATAGCTCAGAAAGAGCACAGATGGTATAGTTTTGTTGATGTAACCCGTACGAATAGAAGATTCACCACCAGCCGTGGAGATTCGTATCCCAGCAGCCACACCAAAACTTTTAGCCGGAAAAGTTATCGAGATCAGAGGCTAGAGACTAAGTATGGCTATGCTCAAAGGCCATAGAGAAAAGGAGATCACGAGGGCGAAGGGATGTCATAGGGGTGAACAAGGAATTAGAAGTGGAGGGAAGGAAAAGGGAGACTATGACACAAGGGGAAAGGGAGAGGGGGAAGAGAAGCATGTACATGATAGGAAGAGGAATGTTGAGATGTAGACATCAAGGGAAGTGAACCATACTTTATTGGAAAGAAGGGATGAGAGGGAAATATCAAAATACTAGCTAGGTGGCTTTACAAGAATGAGCGTGTCTCATCAAGGAATAGCCCCTTCCTTTTATAGCCAAAAGAGGGGGTCTCTCCACATTAATGTATCCTCCCACATGCATGGTGTGTGTGGAAAAGTCTTCCATGTGGGCTAGGTGGGTACGCACTCTCAATTGTGTGCGACAACCCTTTGCCTCCATTTTCCACATAAATCAAGCCCCATATCTCAAGTCTATGATACTCCCTTGGTCTCTTTCCAATTTTATAATAGGTTCAAACCTCTAGGAGGACAAGTGGAGGGTTGGCACAAGGAATCTAGCCACCTCATCCTACTTTCCCCATTATTTAACTAGCTCTCTTGGTCCTTCTATACCTCCTCCACATGGGCCTATCTCATATGGAGGGAATAACTCAATATAATAGCCATCTCCACCCATTTTATAGTGCTTCTCCCATGGACTTTGAGCCATATCTCACTTAATGCATCCTAGGTGGAGGGGTGGCACATGAAGGAGCCATGCCACCTTGCATTTTATAATATTACTATCATGGATTATGTACAACACACCTTATGGGTCCTCTTACATGGAAGGGTGGCACATGGTCATGCCCTGCCACCTCAACCTTGGGCCCTATGCACACCATATTTTATTATACTATTGCCACATATACAAACACACATACATAACACCTATTTCATTAATTTTGGACTTTTTGTGTTGTTTTTGGACGAAGCCCAAAAATCCTTCCCAAATGAAAACTTTACTTTATGAAAATATCCTTTCCAAATCAAAATTTTACTTTCTAAAAAGTTTCTTCCCAAATCAAAAGTTCACTTTGTGGCACTGTCATATTCACATAAAAATATTGTTTTTTCAATCTATACTTTTGCACCAACATGCAAGAATTTGAAATAATCCTATATTAGAAATTCTAGCTATATCTAAGTTATTTGTTAATTTAATTATTTTTAATATTTTTCCTTGACGTTTTTCCTTCCCAAATCAAAAGTTCACTTTGTGGCTCTATCATATTCACATACAAATATTGTTTTTTCAATCTATACTTTTACACCAACATGCAAGAATTTGAAATAATCCTATATTAGAAATTCTAGCTATATCTAAGATATTTGTTAATTTAATTATTTTAAATATTTTTCCTTGACGTTTTTCATTGACATGATAAATTTATAAATCCATGAAAGGAGATTTAAATATTTCATGAAAATAACATTGTCACTCGGCAATATGCACAAAATTTAACAAAACTTTTAATAAATAGAAAGAAGACATGATGCCATAAGACCAAAGAGGGATAATAGCAATTGTAGCTAAATTATGTATATGATTACATTGAGAGACGTTGCTCTTAGCTACAGTCTTTATATCCAAAATGATATAGATTGAACATATGTTTACAATTTAAATTGTTGCTCTTAAAGAGCCTCAATTCGTGCCATCTGCATAATTTGACACCCCATTGTCTTATTGCTCAATGTCACGACAGTCCCTTGCCAGTTGCCATCTGCATAATTTGACCTAGGCTTGTCTTGCCAAGCCTTGCCCCTTGGGTGCATTGACTCCCCATTGTCTTATTGCTCAATGCGATAGTCCCTTGCCAGGTGCCATCTGCATTAACTCCCTGTTGTCTTGCCAAGCCTTGACCCTTGGGTGACATCCAGTGCAAAATACAGGTGCCAATACAGGTGCCATCTGCATTAACTCCCACAAGTTATCTTGCCAAGCCTTGCCCCTTGGGTGCATTGACTCCCCATTGTCTTATTGCTCAATGTGATAGTCCCTTGCCATGTGCCATCTGCATTAACTCCCTATTGTCTTGGCAAGCCTTGACCCTTGGGTGACATCCAGTGCATATTTTGACTCTTATTTGACATACGAGGTGATGACTCTGATTATAATTGTCTTGGATTGGCTCCTTGCCTAGTACCCAAATAAAATCCTTCTGAATCAATGGACTTCAATACAAAGCTTTAATCATGGACATTCTTCATTTGCGCTATCTCCTTCTACTTCCTCCATGGCGAGCATCCTTAAAAATTCGTGTATGACCCTTGGGTGACATCCAGTGCAAAATACAGGTGCCATCTGCATTAACTCCCACAAGTTATCTTGCCTACCCTTGCCCCTTGGGTGCATTGACTCCCCATTGTCTTATTGCTCAATGTGATAGTCCCTTGCCAGGTGCCATCTGCATTAACTCCCTATTGTGTCTTGGCAAGCCTTGACCCTTGGGTGACATCCAGTGCATATTTTGACTCTTATTTGACATACGAGGTGATGACTCTGATTATAATTGTCTTGGATTGGCTCCTTGCCTAGTACCCAAATAAAATCCTTCTGAATCAATGGACTTCAATACAAAGCTTTAATCATGGACATTCTTCATTTGCGCTATCTCCTTCTACTTCCTCCATGGCGAGCATCCTTAAAAATTCGTGTATATGCAAAATAGTTTGCTGTGGTATTTTTATTTTTCCTTCTACCTCATATCCCATGTGCTTCTTTGATTTCTTTGCCCTTGAATGCCAAGACACTATGATTGTCTCTGTCGAAACTTGAGAGACTGCTTCATCATTTGGGACCCACTCCTTCATTATACAATTAGTATATAATGTGTTGTTATCCATATTCTCCTTCCTGCCCTTTGGCTCATACCATACCGCTGTAAATGTTGTAGCTCTCCCTTGGTCATCTCTTTGCACATCAACTACTTTTGCAACCCAAAACTTCACATTCTCATATTCATCATCCGATGGCCGAACCACAACAAAACAATCAACCTCTATATCTACTTGTGGCATAAACTCTCTCTTCTTCGGTCCACAATATGGACGTGGGAGTAATGATACAAAATCATTTTCAAAGACTGGAGCTGGGCGCAAATCGTTATGAACATTTGGCCAAAACATATTGCATTCTTCCTTGACATCCTTTGAGCCTCGCATTCTCTCAAGGTCCTTTATTAAATTTCGTGTCTTGTTAATTACAGTGGTAGTGTGTTCTCTCCAAGCAGGCTTCGAATCAGGATATCTCTGGAGCATTTCCTCTTTGTATGTAATAAATGCTTTTAATCCATCTATTTCACAATTAGACCTCTCATTAAATTCTTGTATAGGAGCCCATGTTGGATACCTTTCCTTGCTGGGAATTGAAGTTAAGAGACTGTAAGGTTCTTCAGGTTCCCATTTTGTATCATGAGAATACTGTTGCCATTGCATTACGGGTTTTTCATCTTTTAAAAAAAAACGAAAGTAGTGTGGATTGGTATGACCTGTCAATGCATCACCACCCGTTTGTATGAAAGGTAGAATGAAGCTCTTCCAATCATACATTCTTTCGAGCCTCTCACATACTGTACTTTCCTTACGACCACCAACTTGCCTGCCACATCTTCTTACCAAGTCATCTATTGTCTCCACATCCTTGCATTTAAGCTCCCTTGAGACTGTGCTAAAAACTTGATCGATATCCTCATGTGTATGCCCAACATACAAAAATCCACATTCGACCTCATTGAAGATTCGATGAGCAACTAGCATGGAGCAGAAGGCAAACATAAGTACATTCTTATTTTCTCGCCAGCAATTATCAGCTTGTATTCTCAAAGTCGGTGGCAGGCGACCTTTTTCTGCATGTACATTGCGAATTGCCTTCATAATAGATGTTACAACTTGATTGCTATCATGTAGATGCAAGGAATCAATCCATATATCTGCAAAGAACTTAATTCCATGCACTAACACTCCACATAGATGTGTCTTTAGAAAGTGCTTTCCTTGTAATTTAGGTGGAGTGGCAACAAAACGAGGCAATGTTGTTGTATTCTGATCCATGCCATCTACAATAAGACACATGTAGTCATCAGGATGCGAAATAGCTTGCTCCTTCCAAAATGCATATTTTTGTCTGGAATGTCGAATAAGGTCATGATGAGATTTTCGGTTTTTTTTGTATAATTCCCTTTGATTTGGACATGTTGCACTCTCAATCGCTCGCTTTAAATCATCACAGACATTGCACTTTGACATTTTTTGCCTCCTTGGGATTTTAACATATCCAAAGTTCTTCTTCCAAAGAGTATACAAAGTATGAGAAGAAGCTACAGCATCCCCTCTTTGCCTTTGCTTTTCTGCAATAGAGTCAAATACTTCGAGCTTTGTCAAGCCCATTGGAAGGTGCATTTCAGTGATCGCGTCACCGTTAGGGAGTTTGATAGATATATGGGGTTGAGGCAAAGCATTTTCATGTATGAAGTCTTGTAAAATTGCTGCTGCCCTGACAGTTGAGATTCTTGATTTGGACCTTCCTCTATTACCGTGAATGCTAAATTTGTTGCCACCCTTTGCCTTGGTGACTAAATCCCAACATGTACCATGGGATAATCCAGTAATATTGCGATATGCCTTATTGCAAATCCTTTTTCCATTTACGAGAGGTTTTACCTTTTGTCTTGAACTTAGCCTTTTATTGCCATTCTGAAGAAAGCAAGAGAGACTTGTGAGAAGGTATTCATTTCTTTCGCTTCCCCTTCTTTGCCACACGTGTCCTCTACATTCCCTGATGTCTGCAAGATCAATGAAGCGCATACATCTTCGCTTGCAACATAGATATCCCAATGCATTTAACATGTTCTCCTCCTTCATTACTCTCTTCCTCTTTGGTTGCTTTTGTGGATCTGCCTGGATTCTCTTTCTTCATGCATATGTATGACCGTTTTCGTTCCTCGTACACATTGTTATCTGTATTTATGCACTTCTTCTCCTCACATTTGTTTGTAACCAAGCATCCATGATTGGTCGTTGCATCCTTGTTCATATCACAATCAAAGTTAAATACTGAATAATCCTCTGTTGATCTCATCCTCATTTTTAACATACTCTTAGGACCATTCAATGAATTCAATATTCTACGAGAGTATTGAGAACCTTGAAACTCTTCCACTCCTGAGAGAACATCACTCATTGGGACATCTTGCATGGATTTCACAAATCCACAACCTTGATTGACACCAGGTTTGTTAATATGCATGAACTCATCCACACTTGACAAGACATCGCTATTGAAACCTTTGCCCTTCTCACTGTGCAAGAATTCATCCACCCCAGATAAGGCTTCGCTTCTAAAATCATTTTGTTTCTTGGAACCAATGAACTCATCCACTCCAGATAAGATGTCACTTCTATAATTGAGTATATTGAAATCATCCACATTTGAAGTGATAGAGCCTGGCACATGGGCACGCTTTTTAGGTCCTTTGATATTGTAGTATGCGTTGTCTTTATCATTGAAAACCACGTGCCTCTTTCTCATGTTTAAAAATTGCATGCTCCATCTCATATTCTTGCCTACCTCATAGTAGGGATCACATAAGGATGTTATGTTATCAACCATACCATCATCAGTGACTTTTAGAATCCTCATCTGCGCAAATGACCATTGCTCCACTTGTTCAAATCCCAATACTTCACCTTCTGCTACAATCTTATTTGCAAATGATCTCATTTGTAGAATGTCCCCTATAGTAAAATCCAAGGTGGTGCACTTTGTATTCTTGATAATGTCTGTTGCATAAGTCTCATCTTTGTCCCATGCTATAAATGATTTGTTGGATGTATTGTAGGGCATAACATCTCCAAGTGTTTCCATATCTCCACATTTATACTTTAGCTCAACATGTGCGCTAAGAATCTTTGATACAGTAACTGCTACCTTATCTTTGCCAAGTCTTCGAAAGTGGCAAAGAGAATTGGGATCACTATCATGGATTGTAGCAAATGCAACTACTTCTCTTTTGCTACATAAAATCACATCCATCCCTGGAACAAAATCTATAGCCATCTCCTTTGTGAGAGTCCTTCGCAAGCAAGCTGCAGTGGCAACAATTACATAAATATTAGTCTCTTTTTAATAATCTACTTATTTATTATAATTTTTAATTAGTACTTAATTTATTAGTGGGAGAAGTTATGCGATCAAATACTCATCAGATGGACATGCCAAGTTATCCTTTGCATGGTCAATCTAGCATTAAATACTATTTTTGCTCTAGTGTCATGCACATCCGTAAAAAAACATGAGCCTACTAGGTACGTTATCCATCCAATCAAACACTAGGTACGGATGCGGGTGCCACTTTGCATGTAAGTCAATTCCACCTAGTTGAGGTGTACAAAAAGTGTTGTGCCCATCGGATATGCTTTGCATGGTCCATCGAGCATTAAATACTATTTTTGCTCCTATCATGCACATCCATAAAAAAAACACGCTGCTAGGTGTGTTATCCGATTAAGTACTTATGCGATGGGAATGCCACTTTGCATGTAAGTCAATTCCACCTAGTTGAAGGTGTGTGCAAAGTATTGTGCCCATCCAATATGCTTTGCATTGTCGATCAAGCATAACACACTATTTCTGCCTTACTGTCATGCACAACCATATAAAAACATGGCCATAGGTGTGTTATTCAAATAAGTACTTATCAGATGGGGGCTCCACTTTGCACGCAAGTCCGTTTTAACTACATTGAGGTGCATGCAAAGTATTGTCACCATCGGATATGATTTGCATGGTCGATCACGCATTATACACCATTTTTTCCCTAATGATATGCACATTCGCACAAAAACACGCCATTAGGTGTGTTATCTGACCAAGTACTTATCGGATGGGTGTGCCTCATTGAGAACATTTCAATACCACCTAGGTTGAGGCGTAAAAAAAGTTTTGTGCCCATTGGATATCCTTTGCATGGTCGATCGAGCATTAAATACCATTTTTGCCTTAGTGCCATGCACATTCGTCAAAAAACGCAGTCCTAGATGTGTTATTCAGACTAGTACTTATCGGATGGGGGCTCCAGTTTGCACGCAAGTCTGTTTCAACTAGGTTGAGGTGTGTGCAAAGTATTGTCACCATCAGATATGATTTGCATGGTCGATCACGCATTATACACCGTTTTTCCCTAGTGGTATGCACATCCGTAAAAAAACACGCCCTTAGGTATGTTATCTGACCAAGTACTTATCGGATGGGTGTACCTCTTTGACAACATTTTAATACCACCTAGGTTGAGGTATAAGAAAAGTATTATGCCCATCGGATATGCTTTGCATGGTCGATCGAGCATTAAATACCATTTTTGCCTTAGTGCCATGCACATTCGTAAAAAAACACGCTGCTAGGTGTGTTATCCGATCAAGAACTTATGCAATGGGAATGCCACTTTGCATGTGAGTCAATTACACCTAGTTGAAGATGTGTGCAAATTATCGTGGCCATCCAATATGATTTGCATGGCTGATTGAGCATTAAATACCATTTTTGCCTTAGTGCCATGCACATCCGTAAAAAAACACGCTGCTAGGTGTGTTATCTGATCAAGCACTTATGCGATGGGCGTGCCACTTTGCATGTAAGTCAATTACACCTAGTTGAATGTGTGTGCAAAGTATTGTGTTCATCGGATATGCTTTGTATTGTCGATCGAGCATAACACATCGTTTCTGCCTTAGTGTCATGCACAACCATATAAAAATACGGCCATAGGTGTGATATTCAAATAAGTACTTATCAGATGGGGGATCCACTTTGCACGCAAGTTCGTTTCAACTACGTTGAGGTGCATGCAACGTATTGTCACCATCAAATATGATTTGCATGGTCGATCACGCATTATATACTATTTTTTTCCTAATGATATGCACATCCGCAAAAAAACACGCCATTAGGTGTGTTATTTGACCAAGTACTTATCGGATGGGTGTGCCTCATTGAGAACATTTCAATACCACCTAGGTTGAGGCGTACGAAAAGTTTTGTGCCCATCGGATATCCTTTGCATGGTCTATCGAGCATTAAATACTATTTTTACTCTAGTGTCATGCACATCCGTCAAAAAACACGTTTCTAGGTATGTTATAGGATCAAGCACTTATGGGATGGGCATGCCACTTTGCATGTAAGTCGATTCTAGCTAGTTGAAGGTGTGTGCAAAGTATCGTGCCCATCGGATATGCTTTTCATGGTCGATCGAGCATTAAATACCATTTTTGCCTTAGTGCCATGCACATCCGTAAAAAAACACGCTGCTAGGTGTGTTATCTGATCAAGCACTTATGCGATGGGCGTGCCACTTTGCATGTAAGTTAATTCCACCTAGTTGAAGGTGTGTGCAAAGTATTGTATTCATCGGATATGCTTTGCATTGTCGATCAAGCATAACACACCGTTTTTGCCTTAGTGTCATGCACAACCATATAAAAACACGGCCATAGGTGTGTTATTCAAATAAGTACTTATCAGATGGGGGCTCCACTTTGCACGCAAGTCCGTTTTAACTACATTGAGGTGCGTGCAAAGTATTGTCACCATCGGATATGATTTGCATGGTCGATCACGCATTATACACCATTTTTTTCCTAATGATATGCACATCCGCAAAAATACACGCCATTAGGTGTGTTATCTGACCAAGTACTTATCGAATGGGTGTGCCTCATTGAGAACATTTCAATACCACCTAGGTTAAGGTGTAAGAAACGTTTTGTGTCCATCGGATATGCTTTGCATGGTCGATCGAGCATTAAATACTATTTTTGCTCTAGTGTCATGCACATCCGTCAAAAAACACGTTGCTAGGTATGTAATCCAATCAAGCACTTATGGGATGCGCGTGCCGCTTTGTATATAAGTCTATTCCACCTAGTTGAAGGTGTGTGCAAAGTATCGTGCCCATCGGATATGCTTTGCATGGTGGATCGAGCATTAAATACCATTTTTGCCTTAGTGCCATGCACATCCGTAAAAAAACACGCTACTAGGTGTGTTATCTGACCAATTACATATCGGATGGGTGTGCCTCATTGCGAACATTTCAATACCACCTAGGTTGAGGCATACGAAAAGTTTTGTGCCCATCGGATATGCTTTGCATGGTCGATCGAGCATTAAATACTATTTTTGCTCTAGTGTCATGCACATCCGTCAAAAAACACGCTTCTAGGTATGTTATCCGATCAAGAACTTATGGGATGGGTGTGCCACTTTGCATGTAAGTCGATTCCACCTAGTTGAAGTTGTGTGCAAAGTATTGTGCCCATCGGATATGCTTTGCATTGTCGATCAAGCATAAAACACCGTTTTTATCTTAGTGTCATGCACATTCGTAAAAAAACGCAGTCCTAGATGTGTTATTCAAACTAGTACTTATCGGATAAGGGCTCCAATTTGCATGCAAGTCCGTTTCCACTAGGTTGAGGTGTGTGCAAAGTATTGTCACCATTGGATATGATTTGCATGGTTGATCACGCATTATACACCGTTTTTTTCCTAGTGGTATGCACATCCGCAAAAAAACACGCCCTTAGGTATGTTATCTGACCAAGTACTTATCGGATGGGTGTGCCTCTTTGACAACATTTTAATACCACCTAGGTTGAGGTATGAGAAAAGTATTATGCCCATCGGATATGCTTTGCATGGTCGATCGAGCAGTAAATACCATTTTTGCCTTAGTGCCATGCACATCCGTAAAAAAACACGCTCCTAGGTGTGTTATCCGATCAAGCACTTATGCGATGGGAATGCCACTTTGCATGTAAGTCAATTCCACCTAGTTGAAAGTGTGTGAAAAGTATTGTGCCCATCAGATATCCTTTGCATGGTCAATCGAGTATTAAATACTATTTTTACTCTAGTGTCATGCACTTCCGTCAAAAAACACGCTGCTAGGTATGTTATCCAATCAAGCACTTATGGGATGGGTGTGCCACTTTGCATGTAAGTCGATTCCACCTAGTTGAAGGTGTGTGCAAAGTTTTGTGCCCATCGGATATGCTTTGCATTGTCGATCAAGCATAAGACACCGTTTTTGCCTTGGTGTCATGCACAACCATGAAAAAACACGGTCCTAGGTGTATTATTCAAACTAGTACTTATCGGATAAGGGCTCCAATTTGCATGCAAGTCCGTTTCCACTAGGTTGAGGTGTGTGCAAAGTATTGTCACCATCGGATATGATTTGCATGGTTGATCACGCATTATACACTGTTTTTTCCCTAGTGGTATGCACATCCGCAAAAAAACATGCCCTTAGGTATGTTATCTGACCAAGTGCTTATCGGATGGGTGTGCCTCTTTGACAACATTTTAATACGACCTAAGTTGAAGTATAGGAAAATTATTTTACCCATTGGATATGCTTTGCATGGTCGATCGAGCATTAAATACCATTTTTGCCTTAGTGCCATGCACATCCGTAAAAAAACACGCTGCTAGGTGTGTTATCCGATCAAGCACTTATGCGATGGGAATGCCACTTTGCATGTAAGTCAATTCCACCTAGTTGAAGGATCGTGCCAATCGCGGATATGCTTTGCATGGTCGATCGAGCATTAAATACCATTTTTGCCTTAGTGCCATGCACATCCGTTAAAAAACACACTTCTACGTTTGTTATCTGATCAAGCACTTATGCGATGGGCGTGCCACTTTTCATGTAAGTCAATTCCACCTAGTTGAAGGTGTGTGCAAAGTATTGTGCCCATCGGATATGCTTTGCATGGTCGATCGACCATTAAATACTATTTTTGCTCTAGTTTCATGCACATCCGTAAAAAAACACGCTGATAGGTATGTTATCCAATCAAGCACTTACGGGATGGGCGTGCCACTTTGCATGTAAGTCAATTCCACCTAGTTAAAGGTATGTGCAAAGTATTGTGCCCATCGGATATGCTTTGCATGGTTGATCGAGCATTAAATACCATTTTTGCCTTAGTGCCATGCACATCCGTAAAAAAATACGATGCTAGGTGTGTTATCTGATCAAGCACTTATGCGATGGGCGTGCCACTTTGCATGTAAGTTAATTCCACCTAGTTGAAGGTGTGTGCAAAGTATTGTGCCCATCGGATATGCTTTGCATTGTCGATCAAGCATAACACACTGTTTTTGCCTTAGTGTCATGCACAACCATATAAAAACACGGCCATAGGTGTGTTATTCAAATAAATACTTATCAGATGAGGCCTCCACTTTGCACGCAAGTCCGTTTTAACTACGTTGAGGTGCGTGCAAAGTATTGTCACGATCGGATATGATTTACATGGTCGATCACGCATTATACACCGTTTTTTCCCTAGTGGCATGCACATTCGCAAAAAAACACGCCCTTAGGTATGTTATCTGACCAAGTACTTATCAGATGGGTGTGCCTCTTTGACAACATTTTAATACAACCTAAGTTGAGGTATAGGTAAAGTATTATGCCCATCAGATATGCTTTGCATGGTCGAACGAGCATTAAATTCCATTTTTGCCTTAGTGCCATGCACATCCGTAAAAAAACACGCTGCTAGGTGTGTTATCCGATCAAGCACTTATGCGATGGGAATGCCACTTTGCATGTAAGTCAATTCCACCTAGTTGAAGGTGTGTGCAAAGTATCGTGCCCATCGGATATGCTTTGCATGGTCGATCGAGCATTAAATTCCATTTTTGCCTTAGTGCCATGCACATTCGTAAAAAAACACACTGCTAGGTGTGTTATCTGATCAAGCACTTATGCGATGGGCGTGCCACTTTGCATGTAAGTCAATTACACCTAGTTGAAGGTGTGTGCAAAGTATCGTGCCCATCGGATATGCTTTGCATTGTCGATCAAGCATAACACACCGTTTTTGCCTTAGTGTCATGCACAACCATATAAAAACACGGCCATAGGTGTGTTATTCAAATAAATATTTATCATATGGGGGCTCCACTTTGCACGCAAGTCCGTTTTAACTACGTTGAGGTGCGTGCAAAGTATTGTCACCATCGGATATGATTTGCATGGTCGATCACGCATTATACATCATTTTTTTCCTAATGACATGCACATTCACAAAAAAACACGCCATTAGGTGTGTTATCTGACCAAGTACTTATCGGATGGGTGTGCCTCATTGAGAACATTTCAATACCACCTAGGTTGAGGCGTACGAAAAGTTTTGTGCCCATCGGATATCCTTTGCATGGTCTATCGAGCATTAAATACTATTTTTACTCTAGTGTCATGCACATCCGTCAAAAAACACGTTTCTAGGTATGTTATAGGATCAAGCACTTATGGGATGGGCATGCCACTTTGCATGTAAGTCGATTCTACCTAGTTGAAGGTGTGTGCAAAGTATTGTGCCCATCGGATATGCTTTGCATTGTCGATCAAGCATAAAACACCATTATTGCCTTAGTGTCATGCATAATCGTCAAAAAACACGATCGTAGGTGTATTTTTCGAACAAGTACTTATCGGATGGGGATGCCACTTTGCACACAAGTCAATACTGCCTAGGTTGAGGAACGTGTAAAGTCTTGTGTCCATTGGATATGCTTTGCATAGTCTGTCTCACATGATACACCATTTTGTTCCTAGTGTTATGCACAATCGTCATAAAATACATAGGAGGTGTGTTATCCGAACAAGTACTTATGAGATGGGTGCACCACTTTGAATGCAAGTCAATAAGACCTAGGTTGAGGAGTGTACAAAGTTTTATGCCCATTGGAGAAATGTAGATGCGATAATATTAGAAAATTCTCGGTATATGTATATGTGTGTGTGTGTGTGGCAAACAATTTTGGCACAAAGTAAACACCTAGTGCACAAATTATGCACTTCATACCTTGAGTAAATAAGCTTGTTGATGAGGATAAATATACCCTTGAATAAAAGCACAGTTGTTGTATGACCACAATAGGATCGCTTTGACACCTGTGATTTTGCCCATATGTAAGTTTACAAATAGTATAAAAAATCATGTAATAATATATTAATAGTTTGCAAATGTGTATAGCAAGTGAGTAATGGGAAGTGGAAGTGGGAATGAGGAGGGAGGAGTGGAATAGGATAGGGAAGTAATAAGGGTGTATGATAATTAGTATAAAAAATAGTATAATAATATATTAATAGTTTTTAAATGGCAAGTGAGTAATGGGAAGTGGAAGTGAGAGTGGGGAGGGAAGAATGGAATGGGAGAGGGGAAAGTAATAGGGGAGTAGGCTAATAAGGGAGTGAAATGAGTGAGGAAGTTAATAGGGGATGAAAAAGAGAAGGGTGAAATGGGGAAATATGGGATTTTGGAAAATGGGACGTGGTGGAAATGTGGGATGGGAGTGGTGGCAATGGGGAGGAAGAAGAAATGGATGGATGGGAGGAGGGCTAATGGATGAGGGATGGGGGTTCAATAGGAGAGGGGGAGTAATGGGAGCCAATGGGAGAGGAGATAAATGAAAAGCCAATAGGAGAGAGGGGAGGAATGGAAAGCCAATAGGAGAGGAGGAGGAAAACCTAATTTTTCTTATATATAGTCTTCCTTCATTCATTCTTTCTCCCCTCATTTCATTCAAGCAAGAAAGCAAGGACGATCAAGAGAGCAAGGAAGGAAGAGCAAGAAAGCAAGAAAGAGCAAACTTACAAACTGTTTCCAGGTACTTGCAAACTTTTTTTTCTAGTTTCTTTTTTAAAATTTAAAGAGAGAGAAATTAGAGAGAGAAAGGTTCAGGGGAGGGGAGGGAGGAGGAAGGGAGGGGAGGAAGAGGGTGGGACGGGAGGGAGGAGGAAGGGAGGGGAAGAAGGGGCGAAGAGGGAGGTGGGTGTGAGGGTGGGAGGGGAGGCTGGCGCGGCGGGTGGGAGGGAAGCGGGTGGGTGCAGAGGGGAGGCTGGGAGGAGGAGGGGGGAGCGGCTGAGAGGGGGAGGGGGGGGCGCAGCGAGAGGAGGGGGGAGCGGCTGAGAGGGGGAGGGAGGGGGCCGCGGCTGAGGGGGGGAGGGGGGGGAGGGTGAAGAGGGGGGGGAGGGGGGAGGAGGGGGAGGGGGGGGGCGCGGTGAAGAGGGGGGGCTGGCGGCCGCGGCCGCCAGCCCGGGAGGGTGGGGGAGCGGCTGAGGGGGGGAAGGGGGGGTGGGGGAGGGGTTGCGAAAGGGGGGGGGGGGGGGGCGGGTGAAGAGGAGGGGGGGGGGGGCTGGGTGAGAGGGGGGGGGGGGCTGGCGGCCGCGGCCGCCAGCCCAGGGAAGGGGGGGGGGGTGGGTTGGGAAGCGGGGGGGGGGAGGGTGAAGAGGGGGAGGGGCTGGGTGAGAGGAGGGGGGGGAGGGGTGGGGGAGAGAGGAGAGGGGGGGCTGGGTGAGAGGAGGGGGGAGAGAGGAGAGGGGGGGGGGCTGGCGGCCGCGGCCGCCAGCCAGGGAGAGAGGAGAGGGGGGGCGGGCTGGGTGCGAGGAGGGGGGAGAGAGGAGAGGGGGGGGGGGGCTGGCGGCCGCGGCCGCCAGCCAGGGAGCGGGATGGGTGGGGAGGGGTGGGGGGTGGGTGAGAGGAGGGGGGGGGGCTGGCGGCCGCGGCCGCGGCCGCCAGCCAGGGAGAGAGGAGAGGGGGGGGGGGGCTGGCGGCCGCGGCCGCCAGCCAGGGAGCGGGATGGGTGGGGAGGGGTGGGGGGTGGGTGAGAGGAGGGGGGGGCTGGCGGCCGCAGCCGCCAGCCAGGGAGAGAGGAGAGGGGGGGGGGGCTGGGAGAGAGGAGAGCGGGGGGGGGGCTGGCGGCCGCGGCCGCCAGCCCAGGGAGAGAGGAGAGGGGGGGCTGGGTGAGAGGAGGGGGGAGAGAGGAGAGGGGGGGGGGCTGGCGGCCGCGGCCGCCAGCCAGGGAGAGAGGAGAGGGGGGGCGGGCTGGGTGAGAGGAGGGGGGAGAGAGGAGAGGGGGGGGGGGGCTGGCGGCCGCGGCCGCCAGCCAGGGAGAGAGGAGAGGGGGGGCGGGCTGGGTGAGAGGAGGGGGGAGAGAGGAGAGGGGGGGGGCTGGCGGCCGCGGCCGCCAGCCAGGGAGCGGGATGGGTGGGGAGGGGTGGGGGGTGGGTGAGAGGAGGGGGGGGGGCTGGCGGCCGCGGCCGCCAGCCAGGGAGAGAGGAGAGGGGGGGGGGCTGGGAGAGAGGAGAGGGGGGGGGGGGCTGGCGGCCGCGGCCGCCAGCCAGGGAGCGGGATGGGTGGGGAGGGGTGGGGGGTGGGTGAGAGGAGGGGGGGGGGGCTGGCGGCCGCGGCCGCCAGCCAGGGAGCGGGAAAGGGAGAGAGGAGAGGGGGGGGGGTTGGCGGCTGCGGCCGCCAGCCAAGGAGGGTGAAGGGAGGGGAGGGGTGGCGGGTGGGTGAGAGGAGGGGGGGGGGGCTGGCGGCCGCGGCCGCCAGCCTAGGGAGAGAGGAAGGAGAAGGGGGGGGGCTGGGTGAGAGGAGGGGGGGGGGGGCTGGCGGCCGCGGCCGCCAGCCAGGGAGCGGGATGGGTGGGTTGGGAAGAGGGGGGGAGGGTGAAGAGGGGGAGGGGCTGGGTGAGGAGGGGGGGGGGCTGGGTGAGAGGAGGGGGGAGAGAGGAGAGGGGGGGGGGGCTGGCGGCCCCGGCCGCCAGCTGGGAGGGTGAAGGGGGGCGATGGGTGGGTTGCGAAGGGGGGGGGGTGAGAGGAGGGGGGGGGGCTGGCGGCCGCGGCCGCCAGCCCAGGGAGTGAGGAGAGGGGGGGGCTGGCGGCCAGCCCCAGGGAGGGCGGAGGGGGAGCTGGGTGAGAGGAGGGGGGGGTCGCCAAGGAAGGAGGGAGGGGGGGCCAAAGGGAGAGTGGGGAAGAGGGTGGAAAGGTTGGGGGGGTCGCCAAGGGGGGTGGGGAAAATTTAGGAAGGTTAAAAGGGGTAGGGGGAAAAAGGGGTAGGGGAGGAAGAGGTTAGGCGACGGGAGAGGGGAAGGGTAGCAAGAGGGGAGAGGGATTTTGGGGAAGGAGGGAGAGCGGAGGTTGGAGGAGAGGATTGGGTCGAGGGATGGATGGAGGGAAGGAGAGGAGAGAGAGGAGAGAGAGAGAAGGAGAGAGAGATGGGAGAGGAGGATTTGACTTACTATCACGAGCAAGAACGAAAAATAAGATTTGACTTACGAGAAGAATGAAAAGGACGTACGAGAATGAAAAGGACTTACGAGAATGAAAAGGACTTACAAGAATCGAGAAGAATGTTGAAGAAAGTATCAAGAAGAATGTTGAACATAAATTTGAATTCAAAAGGAACGTATAAGAAGAAAGTATAAGAAGAATGTTGAACACAAATTTGAATTCAAATTTATAATGAATTCAAATTTCCCTTTCTTTTTTGAAAATTCAAATTTATGTGTAGGAGTGGACTAGTTTTAACTCTCTCCTCGTTTCATTGAAGCAACCAAGAGCGGAAGAGAAAGGATAAGCCGAGCCTTACTTTTTTCACTTTTTCCACTTTTTCCAGGTACTTGCATTCTTTTTTATTCGTCTTG
Source organism: Dipteris shenzhenensis (assembly GCF_047967505.1). NCBI lineage: Eukaryota > Viridiplantae > Streptophyta > Polypodiopsida > Gleicheniales > Dipteridaceae > Dipteris > Dipteris shenzhenensis. The sequence goes on along the minus strand of NC_141628.1, from coordinate 40,366,601 downwards.
TAATTCTATTTCTTTACTTACAATTCTTTTCAATTAGTTTCTTGTTAAGGTTTTTGAGTTCTATTTCTTAAAATTCGTATTGTAATTCTTTTTCTTTACTTATAATTCTTTTTCAATTAGTTTATTCTTAAAGTTTTTGAGGAGGGTGGTCTTTTAGAAGGCATTACAATTCTTTTTAAATTAGTTTCTTATTTGAGTTTTTGAGTTCTATTTTAATTAGTTTTTTATTTATATTCGAGTTTGTAAATTTGAGAAATGGGAGAATAGGGATTAGTTTCTTATTTGAGTTTTTGAGTTCTATTTTAATTAGTTTTTTATTTATATTCGAGTTTGTAAATTTGAGAAATGGGAGAATAGGGAGGGAGGGAAAGAGAGAAATTAAGAGAGAGAAGAGGGGCTCCTTAAGAGAGGGAGAGAGAGAGAGAGAGATTCACACAGAGAATAGGGGCTCCTTAAATGAGAGAGAAGAGTAGGGAGGGAAAGAAAGAGAGAGGAGAGAGGCGGAGAGAGATTAAGAGAGAGAAGAGTAGGGAGGGAAAGAAAGAGAGAGGAGAGAGGCAGAGAGAGATTAAGAGAGAGAAGAGTAGGGAGGGAAAGAAAGAGAGAGGAGAGAGGCGGAGAGAGATTAAGAGAGAGAAGCTGGTAAGGAGTGAGGAGAGAGGGGGAGAGAGATTAAGAGAGAGAAGCGGGTCTCTTGGGGGCCGTGGCTACTTGAGGGAGGGAGAGAGTAGGGAGAGAGAGGGAGAGAGAAAGAGAGAGAGGGAGAGAGAGAAAGAGAGAGAGGGAGAGAGAGAGAAAGTTTATAGGAATGAAACGTGGCGAGAGGAGAGAGGAAAAGAGAGAGAGAGAGAGAAGAGAAGAGGGAGACTTAGGGAAAGAGAGGGAGAGAGAGAGAGAGAGAGAGAGAGAGAGGAATGAAACTTCTGTGCTAGAGGGAGAGAGAGAATAAGTGGGATGAGGATAGAGAGAAAAATACTTAAGAGTTGTCAAAGAGAGAGAGAGAGAGATTAAGAGAGAGAATGAGGTGTCTTGACTATGACTACAAGGAGATTTAGGAGGAGAGAGAGAGAGAGAGAGAGAGAAAGTAAAGAGAGTTTTATATATTTACATCTTTTATATTATATTTTTAAATGAGAGAGAAGAGTAGGGAGAGAAAGAAAGAGAGAGGAGAGAGAGGGAGAGAGATTAAGAGAGAGAAGCCGGTTTAGGGTTTAGGGTTTAGGGTTTAAGAGTTATAGAGAGAGAGAGAGATTAAGAGAGAGAATGAGGTGTCTTGACTATGGCTGCAAAGAGATTTAGGAGTAGAGAGAGAGAGAGAGAGAGAGAGAGAGAGAGAGAGAGAGAAAGTAAAGAGAGTTTTATATATTTACATACTTTATATTATACTTTTAAAAAATTATAAAAGAGTGAATTTATGGTTTATTTTGAAAGTGAGATAATGTTTTTATATATATTCATCTTTTAAATTGAAAAATGTTAACTTTTCTTTAGATACTTGTTCTTTATTTATATCACATGCAGGTTTAGCCTCTACATCACAACCCCTTCTTTTGCATATTTAAGCCTCTTAAACCCCAGCACATTAAAATGAACACAGAAAAAGAAATTATTTATTGCTTTTCTTCGCTTCGACAGTTGGTTTAGCATAGTTTAGCATAGATTAGATTGCCTTAGAGGAGAGACAATTCTCCAAGTTGCCAATCGAAGCCATGCTCAAATTTTTCTAACTAGTTCCTATTCGTTGTCAGTCCCTTCGCTCACATGCGGTTTAACACTCATAACATGCTATTAAATAAGACCTTTTACCATTTACCAAGAAGTTTATCAGTGGGCAGATTGCATGAGTAAATATCAGTGGACAGATTGCATGAGCAGATATCAGTGGACAGATTGCATATATCAGTGGACAGATTACATGTCATGGGACATATTGGAGCTTGATGATTATTGGTTATTTTTATTGCATTTGTATAAATATTTAAGCTCATTTATTGTCATAAAAATCCTTGTAAAGCCTTTTATGCTATTTTTTACATTTATTGTCATATGAAGCGCCTTGTAATAAACCCGACCATCCCGACCATTCACTAATTAACGAGTATCAGTGGGATGCATAAGTGGATATCATGTGGGCTGCATAAGTGGATATCAGTGGAACAGTTTTTAGTGGATAGATTGCAACAGTTGGGTATCAGTGCTCAGATATCAATGGATGGACAGATTACATGAATCTTCACGAAGATTGAAGCTTTATCACTAGACGACATTTTATATTACTTGTAAAGCTTTATTGGCTAATTCTTTTACATTTGTACAAATATTTAAGCCTTGTAAAGCCTTTTAGGCTATTTCCCACATTTATTGCCATATGAAGCCTTGTAAAGCCTTTTGGGCTATTTTCCACATTTATTGTATCAAGGGTTGTATATTGTACTTTACTTGTATGTATCTAAATTCTTCATTATCTTTTCTTGTAGGATTATGGAGCAATCAGCTAATGTGATGGCTATGCTAGATGACTCTGAGATCAGAGAATGGGTTTCTGATGTCACTTTGAATTTCAAAGGAAAGGAATATAGCCCCAATGGCTTTGGTAGGTGGACTCGATATCACATGGGTAGAAGAGCCTGGTTTCTTCATCAAAAGGAAAAGAGACTCTTTCTACTTATGTCAAAAAGGGAGTTCAATGGTGTTGAAGATCCATGGGATGCTACTTTCTTCAAAAAAGATATGACTTCAAGCCTTGTAGTAGGCATAATAATTCAGTGAAAAGACACCTTTGTGGATATTTTAACAAAGAGTTCAGATCCTGAAGTTGGCGGTATGCATTTTATTGTGTCAAGGAGAGACGCAAAGACCTTTGTGATGCCTCCTCCTCAACCATCAAAGTTTCCAGAGTTGCAAAGGGCATTGGAGACTCTTTCATATACTTGGGAGCAATTTCCTAGTGTGGTGGCAAAAAGGATGCATGCAAAGATAATGCTTGAATACTTTCAGGATGCAGAATATGCTCTCCATATGCAAGAATCATCACATGAAGGAGATCAAAAAGCTCAGACTTCAATGCAGGGACAAGAAGAACAGGCACACTGTCACAAACCTGTAGAAGATGAGCGCAAACTTGTAGAGCCAGAAATGGTGAATGTAACTAAGGATGATGAAAAACAAGCCTTGAGTGCACGGGAATTAGCAAAAATTGAAGAAGATCAAGGTCGATCCACTGCAGTTATGCTAGAAGCTCTTGCTAGCAAGCCACGACGTGAAATGCAAAAGGCTAGTACTGCAAGAGCCACGGTTCCAAGCAGTAAGAAAAGACATCGTCCCACTGTAGAGAAAGATAATGTGGATGAAAAACGGTCAAAAAAAGAGAAAGATGAAGAAGACTCAGAATCCGAGGCTGAAGATGATCAAGATGAACTCACATCAATTAAAAATCTTAATCTGCGTCTTAATGAAGCAGTTACAGATGATGATGTGGGATATATCTGGGGTCAAAGGACGTGGTTTGTGAATGCCAAAGATGTGGAAGCTGCAGCTCTGTTTACTAATAGCCGAAGCCTTGATATATCCTATGCAATGCAAATATACGAGGCTTTGAGAGATGGCAAGAAACCTGTGGCAAGTAATGTGGTCTTGCGCCCAATAATGTTTTGTCCAACCAAAAATAGTTTTCTGGATCAAATAACATTTACAGGGCCTACACATTTCGAGGAGATCTTCAGTCAATTCTTTAAAAACACTCTAAAAAATATTCCACATGAACGAGGCGAAGAGGCACAAGGAGAGAATATGCTAAAGGAAGTCAAGAAGGAATTTCTCCTTCATTGCAGATTCCAGCCCATTGATGGTCAACATTGGGCTTATGCTTGTAATCAGATCGCAAGGGAAGCAAAGGAGGGCAAAAGACTCACTCCAGAACAATTTGTAAAGATAAGCTCATTCCATTATTATCCTGCAACGATCTGTATATTCAAGCATGAGATTAAATATTTGATTGAGTCCGAAAGACTTAATCATTATGTCCATGGAAAGCGTAAGATATCCTCAACATCAGAGGTCTTACAGAAGGCAAGGGTGATATGGACAACATTTGGTTCCCCAAATCCTGATTTGAAGCGAAAGGTCACAAAAGCAGACGCCGACACACTCACAAACTTTTATACTTCTTTGAGTGCAGTTGTGCCTAGGGGAACCCAAGAGCGGGAAGAAAGTATGACAAGCCTCAAGGTGGTGAGGGACAGATATGCCGACTATACTTCTATCATCTTTCGTCCTGTTGAAGTGTTCAATGAGATGCTTGAAACGTGCATTGCTTGTGAGCGTGGACAGCTGACCTATGAAGCTCCTTTGTTTATCTCCGGCAAGTCAAAGGTAATGGATAAGAAGGAGTTGACGGCAAGGATGTGGAGGCCTGTAAAGTACTTACCTGATAAGTATGCATCCATGGCAGCACAAAGAATTTTAAAGAAAGAATGGTTTTTTGGAAAAAAAGACAAAGACCACTGCATGGAAGAATGCATCAATGTACAGGTGAGGCGTGATGCAGTGCATAGTGCCATCAAGTATTTGCTGTCAGAGAAACAAATTCCACTTACTCATTGCAACATTGACTATAATGTGGTGAAGCATATAGCTTCTTTGTCAACACCCAAGGTAAAGCTATGGGCCAACAGGTGGATTAAAAAGGATGAAGATGGGTCGGAAATAGTAACCTCTTATATGAGAAAAGAGATCCCACAACAGGTGGTTGCATATGTGGAAAGATTAATCAGCGAGATAAGAATGCCAACAGATATGCACCAAAGCTTTCAATTCAATGTAGAGGTTACGGCAGAGTCTGGAAAGCTTGTCAACTTCAGGGGAGTCTCAGAAGATGACTTCTTTAAGAATGAGTCAGCATGGGATAAGCCACAACTATTCTTTATCAATGAAGTTTCTAGCGATGATATCCATAACTTCATTGATAGAATAGTATATACCACCATTAGCAAAGTGGCGATTTGTAACATTGTCATATTTGTTGATAAAAAAGACAAAGAAGCCATGCAGGTTACTCTAGAGCGAGCATATTCATCAGATTTGAAGATCTATAGTGGTGTTTATGCAGCAAAGAGAGGCAAGAGAGAATGTGGCATAGCGATTCAAACTCTTGAATCATTCTTTCTATGTATGCGGAGTCCCAACCCTGATCACTCTTTACAAAAGAACATAAGAGGGAATTCAAATAATTTGAGATTGATGCTAGAAGAGCAAGATATTCCCAGGTCCATACATTATCAGAAAAACAACTACGGAAGTCCTGCAAAAAGTGGGAGTCTCTTGCTTACCATGATGGAGAATTTGCTGCCGGCAGGTTGGGAGGTCACCTTGTGCAGGATGGGATATTTATTTGAGGATCTCCTAAGAAAAGGCAACTCCACCAATATTATTGAAAATAAGCATTTCATGGCCTATTTCCAGCTTCAAGCAGATCTAACCACAGGCTATGAAAAAGAGATAGACCACAAGGACACCGATGACATGGATGATTACCTTGAAGATCATAATGTCCCAGTTGTTAATGATGAAAAGATGGACTTACATGACCCATTCACAGAGAGGTTGGTGGATGAAGACAAATATGATGATGCCCTCTTTGATAATTATGGCTCTCAGGGTTATGAAAAAAGGCCACTACGACAATACTTAGCGGTATGAACTCTCTATTTCTCAACTAAATACAATTTTTTAAATAAGATTTAAATTTAAAGATAATGACTCTAATCTCTCATATTTATTTACAGGCAATAGAGGGAGAAGAAATGGATGAAGTCAATACGGAGGCACTCCCTTCCACTTCAACAATGCAACCACCTCTAAATTTGATTGAAAAATCAAATTTAGCTGCATTAGATAAAATGGAGAGCTCATTTCAAGTTAAGATCGTTTTGAAACGAGAACCTCAGTATTTAAGCTTTGGTAGAGAGGAGGTTTCAATCCTCTCCAATCCTTTAAAAGAGGTTAATGACAATGTTATCTTGGCCATTCTCAGGTAATGTTTATTTATTTATTGCTACTTCAATAAGCTAACATTTGTTTATTTATTCACAGTTCAGTTATATATCAGTTTCCTAGTGCAGAATGCAAATCAATTCTATGAGCTAATGTTTGTTTATTTCTTGGTGCAGTGTAGTTATTTCTCAACTTCCTAGTACAGTGCAGCATCGTGTCTACATGCTCGATGCTCTCCTTTCTTCTATTCTTAGCTCTCCTCAAAAGACTATAGAAGATGTCTGTACCTGGTTAAGCCCTTTGAATTTAGATGGGGTGCGAGTCATCTTAATGCCTTATCATGAGGCGTAAGTATCAACTCTAACCTTATTTTTACTATTTCTTTGGCAAGTTTGTGTAAAACAATAATCATTTTTATTCTGGTCGTGTAGCTCACATTGGAGTCTGATCTTCTGGGACCTTGAACTCAACCATTTATGGTTTGTGAATTCAATAGAAGGCTATCATGCCAACTCCCCAAGGTAATTATTCTCTTAATATTTTTGATACTTTCTTATTTTGTATCTTATGATCATGACATATTAATATATTTCATATGTCATGCTGGACAGTGCTGCATATCGGCTAGTATCTGCTGTCAGAACAACCACGGAGCAACAAGATCAAGTAGAATTCAAAAGACGTCTGCCAGTGGAGCAAAAAGATGGACACAGTTGTGGGTGGAGAGTCGCCTACAACTGCATGTTGTTTCTTAGAGAGATTTTTGATCTGGAGTTACCAGTCAAAATGGAATCATATACAGAAGCTGATCTGCTAGCATTTCGGGCTGAGAGTATTCAGCATCTAATTACTACCATTGGGAAACAACATGAAAATATGACTACATTGCAGCATGTATAAAACCTTATCTTTATACTTGTATACTTGTTCCAGCCTTTAAGTGGGATGTATAAATCTCATAACTTTTTTATATTTTCCTCCAAAAGGAGAAGAGAATGAGTTTAATGAAAGCATACTATCTTTATACTTTTATAATTATTTAAACCATTAATTTTATTTGGGATGTATAAATCTCATAACTTGTCTAATGAAAGCATGCTATCTTTATACTTCTATGATTATTTAAACCATTATTTTTATTTGGGATGTGTAAATCTCATAACTTTTTAAAATTTTCATCCAAGAGAAGGAGAGACTCACTCTAATGAAAGCGTGTATGAAACCTTTTTAAATTTTTGCTCCAAGCAGAGGAGAGACTTACACTAATGAAAGCATATATGAAACCTTATCTGCTTGTTTAAGCCTTTATTTGGGATGTGTACATCGCATAACTTTTTTATATTTTTATGGCAGAAGGAGGATGTGGAGGACATAGCAAGTGAAGAAGAATACGATGTAGACTACTCCCTCAATAAGATGAGTCATAAAAATATGAATCTATTGGAGCAGATTGGAAGTTCATTCACTGCTATGTTGTTAATTCGACAACAACCTCATTTTTTTGAATTTGGTGAAGAAGAGATTTCAATCCTCTTGAATCCTAAGAATGAGGTTAATGTCAAAGTCATTACAACCATCCTCAGGTTTGATGCAGCCTTTTCCTTGGCTTTATACTTTGCTTATTTTGATTAAACCCAAGAAGCTAATACTTTTTTTTTAAATATAGCAATGTTATAGCAAATTTTCCGCAAAATATACAAAGCGTTTCATATATGCTCGATCCTCGTATTTCGGAAGTGCTTATCAACAAAGAAGAAACCATAGAGAATGTTTGCAAGTGGTTGAAGCACATTCCTATGAATGACGCACGAGTTATTTTTACAGCATATTATGAGAAGTAAGCATCAAACCCTACTTGTTTTTCCTATTGCATTTGCTAGAATTGTCTCAAACACAGTAATTATTCTTTATTGATAATGCAGCTCACATTGGAGTCTGGTAGTCGTGGACATCCTTGCGAAGAAGTGCTTCTTTGCAAACTCAATAACATCCGTCCATGGCAATGTGTTAGAGTAAGTATAGACTACACTTGTTGTCACTTCTTGACATGTAGATTGATATGCAATGCACATATTCACTGTTGTTATATGTTTTGATATGCAGATCAGCTCGAAAATTAGTAGATGCTATCGACATAGTAATGCGGCAATGTGACTTGGCACAACAAATAGAGTATATAACATGTCAGGTATCACATCAAGATAATAGCCACATCTATAATTGTGGATGGAGGGTGGGCTACAATTGCTTTTTGGTACTTGGTCAAATTTTTGAGATGCAAAGTGACACCACACTATCAACATATACGGATTTGCATCTCTATGCATTTATAACATGTACCATTCGAGCAATCATTGATTGCGAAATGAATGCCATCAAAGAGTCAAAGAGGATAGATGACCTCAACTCTACAAACATGGCCTCATTAAAAGAATTGGGAAGCTCTTTTAATGTTAGGGTTATGATTCAACATAGACCTCAGTATCTTGAATTTGGGGGAGAAGAGATTTCAATTCTCTCTAGAGCTTCAAATGAGGTCAATAACAACGTTATGATGGCCATTCTCAGGTTTGATACAAACTTTTTCTCTACTTGATAATTCAATATTTTGATTTAATCTAATAAGCTAATAAGCTAATATTCATTTATTTTGATTAAATCTAATAAGCTAATATTCATTTATTTGTTGGTGCAGTATAGTTATCTCACGATTTGGTAGAGTCGTACAAAATCGTGCGTATATGTTGGATTCCCTCCTTTCTCCTATACTTAGCGATAGCAGAAAGACAATAGCCGATGTTTGTAAATTATTACAGCCTTTACATTTACATGGCGTGCGAGTCCTATTTATGGCATATCATGAGATGTAAGTATCATGGCAACCTTTATTTTCATCTTGTACTGGCAACATTGTGTTAAATAATAATGGTTCTTAATTATTCGTGTAGGGAACATTGGAGTCTGGTGGTTTGGAACCTTGAAGACAACTATTGTTGGTTTGTTAACTCCATTGCAGGCTTTCATGGCTCAGTGCAAACGTAAGTATTCTATTAATCTGTTGTTACTTCTATATTATGTACCTTATGTGATAGATACACTAAGTTTTTTTAATATGTCACGATGAGCAGGTCGATTGAGAAGTTGGTATCTGCTATCAAAGAAACAGGACAGTACAAAGACTCGGTAGACTTCCAAAAGCGTTTAGTAGTAGAGCAGGAAGATGGGCATAGTTGTGGGTGGAGAGTTGCCTACAACTGCATGTTGATTTTCAAAGAAATTTTCTCACTTATGCCACAGAACTCATCGGAAGACTCTTTGGAGCTCAAATATTCAGAGGAGGATATACAATTGTTTAGGGCTGAAATCATTCGAGACCTAATTGCTACCATTAGAATACAACGTGCAACTGAAGCAATACCAGAGCTTCCCTTTAAGGAAGAGGAGACTGAGTCTACTATGAAAGCACTGCATACTACAGAAGAAGTAGAGACCCAATGTACACCTACAGCACCACAGCCTCCACTGGAAGCATCAGAAGAGTTGCCACCGCCTCCGCTTGCATTTAAGGAAGAGGATACTGAGTCTACTCCGAAAGCACTACATACTACAAAAGAAGTAGAGACCGAGTGTACATCTACAGTACCACAGCCTCCATTGGAAGCGTCCGAAGAGTTGCCAGAGTCTCCACTAGAAGCATCACAAGAGTTGTGATGCATGTATGATGTTGTGTTTGTAGTTTTTGTTGATTATACACCAATTTGTGACTTATTACTTAAGTGGCATAATCATGATATTTATATAATTTCTTTATGCAGACAATTTTATGATATGAATGTGTGATGATGTGATTATTTGGAAATAAATCCTTGTGTGATGGGAATTCTGATATGAATATTTGATGATGTAATATTTGTAATATATTTATTTCATGCACACAATTTTATGATATGAATGTGTGATGATGTGATTATTTGAAAATAAATCCTTGTGTGATGAGAATTTTGATATGAATATGTGATGATGTAATATTTGTAATATATTTCTTCATGCACACAATTTTATGATATGAATGTGTGATGATGTGATTATTTGGAAATAAATCCTTGTGTAATGAGAATTTTATTCAGTTGGACAGTCTCCACTCACTTAAAGTAGAGCATTCGCAATGCTTCTTTCACTTTATTCCAACCCACATCCTTATCATCTCCACTCACTTAAAGTAGAGCATTCAATCTCCACTCGCTTTATTCCAACCCTTATCATAGTGAACACATCGTGCCACTCACTTTATTCCAACCCTTATCCTTATCGTAGTGAACACATCGTGCCTTAGTGCACTTGTATTCTTCCATCCTAGTCTTTCCACAAACACTCTCTTATTTCTTACATCCTAGTCCTTCTGAGTAACTTGTATTCTTCAATCCTAGTCCTTCCGCAAACACTCTCAGAGTCTTCTTTCATCCATCCTGATAACCAAGTATCCTTCTGAGTAACTTGTATTCTTCTATCCTAGTCCTTCCGCAAACACTCTCAGAGTCTTCTTTCATCCATCCTAGTGCTTCTCACATTAACTTGTATTCTTCTTGTATTCTTCTATCCTAGTCCTTCCGCAAACACTCTCAGAGTCTTCTTTCATCCATCCTGATAACCAAGTATTCTTCTATCACAGTTCTTTTGCAGACACTCTCTTCTTTCTTGCATCCTAGTGCTTCTCATTAACTTGTATTCTTCTATCCTAGTCCTTCCGCAAACACTCTCAGAGTCTTCTTTCATCCATCTTGATAACCAAGTAATCTTCTATCCTAGTTCTTCCTCCGCAGACACTCTCTTCTTTCTTGCATCGTAGTCCATCTCCCTTTCTTTATCATCTCCCCACCCATGGATGTCCTTGGCATTGTCGAAGACGTGGAGTTCGGAATTAACAATCTCAAAGAATGGATTGCTGACCAAGGAGCACAGAGAGAGGCCAGAATTCGACAAGGTTCTCCTTTGACACACATGGAGAGAGAGGAATTTGCTGCACAAAGGCACGCAGAGAGGGAGGAGTCTCTCAAGATAGCAGACAGTGAAAGACTTCTAAGACGTATGATAAAAGCACGACAAGATCTATTAGATTTCTTAAGTAACCTGCGTTATCGTAGCTCTCGTCATGGGCGATTTGATGCGGATGCTGAGAGAACAATAAGAGCCTCTCAGAGAAATTATAAAGAAACAATTTGTGATTGCTTAAACTTCTTCTTCTCATGTAATTATGTTGAGGATACAGCTGTGGAGGCAGTGAAGGATTGGGTTGTTGAGAAGATAAGAGAGACCAATGATGAGATCTTCTAGACTTAGATAAGAGAGACTGTATTAAGGTGTTTTTTGACACCATATGGCTTTGTATTAAGGTGTTTTTTGACACCATATGGCCTTGTATTAAGCTGTTTTTTGACACCATATGGCTTTGAGTAATATGAATCTCTACTTCTTGTACAAATGTGATGTTAAGATGATGTTAAGAGAGACTGTATTAAGGTGTTTTTTGGCACCATATGGCTTTGAGTAATATGATCTACTTCTTTACAAATGTGATGTGCTCTTTTTGAAATGTACCATTTTTTCTAATTTGATTTTTTAAAATCTTACTTTTTTGTCTCTTTTAACAATGTGATGTACTCTATTTTTAACATCTCACGTCATTTTTTCTAATTTGATTTTTTTAAATCTTCCTTTTTGACTCAATGTTTTGTTTTATAAGAGCCTCTTTTTTTGAAATGTTTTATCCAGAATTATCTCACAAAATGAATTTGGACAGTGCAAGAGTCCAAAATTAATGAAATAGGTGTTACATATTAATGCCTCTTTCCTTAGACAATTTTATCCATAACAATACAAGGCCCGTTTGGTTGCTAAAGGGTTCAAGCAAGAGAAGGGTGTGGACTTTGATGAGATATTCTCTCCAGTTGTGAAGATGACCACACTTAGATGCATGCTTGGACTAGTGGCATTAGAGGATATGGAGCTTATGCAGTGGATGTCAAGACAGCTTTCTTGCATGGGGATTTGCATGAGGAAACTTACATGTGCAGCCAGAAGGCTTTGAAGAAAAGGGCAAAGAGCATTTAGTTTGCAAGTTGAAAAAGAGTCTCTATGGTCTTAAGCAAGCACCTAGAGAATGGTATCAGACGTTTGATGCTTTCATTCGGTCCCAGGGTTTTAGAAGGAGTGAAATTGATCACTGCCTCTACACTAAAAGGGCTAAGGATAGTAGCCTGATAATCCTGGCACTATATGTGGATGATATGCTATTGGCTAGCAAGAATACTTATGAGCTAGATGCATTAAAGGCCAAGTTGCATGAGGCCTTTGATATGAAGGATTTGGGATTTGCAGGTCATATTCTTGATATGCGCATCACGCGTGATCGGAGTAGGAAACTCCTTTGGCTTTCACAAAAAGAGTATGTTACAAAAGTATTGCATCGTTTCAATATGGAGGGGGGGAAGGCAGTGAGTACTCCATTGCCTCCATATGTGAAACTGAGTCATACAGATAGTCCCAAATCAGATGAGGAGAGGGCCATGATGGCCAAGGTTCCTTATGCATCAGCAGTTGGGAGTCTTATGTATGCTATGATAGCTACTAGACCAGACATTGCATTTGCAGTGGGAGTTGTTAGCCGGTATATGGCTAATCCAGGAAAGAGGCATTGGGAGGCAGTTAAGTGCATCATGAGGTACATGAAGGGTACCAAGGAGATGTGCATCTGCTTTGGTAAAGGAGACATGCGTGTACTTGGGTACACAGATTCAGACTATGCAGGGCATGTGGATAGTAGGAGATCCACTTCTGGTTATGTGTTCACCTTTGCAGGTGGTGCAGTGTTGTGGATGTCTCGCGCACAGAAGTGCATTGCTTTGTCTACCACAGAGGCTGAGTATGTTGCAGCCACAGAGGGTTGCAAGGAGGCTATATGGCTTGATCGGCTAGTGGGAGATTTGGGGATTCATACAGGTGTACCGACATTGCATAGTGATTCCATGAGTGCTATTCAGCTAGCACGGAATCCGGTCTTTCATGCAAAGACCAAACACATTGAGGTCAGGTACCATTTCATCAGGGAGGTACTTGAGGACAAGCGCATAGAGCTTGTCAAGGTTCATACAGATGATAACCCTGCAGATATGCTGACGAAGAGTCTACCTAGTCAGCGGTTTGAGTATTGTCGTGTATTGATGGGCATTGGATAGTATGCTCACTGGTTGTTCTCCCTTAAGGGCACATTGTCCTTTAAGTGGGAGGTTGTGGGGTTAAAGGTCACTGTGTCTTAACCCCAGTTATGTACAATACTCAAATACATATATAAATGAATGAAAAAGAAGATTAGGGTGGTTCTGCACCCACCAAACTTGTGTGGCTCTCTATCTCTCTCTATCCTTTTTCCGTTCTTGCTTCCGTTGAGAGCACTCTCAGGTAGCAGGCGTAGTAGCAGGGAGAGCAGTGGGGGATGCATGGCACAGTGCTTTGGGAGGGGTGGCAGTGGGGACGATGATGATTCTTCACTTAGACAGGAGGCATCTTGATGGATGCACGGGGGAAGGACATCATGGCCTTCATGCGCTCTGTAATTGTTAATTATAGAGATTGCTTTATCCACTACAAAGACCAGCCAAAGAGGTTGGTTGATGAGACCCTCGCTGCTGTTTGCTCTAGGTATCCTAACCTCCCTAATCGCCAGTTCATAGATAAATGGGCCAAGTCAAAGATTGTTACGATACTTGGCAATAAAAGATCTTTGCTTAAGAGGCAGGCACTAGCAGAGCTTGCCAGGCTTGAGGGAGGTCAACCACCAAGGGGCCCGCCCCACACCACTCACAAGCATGAGTGGAAGAAAGCAATGAAGTTAGTGAGGGAGGACCCCAGTCTGCAGCACGTGGAGGCACGAAGGATCCAGATGGAGCAATATGGAAGCATGCATTTTGGAGCAAGGGGTGTTGATTCATGGGAGGCCCAATTTGTAAGTATCGATCTCAAATTATATTGCTTATGTAGTTTATTAGGACGTTGTTTCTTTGTACTAATCCCTCTGCAAATTGTGTCGTCTTGTAGCTTGATATCGTGGGCAGATACCCTACTCCTGTCCAGACAGCCTACCACCGCCACCATCACAGAGGAGATACATGGAGGCACTTCTGTCATGATGGGTTGATTATCGAGGAGCAGTATATCCAGGCTACTAGAGCGGCCCCCGAGGTATTTGAAAGTAATTAAATAATGTCAATATTATAAGTAAAGATTTGATTTTTCATACATTGATATATGTTGTCCCTTGTTTACAGGTCCCTGCACAAGGCAACGAGGAAGAAGACAAGGAAGGAGGCAAAGAAGGGAGCGCAGAAGGGAGCATGGAAGGGAGCGCGGATTAGTCATAGAAGTAGTACTAGCTACTCTTTTTTGTACTTAAAGCCACTGTCTTGGATTCGTGCCTCTTGTATGTACACTCCTCTTATTTTTTGTACTTGAAGGCACATGACGTGGCTTAGCTTCGCGCTATATGTACATACAAGCACTTTTTGAGCTTTCAATTTTATTGCATTTTGGAGTTGTAATGTTTTATTTAGAATTGTAATTAAAATGCGGTTGGCTATAAGAATTGAATTACACAATGTGGAAATGGGATTCTTGTAACTATATAGCATACACAACATACACAGCATTCTGTAAATTTTTAAAAAAAAATTATAAAGCGCATCTATCAGTGCGTCTATAAACGCATCTATATACGCGTCTGTCTGTTCAAGAAGCTTCTATTTGTGTGTCTTTAAACGCGTTTATAAGACCGTTTAAAAACGCATCTATACATGCATTTAATGATGCGTCTGTCTATTTTTAAAATTTTTAAGCATAGCATCTATTTACGCATCTAAATGTGCATCTATATGCACATGTGTCTACAATATAGACGCGTTGTTAGACGCGGGTCTCTAGATGCACAAATAGATGTGCCCGTAAGTTTTTTATTTAGTTCAGTAAATGCGTCTGTGTGCACGTCTATAAGTGCTTTGTCTTGTTGTGAGAGCCCCCTTTCAGTCATGATGGATCTCACAGGATGCCATAATAGCGAATTCAATGCTAGGTGGAGAGCATTGGAGGGCAACACGAAGACCTCGATCAGCCATCGAGGTGGATGATTTAGAGTAGCTAAACCCACAGTTGCTAGGTTAGCTCTATTATATATATTTATTGTTGTGGACATCTTTTGTTGTATAGGCTTAACCCATAGTAGTTTGGTTAGCACAGTTGTACAACCTTTAGAAACCCAATATAGCTGCTTATGCTTGGGCACTGATGCCGACATAAGTGTTGCTTTGCTTGCTAAGTATGTCTTCCTTTTGTTTTTCATAAAAGTTTTTATTTACCTCTTTTTTCTTCTCTTTCATATTCTCTTTTATTTTCTCTTTTATTTTTTGTGTAGATTTTTTATCTTTAGAACAACAAAAAATCTAAATTTGTATGATTGGACTTATTCTAGTCTTACAAAGGTATATATATATATATATATATTGGGCTTTATGTATTTCTTTTTTGCTAGTTTGTCACGGATGTACTTTTTTGTGTATGTATCTTCTTGTCATTCATGCAAATCTTGAATGGATTAATTTATTGTGTACATTTGTATATCAATCGTTTTGTTAAGCTAATATGTTTTCATTGCAATGGTTGTAAAAAAGTGATTTGAATTGTGATGTGGTCTCGATATGTGTTTCACTTGTTGTTTGCATATGGATTCAAATGTTTTGTTAAGGGGTCCTAGATTCAAATGTTCTTGTTTACATATATGATGCAGCATGCTTTTCTACTACATTGGGAATGGCTAAAAAAAGAAAATCCCCATGTAAAAAATATAAAACATTATTGGGTGTGTTTAGATGGTGCTACGTCTCAATTTAGATCATCCCATGGATTCTACTTTGTCTCAATGTTCAAATCCCTGATCGGGTCTAGACATGATGTGGAATTTCTTTGGGTCTAGCCATGGAAAGGGTGAACAACATGGATGCGGTGTTGTTATTAAGCTAGCACTGTTTAAACACCAATTAACATGCCCTCAAGAAAAACTCAATTATGCCCATGATGTTGTAACATGGCTTATAGCCAACCTCTCCACAAGCGCACATTCAACATACAACAAACAAAGCCTTAACAATAGTGTAGTGCATAGAGTGTTGCATGAAGTGAAAGTGAATGAAGTGAAAAGGAGAAGCTAGCACAATTGTGGGAAAATTAAGGAGTTTATGGTCTGCATAGCATATGGGCCTTTTCAAACAACCAACTGATTAAAACAAGAAAACTTTCTTGTTTTTGCATTGCGTGCATCATAGGGGATCATGAATGACGATTGTGAGAACATTGCAACTGTGAAGACATGGGAACGAGTTCAAGTTTTCCCTCTATGTTCAAATGGAGTGACAAACAATGACTCACCATGATTTGGGAAGAGTTTTGATAACCTCACTGATTGTCTAGAAGAGGGGGACAACTTTGTAGTTGTCGTTGCATTTGGGGAGAACAAGGAAGATGACCCATACTTTCTATTATAGTGTACAAAACCTAAGCACAAGGTTGAGCTAGCATTTAAGGATAATAAGGGAACAACCTATGAGAAGTAGGATGTAGTAGTCAGAGCTTTTTGGTACAAAAAACATCAAAGAGAGGCCACAATTACGAACTGCTACATAAGAGTCCACAAACATTTGTGTACTCTCATCTAGTAAGAGCTATTAAGTTCCAGAGGTAGCCTGTTGTGCCACAATGAAAGAAGGAAAAGAGTGTCTTCAAATTGGATTTAGACATGCATGAGCACATCTTGGGGTGTCTTGGAGCGGTGGACAAGGATGACTGAGATAGTACAAGAAAATGTAGTCTCATTGCAAGGAAATAATATTCCACTAGATCCATCATGCCTCCACGTGCTACAACTATGGTTTTCTCTTGCTTCCTTCATGGCTTTCTTGTGGCTGGCCCCTTGGTGGTTTTCCTCCCTCTCTCATGGCAATCTCGGCTAGTGCCTGCCTCTTAAGCAAAGACCTCTTATTGGCAAGGATAGTGGTAATCTTTGTCTTTGCCCATTTGTCAGTGAACTCATAATGTTCTGGATTGGGATACCTCCTGTGTAAAGTCTTGATGGTATCCGAGTCAACCAAACTTTCTTTCTGCTCTTTGAATGGAATAAAGAAATCTTTGTAGTTTTTATGAACTACAAAGTGCATGAAAGACAACACATGAAAGACATGACATCCTTCCCCTGTGCATCTTGCAAGATGCCGCCCATCTCAATGATAGCATAGTAGATCGTACCATCACCCTCTGGCACATTTGCATTTGAATCATCCCAACCCCCAGTGCTGCCCCAAAGCATTGTGCCATGCATCTTCCTATGCCAGAGCTCTCCCTACTACTATGCCTACTGCCATGTTGTGATGAGATACTGCGATGGGCACTCTCCTCTTGAGAAGAGGCTCCCGACTACATGGGAGTGGGTGGGCTAGCGGCTCTGTGATCTAGAAGGGACACCTAACTGCACGACAGAAGGTCGGTGGCTCTGTGATCTACAAGGCATTCATTAGGAAAAAAGGGGGCTCATTTTGGGTCCCTGTAAGAAATTCGCTATTTTCTCTTTTATCTCTCTTCTAAAATGTGGAGAAAGCAATAAAATACGGATATCTATCAGTTTAGGACTACAAGTGTGTCATTCCAAGGAGGAATAAAAAAGTACTTTCAAATAATTGAGAAGATGATGCATTAAACTCTTCATATAGATTCTCTCTCATATAGATTTTGCATCTCTTTTGACGGCATTCCGGCGACCTCTCATAAAGAACCCATCATGCCATCACTAATCGTTTTTTTTTCAAATATTTGAATCTTTACCGTGAAATATTAGATGAGTTTTATAAAAAGTAGACAAGATGAAGAACCAACCCTCATGAAATGGATGTGTACAACCATGATGCTAAAGAAGAACCTCAAAAGAAGTGACTTTACCATTTGCACATTGATTTAGAAGAAAAATATGCACCACTACATAAAAGAGAAAAGGTCCACTTGTAAATGCTTGAAGAGAAGGCTCCCAACATTTTGACTTATGGTACGATGGACGAATTTACCCAAAATGTCCATTGAGAAATTTGAGCCCTCCATTTTCTAATCAGACAAAGCTATTGAGCTTTGTGGGTGATGGGAACAATGGAATGTATGGATACATTTCAACTCAACATTCAATTGCAGAAATGTACAAGACATTGTATGTCTGAGAACGAATGGAGAAGGCACAAGAAATGTCGATAAATTTAGACTTGAAAGAGTAGCTAAAAGGAAAATGAAAGAGCATTCAAAGACAAAGAATGAGCTACAAAGAGCAAGAATGAAGAGAACGGTTCTTGGAGATAGACAATGAAGCAAGAGAATTCAAAATATTGTAGAGTTGAAAGCTGGCATTGGAGGATGTAAGCACAGAGTACAAAAAGCAAGATAAGAGTACATCTTGTTTAGCCATTGTATTTGTATATATGTGTCTGTCTTGCAAGAAAATCTATGATATTGCAAAGTTTACTGGTTGCAGGGAAATTTTGAGACCTCAAAAAGAAAACATTGATCCTAATTTAATTTCCGTCAAACAAATGAAGGGTTTAGTCTCCACTGTTGTTGCAAAGGACATGATGGAGGAAAAGAAGTTTAAGAAGGTAAAACGTGAAGTTCTTGAAGACTTTGTATCAAAAAGTAAAGCAAATGTCACAAAAATTCAAGAGGCTCTTAATGTGAGCATAGTGAGCAGAAAGGGATATGCTTCAATATTTAGAGTTGTGTTAAAAGATCAACGGATTAAACCTGTGTTGTTACCAATACTAGCAGAAGTGTGGAAGGAATGAGATCATCTCAACCAACAAATTGATAAGTTCATTGGATAGTACTTTCACATCAAAAGTGTATATGAAAGTGAAAAGTTAAGCACTACATATAATGCTTGGAATAATATTTTGAACAATTGCAGAGACTAACGGTTGAGTTCTACAATATCACATTTGAAGAATGTAAAGGAGTTTTGAAGTTTATTGTGAAGCTTGATGAGTGTGACATTGTCAAGGAAAAAAAGATAGAGAGAGTTTCTATCACTTTGATGAATCAACCACTTGATCAATCGATCACAAAGTCCAGCTCAAAGTACTTCAGTGTCCAGTCGGAAATGCACGTATGGTGGTTGGGCTCATTTGAGGTATGTAAACTATCGCCTTCCAAATTAGTCTTTGCTCAAAATGTTATAAATTTTATAGCATATATCTTGCAAACCTGTGGTTTTAAATTACAGGTGAAGACTGAGGACCATGCAGTACTTTATTAGGTATTTCATCAAATAGTTTTACCATCAATTATAAAGAGTCAAGTCCAAGGATGCCATCTTCATGTTCCAGGGAAGGGTTTTTTTCAAATTGAATGGCATACGGCAAGTGACCTGAAGACACCGAAGTGTATGTTCAATATAAGCAAAGGGGGTAACTCAAAGTCTCTTTGCTTGTACTGCAATGAACCAGCGTATGTCTTAGATTCTAATGAAGAGCACCCAACAGAGATAAAGTAGATAAAATACTAAAAGAAGTTCTTGAGATCCCATTATGCAATGTTCACATTTGTACATTGCATGCATTATGTAGGACCATTGGGAAATTAGTTTTCCTATATATTGGATTTGCATGGAAACTTTGCCTCGAGAGTAGAAGAAAAGAGGCACTACAATCATTAGAAGCAGTGCTATTAGAAATTGGTGTCCATGGAGGAGATGTACATATTACAAAGGATCTTTAAAAATATACAAATGGAAAAGATGTTCCTATCAAGCCATCTATTGGTGGAGTAAAGGCTAGAAGATTTTTGTCTCATCCAGACAAAAGAAAAATAAATGGCAGTAAAACAACATATGTATCAACGATAAAGTATAACTTGTGGAGAAAACACAATATTGTCAAAGATCATCAGTCAGATGGATTGGCAAGAGATGTCAAGGCAAAAGTGTGGAAATGCTTAGATAAGCTTTTTGTTTTTTGTGACCAAGCTACCTTTAGCAAAAATGATCAAGAAGCATTTGAAGGAGTGGTAAAGAGTTTTGGAAAGGCAATGAAAGAGGCTTGGACAACATGTAACATCACTCATTACATGGTAAGAACAATATCTTGTTTTTGTGCATGTTTTTTTAAAAAGCAAACAATATTAGTTTTATATATTCTAATGCCCGCTTGCCTATGTATCAAAACATCATATAATCTACAATCACCTTCCTTTCTTTGTAAAAAAATATGGATGCCTTGCAATTTGGTCCATACAGGGAATAGAAATCACACTACATGGCACGGAATGCATTCTTTAGACATACACAACATTTTGGAGGAAAGCTGAAAGCCAATAGTTTAAAATAAGTATTTAGATTGGCTCAAAAGGAAAGAAGGAGGCAAATTTTGGAGAACTCAAATGTAGCACAAATACATGCTTAATGGAGACAATCAAAGATATTTGTAAACCACAAATGCGTAGATAGAAGCTAAGTGCTAAACCTTGTTCATCATAAGTGTCATTAAGTGTAACATTTTTTTTTTTGCAATGTCGAACAAGACTTGAATCTTTTATTCATAAGAAGTCATTGTATGCAACCATTGAAATATTTGAAATGTACTACATATATTTCTATTTCAAAATGTACATTGTTTTTGTCACAAATACACATAAAAATAACTAAGACATTCAAAAATAACAGTGTTTTCACAATTCAACTCTACTTCTATCTTGTAAAATATACAATGCCATATAGGCTATCCTTCCAATGGTTTGCCAACTTTGCTTGGAGTTCTTCTTGTGACTTTGATTAAAGACCTTTTTTTCTTGAGCTGAGGTTGTGCAAGAGTTGTTGTGGTCATAGTTTGCTCTTCATCTATTTTGTTGGGAAGGGCCACCAAAGAAGGATCTCGATTCCTTATGAGTTTATGCTTTCCATAAGCTTCCAAGGAGAGGGGATCCTTTACACCACAAGCTAGTGCCCAAGCAGTATACGTCAAAAGGCTCTTGAGCCTTTCTCTCCAGCATAACACCCAAAAATAATTAAAGGAGACCGCTTCTCTATCAGAATGATCTTATGTGTTTGCCACGATATAGGATGACCACCCAAATGTTAAACAATTTGCTAAAATCAATATCTTTACAGCAGATAGGTCTTTAATATAATGAGAAAGGCCTGATAGTTTACCAAGCTTAGGAATTCTACTTCCAGCTGCCCTCAGGAGGAATGTGTCATCTTTAACAAACAACTACCATACACGAAACACACTTAGATTTAAAACAAACCATCCAATTGCATATGTAAACTCCAAATTCAAGAAAGGTAGGTGCGTTGCCTCAATATTCTTATCTTTCTCAAGTATATCATTGTTAAACAAGGAGTTACCCACCTCCTCCTTCCCTTCGGAGCTCTGACTAGTATCCAAGCTTGTTGTGTGGTTCATTCGTGCTTGGGTTTCCTAGAAGATTGTCTCATCCACCTCTTCATACATTTTGGCTTGCTCAAAACAGATGGACAATGCTTCCGAAGGATTGAATTTGTCCTCCAGCTCTAACAAAGGATCATCATCAATCCTTACTTCCTTGTCAACCCTGCAAGATTGTGTAATAAGGGAAATTGCATAATCCTCTCTCAAATTAAAAAGGCACTGTATGTCATACAACAAGACATACTCTTTTCCCTCAATATTAAATGAGGGAAGAATGGGGACAGTGAGGTCAGAGCTTTCAGCCTCAACATCATAGGATAGCATCTCTTAGGGTCTCATTTTTAAAGGCCACTAGGTCTAATGCTGCTACTACTGCAAGCTCCTCCTCTTTCGAGTCGATCTTCTCTTCCACTTCTGGTAGGTTTGACTTCTCTTCTCTTTCCTCTTCCTCATCGCTATCCTTTGTGTCCTCAACTAATCCATCAGCACAGTGTACATACATGGCAAATGCAAGTGACTCTTCAAGTATCCTGCAATTGCCCTTGTGTACAGTGCAGATTCCCATGGCAATCTTCAAAACTATGAAGCAACTTGTGCATTTGATACCTCATCTTGTCATTTGTGGCAATGTCCTTGATATGTATAAAAGTCTTACTGTTGACAACTTTTGATCCTTCAAGTGTCAGCTTGTGGAAGGATTCATACACCTCTCCAAGAAAATCTTTGTGCGGTGTCAAAAGAGACTACAAATCCATCTACTTATTGAACATCTCATGGTATTTGTGATAGTACATTTGGCATTCTGACTTTTGTAGAAATTTGAAGAGCTGTAGTTGGGGTGACTTCTTTTCCTCCTTCTCCTTTCCCTTAGCAGCTGATTGTCCACCTTTGTGAACCCTTCTCATTGGGCTTTCTTCTCTTGACTGCACCATACAAAATTAAAATTGAGTCCTGCACATATAGCTAAAAAGAAACAAGAGCACTCATAAAGAAATTCTTACCAGGAGATTCCTCCTCCCTTACAAAATAAGGTGAGAGGTCAATGGTCTTCCTAATAGGTCTTGCTGCATTACCTGCATCACCTGGATGGTTACAAAGTAGCACGAGCCTAAGCCCATGGATGAGGAGGCAGGAACACCAAAGGAGTACAAGGAGTCGATGCATGAGGAGACAATACCCACGGAGGACGTACAGCAATAGGATGTACAATAGCAGGATGCACAACAGTAGCAACCTAAGCAGTATGTGGAAGATTTTCAGAAGGAGTCTCAAGTGCAAAAAATTCAAGAGACAAATGCAATAATAGAAAAACACATGATACTTGTAATCATATTATATTAATACATTCAAATGTCAAATTTTTTTTTTTGGATTTCAAGTAATACCTGGAGTCAATAGCTTTGAATTATCTGAATTGTTCTAATTACAATGTCCTATTTTGCTTTCGCTCCTTTGAAGTATTTGCAAAAATAAATTTTTAGCAATATGTAAATGTATCATGCAAATGTAAAGAGAATTGATTTAGGAGAAACACAGGGTGGAAACCAACTTTTGTTCAAAATGAATGAAAATTCTCCACAGATATTGTTCTTAGTCTCCATAATAATTTCATTGCATAATTGAGAGAGAGTGCAGCATTGTCCCAGTGAGATGGATGTTAGAAGGATGTCATTCTCAATAACATTTATTTCAATTATTGGACTTGAAGACCTCTCATATTGGTCCATTGCTACAAGTTTTGTGCCTATCATCCTAATACATTTATAGTAAAAAGAGAAAATAAAGTTTTGCAAGGCAATCATGTACTTAATGTTGATGGAGTTATGAGCAACCTCACAATACACATTGTTGGCCACCATTCTATCCCAACCATTATCCAAAAATTTTAGAATTGGAATTTCATCATATCCTTTGCTCTGAAAGTCAACATTATCTTACAAACTTTAACAGGATAATCCTAAAAAAGTTCTAAAAAACTGTAAGTGGCATGAAAATGTTGATTTTAACTATCCTGGTAGCAATATTTGGTTTCAGGGAATGCTGTATTTTTTAAAATAGTTTGGCTCTGTATGATTCTGTAATGCTCCCATCAGGAACTCGCCAATCAACTATATTCCATGCAAGAGATCTTGATTTTTTAATAAACCGTGTAAGTGAGCATTGTCCATCAATTGATAAAAGTGATCATAAAAAAATATACCCGATTCAGCCAGTGTTGTTGATTTTCAATAGCACCATGTAGAGCATCAAAGAATCTCAGTATGCACTCCATTGTCATTTCAACTATTTCATTACACAAATACACTTACAAATGGGTCTATGGTGTGGAAGATAAGTAGGATAATCTCGCAATACAAGTTCTTGGTGCATGTAGACATGTTGTATGCAAACCTCTCTGATGCATCTTGTGCCTTCCTTTTTTACTCTAAAATCTTTCACTCTACCCTTCCAAGAAGCCAAAAAAGTGTTACTTGATTGTTGCTTTCTCCACTATCTTGCTTGATAGATCACCCTACCTTGGTGGAGTGTAGAAGGCTTGCTGGTCTTGTTGCATCTAGAGATAGGGCAGTATGTGGTGAGGTCCTTTCTAGTGTTCATCGGTCCTACACATCCATCAAGTGTAGGAACACCGCAGAAGCCTTGGCAACACATCATGCCATTGTGGCTACCATTAGGTATACTTAAACCCATTAAAGCCTTGAAATGGTAGTATGGCCTAATATTTGTAACTATATCGGTGAGAGTTTTGCCCAATGACACACACTTCATTATCTATGTTCCTAAAAGATTCGCCGAATGACCTACACTTCCATAACTATGTTTCCCTCTTACTTTTTACCCTGAAATTTGGGATATGCAGAGATGCTTGTGGTGGCTACAGTACATAGGGAACAAGGTCACTTGCATGGAACAAAAGCTACATGAACGTATGTTTATCTTGTTTCAACTCAATTAATGCATGCATTTGCCTTTCGTATATGAAGCCATGAAATGGAACTCACCCTTGTCTTTGTACAAGCCCAGAGTTTGTGGCTTGGATGGATTTACAAAAAAAAAAGACTAAGGATATTGGTTCCAACACAAAGAGGGAGAAACACATTAAGGTAAGACATGATGAGCGCACTTCAAAGGCAACAAGGATTATGGGGTTTGAAGGTGGCCCTAGTGGTGAAGGAAGACATGATGAGGGCACTTCAAAGGCAACAAGGACTATGGGGTTTGAAGGTGACAGAAGGTCAAGTGGGGGATATGACACAAACATGCAAGAGGGGGGAGATGACGATGACAATATGGATCTGAAAAAGGGTAAGGGAGCATGAAACAACATTATCCTCTCTTGCAAGTGAGGTTGGTTGGTCAATGTAAGGTGTTTCATGACACTGTAGTTTTCAACTTGTTGTAGAGGTGCATGTAGAGGTGTAACATTCAGTCATTGAAGTAGACTTGATAGACGAGTACATGCTCTTGGACGAGGGAAAGCAGCACAGCTATCCATTTGGTTGAGCTTGGGTATAGAACTACTTTCTCATATTCCTTTAAATATGAGTATTGATGCCATGGTCTATTTATGCAATAAATTTGTAAATTTTAGAATTTTTTTGAAATTCAGCATATCTCCATCCCTCATAATAGGTGGTTCACTTAGCAAGGTAGCAGTGAGCATGATGTGGGCAGACTTTCCCATGTTGAAACTAGTTGAGCGTGTCAGTAGAATGGAAGTTCTAGAATGGAACATCTTGAATGTCATTATTGTGGATGCTATTCCAGCCTTGGCATTCCAAGTGGTGGGATATGGGGGGTGGTTGATTGTGATATGCTTGCCAAACCATATGCATTATGTGCAGCAGCGGGCAATGGATTCATACTATATCGCACCATGATGGTGCTCATTGAGTGTGGATATACAAGGGATGACACCAATGAGAAGCTAGATATAATCATTTAAGCATGAAAGCTATTTGAAATAATGCACAATAATACTTACCATGTCATGGGTTGTTGGTGATAGATCAACTCGCTAGCTTTAGCCATGTTTGAGCACCAAGGAAGCAAACTGCGCAAGTACTACAAAAGCAGATTAGCAGAGATCAAACTTGGGGAGGTGATTTGCATGGCTGAGTGCAACTAGAGAAAGGAGTCCCATTCGACATCTTCAAAGTCACAAGGGATGGGTGCAAGATTCTATGGGATGGTGCGAAGTGACAACTAGACTTGAGTAGGTGATTGCAAGTGGTTTTGGAGCCTGGTGTTTCATTGATGCATTTGCAAGCACACGCAACATGGATTATGCATGTGCAGAGCTAGGGAGACATTGCATCTCTCTTGACAAAGATGATCTCATGCTGTCTGCTTGCTTAAAGCCCTTAGAGAACCCTCACCCAAATGCCAAAAAGAGGGATTGAGACTATGAAGGGAGCTTTGTTTTTATGAGCTATTGTATTCAATGGAGCTTTTGACCACTCACATTTATTATTGTTGTGCAATGTATGTGGAGTTTATGACTCATTGCATTTATTACCTTGGAACTTGTGGCCACTTATATTTATCATTGTAGAGCTTATGATTATGCCTATGATTGTGGAGCTTATGATTAATTACTGTGGACCTTATGATTAATAGTCTTTCATTCAATTGGGCTTATGACCGCTTACATTTATTGTTGTGGAGAAATGTGTGTAGGCTATATAACGGTTTTAATACTAATTGTATCATGCCTTCGTACTTGAAATTTATCTCTACATGGAGCTTTACGAGAGCCTTGTTCTTTCATTCCTCACTACTCACTATAAGAAGGCACGTTCTTGCACAAAAAAGGGCAAGGAGAAGACTAGTCGATACTTGTCTCATACCAATCTTGCCATAGAGTAGGGCCTGCTCGCCTAACTTCACTTCTAAACTACTAAAAGCTCCAGATTAACTGTGACCACTCACCAAAAATGTGACCGCTCGCCTAGTTTTGCTCGCTTAAGCCTTAAACATATCCCCCTCTTTCTTAGAGGTAAGTTCACAATCCTTACGGCTGTGACAAGTGAAGTTTTTGTTCCATGGCCTGCATCATGTCTTCTTTTAGCTTCATGTTTATGGCCTCTAGGCGATCTTCATTTGATGTTTTGGTAGTGGACTTTGATTTGCCCTTTTTTGAGCACTCATCTCGCGCACTAGATTTGCGATTTGGTTTGCATTATAGTCAGAGACGTTGGCCAGGGAGCGTAGCTGCATGTAGATTGGGTGAGATTTGCAAAGGGTGTCTCTATCGCCGCAAGTGCGGGTGTGGATGTAGTTTTGTTGGGAGTGATAGAGTGGTGTTATTTTGTGTAGTGGCCATCGTGTTAAAAATGTGCCTAAGATTTTCCTACGTGTGTAGGGAACTGTGCCGGTGTAGAAGGATCGTTAATCAGAGGTCACGGTGTGAAGATATGAGCGAATTTGTGCAAAACGAGGCCCACATGGGGGTGCGAATGAGCGAGTCCTAGGGTTTTCAAAATGGTGTGCAATGGGTTGGAAAAATACCCTGTAGCATGGTGTTTTCATGTGTGAAATCTTGCTTCAAATGGCGTCCAGTTTGGGTCCCAAACGGATGAGTTACGAGGGGTTAAAGTAGGAGTAAAATTGGCTTTTTTTGGGGGGGGGCTTGGTCTCAAGGTTTGGTGTGAATCGGCTTTAAGTCTAACTAAGGGCTACTAATTGATCCAATTTAGTTGACCTAACTGGCCTAATTAACCTAATTGCCTAGTTAGATGCTTAACAATTAGTCTAACCTAACCTAGTGATGCTTAGATTGACTATAGCTAACTAAACACAGTTAGTTGAGCTAACTTAGTACAATCAACTAACCTAATGGTTCAGTTAGTGTAGCTAACTAACAATTAAGCTAACCTAACTAAAGTTAAAGCTAACCTAACCTAGGTTAAAACTAACCTAGGATTAGGGTTAGGTTTTTTTTTTATGACTTTGTTTAGGGGGGGGAAATGTCGTGGCGGCGGCGGGGGTGTTCTAAGCAACGGGGGGGTGGGGGTGGTTTTTGAGTAGCGGCGGGGGGGGAGGGTTTCGAACAGTGGGGAGGGGAGGGAGGTGGAGGGGAGGGGGAGGGGGGCGGAGGCAGAGGGTCGAGCGGAGGGGAGCTGCAAGGAGTGGAGGGGAGAGGTGAGTCATGTGAGGTGAGGGGGTGGATGGCAGAGGGTGCGGTGAGGTAGGCGGGGTGGTAGAGGGCAAGGGCACGGGAGAGGGCGCGCGAGTGGGAGCGGGGATGGAGGGGAGGGACGGACAACTTTGACGAAAAACAGAAAACTTTGACGAAAATCCAAAGGGAGGAAGATATGGTCACCTGAATGCTCTCCAAGTCTTTCTCGATGTAACGGGATTGTTGAGGACTAATGGACGATGGGTGGATGGCTAGGTTATCGCTGCGAGATGGGCTCAAAGTCACTTACCATGTGAGGATGGGAGTAGAGTGGTGGTCGATCGAGAGGGAGGAGTGTCTTGCGTAGGGCTCGGAATGGGGAAGAGGATGGAGGCAAGATGTGAAAGATGAAGAATGAGGGGGTGGAGTGGGTTTTTATAGGAATTGGGTTTAGGATTAGGATTAAACCCTAAACACTTCCCGAGACGTAACTTTTTATGGATAGCTCAGGTTCCTCTTCTGCAAAGAGGTGAAATGATCAAAATTGCAAGCTCTACGCATTCCTGTCTACTACCTAGCCTGATTGTTTATCAAGTGGCTTCTTTTTAAGAAATAAAGAAAATATCTTAACGTAGTAACCCAAGGTTGATGCTTGGGGTTGATATGTTTGGCTAGAAATGGAAAAAAAAATTCTCTCCTTGGCCTTGAGTGTTATGTTCGTGAAAGTTCAAAGTAGTTTTTTTTTAACACATACTTGCATATGTTTACTCATTACTTGAGATGCTAGTCTCCCCGACAACGGCACCAAATGTTGGCTCTTTCCCACAGCTTCCGCGGGAACACTAGGGTAATCTCAATATGCAGGGTTCCGAGGCTTTTTGTCACCTATAGATATATCGGGGTTGTCGTTTGTAGTATACATGTAGCTTAGGACCTCGAGTCGTGTTTCAGTGAGAGACGTAGGCTTAAGTGTGGTAAGCAAACATAGTGCATGCATGTGTAAAAGGAACGTGTATCATCATGGTTGAGGTAATGAAGGATTTTGTCTTCATTGGGGGTTGTAGGGTTTAGGAGGAGTTCAAGGGTTAGAGGGAGGTTCAGGGTTTAGAGGGAGGTTCCAAGGTTTAGAAAGAGGTTCCACGGTTTAGAAGAGGTTCCAGAGTTTAGAAGAGGCTCCATGGTTTAGAGTAGAGTACATGGTAGAGAATTCATCTCCCTTGTAGATCATGGAGATAAAGGGTTGAGGAACTAAGCGTCTAGGGGGAGCATAGGAGTGGGAGAGGAAGAAGGTGTAAGAGCATGGGGGAAACAAGAGAGAGGAGGGAGGAGGAGGAGGAGGAGGAGGAGGAGGGAGGAGAAGGGAGGAGGAGGAGGAGGAGGAGGAGGACGAAGGAGGAGGAGGACGGAGGAGGAGAACGAAGAGGGAGGAGGAGGAGAGAGGAGGCGAGGGAGAGGATGGGTTGCAAGGTTGAAGGAGAGGGGAGAAGGAGTTGCAAGGTTAGGACATGCTTTTGGACGTGCAGTGCAAGAAAGCATGGACGCTTGAGACAATTGCTTGGAATACCAGAGTAGATCTCAACACAATGCCCCAAAGAGTGTGGGCTTCATTCCATTATGGGGTATTTATACAAGTTGGAGAGCTTCTCTCTCTACATGTAGGAATTTTAAGACATTCTCTCTCTACATGTAGAACATGGATATAGAAGTTGCATGTAGAACTCGCATGTAGGAGTTGCATGTAGAACTCGCATGTAGGAGTTGCATGTAGAACTCGCATGTAGGAGTCACATGTAGGAGTTCCATGTAGAACTTGCATGTAGAACTCGCATGTAGGAGTTGCACGTAGAACTCGCATGTAGGATTTGCATGTAGAACTTGCATCTAGAACTCGCATGTAGAACTCGCATGTAGGAGTTGCATGTAGAACTCACATGTAGGAGTTGCATGTAGGAATTCTATGTAGAACTTGCATGTTTCTACATGCAAGTTGGATTTCTAAGAGGGATTATTTCTAGCCTTATGCAAGTACAACTGGACCTTTGCCGCTACTCTACACACATTCTGTTCTACCTAAGTCCATGTTGGCATAGAGACAACATACTCCCGTATCGATTTTATTACCCGTCCTTGGGTTATGGCTTATTTTGATTTCAGAGTTGGGATGCCATGTGCGTAATCCAATGACTGTTGGGCTTGTGGCATGCAAGTCATTCCTACTGTAATGCTTTTGTACGATACAATTTGTGGTCTATAGTCAGGAAGCTTATCTCCTCTTAAGGAGTGGTAGACGGCTGTGAATTTCAGACGGGATCTCATTGCTGAGGTTGCGGACTCTGCCATCAAATCTTCTTGGGAAGAGGTTTGGCGGGGGTCTCATTGTTTAGGCTGGCATTTCTTGCTATCTTGCATACTTGTTGGATGCGATTGCACCCATATCAATAAGCTTGTAGTTAGATAGGTTTATATGCAAATCTGATATTTTTGCATATAGGAGACGGCTGTGATATTTGGCGGGGGTCTCGTTGCTGAGGCTGCAGACTCTTTTGTCGAGTCATCTTGAGTTTTGGCATAGCTTCTTGTCCTGCTTGTGAATTCATTACATGCTTTGAGAGTATAGAATGAAAGGGTATAGACTATTATTGATGCAATCTATCTAATCCTAACTAAGGAATACTTGCTTTCCCAAATCTTCATTTTTGTCAGGGATGGCTTGCGTGTTGAAGTAGTAGCACTTTAGTGGGCTCCCATTTATTGTTGTGTTGAATTGGACTCCATCCAATGTTTCTAGCAGCATAGCTTGAACTTTAGATTCTTTTAGTGGTCTTGGCATTGCTATGGGGACACTGCCACTTGTGTAATTCTTGAAGTACTCTGGCACTTCCTTGAAGATCAACCTTTGATCATGTTGAACTAGCCTGACATTTGCCATGTGTACGGGGTGGGATAGTATTATAACGAATTTGTTTGGATCTTGGAGACTTTTTTTTTTTTTTTCCTTTTCTTTCCTTTTCTTTTGTTTTCTTTTTTTCTTTTTTTTTAAAGGTGAATTCTCTTGATCAATCTTCATATGCACATGTGCCTTATACTTTCTAAATATCTTACATTGGGAACTGTGGGGTAACTTTTCCACTAGTAAGGTGTTTCCAAGGGTTCATTTGTTGTGCATACTCCTTCTAGTCCCTCAGGGGACCATTCAAGAGGCCGCGGTTCTGATTTTGAGAAGCTGGCTTTGCAAGGTACTATTCGATGATCCTTGTTTAGACTCATTCAAATTCATTGAAGTGTTCAGCCTTGGCTTTTTTGCGATTTCCTCCTTCAGCTTTCTTGAGGGATCTTCTGCTGTTATTCAACTTTGGAGGTTCAACTTTTGGGAGTTTGACTACCATTAGGGCATGCAAAATGGCTAAGTCATTATCAAAGATTTGATCTCCAATTTTAGTATTCTCAGCCTCTATTTCAAAATCCCAAGGAAAATCTAAGTCATCATTGGTATGGGTACCTTCTTCAGGTTCATTATTCCACTCGAGGTCAGCCATAAAGAATGGCATCTCTAGATCAATTGGTTCTTCATGTGTGAGTGGAGGATCTACCTATAGCACCTTAGCATCTATCTATGAGAACATGCGGTCTAATGAATGGCAGTTGTTGATGGTTGCCAATGTTTGTATCCAGTTATTCACATTGCTTTGTGAATTGCCCGCTATGGCATGCTGTTGCAAGGGCGCTGATTTGCTTGAGATTGTTGTTGAGGATGTGTCATCCAATGATCTAGGCACAATTGGTTTTATAGCTCCTATCCCCACATTCACCCTGACTACAGTGTCGCGATTCTGGATTGTCAATCTATCAGTTCCCCAGTCATGGAGGACCGATGCTTCCCGTAACCAAGGACATCCTAGTAAGATTTGATAGGATTTTTTTGGGAGATCCAAGATTGTGAATTGAAGGGAAAAGCGGACTCCTGTGATCTTTGTGGACACGCCATTTACTATTCCCAAGGCTTTAGCCCATGAATCATCGACAAGGAGTATGTTGAAATTAGCCTTTTGCATTCGTGATCGACCCCATTCTTTGTAGACCTCCTTTGATAGGACATTTACACCTGCTCCACCATCCATTATGGCTTGGACTTCATTATATGCTTTGTGGATCAAAGGCATACTAATGTTGTGTATGTCATCTCTCTCACCCATCCGCACAGGGATATCTTCGATGTCGTTCATAGGTGGAGGGGGATTTGCGAGTTCAATCCATCCTTTGAAACTCTCCCAGAGATTGGGACAGTTTCGTAGGAGGATTTCCATGGGAATTGACACAAGGCAACTCAGGATGCTAGAGAATGTGGCTCCTTCAAGTTGATGTGGCGGTACATTATATTGTGGAGTTTGTTATTCGAACAAAGGCTCGAGTACAGTATCAATACTTTGTGCGGCATGTCATGGATTGGGTCTTGAGCTTGTTTCTTAGCCTCAAATTGAGCTTGTTTCTCAGCGTCAAATTGAGCTTGTTCCTTTAGTACCCATTGTTGAAGAGCCTGAAAATGAGCCTTCTCCACCTCTGCATTTGGGTATGGAGCTTCTTTTATTTGAGGCTCGCGAGTTGATGTGGACGAGCTCAGCCGCTCATTGCTTTGTGGAGGTTGAAGCACTTGTGCTTTCCTTTTAAGAAGTCACTTTGGTTGGATTGGAATGTTAGGGTCCTTAGTGGCCTCTTTCTATTAGCATGTAATTACATTTACAGGTTGTGATATTACACTTGTCGGACCCAGACTTTGATGGTCCACCCCAATGATGCCGATTAGGACGTGAGGCTTAACCTCTGTTTGTTGTAGGACTTTATTTTTCATGGGACAATCCATACAGGCATGTCCTATGCCACAATCTCTGCAGAGTGGTTGGAAAGTAGCTCAGCTTCCACGATGAGGGCACTCTGCGATCTGGTGATTTTCACCACAAGCGTAGCACTTGATTGGTGCTCGATATGTGATGGGACGTACTTGATTTGCATAAACTGGTATTAGACCCTCTAAACCTTCTACATAGTACATTGGGTACTCTGTTTCATACTCAAATGACAAGTCTACTTCCTCAGCTTGTAATTGATGGATTGGAACTGTGCCTGAGGAGCTGGACTTTGTGCTCTTGAATATGGTCTTGGATTCAAATTCCTGAGTAGTTGTGGGACTTGTGTCCGAATGGTAACAAGATTTAGCCTCAGAGCTAGGGGTGCTTGTGCAAGTGCCAGTTGCCTATACACTAGCATGGGTGCCGCTTGGTATTGTTGAGGTTGAGGTGGGTTGTTGTGCATGTTGAAGATGTAACTATTTTCATCATGGCCACCGATGACGCAGATATGGCACCACAACCTTGGTGGTGGATTTGCTTGTGCGGTGATCCTAGCTCTTAGGATGGGGCACTCATTTGCTGTATGATTAGCCATTTTGATTTCCCTTTTTGGAGCACTTATCTCGCGCATTAGATCTGCCGTCATCACTGCTAGTGTCTGAGTCAGTCATGCCATCCTTGATGTCAATGGATGTCGCATGAGCAGCACTGAACATTTCATAACTGCTAATCTTTTTCATATCCTTTTGGATTTTCTTTCTTAGTCCTGCAATGAACCATGCCTTGAGGTACTTTGCATCTGGGCGTGCATCACATTTGGCAATTAATCTTTTCATCTTACCTAGGTATGTGCGTATATCTTATCATCGGCCTTGTTCAATCTTGCTTAGTTGGAGAGTGGGATCATCTTGTAGCCTCTCTGTTTGAAAGCGTCGTTTAAATTCTGTTTGAAGTAGGTCCCATGTGGCACGCTCTTCCACTAGAAGGTCTAGGTACCATTCAGACGCTTCATCAGTTAAGGCCATGGGAAACCAAGCCACCTTGGTTTCATGGGATTGATCTCCACCCGCTCGGTATGCGGCATCAGAATGCTGGAGGAACCGGGCTGAATCTCCCCTACCATTATATTTGGGAAGTTCTAGTTTTCCCAAGGGGCGCCTGCCTTCATTGTTATTATTTCCTCAATAAAAGAAATTGTCAGCCTCTACATCGAGGTCGATGGCCATGGCATCCTCAATGTCAATGGCTATTTGAGTCATCACTGCTAGTGTCTGAGTCAGTCATGCCCTCCTTAATGTTAATGGCTGCTGCATGAGCAGCACTGAACGTTTCATAGCTGCTAATCTTTTTCATATCCTTTCGGATTTTCTTTCTTAGTCCTGCAATGAACCATGCCGTGAGGTACTTTACATCTGGGCATGGGTCACAATTGGCAATTAATCTTGTCATCTTACCCAGGTACATGCGTACATCTTCTTGCCGGCCTTGTTCAATCTTGCTTAGTTGGAGAGCGGGATCATCTTGTAGCCTCTCCGTTTGAAAGCGTCGTTTAAATTCTGTTTGAAGTAGGTCCCATGTGGCATGCTCTTCCACTAGAAGGTCTAGGTACCATTCAGATGCTTCATCAGTTAAGGCCATGGGAAACCAAGCCACCTTGGTTTCATGGGATTGATCTCCACCCGCTCGGTATGCGGCATCAGGATGCTGGAGGAACCGGGCTGAATCTCCCCTACCATTATATTTGGGAAGTTCTAGTTTTCCCAAGGGGTGCCTGCCTTCATTGTTATTATTTCCTCAATTAAAGAAATTGTCAGCCTCTGCATCGAGGTCGATGGCCATGGCCTCTAGGCAATCTTCATTTGATGTTTCAACAGTGGACTTTGATTTGCCCTTTTTCGGCCGCTTATCTTGTGCACTAGATTTGCTGTCATCACTACTAGTGTCTCAGTCGGTCATGCCATCCTCAATGTCAATGGCTACTGCATGAGCAGCACTGAACGTTTCATAGCTGCTAATCTTTTTCATATCCTTTTGGATTTTCTTTCTTAGTCCTG
The DNA here is from genome assembly GCF_047967505.1 of Dipteris shenzhenensis. Taxonomy (NCBI): domain Eukaryota; kingdom Viridiplantae; phylum Streptophyta; class Polypodiopsida; order Gleicheniales; family Dipteridaceae; genus Dipteris; species Dipteris shenzhenensis. The sequence continues at coordinate 40,332,079 of NC_141628.1, read as the reverse complement.
TAATTAACCATGCCGTGAGGTACTTTACATCTGGGCGTGGGTCACAATTGGCAATTAATCTTGTCATCTTACCCAGGTACATGCGTACATCTTCTTACTGGCCTTGTTCAATCTTGCTTAGTTAGAGAGTGAGATCATCTTGTAGCCTCTCTGTTTGAAGTAGGTCCCATGTGGCATGCTCTTCCACTAGAAGGTCTAGGTACCATTCAGACGCTTCATCAATTAAGGCCATGGGAAACCAAGCCACCTTGGTTTCATGGGATTGATCTCCACCCACTCGGTATGCGGCATCAAAATGCTGGAGGAACTGGGCTGAATCTCCCCTATCATTATATTTGGGAAGTTCTAGTTTTCCCAAGGGGCGCCTGCCTTCATTGTTATTATTTCCTCAATTAAAGAAATTGTCAGCCTCTGCATCGAGGCCGATGGCCATGGCCTCTAGGCGATCTTCATTTGATGTTTCGATAGTGGACTTTGATTTGCCCTTTTTCGGCCGCTTATCTTGTGCACTAGATCTGCTGTCATCACTACTAGTGTCTGAGTCGGTCATGCCATCCTCAATGTCAATGGCTACTGCATGAGCAGCATTGAACGTTTCATAGCTGTTAATCTTTTTCATATCCTTTCGGATTTTCTTTCTTAGTCCTATAATGAACCATGCCGTGAGGTACTTTACATCTAGGCGTGGGTCACAATTGGCAATTAATCTTGTCATCTTACCCAGGTACGTGCGTACATCTTCTTGCCGGCCTTGTTCAATCTTGCTTAGTTGGAGAGCGGGATCATCTTGTAGCCTCTCCGTTTGAAAGCATCGTTTAAATTTTGTTTGAAGTAGGTCCCATGTGGCACGCTCTTCCACTAGAAGGTCTAGGTACCATTCAGACGCTTCATCAGTTAAGGCCATGGGAAACCAAGCCACCTTGGTTTCATGGGATTGATCTCCACCCGCTCGGTATGCGGCATCAGAATGCTGGAGGAACCGGGATGAATCTCCCCTACCATTATATTTGGGAAGTTCTAGTTTTCCCAAGGGGCGCCTGCCTTCATTGTTATTATTTCCTCAATTAAAGAAATTGTCAGCCTCTGCATCGAGGTTGATGGCCATGGCCTCTAGGCGATCTTCATTTGATGTTTCGACAGTGGACTTTTATTTGCCCTTTTTCGGCCGCTTATCTTGTGCACTAGATCTACTGTCATCACTGCTAGTGTCTAAGTCGGTCATGCCATCCTCAATGTCAATGGCTGCTGCATGAGCAGCACTGAACGTTTCATAGCTGCTAATCTTTTTCATATCCTTTCGGATTTTCTTTGTTAGTCCTACAATGAACCATGCCGTGAGGTACTTTACACTTGGGCGTGGGTCACAATTGGCAATTAATCTTGTCATCTTACCCAGGTACGTGCGTACATCTTCTTGCCGGCCTTGTTCAATCTTGCTTAGTTGGAGAGCGGGATCATCTTGTAGCCTCTCCGTTTAAAAGCGTCCTTTAAATTCTATTTGAAGTAGGTCCCATGTGGCACGCTCTTCCACTAGAAGGTCTAGGTACCATTCAGACGCTTCATCAATTAAGGCCATGGGAAACCAAGCCACCTTGGTTTCATGGGATTGATCTCCACCCGCTCGGTATGCGGCATCAGAATGCTGGAGGAACCGGGCTGAATCTCCCCTACCATTATATTTGGGAAGTTCTAGTTTTCCCAAGGGGCGCCTGCCTTCATTGTTATTATTTCCTCAATTAAAGAAATTGTCAGCCTCTGCATCGAGGTCGATGGCCATGGCCTCTAGGCGATCTTCATTTGATGTTTCGACAGTGGACTTTGATTTGCCCTTTTTCGGCCGCTTATCTTGTGCACTAGATCTGCTGTCATCACTGCTAGTGTCTGAGTCGGTCATGCCATCCTCAATGTCAATGGCTGCAGCAGTACTGAACATTTCATAGCTGCTAATCTTTTTCATATCCTTTCGGATTTTCTTTCTTAGTCCTGCAATGAACCATGCCATGAGGTACTTTACATCTGGGCGTGGGTCACAATTGGCAATTAATCTTGTCATCTTACCTAGGTACATGTGTACATCTTCTTGCCGGCCTTGTTCAATCTTGCTTAGTTGGAGAGCGGGATCATCTTGTAGCCTCTCCGTTTGAAAGCGTCGTTTAAATTCTGTTTGAAGTAGGTCCCAAGTGGCACGCTCTTCCACTAGAAGGTCTAGGTACCATTCAGACGCTTCATCAGTTAAGGCCATGGGAAACCAAGCCACCTTGGTTTCATGGGATTGAGCTCCACCCACTCGGTATGCAGCATCAGAATGCTGGAGGAACTGGGCTAAATCTCCCCTACCATTATATTTGGGAAGTTCTAGTTTTCCCAAGGGGCGCCTGCCTTCATTGTTATTATTTCCTCAATTAAAGAAATTATCAGCCTCTGCATCGAGGTCGATATCCCCATCATTGTCGCGATGACGGCCAGCCATGTTATGGCATGGAGGAGTTAAAGGGAATGATTGAATCTCAGGGGGGGATTTAAGGTAGAGGATTGTCAGGGGCGGTGGTTGCAATGGAGTTGTATGCGAATTTGGTGAGTGTTGTAGTTAGAGGCATTGGCCAGAACGTAGCTGCATGCAGATTGGGCGAGATTTGCAAAGGGTGTCTCTGTCGCACGTGCAGGTGTAAGGGTTTAAGGGGAGCATAGGAGTGGGAGAGTAAGAAGGTGTAAGAGCATGGGGGAAAGAAGAGAGAGGAGGGAGGAGGAGGAGGAGGGAGGAGGAGAAGGGAGGAGGAGGGAGGAGGACGAGGAGGAGGACGAGGGAGGAGGAGGAGGAGGGAGGAGGAGGAGGAAGAGGGAGGAGGAGGAGGGAGGAGGAGAGGGAGAGGATGGGTTACGAGGTTGAAGGAGAGGGGAGGAGGAGCAAGGTTAGGACATGCTTTTCGACATGGAGTGCAAGGAAGCATGGACACTTGAGACAATTGCTTGGAATACCAAAGTAGAACTCAACACAATGTCCCAAAGAGTGTGAGCTTCATTCCATTATGGGGTATTTATACAAGTTGGAGAGCTTCTCTCTCTGCATGTAGGAATTATAAGACATTCTCTCTTTACATGTAGAACTTGGATATAGAAGTTGCATGTAGGAGTTGCATGTAGGAGTTGCATGTAGAACTCGCATGTAGGAGTTGAATGTAGAACTCGCATGTAAGAGTTGCATGTAGAACTCGCATGTAGGAGTTGCATGTAGAACTCGCATGTACAACTCGCATGTAGGAGTTGCATGTAGAACTCACAAGTAGGAGTTGCATGTAGAACTTGCATGTAGAACTCACATGTAGGAGTTGCATGTAGAACTCGCATATAGGAGTTGCATGTATGAATTATATGTAGAACTTGCATGTAGAACATGCAAGTTGGATTTCTAAGAATGATTATTTCTAGCCTTATGCAAGTACAAGCAAAGCTTTACCGCTACTCTACACACACATTCTATTCTACCTAACTCCATGTTGGTGTAGAGACAACATACTCTCAGATCCATTTTATTACCCATCCTCGGGTTATGGCCTATTTTGATTTCAAAGTTGGGATGCCATGTGCATAACCCAGTGACTGTTGGGCTTGTGGCATGCGAGTCATTCCTGTTGTAATGCTTTTGCACCCTACGATTTGTGGTCTATAGTCAGGAAGCTTATCTCCTCTTAAGGAGGGGTAGGGGGCTGTGAATTTGAAAGGGGATCTCATTGCTGAGGCTACCGACTCTGCCATTGAATCTTCTTGGGAAGAGGTTTGGCAAGGTTCTTGTTGAGGCTGGCATTTCTTGCTATCTTGCATACATGTTGGATGCGATTGCACCTGTATCATTGAGCTTGTAGTTAGATAGGTTTATATGCAAGTTTGATATTTTTGCATATAGGAGATGGCTGTGATGTTTGGCGGGGGTCTTGTTGCTAAGGCTGCAGACTCTTTTGCCAATTCATCTTGAGTTTTGGCATGGCTTCTTGTCCTACTTGTGAATTCATTGCATGCTTTAAGAGTATGGAATGAAAGGGTATGAACTATTATTGATGCAATCTATTATGTGCCTATGCAAAATCGTGTGAGTGCATGTGATGTGTCTAACTATATGCTTATTTGTGGTATTTAATAGGGAAACTAAAACTCGATCATCCCTAATACGAAATTGATTAGGTCTTCCTAAATGTGAAAAAACGTGCATATGCCAGTGAGTGTGCGTGTAACAATCTAGTGCAAACTATATATGCAAAAATGTGCATATGCTAGTGAGTGCTCGTGATACAATCTAATCCTAACTAAGGAAGACTTGGTTTCCCAAATCTTTATTTTTGTTGGGGATGGCTTGCGTGTTGAAGTAGTAGCGATTTAGTGGGCTCTCATTTATTGTTGTGTTGAATTGGACTCCATCCAATGTTTCTAGCAGCGTAGCTTGAACTTCAGATTCTTTTAGTGGTCTTGGCATTGCTATAGCGACATTGCCACTTGTGTAATTCTTGAAGTACTCTGGCACTTCCTTGAAGATCAACCTTTGATGGTGTTGAACTAGCCTGACATGTGCCATGTGTATGGGGTGGCATAGTAATATAACCAACTTGTTTGGCTCTTGGAGACCTTTTCTTTTTTTCTCCTTTTCTTTTCTTTTCTTTTCTTTTTTTTCCGTGAATTCTCTTGCTCAATCTTCTTATGCACATACTTTCTAAATTTCTTACACTGCGAACTATGGGGTAACTTTTCCATTGGTAAGATGTTTCCAAGTAACTTTTCCATTGGTAAGATGTCCGTCAGGGGACCATTCAAGAGGCGGTGGTTCTGATTTTGAGGAGCTGGCTTTGCAAGGTACAATTCGACATTCCTTGTTTGGACTCGTTTGAATTCATTGAAGTGTTCGGCCTTGGCTTTTCTACAATTTCCTCCTTCAGCTTTCTTGCGGGATCTTCTACTGTTATTCAACTTTGGAGGTTCAACTTTTGGGAGTTCGACTGCCATAAGGGCATGTAGAATGTTTAAGTCATTATCAAAGATTTGATCTTTAATTTCAGCATTCTCAGCCTCTGTTTTAAAGTCCCAAGGAAAATCTGAGTCATCATTGGTATGAGTAACTTCTTTAGGTTCATTATTCCACTCAAGGTCAACCAAAAAGAATGGCATCTCTAGATCGATTGGTTCTTCATGTGTGAGTGGACGATATACCAATAGCGCCTTAGCATTTATCTATGAGAAGTTGGGGTCTAATGACTGGTAGTTGTCGATGGTTACCAATGTTTGTATCCAGTTATTGACATTGCTTTGTGGATCACCCGCTATGGCATGCTATTGCAAGGGAGTTGATTTGCTTGAGATTGTTGTTGAGGATGTGTCATCCAATGCTCTAGGCACAATTGGTTTTATAGCATCTGTCCCCACATTCACCTTGACCTTGGTGTCGCAATTTTGGATTGTCAGTCTAACAGTTCCCCAGTCATGGAGGACTGATGCTTCCCGTAACAAAGGACATCCCAGTAATATTTGATAGGATTTTTTGGGGAGATCCAAAATTGTGAATTGAAGGGAAAAGCGGACTCTTGCGATCTTTTTGGACATGCCATTTACTATTCCCAAGGGCTCAGCCCATGAATCATCAAGAAGGCATATGTTGAAATTAGCCTTTTGCATTGGTGGGAGACCCCATTCTTCGTAGAGCTCCTTTGATAGGACATTTACACCTGCTCCACCATCCATTATGGCTTGGACTTCATTATATGCTTTGTGGATCAAAGGCACAGTAATGTTGCATATGTCATCTCTCTCATCCATCCGCACAGGGATATCTTTGATGTCGTTCATAGGAGGGGGATTTGCGAGTTCAATCCATCCTTTGAAACTCTCCCAGAGATTGGGAAAATTTCATAGGAGCATTCCGATGGGAATTGACACAAGGCAACTCAAGATTCTAGAGAGTGCGGCTCCTTCAACTTCATGTGGTAGTACATTATGTTTTGGAGTCTGTTGTTGGAACAAAGCCTCCAGTACAGTATCAATACTTTGTGGGGCCAAGTCATGGATTGGGTCTTAAGCTTGTTTCTCAGCGTCAAATTGAGCTTGTTCCTTTAGTACCCATTGTTGAAGTGCCTGAAAATGAGCCTTCTCCACCTCTGCATTTGGGTATGGAGCTTCTTTTATTTGAAGCTTGGGAATTGATGTGGATGAGCTCGGCTGCTCATTACTTGGCGTAGGTGGAGGCGCTTGTGCTTTTTTTAAAAGAAGTCGCTTTGGTTAGATTGGAATGTTAGGGTCCTTGGTGGCCTCTTTCTATTGGCATGTAATTACATTTACAGGTTGTGATATTACACTTGCTGGGACCCAAACTCTGATGGTCCACCCCAATAATGCCGATTGGGACGTCACGCTGAACCTTTTTTTGTTGTGGGACTTTATTTTTCATGGGACAATCCATACAAGCATAACCTATGCCACAATCTCTACAGAGTGGTTGGAAAGTAGCTAGGCTTCCACGATGAGGGCACTCTACGATCTAGTGATTTTCGCCACAACCGTAGCACTTGATTGGTGCTTGATATGTGTTGGGATGTACTTGATTTGTATAAACTGGTATTACACCCTCTGCACTTTCTACATAGTACACTGGGTACTCTATTTCATACTCAAATGACGAGTCTACTTCCTTGGCTTGTAATTGATGGATTGGAACTGCCTGAGGAGCTGGATTTGGTGCTCTTGGATATGGTCTTGGATTCGGATTCCTGAGTAGTTGTGGGACTTGTGTCCGAACGGGAATAGGATTTAGCCTTAGAGCTGGGGGCGCTTGTGCAAGTGCCGGTTGCCTGTACACTGGCAAGGGTGCGGCTTGATATTGTTGAGGTCGACGGGTTGTTGCGCATGTTGAAGATGCAACTATTTTGATAATGCCCGCCGACAACGCAGATATGGCACCTCAACCTTGGCAATGGATTTGCTTGTGCAGTGATCCTGGCTCTTAGGATGCGACACTCATTTGTTGTATGATTGGCCATGTAGTGTGGACACTAGACATTTTCTCGTCGTGGATATGTTTGAGTTGGTGGCTGTGACAAGTGAAGTTTTTGTTCCATGGCCTTCATCATGTCTTCTTTTAGCTTCATGGTCATGGTCTCTAGGTGATCTTCATTTGATGTTTTAGTAGTGGACTTTGATTTGTCCTTTTTCGAGTGCTTATCTCGTGCACTAGATCTGCCATCATCACTGCTAGTGTCTGAGACAGTCATGCCATCCTCGATGTCAATGGCTGCCACATGAGCAACATTGAACGTTTCATTGCTGCTAATCTTTTTCATATCCTTTCGGATTTTCTTTGTTAGTCCCACAATGAACCATGCCATGAGGTACTTTGCATCTAGGCATGGGTCACATTTGGCAATTAATTTCATCTTACCCAGGTATGTGCGTACATCTTCTCGCCGGCCTTGTTTGATCTTACTTAGTTGGAGAGCGCGATCATCTCGTAGCCTCTCCGTCTGAAAGCATCATTTAAATTCTATTTGAAGTAGGTCCCATGTGGCATGCTCTTCCACTAGAAGGTCTAGGTACCATTCAGATGCTTCATCGGTTAAGGCCATGGGAAACCAACCCACCTTGGTTTCATGGGGATTGATCTCCACCTGCTCGGTATGTAGCATCAAAATGCTGGAGGAACTGGGCTGGATCTCTCATACCATTATATTTGGGAAGTTTCAGTTTTCCCAAGGGGCATCTACCTTTATTGTTATTATTTCTTCAATTAAAGAAATTGTCAGCCTCTGCATCGAGGTCCATATCCCCATCATTGTCGCGATGGTGGCCAGCCATGTTGTGGCATGGAGGAGTTAAAGGAAGTGATTGAATCTCAGGGGGGATTCCAGGTAGAAAATTGTCGGGGGCGGTGGTTGCAGTGGAGTTGTATGTGGATTTGGTGAGCATTGTAGTCAGAGGCCGTGGTCGAAATGTAGTTGCATGCAGATTGGGCAAGATTTGCAAAGGGTGTCTCTGTCGCAACTGCAGGTGTGGATGTAGTTTTGTTGGGAGGGTTAGAGTGGTGTTAGTTTGTGTAGTGACCGTCATGTTAATAATGTGCCTAAGATTGTCCTACGTGTGTAGGAAACTGTGCCGGTGCAGACGGATCTTTAATCGGATGTTTAATCAGAGGTCACGGTGTGAAGATACGAATGAATTTGTGTGAAATGCGGCCCACATGGGGGTGCAAATGAGCAAGTGCTAAGGATGTCAAAATGGTGTGCAATGGGCTAGAAAAATACCCCGTAGCATGGTCTTTACCTGTGTGAAATCTTGGTTCAAACGGGGTCCACTTTGGGTCCAAAACGGATGAGTTACGAGGGGTTAAAGTAGGGGTAAAATTGGCTTTTTGGGGGGGGGCCTTGGTCTTAAGGTTTGGTGTAAATGGGCTTTAAGTCTAACTAAGGGCTTGTAACTGATCCAGTTTAGTTGACCTAAGTGGCCTATGTTGCGCATGTTGAAGATGCAACTGTTTTCATCATGGCCACCGACGATGCAGATATGGCACCACAACCTTGGCAGTGGATTTGCTTATGCGGTGATCCTGGCTCTTAGGATAGGGCACTCATTTGCTTTATGATTGGCCATGCAGTGTGGACACCAGACATTTTCTCGCTGTGGATATGTCTGAATTGGCGCAGCTATGAAAAGATAAGTTTTTGTTCCATGGCTTGCATCATTTCTTCTTTTAGCTTCATGGTCATGGCCTCTAGGCGATCTTCATTTGATGTTTCAACAGTGGACTTTGATTTGCCCTTTTTCGGCCGCTTATCTTGTGCACTAGATCTATTGCCATCACTGCTAGTGTCTGAGTCGGTCATGCCATCCTCAATGTCAATGGCTGCTGCATGAGTAGCACTGAACGGTTCATAGCTGCTAATCTTTTTCATATCCTTTCGGATTTTCTTTCTTAGTCCTGCAATGAACCATGCCGTGAGGTACTTTACATCTGGGCATGGGTCACAATTGGCAATTAATCTTGTCATCTTACCTAGGTACGTGCGTACATCTTCTTGCCGGCCTTGTTCAATCTTGCTTAGTTGGAGAGCGGGATCATCTTGTAGCCTCTCCATTTGAAAGTGTCGTTTAAATTCTATTTAAAGTAGGTCCCATGTGGCACGCTCTTCCACTAGAAGGTCTAGGTACCATTAAGATGCTTCATCAGTTAAGGCCATGGGAAACCAAGCTTCATCAGTTAAGGCCATGCTTTAAATAACTTTGTTTGTGGGGGGGAAGAATGTCGGGGTTTGAAGTAGCGGTGGGGGGAGGGTCTGAGCAGTAGCTCGGGGGGGGGGGGGGTTTCGAACAGAGGGGAGCGGAGGGAGTTGGAGGGGAGGGGGAGGGGGGCGGATGTAGAGGGTCCAGCGAAGGGCAGCTACGAGGAGTGGAGGGGAGAGGTGAGTCAGGTGAGGCGAGGGGGTGGATGGTGGAGGGCGCGGTGAAGCACGCGGGGTGGTAGAGGGTGAGGGCATGGGCACAAGCATGCGAGCAGGAGCGAGGATGGAGGGGAGGGGCTGAGGGCAGGTGGGCATTACCATTGGCGGGGCAAGCACTACATCACCGTGGGCTAACGCTGTGGGCACTGGCCCTTAGTAGTAGTAAGGGCCTTAAGGCCCTTGCTTAGTATAGTTAGTTAGTTAGTTTTAGGTGTGTGGAGCGGCCGACGACGGGGGGTAGAGAGAGAGAGAGAGAGAGAGAGAGAGAGAGAGAGAGAGAGAGAGGGGGGAAGAGAGAGAGAGAGAGAGAGAGAGAGAGAGAGAGAGAGAGAGAAGGTAGGGGAAAGAAAGAGAGAGAGAGAGAGAGAGAGAGAGAGAGAGAGAGAGAAGGGGGGGAAAGAGAGAGAGAGAGAGAGACAATGGAGGGGAAAGAAAGAGAGAGAGAGAGAGAGAGAGAGAGAGAGAGAGAGAGGGTGGTGGTGGAGGGAGGGGGGGCAGGGAAGGGGTGGTGGAGATGGAGGGGGGGTGGGGGGAGGGGAAATGGAGGGAGGGAGGGGGTTGGGGGGGAAATGGAGGGACAAAAGGGGTGGTGGAGATGGGGGGGGGTGGGGGAGGGAAGACAGAGGTGGTGGAAATGGGAGGGGTGGTGGAGATGGAGGGGGGGAGGGGGTTGTGGTGGGGTGGGAGGGGGGGGGGTGGAAGAGGCAAAAGGCTGGTGAGATGGAGGGGGGGTGGGGGGAGGGGAAAAAATCAAAAAGAAAAATCTTGATGGACGGAAAACTTTGACAAAAAAACGGAAAACTTTGACGGAAATCCAAAGGGAGGAAGCGATGGTCACCTGAATGCTCTCCAAGTCTTTCTTGATGTAACGGGATTGTTGACAACCAATGGACAAAGGGTGGATGGCTAGGTTATCGCTGCGAGATGGGCTCAAAGTCACTTACCATGTGAGGATGGGAGTAGGGTGGTGGTCGATGGAGAGGGAGGAGTGTCTTGCATAGGGATCGGAATGGGGAAGAGGATGGAGGCAAGATGTGAAAGATGAAGAATGAGGAGTTGGATTGGGTTTTTATAGGAATTGGGTTTAGGTTTAGGGTTAAACCCTAAACTCTTCTCGAGCCGTAACTTTTTATGGTGGATAGCTCGGTTTTCTCTTCTGTAAAAAGGTGAAATGATCAAAATTGCAAGCTCTACGCATTCGTGTCCACTACCTAGCCTAATTGTTTATCAAGTGGCTTCTTTTTAAGAAATAAAGAAAATTTCTTAAGGTAGTAACCCAAGGTTGATGCTTGGGGTTGATATGTTTGGCTAGAAATGGAAAGAATTTTACTCTCCTTGGCCTTGAGTGTTATGTTTGTGAAAGTTCGAAGTAGTTTGTTTTTAACACATACTTGCGTATGTTTACTCGTTACTTTAGACACTAGTCTCCCTGGCAGTGGCTCCAAATGTTGGCTCTTTCCCACGTCTTCCGTGGAAAGAGCAGGGTAATTTCAGTATGCATGGTTTCGAGGCTTTTTTTCACCTACAAATATATCGGGGTTGTTGTTTGTAGTATATGTGTAGCTTAGGACTTCGAGTCATGTTCCAGTGAGAGACGTAGGCTCAAGTGTGGTAAGCAAACATAGTGCATGCATGTGTAAAAGGAACCTGTATCATCATGGTTGAGGTAATGAAGGCTTTCATCTTCATTGGGAATTGCACGGTTTAGGAGGAGTTCAAGGGTTAGAGGGAGGTTCAGGGTTTAGAAGGAGGTTCCAAGGTCTAGAAAGAGGTTCTAGGGTTTAGAAGAGGTACCAGAGTTTAGAAGAGGTTCCATGGTTTAGAGTAGAGTACATGGTGGAGAGCTCGTCTCCCTTGTAGATCATGGAGATTAAGGGTTGAGGAACTAAGGGTTTAGGGGGAGCATAGGAGTGGGAGAGGAAGAAGGTGTAAGAGCATGGGGGAAAGAAGAGAGAGGAGGGAGGAGGAGGGAGGAGGAGAAGGGAGAAGGAGGAAGGAGGAGGAGGGAGAAGGAGAAGGGAGGAGGAGAAGGAGGGAGGAGGAGGAGGAAGAGGAAGGAGGAGGAGGAGGAGGGAAGAGGAGGAGGAAGAGGGAGGAGGAGGAGAGGATGGGTTGCAAGGTTGGAGGAGAGGGGAGGAGTTGCAAGGTTAGGACATGCTTTTGGACGTGGAGTGCAAGGAAGCATGGACACTTGAGACAATTGCTTGGAAGACCAAAGTAGAACTCAACACAATGCCCCAAAGAGTGTGGGCTTCATTCCATTATGGGGTATTTATACAAGTTGGAGAGCTTCTCTCTTTGCATGTAGGAATTGTAAGACATTCTCTCTCTACATGTAGAACTTGCATATAGGAGTTGCATGTAGGAGTTGCATGTAGAACTCGCATGTAGAACTCGCATGTAGGAGTTGCATGTAGAACTCACATGTAGGAGTTGCATGTAGGAGTTGCATGTAGAACTCACATGTAGAACTCGCATGTAGGAGTTGCATGTAGAACTTGCATGTAGGAGTTGCATGTAGAACTTGCATGTAGAACTCGCATGTAGAACTCGCATGTAGAACTCACATGTAGGAGTTGCATGTAGAACTCGCATGTAGGAGTTGCATGTAGGAATTGTATGTAGAACTTGCACGTAGAACATGCAAGTTAGATTTCTAAGAGGGATTATTTCTAGCCTTATGCAAGTACAAGCGGAGCTTTGCCGCTACTCTACACACACATTCTGTTTTACCTAAGTCCATGTTGGTGCAGAGACAACAAGTAGGATTTGATCTTTCTATGTTTTTCACCACAGAGTAATGGCTCTAGATCCTCTTTTTTGATAGCGTAAAATATAGGCCAAGGTCTTGCAAGCGAGTAAGATCATTAGATTTAAATCAGGGCTTTAAATCATTTTAAACATCTTTCATCTTAAAACCCATTTTAAAAACTAGTTTTGTTATGGTTTCAAATCAAGATCATGTATAGTAGGTTATCATGTGGTAACTTAAAACATCATGTGATATTTTTTATTTTTTACCATGAAATGAATCGAGTTACAATGTGGTAATTTTATATATCATGTAGTAATATAAATTTTCATCGCACAATAGAGGTTAGCTACTTTTAAAAATTGTTGATGCAAAAAAGACACAAGAGATGAAGACTTAAGTAAGGAATAAAGTGCAATGTAATAAATTTGATAGAGGGCTATGGAGGACACATGTATGGAATGGACTTAGAGTAAGAGGAGTACTAGAGTAGTGGTTGTGAGGAGTTAAAGGTTGATAAGATTTTGGATTTTTGGGGGATAAATAGTACCCTCTTGTATTACTATAGAAAACTAATACAAGATAAGGCCAACTAAGTATGGGTCAACCGCCTGTGACCTACACTATTAAGGATTAACACGTGAATAAAACCCTGCTCATGTCATGGAGAGGAACACTCCCTAAGGGGTCTTTCAGAGACATAATGAGACTTAGCTTCCCAAGTAGCACAATGACCCCAATAGACACTTCACCAAAGGAAATACTATTCTTGAGGTTCCACACCATTAAGAACACCACAGCTCTCAAAACTACCGCCACCGTGGATAAGAACAAATATATGAATGACCCACCATTGTAAGAAGACCTTCTTTATGGAAATGAGAGCATCTTGGCTGAAGTGAAATCTTGCTCTTGCTTATGGCAGTTACAACTTTCTTCATGCCCTTTCTCTTGTTCTCCCATTAGCTTAGCTCTTTCTCTCCCTTTCACAAATGTCCTGTCTTGATCTTTCTTATGGCAGTTATGACTTTCTTCCATGTTCTCCCATTAGCTTAGCTCTTTCTCTCCCTTTCTCTTTGAATTACATGACTGGATACAATAGAGGTGATGTAGGGAGATTATGAGGGGGTTTGAGGCGAGGGGTGGAGGAAGAGAAAAGGAAGGCTCTGGAAGCTCCGAGAGAAAAGGGAGAGAGCATTGACAATGCAGCACTAAATTTACCTTAGCTAAGGAGATTAATTGGTTTCACAAATTTAAAATTAGCTTAATAATTTAATTCTTGCCGAGAGGCCTGGACTAATTAATTGGTTTTTTGAATAAATATTTGCCTTGGCAACAAAGAGGCAACCATAGCCAAGGATCTTGTGAGCGCACAAGTGGAATTTGTAGAAATCTATCTCGTTTTGCTCCAACGATGACCCAAAATCCTCCGTGGCATACTTGATAACTTATACTTAGCTTGTGATTAAGTATTTGAAGCCTTATACTTTTGTCATTATATACATTTATCAATCAATTAATTATATACATTTATCAATATTATGGGGACATACTTACAGGTCACATTTGACAAGGTTGGAGTTTTTTTGTGACCAGAAGTTGAATTCTCATCGCTTCTCCATACAGCTTCGCATTAGCCCATCAGTGCTACTCTAGCCTTAAATGAAGGGTCTCAAGGGGTTTGGCATTCTCCACTTGGTCCATCCTGATGCCATAAACAACGTCCTCTTTACATTCCGAAGTCTGTTTGCATTGATTTGCAGACCAAATTTTCAATGTATGGTCGGAGGCCAGGCTGTTACTAAATTTCCCCTTGCTTTCAAGGCAACTAGAGAATGGGATTTCCTTGTCAACTAGTTGTTGTGAGGTCCGAGCTAGTTCATACCTCAATTATGCAATCTGATTGTCCTTTTCACCGTGAGCCTCCCATTCTTCAAGAGCACAAGATGCTCTCCATGTTTGATCACTTAGGCAGATCACTATAGTATGTTGCAATACTTTTAAGCTTTAGACACCCACTTAAGGTCCTCTTGCTAGAGCAATTGATTGCTTTAATAGTCGAGCAACTATGTCTTGATTTGTTGATTGGAGTGCTATGCTTAAAACATCAAAATGTTAAGATGTTAAAGGTCGGATCAAATGCAAAGTCTTGGTCATGGACAAATTCAAGTACACTTAGCCCAAAGGTTTGCTCAAGGTATTTACAGACCAGAGCCACACCCATGGTGTCACGATGGGAAATCTTGCATGTTGATGATTTGTGAGTGGTGGATCCTATGGCCCATGCTTGCCTCCATTGGAGCACCTGTTGATGATGAGGACTTAGTGTCCGTGACCTTGAATGGTCTTGGGAAAGATTATGCACAGTTTCGGACATCCATTGGAGTCCGTGAAACATTTCCTAATTTTCAGGAACTTATTGCTCTCTTGCTGAGTGAAGAGCAAAGGAATGGTGGTTCAGCCACCTCAACTTCTCAAGAGACTGCTTTCTACTCGAATATAGGTAGAGGCAGGGGTAGAGGAAGAGGCCGTTTTGGTGGCCGTGCAGGAAATCAGAACCAACAGCAACAACAGGAAAACCAGTCCTATGGAGGAGGACGTGGTAGTTCTAGAGGCAGGGGGAGCCAAAGAGGCCGTGGTTCATGGCAAAGGAACCAGCAAGTAAATAGCAGCACAGAATGCTATTATTGTGGAAAGCCTGGACACAAGGAGAATACATGCTATAAAAAGCAGAATGACATCAAAAGTGGGAAGTTGCAGCAAAGCAACTATGCATCATCAAGTGGGCATGGTGACGACAGAAATGAGCACCTTTTTGTGATGCAGCATATGGTTAACTCCATGTCAGGAGATGCTGCAGCTTGCAATGATGTTTGGTATGTTGATTCAGGTGCCTCTAACCACATGACCAGTCATGGTGAGTGGTTTCATGATGTTAGAAATTTGGATAAGCCAGGTTATGTTGAAACAGGTGATGATACTGCGCACCCAATTACGCAGGTTGGTAAAGTGCCATTGGCTATGCAGGATGGCAAAACGAAGTACTTGGCAGATGTACTTCATGTTCCAAAAATCACTAAGAACCTGGTTTCAGTTGGCCAGATGGTTGAGCAAGGTCTGCAGGTTAGATTTAATCCTGATGGATGCTTTGTTGAGGACTTGAAAAATAAGTGCCGCTTGGTTGCGAAAGGCAACAAAAATGGCAGAATGTTCACCTTGGATGTTGATATGCCTGAGGTGAAAGCTGCTATGTTTGCGCATGGGAGAGGTGTCATTGCAGATATTGAGATATGGCACAAGCGCATTGGGCACATGAATATACAAAGGCTGAAATCTATGCAAACGAAAAACATTGTTGTAGGTTTGCCTAAATTCAGAGTTGAGGGAATGCAAAAGGTATGTGAAGCATGCCAAATGGGTAAGCAGGCCAGACATGCATTTCCCAAAAATGCTAAGGTGAGTAGAAAACCTTTGGAAGTGATCCATTCAGATGTTTGGACAACCAAAGCTGCTTCTATTGGTGGATGCAATGAACTCCCAATAGCCTTTTCCCTTAGGGCAATTCATCATTCTAAACTTCCATGCTTGGAAGTTGTTCTTGTCAAGCTTTTCAGTGACAATCTGTGAAAGAGCATCAGACGCCATTATAGAACACTGCAAAATATTTTGTCAATGTAAAAAAACACAACTTCTACCTCACAAGGGCAAATGTGCAAAACTGACGAGAGTGGTATTTGACCACACATTCACTTCCTAGTGACAATTATGCATCAACAAGCAATAAGAATGATTCTGTCACTCCCAATATCTCTACGCACAGGCATACAATGTAATTTCTACGATAACTTTTCACCGACCTGCAGAACAGTGGTCACACAACAAAAATAGGGCACTTTCCTGAGTGCCTACGGAAAACTTTCGCCACCAAAATGGGCCCTGAAATGGCCTCGAATCAAAAAAATAATTTCCCTCTAACCACACTGTGAAGGGCGTCCCAATCTGAGACAGTGGTAGCATATATTGCCCTCTTGCCACACTACAAAGGGCGTCCCAATCTGAGACAGTGCACTCTTGCACTTTCCGGTTGTGCTACCTGCAGAGATTTCACAACAACACAAAGCAACTATAGACGCGCTTGGTAGATGCGCAAAATAGCGGGCGCGTCTATAGGCATTGCTTTAGTAGAGGAATTACGGGTGCATCTAAATGCACGTCTAAAAGCTCGTCTATTTGCACGTAAATTACCGCGTCTACGTGCGCATCTAACCTGAGAAAATACGGGCCCATCTAACATTGCATTTATTAGTGCGTCTATTTGTGCGTGTATTTGCGCATTTACACTGAGACTCAGACGTGCATTTAGACGCGTAGATAGACGCAAACCAGAGAATACAGAAAGTGAGATTTTGGTATACATCATTGCTTTCCAAACATTGCTCATGATTACCAAAGCACATAATTTTTTGCAAGCCCACATATACAAGAATTAAGTGAGATGAGGAGAATGAGAGAATATGTAAAATAGTTTTGCCAATATCAATTATGGGGCTACGGTTCAATCTCATCCTTAATGAGATCAACCCTTGCCAAACTATCTACTTCAAAATCCAAACAAGTGTTTAGATCTACAAATACATTCAACCCACTACTACTTGTGCCACTCATGCTCATCGAAATCAGCATCTCGAATGGTAGGCTCGTCCTCACGGGTAATGGCCTCAATATCTGTATCTCCTATCTCATGATCATCCTCCTCTCTCGTATCACGGTCATCATCACGTCCATGGCCATGATCATCCTCGATACGCTCCATATTAGTAAATGTACTATACATCACTTTGGAACGTGGCATAATAGGTATGACGTGCCACCATCTATTATTATCCACCATTGGTTGATAGACAACCTAATTCAAACACAAATACAATCATGTTACTTTTCTTGCATCAAATATTTAAAAGCGAGTATTTTTATATGTGTGCACAGTACCTGTTCACATTGTTGCAGTAGTACTAGTGTGTCCTTCCTACTTTGCCAAAACTTTGTGGAGTCAATAGTTACAAAGCCACTTGCATGGCGTTTGATTGTTGCATTAGGGCCTCTTTCCACCACGTCCTTAAACCACTTTACATCCAAAACATACACAAAGAAGCGTCGAAAGTCAAGCATAATAATATCTTGGATTATGCCACAATAATCATCCATGGCTCCATTGGCTCCCTCAAAGCTAGCAATGACGCCGCAATCTTGTGTGTTTCTCTTATCATCAATCCATTGTGTTCGAAAATGCTTGCCCTCACACCATATAGCATTGAACATAGTGCACTACACCAAGAAAAAATCAATTAAATAAGCAATCTAAATTATTGAAAGGTCCTAACTTATGCATAACATTCTATATACCGACCTTGCTCATGCATCCCCTAGCATACTCCCATTCTTCCATTGTGATATGCATCCCCTCATCTTTCTCTGCTTTCTCCATTTCATCAAGTAGCCAATCCACATGAATATCCTTTGGAAGTGCTCTTAGATACTGAGGGTATGGCACACGAGATCCGTGGTGTGTACGAAAGAGGGCCCTTTCTTCTTGTCTTCTTGCCTTTGCATCCTCGTATCTTGTCACCCACCTTTTCATCACATCACTATTAAGCACGCAAAAGAGGTTGATACTATTATGCAACTCCATGTCTATTACTTTGTTGTGTCCTTTCCCTTGAGGCACAATAGAGATCATCCTTAGGTCTTCATCATCTCTCCATAGTCGTGGGAGAGAGCTATCCACATCAACAAGAAACTCAGAAATATATACAAGTGACTCTTGTACCAACCAACCCTCGGCCATGCTACCTTCAGGTCTTGCATTTTGTCTCACAAAGCCCTTCAAGGTCTTCATGAAGTGCTCTAGGAAGAACAACCATCGTGCATGTATAGTACCGCATATAGCAATCTCATCCACCAAATGCACTATGAGATGTAGTTGGCTTGTGAGAATAGAACGTGGAAATGTCTCCTCCACTAAACAAACCGCCTCCACTGACATAACTCGCGCATTCTCAAGCGTGGTGGGATCTATTTCCTTTGAGCTAACATACCTCACAAGCTCGCCCATCTTGTAAATACAATCTTTCATGTCCTTCGATGCACTACGTGAAATGCTAGTAGGTAGTGTGAGGAGGTGGTTGATTAGTTGCTTATAGCTATTCACTCACAAATTTGAAAGGAAAAAGATATTATGCACATAAAATACTTACTTGGAGCATCTTGTGCCAATCATGAGATTTCAAGCCATATAATTGCTCTACACCTCTTTTCTTGCTCTTTGTAAAGGCTCCCTTCAAACACCTCATGCATCCAGTGGGTATACGAATTGTAGTAATAGCGCACTTCACCGTCGCCATCTCTAGCTTTGATAACATCCACGGTGCACGAGGTAAAAAAACACGCCCATTTGGTCTCTCTTGAGGCCAAGCTTCACGCATCCTCCCTATGGTATGTAGATCCTCCCTTATGCCTGCCAAATCTCGTGTCCCATTCAAATGCTCCCAAATGGTAGATGCCACATTCTTGAAGATATAGATGGGATCAAGCAGGTGATTGATCTTGAGGTGGGACCAATATGGTAAACGATAAAAGATGGAGTATCTAAACAAAATAAAGTGTTAGCATGCAATCTTTACTTTCAGCCAATATAGCCAATCTTTACTTCCAGCCAATAGTTACAAACCCTTACCGGCTCATGCCAAGTGGTGGAGGAGTCGTGGAACCATCCCAAATTCTCATCCAATCTCCCGCGGTGAGTGATTGTGGGAGGACTTCATTCCAAGGGGCAACATATCTAGGAGAGGTGTATTTAGGGTGCCACATCCTTTGCCTATTCATAATCAAAAGTTCAATGCTTACCTGAACACTCGCCATAGCCTGGGAAGTCATGCATCGTCCACATCAAGACTGCTTTGCAGTTGAAGTCTCATGACGAGGGAGGCCTGCTCACATCATGCACCTTGATACCTCTTCAAAGTATCTCTAGCTCATCAATCAAAGGCTCCAAATAAACATCAGGGTTTTTGACTTTATGTTTCCCTGGAATTAGAAGGGACAGCATAACATGTCCTTTCTTAATAGCCATAGAGGGTGGAAGATTGTAATTCACCAATACCACTGGCCATACACTGTAAGACGTGCTTTTGAGACCAAATGGGTTCACACCGTCCATACCCAATCCAAGTCTCAAGCTCCTAGGTTCTTCCTTGAAGCTTGGCCATGTGTCTTCAATATGCTTCCACGCAAGAGAGTCCGTGGGAGTTCTCCACTTGCCATCGGTTGATCGATGGGAGGAATGCCATGACATGAGCTCCGCAATAGATTTGCACTTGAACATATGTTGGATGCGAGGGATTATGGGAAAATGTCACAATACCTTACGAGGCACATCCAAGGTTTTGAGATCTGCTCTATATCTTGCCTCTCCACAAGTAGGACACTCTCTTGCATCCTTATGTAGTCCATGAAACAAAACGCAATTGTTGACACATGCATGGATGCGCTTGTAATCTAATCCTCCAAGAGAGGTCACATGTTGCCTTGCCATATCTCTTGAGGTCAGTAGTTTATTCTCCCTTGGAAGCATTTTACACAATAGCCTGCATGTGAAGACCATAAATGAACAAAAGTATTCGAGTAATTGACCCACTAGCATAATTCACCATGTGTGCGAAATCGACTTTAAAGCTTACTTGAGTAATGCATTCAAACTTGCATTGCTCCATCCATAGATGGTTTGCAAGTTTAGTAACTCAAGGGAGGCACATAGAACAGAGAATGTGCATCCCTCAAACAGTGGAGTCGATGCTGCAGTAAAAAGATCATTCTGCTCCTCCATGATATTATCCCTCCCTTGATGGACATATAAATCCCACACCATATCATCAAACACCTCCTCCTCCACGGCTTCATGAGGTAATGGCGGAGGGCTACTATCACCATCACTCCATGCATCCGTAACGGTCCCTCCTGAAGATCCCACCTCATATCGCCGACGCTTCGCCTCCTCACAGCGAGCATAGGGTAACATATGCGGGTGTGGCACTGCATCCTGTATCAAATTAAAACGGGATCATAACTCAAACATATGAACACCCATAGGTATCTCAATCAACCTTAACTTACAAACCCTTACCCTGTTTACGGTCACATCCCATTCTCCATACTTTGAGATATGATTGAGTGTAATCCTGCATGCACGATACATGTTTCCTCAACATCGATCACATAAACATTTGATTTTTTGCTCCAACCACATTTCGCGATGGTGGATACAGAGGGATTCATCCTCACTGGAGCTACTTGTTGAAGATGAAGACATCCTACAAACAAACAACCCACCAAATTTGCTCTTCTTCAAATGTTTAATTTAAACTCTGTGGCTCCTCTAAAGGCACGTCTAAAAGCACGTCTAAAATCGCATCTAAAGGCGCGTCTATAAGCATGTCTACTCTGTGTATTTAGACGCTCCTATAGACGTGCTATTAAATGCGAGTATAGACGTGGCTTTTAAACCTGCTTTTTAGTGCGCCGCTCGGCTTGCTTTTCTTCACATTACTTATATTTCGCGCGGCTTGCTTCCTTCCTTATTAGCAGATCCATAGTTTCGACGCTTAAGAGGAAGGCTCCCATACTTACTTCCAAGCTTACACTTAAGAGGAAGGCACCCACACTTACTTCTAAGCTTAAAGGAGAGGAGGACGAACAAGGAGGAGAAGAAACTTTGAAAAAGAAAGAAGAACCTTCCATACCTCTATCCAAGTAAGTATTTTTGCAGTTGATCTTGTTTGGAAGTTTGCTCTCTTTAGATTTGTACTTTCTCGTATCCAAGAAGCGCATGATCTAGGTATCAGTGTCACGTTTGTGTGTCGGGCGCAATGTCCTTTTCTACTTTTTAGAAATCTCGTCTGTCGGAGCGCGTCTATAGGCGCGTCTCAGAGTGCATCTAAAAGCACGTCTACAGGTGCTTCTAAATGCGCGTCTAGCCTATTTGCAGACACTGACAGACGCGTCGATAGACGCTCTGTTAGATGCTCTATTAGACGCTCTGTCAAATGCTTTGTTAGACGCTCTGTTAGACGCGTCTATAGACGCGCAAATCAGACACGTCTATAGACGCGCTCTGACAGTAAGCCTCTCTTCCCTTCCCCTTTCTTCTCAGCTCATCAGTAATAGATTTTTTTTCTTTTTTCCAGTTCAACATGTGGCCAGGAAGCGCTTCCAGCTCACCTGATCCCCGGGAATCTATTTGGAAGGACTTATATAACCTTTTAGGGCACCCTCCTAGTCCTGCGGAGTTATACGGGTATATGACAGGTACTCTAAACACTCTCCAAGAGTTGGCACTATAGACTCCAAGCCACCCCACACCACCTGAGATCACCCTAGCAGAGTCAGCACAGTCATCTTATGCCCCTTCTTATGCCCCTTCCCCCATACCGTCTTATGCCCCTTCCCCCATGCCGTCTTATGTCCCTTCTGCCATCCCATCTTATGCCCCTTCCCCCATGCCGTCAGGAGGTCCTTCTATCTCGCAGAGCCGTCGACGTACTCCTGTGCCGTCGAGACTCGGTTCTCCAGCTACGAGTGGTCAGCGTAGTCCCGTGCAGTCTCCAGCTATGAATGGCCAGTGTACGAGCTTGACACGACAGGGTAGCAGGCGTAGTAGTAGGAAGAGCGGTGGGGGATGCATGGCACAGTGCTTTGGGCCATGTGGCGGTGGGGAGGATGATGATTCAGATGATTTGGACGTGCCTCTGGGTGATGGTACGATTTATTATGACATCACTCAGACAGGAGGCATCTTGATGGATGTGCGGGGAAAGGACATCATGGCCTTCATGCGCTCTGTAATTGCTAACAATTACAGAGATTACTTTATCCACTACAAAGACCACCCAAAGAGGTTGGCTGATGAGACCCTCGCTACTGTTCGCTCTAGGTATCCTAACCCCCCAATCGCCAGTTCACAAATAAATGGGCCAAGTCAAAGATTGTTACGATACTTGGCAATAAAAGATCTTCGCTTAAGAGGCAGGCACTGGCAGAGCTTGCCAGGCTTGAGGCAGGTCAACCACCAAGGGGCCCGCCCCACACCGCTCACAAGCATGAGTGGAAGAAGGCAATGAAGTCAGCGAGGGAGCAGAGGAGATACATGGAGGCACTTCTATGATGACGGGTTGATTACTGAGGAGCAGTATACCCGGGCTACTGGAGCGGCCCCCCAGGTATTTGAAAGTAATTAAATAATGCCAAAATTATAAGTAAAGATTTGATTTTTCATACATTGATATATGTTGTCCCTTGTTTATAGGCTTGTGCACAAGACGATGAGGAAGAGGAGGAAGGAGGCGCAAAAGGGAGTGCAGAAGGGAGCGTGGAAGGGAGCAAGGACCTAGAGAACATAGATTAGTCGTACAAGTAGTGCTAGCTACTCTTTTTTGTACTTAAAGGCATTGGCTTGGCTTTGTGCCTCTTGTATATACACTCCTCTTATTTTTTGTACTTGAAGCCACATGACATGGCTTAGCTTCGTGCTATATGTATATACAAGCACTTTTTGAGCTTTCAATTTAATTGCGTTTTGGAGTTGTAATGTTTTATTTGGAATTGTAATTAAAATGCGGTTGGCTGTAAGAATTGAATTACACAATGTGGATATGGGATTCTTGTAACTATATAGCATACACAACATAGACAGCATTCTGTAAAATTTCTTTTTAAAAAAATAAAGTGTGTCTATTAGTGCGTTTAAAAACGCCTTTATATACACGTCTGTATGTTCGACTTGCATCTATATTTGTGTCTATAAACGCGTTTATAGGCGTGTCTATTTATGCGTCTAAGTGCGCGTCTATACGCACGTGTGTCTAATATATAGATGCACAATTAGACGCGGGTCTCCAGACGCGAAAATAGACGCGCAAATAGACGCACCCGTAAGTTTTTTATTTAGTTCAGTAAACGTGTCTGTGCACACGTCTATGGGTGCTTTGTCTTGTTGTGTTTGCTCCCAAACTCGAAAAAAAAGGAAAGCAATACTGATCCTCTTGCTAGGACACCACGAACTTGGTTTGCTTTCTTGAGCTCCTTACCATGAACCGAGCTCTGATACCATGTAAAGAGAGTGGGAGAGAAGGAAGGAGTCTCACTTGCAACTTTCTCACATACACAATGGGGGAATATACACAAACGTGGAGGCTAAAAACAGATTTCCTCTTCTTAGTTGTGAAAGCCAAAAGAACTCAAGTACAAAAGAATAGGTGAACCCTATATGTGAGTCTCAAACCAAACTCAGCTAACTAAGGTGGCATACTAACTGACCCACTAACTAGAGTACATAAAGATAGTTGTCATCCAGCTATTATTCATGGGCGATGTACCAACCACATCTGCAGCTAACAAGTCAGTGACATAAATGCACAACGGTCACCCTGGCATATCATAAGTGGAGCCCGATATCTCAACAGCGTGCACATACACGCACAATATTTTTTTGATTTGAACCCAAAAAAATATGAAACCAAATGCAAAATAAAGTATAAAATAAAAAGGCGTTTACAAAGCAAGGTCACAATATAGAAATATTATTTATATTCTTCTCACATAATGTGAACTCTAAATCAAATTCTATTTGCATGCACACTCAATAATAAATCTTGCTAAAATATGAGAAGGCCAATTATTATTTAATTGCATATAAGATATCTAAAGTCAATATCATGTTGTTGAAATGTGTTTTCAAGTAGGCCACCTTCCAATTCAAATTGAAGTACCTTATGGTACCCCAAAAAGTCCCTTATGGGATCCCAAAAAGTCCCTTGAGGGACCCTAAAAAGTCTATTGTGGTATCCCAAAAAGTACCTTGTGGGATCTTGAAAGTTTCCTATGAGACCCAAAAGTCCCTTGTGGTACCCCCAAAAGTCCCCTATGGTATCTGGAAAAATCCCTTGTGGTACCCTAAAAAATCCATTATGGTACTCCTTAAAGTCCCTTATGGTACCCAGAAAGTCCCATGTGGCAACCTACAAATTACCTCTTGGTATCTCTTCAATTTACCTGATTGTATCTTTCAAAGTATCTTATAGAGTCAAAGTGCCCCAACATACCATCCAAAGTACATTGTAGAAGTCAAAGTATTGCAAGGTATGTTTGAATTGAATGTGTGAGTCTTTGATCATCTAAGTTGCACCCACCTTAAGGCCCATGAAAAGTAGCATGCCCATCCAATATGGTCTGCACGATCAAGGATGCATTATACTATGTTTTTCACGAGCCATCATACAATGTGGCTTAATTAAATGTGCGAGTCTCTAATGGACATGATACCATGCACATGCCTCCATGTCACTTATCCTAATATGTGTACAAAGTATCATGCCCATTAGATATGGTTTGCATGGTAGGGGACAATTATATCATGTTTTATACAAAGTATCACTACAAGGCATAGGTCCTTTTCCGACAAAAATACCGACCTTTTTTACACTAAAAAGTTTTTTTAAAACGGGCACAAAGGTCATTTTTTTCATCGTGATATGTGTCAGAAAAGAACCGTCGCTATATAAGCGTCGCTATATAGTGACACTAATAAACGTCGCTATATAGCGATGCTGGTAAATGTCGCTATATAGTGACACTGGTAAACGTCGCTATATAGCGACAATTAATAGAAGCTTTTTTAAAAAAACATTAGTGGGGCTAAACAGGGCCACAGCAAGCCCTGTTTTGCCCCACTAATGGTTTTATTTAGTAATTACAAAAGAATGTTTTTTATTACAAAATTTCCCTTGTGGAAAGGGTGATACAAAATCGCTCAAATGAACCAAGCGACAGAAGCATATACATGTCGAAGATATATGTTACAAAATTATCCTTTCAAAAAGGGTGATACAAAATCACTTAAACGAGCCGATATACAAAAGCATATATATGGCAAAGTATATGCAAACTATACTAATACTACTACTACTACTACTACTACTACTCCTCATCCGAATCGTCGTTGTCCTCCTTGTCCTCGTCTTGATGGCTTGATCCTTGGCCCTCGTGAGATGCATCTGCTCCCTGGCCCTCGTGAGCTATGCCTGACCCCTGGCCCTCGTCGAAGCCGTGTAAGCCCAATCCTTCATCATCACCGCTCACCTCTGCTGATGGGACGTTCGAGCTTTGATTCTAAGAGTGAAACCATATTAATTGGAAATTAGATTGGAACTTAAAGAATAAAACAGTTTAAAAAGTGAGATTACAAGTAGGAGTAGACTTATACCATTCGAGCAGTCACCTCAGCCCAATCGACCGTTGCTCCCAATTCCTCCTACTCAATAAACCACGGCTTTGTTCCTATGTGAAACGTGTGTCTCATCTCTGTGTCTATAGGAAGGCGACCCATCGCAGCTTGCTGTGGGCCCAATTTACGAGAGTTAGATAAAGTGCATACAATATGTAGTAAAATAAATAGAACAATACATTAAATGAGAAGAAGTAGACTTACCATGGTTGCCTCAAACGCCAACCGTCCACCTGCACTAAAGTGCGAAGTACCTATAGAGTCCATCCGTCTCCTCGCAACCCTCCTCTGACCCTTAAACATTTCGGGATGGTCCCTATTCTGCTTCTTGAAAAACTTCCAATCAGCTTTGTCTGCCCAGCTGGGTTTAGCTTTCCCCTTTGCGATGGAAGTACGCAAGGTTGACCTACGATGCTTCAAGACCAAAGCCATGCGCTCTCGCATGTAATTCTCATTGAACTCCCGATTTGGGGAGTTAGGGTATTTTCTTTTCAATTCATTGATGACTACCTGCTTCTTTTGGTCATCTTGGTACCGCCAGTCTCAGTAGTAGCTATGCCGCTCTTAAAGTTGTGGCTCATCAACCGCCTCATGGTGGCCATCACTGCTACACCCTTTTTATCTTCTACTATCTCTCCAATAGCCATGATTTGATAGGACAGGTCCTCGATCGGTGGGTAAGGAGGACTCATGGTAGTGGCAGAGTCAGAGCGAGTGGTGTTTGTGCGAGTGCTTCCAGAGTGAGGAGTAGCAGTGGGAGTAGGAGAGGACAAGGGATCTAACGGGTATCGGGTCTCAGCACCAAGTGGAGACCTGTAGGGATGTGAGTGTGCTGACTCGTCTACATCTCGCGAGTCAACACAACATAAGCAACTCCTCCTACTCTTCCTTCCCTTACGATGGGCACACCCAGGTGATGACCCCTCCGTCGAAGGGGCTAGAGGGGACGGCTAGACAGTAGGTCCAGCCGTCGGTGTAGGAGAGGGAATTGCTGAGGTCCTCTGGGATAGCAAAGAGAAGAAT
The DNA here is from genome assembly GCF_047967505.1 of Dipteris shenzhenensis. NCBI lineage: Eukaryota > Viridiplantae > Streptophyta > Polypodiopsida > Gleicheniales > Dipteridaceae > Dipteris > Dipteris shenzhenensis. The sequence goes on along the minus strand of NC_141628.1, from coordinate 40,305,507 downwards.
CTCTTTGCCTCCTCATCGCTCGTCTGGGTGACAAACTCGTCGGGACTCCCAACAAGGCCATGGGCTACTAGCAAAGGAGTTCCTAGAGAGATAGTCACAGTGCTATGCCCGAGAGGAGTCGGGCCAGAGGTAGTCGTAGGAGTAGGCCCCTGAGGTGTCGCCTGAGTGGAATCAAAGTCCTTTGGAGAATAGAGATCATGATGTCTCCTCCTACGAGGGTTTTTATACTCATCGGACATGCGACGTGATCCCATGTCTAATTTGGGGGGATTGGACAAACGTAGACACAAATACGAAAACAAAAAATAAAAAACAAGAGCGGGTAAGAAGCGGAAAGCATATAAGGGAAAGCATAAGATGCAAAAGAGAAGGAGAAGCATAAGAGAAAGAGAGGGGAAAAGAAGAGAAAGAAAAGGGGAAAAGAGATTGAAAGAGGGGAAAAGAATCAAATATGCATAAGAGAAAAAAGAGAGAAAGCCTATGCATAAGAGAAAAAGAGAGAAAGCATATGCTTATGCTTATGCATAAGCATATGAGCATATGCTCATGCACAAGCATAAGCATAAGCATAGGCATAGGCATATGCTTATGAAAAGAAGAGAAAAAGAGAGGGAAAAAGAAGAGAAGGAAAGGAGAAGGAGAAGGAGAAGGAGACATATGCTCATGCATAAGCATACAAGTATAAGAGAAGAAAAAACATATGCTCATGAAAAAACATATTCACTGGGCCTACCCTTTGTATCATTTCAAAAGAACTCAATGGTCACACCAAGTTTGTCCCCGAAATTTTATTTTCACCGGGAATTATTGTTTGTCCAAATGTGGTCTTACATACAGAGTACTTGGTGTTTCAATTATTTGTTTCATCTTCTTTTGTAACATGAATTGACATGGCTATGTAAACCATATCTGATGGGCACGATAGTTTTCATGAGCCTTGACATGGAGGCACACGCAAAGTATCATGCTTATGAGATATATTCACGTTCGAATAAGGCACTCCAAAGAGTGTTTTTTCACTCTTGTGCATGATGAGTGGGAAAAACATGGTTTAATACATCCTTGACTATGCAAATGATATTTGATGGTCATGATATTTTGTCCTGGAGTTAAAGTGGGTGCAATTTTGCGGCGTGTAAAAAGTATCATGTCCATTAGAGACTTGCATGTTCGAATATTGCACCCCGAAGCTTGTTTTTTAATCCTTGTACATGATGGGTGGTGGAAAATATGGTATAATGTGTCCCCCGACCATGCAAGCCATATCCGATGGGCATGAAATTTTGTACAGGCAAGTATCATGTCCATAAGAGACTTGCATGTTCGAATATTGCACCCCGAATCGTGTTTCTTGATCCTTGTGCATGATGGGTGGTGGAAAACATGGTATAATGGGTCCCCCAACCATGCAAGCCATGTCCGATGAAAACCATACATGATGGAAATGCTAAAATCATGGTATAATGCATCCCGGACCATGAAAACCATATATGATGGAAATGGTATAATGGGTCCCCCAACCTTGAAAACCATATATGATGGAAATGATATTATGTATGGACATTATGGTAGATGAAATGGAGTCATGTGCAGAGTAGCGTGTCCATCGGTGACTTGCATCTTCGAATAAGTGACCTCAAAGCTGACCCTTAATCATGCATATGGTTAAGCTTTGAGGTCACTTATTCAATGATGCAAGTCTCTGATAGACACGGTACTCTGCACATGACTCCATTTCATCTACCATAAGGTCCATACATAATATCATTTCCATCATATATGGTTTTCGTGGTCCGAGATGCATTATACCATGATTTTAGCACCCGTTTGCACAATGGTCAAAAAATACGAGTTAGGGTGCCTTATTCAAGCATACGAGTCACCGATGAGTACAATACTTTGCAAATGTCTCAATTGCACTTACATTAAGACACTTTCAAAGTATCATTCTCACTGGATATGGTTTGCATGGTCTAGGATGCATTATACCATGTTTTTCACCACCCATCGTGCATAAGGGTCAAAAAACATGATTTAGGGTGCCTTATTCGAACATGCAAGACTTTGATGGACATGACACTTTGCATGCACCTCCATGTCATTGAAATTAAGGCCTGTATAAAATTTCATGCCCATCAAATATGGCTTGCATGGTCGGGGGACCCATTATACCATGTTTTCCACCGCCCATCATGCACAAGGATCAAGAAACATGCTTCCGGGTGCAATATTCGAACACGCAAGTCTCTTATGGACATGATACTTGCCTGTACAAATTTTCATGCCCATCGGATATGGCTTGCATGGTCGGGCGACACATTATACCATGTTTTCCACCACCCATCATGCACAAGGATTAAAAAACAAGCTTCGGGGTACAATATTCGAACATGCAAGTCTCTGATGGACATGATACTTTTTACATGCCACAAAATTGTACCCACTTTAACTCCAGGACAAAATATCATGCCCATCAAATATCATTTGCATAGTCAAGGATGTATTAAACCATGTTTTTCCCACCCGTCATGCACAAGAGTAAAAAAACACTCTTTGGAGTGCCTTATTCGAATGTGAATATATCTCATAAGCATGATACTTTGCGCATGCCTCCATGTCAAGGCTCATGAAAACTATCGTGCCCATTAGATATGGTTTACATAGTCATGTAACATGTCAATTCATGTTACAGAAGAAGATGAAACAAATAATTGAAACACCAAGTACTCTCTACGTAAGACCACATTTGGACAAACAATAATTCCCAACGAAAATAAAATTTCGGGGACAAACTTGGTGTGACCATTGAGGTCTTTAGAAATGATATAAGTGAATAATAAAAATTCACCTTGTTGACATGGGCTAAGCTGAAGAGTAACTGATCAGAGAAGACTTCAGCTGCAGAACCGATGGAAAGGGGCAATTCATTTTTCTTATGGCAAATTCAAGCAAGCAGTCAGAAGAGTCCACCGGTAGTCAAAACAGATGAGTGAAGACGTTGCCATAAATTCTGTTATGAGCCGGCGACGACCATATTTCACCAGGCTCTTTGGATGAGCATCGCCTCCTCCCATCCCTTGCCCGTAAGCACAACGGACAGATTCTCCGGTAGATTTGGATTGCTGATGAGCAAGGGTGGCAAGGCTGTGGCCTGTAGCTGCTGGGACTTTGGGAGATTCCAAGCTTCTCCACGTTGTTGCAAATTGCAATCGTCTTCGTGGGGCCTTCCACAGTTCAATCCAACCATGCAACGATTTCTCTGACACCATTTCCCAATGCTTCCGAAATATAATTCCTGTGGAAAGGGTGGACCGCGTCTCGCAGGCAAGCCAAGAGAACCTGTTGACTGCATGTGCTTCCGGGTCTCTCGGCTTAGTCAAGAGGACGCGTTCCCGTTGCTTCCTTTCCGCGTTCATTAGGCCCTTCAAATAGACAGGTGCAGCTGTTTTGTGTTATTCAAGTTTGGTTTTTCCTGCCTTGATCTATACAATATCGCAATGCAAGAGGCCGCTCAGGTTTGCAGCAGATCGGACTACCCGATTCGTGTCGTGGATGTTTCTGAGACACTGAAGCATCGCAAGGGGATTGTTTTCAAGGCACCCAAGGATTGGGGCTTTCACATTATTTCTCACACATGGAGCGAAACAGTTCGCGACTTGTCCGAAGAGATGGCCAAACGGATGATGTGCTTTCTGAGGATCAGGAGTTGCAGGACGCCAGATGCGCAAGTCCAGGACCTTTACAATCCGGCTTTTAGAGATGAAGATCTGAGCGAGAGCAAGTGTTATGCACAGCTGAGGGACCTGCTTGGGTGGCTGCGTACTGATGGGGTGGAGGCGGTGTGGATGGATGCGCTCTGCATCAACCAAAGTGATGCGAAAGAGAAGAGCGCCGAGATCGGGCGAATGGGAGACTACTACAGCAAAAGCCAGGGATGCTACGTGCTCCCCCACGGCATCGGCTACTATGCCCCCTTTCTGCCACCATATCTCTCGGTGAAGTTACCTGAACATGAACAACGTCGTCTACTCCCACGGTGGTTTTATCGCGTGTGGATTGTTGGTTCATCAGATTTAGCTAAATATGATACAAAGCATTTCGTCGAAGACGGCGTCGGCGGTCAACAATAGGTTTTGTTCGACAAATCACGTGATCGAAGGCTACACCAAGCCATGGAAGTAAGAGCAGTAAGCCCAACCGCCAATTTGATTCCTGCTCGCCTCTGGGGAAATCCCTTTCTTTTACAATTTCCTCATCTTTACCCCGTGAATTCGAACCCTACCTCGGTTGGTTCTCATTTTCTCTCACATAAATTTCAACTCATGCCGCTTGCCCTGCAACAATGCCCAGAAAATACATAGTATTGAGTTCGACATATGGATTATCCATGTTACATGACAACACCTACGTCATGTTTATCCTTGCGTTGGACAAACTCCTTCCCAACCTTCATAATCTTGGTAACTTTATCTTGTCAAGTTTAAGGTCTATGTCACGCTTCCTACATTTTGTGAACAGGTGTGAGCCCAAGGACGATTGTGTCATTGGTGGATTTGGGATGGAAGCGCCACACAAGTGTCTTCTAGAAATAAGATGTTCATGGATTCGAGGTGGACGTGCCGAGCCGAAGCCATGCTCTCTTGTTGGTGGATTCAAGATGGAAGTAGGCCACACGAGTCAACATCACGTTCCATGGAGGTACATCTGATGAAGTTCTACCTGGTTAGCTTTTATTAAACATATTAGCTTTTAATACATACAACTAGATTTGCGGCAGGCAGTCTTTCCATCGTGGAGCAAGTAACTACTAACTCGAAATTAAAGCTCAATCCTACTATTTTATCAATTGTTTAAAGAAAAAAGAGAAAGAGTAAATAGTGGACATGAGATGCGACAGAGGGTCCATTAAGACCCGATCTTCGCTGCAAATGTTTGGGGTGGTGATTTATTATTGATTTTGTGATGTCCATATTTTGAAAGCTGTAGTCCAATAAATATATGAATAAGACGATACAATAAATGATTCTCGTTGCAGTTTTTACAATATTGTCACATGGACTACAACCATATGAACAAAGGTGCAGTCATCCTTCAATGTTGCATCCATCTTAGATTTCCTTGCTCCCTCGTATCGATAACATGCATTAAACGAGAGGAATGTTGTAAGAATTCATATTGAAAACAAGAAATTTTGAATGGACCAGTACTTAAAAATATTTATATTACAATATATAATATATAATTATTATAACCACACATAGTGTGGGTGGGGAGATGGCGCGCTTCCTTTCCCAAGAAGTTATAATTCAAGGGAACGGGCCCTTCCTTGGGTGCCAAGATAATGTCGAGAATATAAACACCGAGAATATTAGCATCGAGGATAAGTCTCGCAAATGAATAAGAAACTGGCATATTACCTAAATGTCACTAGTCGTAATCGTAGTCGAACGCCGAGAGACAATATCCAAAAAAGTTGTTAATGTGACCCTGAGAGGATCTGTGTGTGCCCTTGAACGGGATGATTCCAACATCTTCAGATCATTCAGTAGAGTCTAGACATCACAAAAAGATAACTATAATTAGAGCAAGTCCAAAGTAGAGCATGTAACATTCTCACTCTCCACTTAGCCAGCGTTACATGCCTCTTCACCATCGAAAAAATGGAAGTTTGATCGTTGTAGTAAGTCTAGCTTTTAGGCTTGTGAGAGTAGAGCATAAGGTCATCGTGAGACTCTCCAAAGCTTCACATGCAAATAAGGCCAAACTTGCAAATCAAGTAAACCATCTCTTCGAATCGAATAGGTTTGAAACGTTTATATAGTCTTTTTATTGTGAAAAGCCCCTATATGCATTTAGTGCTTTAGTCAAAAGCTTAGCTTTTACATCAAACTAAATCAAGGGCATAAGATGAAGGGCTTACATTCATGACAAGTGGCTCAAGGGGGTGTGAGAAAACCTAAACATCTCCCTAGGCTACCTACCATAAAAAGAGAAAAATACCAACTAAAATGGGCTGATTGCATGTGGCCTTGATGTGCCTCCAAGTTGTTGCAAGCTCTAGGTGACTTCTACCACTTTAAGCTTAAAATAAAAATTAAAACAAAATGTAGGATGACATTACTTTTTAGAAGGGTAATCGAATTTAGGGTAACAAGACTCTCAAGTCTTGGGTCTTCTCCTAGTAGATATTACATTTCAAAGCAATCTTTTGATGTATTTATAGCCATCAATGCTCTTCAAGCATATTGTTTTTGTAACTACCTTCTTTCTTTTGAGGAGTCTATGATAGCCCAGTGGTAGGCTACTTGCCTACCAAGGCAAAGGCCCTCATTCAAGTCCCAATATTGTGTTGCATAGGCATAGTTTGAGTACTCATGCATGGAGCTATGTTTGCATTTGGAAGGCATGGGTTGGGGTAGGGAGGCTAGGATTGGTGGTAGGGTGGGAATATGGGAGGCCATGAGTCTGATGGAGGTAACAAGCAAGGGGAGAGTGGAAGCATAATTCCTAATTAAAAGAAGATAAAGAGGACTTTTACGGTTGACAAGTCAAAAATAGTTTTAGAAAGGCTATATAAATGTTTTCAAAACCTAACTCACACATTTCTATGGCAACAATAAAGAACACGTCATGCCCATTGGATGTTGCATTAAGAATCTACCCTAATCTTCTTCCTCTAGCTCCATGGCCTTCTCCGAACACACTAGTAGTGACCAATGGAGTTCCTCCCAAATGAGGCCTTCCCTAACCCTTATCTCCAAACTATGTGTGCTTGGATATTGAGCCACCAACTATAAATTCACATGGTACTTGTTACAGAGGTCCTCAAATGGTGCCATGGGTAATTAAGGAGTGTAGGGAGAGTTGGGGAGGCCTTGCCTTAATAGAAGGTAAGGAAATAATGAAGACGTGGAGCAATAGGCATGGAGTAGGAGCAAATGTGGAGTAGCAAGCATGGAGCAGCACGAATGGAGCAAGAGGAAGTGTGGAGTAGCAAGCATGGAGGAGGACCAACATGTAGGCAAGAAGGAGGAGGAGGGGGAGGGGGAGGGGAGGGGGAGGGGGAGAGGGAGGAAGAGAGGAAGGGAGGGGGGGAGAGAGGGAGGAGGTGTAGGGAGGGACGGAGGCAAGGAGGAAGAGGGAATTGAATATTTGAATTCTCAAATTTTGAATTTTGAAGTGGTTTCCCCCTGCTATGACTCTTGAGTTGGCTCTGGAACCGTGTTTAAAACCAAGCAGGTTGATTAGGGAAAAATGTTTTGGCGGGTGTACCCAGGTGAGTAGTCACTATTATGCAAGCAAACCTAGGTGAGCTATCACAAGTTTTAGGGAGCTTTTAGCAACTTAGGCGAGCAAGCATAGTCTAGGCAAAATTTTCTAAGTGATGTTTCCTATTACAAACTTCATATGTCATAAGGTAGTGACTAATTTTCTCCATGTTCTGACTTGTGCAAGAATGTCAATCCTACCAAGGAGTTAGCAACTAGATCCAAGCAAGTAGCTATATTGATAGAGAATATGTTTTATGTGGATTTTGTAATTTTAGCATATAACCACACCTAGTGTTTTTAGGCATTTGTAATTTGCACATAGTAATTTGAATTTAGCACATAGCACCTTGCATTCACACATCTTTGCATTTTGCACATAGTCCTTTGAGTTTGGTACATATCCAAAACACTCCCTCTCTAAAAGCTATAATAATAAAGAAACATGCCCTTCCTTGATTTCGTTTCAATTTGCATTGAGCATAAAGAAAATTGATTTTTTCAAATAGTAATTTAAATTTAGCACACACCACTTTGCATTTTATTTAAAGCACCTTACATTTAGCACATAAGCCCACATTTGTGTGGGGGGAGAGTTGAACCATTCTTTGATTGCAGCTTCAAAATCCTATTCCAATCCAAACCATTAGGAACATTAACTCAGAAATGAGAACAATCAAAGTCCACACTACTCACCTGTTTTACTTCCTTACGTGCTCTTCTTGCATATGAATCACCATCCATGCATCATAAGGAAGGTCCAGACTAAGGTCTTTTGCATCTTCCAACATCACAGGTAAAACGATCTCAAACTAGATTGGCTTACAGCCATCCTCTTTTGCTTATGTTTTGGCCACAATATTGTGGATGAATTCCAAACCTGAGAAATAGAGTATAACCCTTTACAACAATGTGCTTGTGACGATTGAAATTAGTACTGTGGATGAATTCCAAACCTGAGAAATAGAGTATAACCCAATAGTGTGCTTGTGATGATTGAATTTAGTAGCGCACAATAGGATTGAGAGATAAAACAATTGATGGTATATATGATCGACACCTCTCTTCATATTCTCCTCACCTATGTTCCATGTCTTTAAGACCACCATGCAAGCAACAGTGCTACAAATTCCGTCATAAGTGACAAACAACTCTATCACCCCAAGAGCCATCGAGAACCTAGTTCCTCTTAATCCATTCCATAGAATTTGAACTAAAATCCTCCCCTGCCATTTAAATCTGGCACTAATGCAACCCAAGCCGTGTCCTAGGCAGAAATAGATATCTCGTTAAGGGCCATGGAACAAAACATTGCCCTTATCATCTCAATCCACTCTTGCTGCATTATCTCCAACTTGTAGAGAATATAGACCACGCAAATTAGCTCGTATGCGACTAACTTTCTTTAGCAGGTTTAGGAAATGACCATCATGGAAAAATAATTGAAACCCACAAGCACTAGCAGCATAGTTGGCTTTCCTTCCCAGTTGAGGCCAACGGTTGAGGTCAAAGCATTGAAGCATAAAAGTTAGATGAAAATTTCCCACATGTGAACTTCTTGAGTTGGAGCTTCTTCACTCGAGTCTACTGGAGCATCGATCAAGCCGTACTGCAACCATTGTTTAGCAACATACATAAGTAGATACCCTTTATGCTTTCAGAGAACCAAATATAATTGTAGAAAAGGTGTGTCTATGGGTTGCTATGTTTGTAGGAGGAACATTTTTGACATGAAGAAACGATGGCTGGTAACTAGAAGTGCTCCTGTGGAACTATTGGAGCACTCTTTAGGGTCACAAGAAAATGTAGATATGACATACTATAAAGAAAATACGAAGGTGGGTGTGGAGTGAGTGCCGACATTCGGTGTTGGCATAATTGTAGAATCGGTTGGCAATTGAGGTGTCAATCTGTCAATTGGAGTAAGGAAGTCGAGAGAGAGCATTATCATTGGTCGAATTCTATCTTTGATAGACTGTCGCTAGTGCTAGTGCTGGTGGTCTTGCAATTGGGTGACGTTGAGGAGCTTGAACGTGTGCTGGAGGCATGAGGCGAAGTAGCAGGAAGCATGGTGGTAGTGCAAGGAGGCCATGGGAGCGAGGAAGGCAAAGGAGGGGGAATAGAGAGCCATGGCGATGTCATGGATTAACAGAAACAATCGGTTTACAGGTCGAGAGCTGTAAATGAAGATGGCAAAGACATGATGTGCTAATCTCTTGAGATGAGGTTTGCTCGGCTTGTAGGGGGAGATGAGTAGAAGGGGAGAGGGATGGAGGTGAACATAGGGAGAGAGAGGGGGAGGAAACGAGTTTGCAGGTGGAGGGGAGGGCAGTTATTTCTACATAGGCAAGGAGGTCATAAGAATCTTAGAAGATTAAAAGATTAGGATTTTTATTTATTTATGGAATATGACACATGGCTAAACAAGAGATGAGATTTTCATTTCATCCCACAATGCTACCTGCCTAAAGAATGGGATGACCATCATTGTTAATGAGGGCACATTGTTCATGAAATCCAAGACTTTAGACAATGACTACTCAAGGAATGGAAGGAGAAGGGCTCTATGAAAACTAGGACACTATTGGCTCTAGGAGACAAAAAATGTCAAGACATTTCATGTATGTAAACTGGAATGTTGTAGTAATAAAAGAAACAAAATTTATAGCCCCCAAACATCATTCCAAAATTATAAAATAATATGTCAAGATCCATTGAAAAAGACTATTTCCTTTAGCCCACTCGCTCAAGCATTTATTCTTCATCCCACTTCACATTGTGTGTGGGACATGTAGACATGAAAGCCTGCATTTATTCTCAAGCATTTATTGTGTGTGGGACATGCAGATGGGCAAACCTAAACATAGAGATGCGATGGGTGAGATGATTGATTGAGATAGACACAAAAATACAAAGCACAACACTCACAAGCAAGTAAAATGATAGATGTTTATCTTGGCAAGTGCAATCAACACCTCCCCCTCTTGTGAGTGCTTGAATTGCCAAAACTTTCAGCTCATTGGGATGTGTTGATGTGGGGAGTTTACATATACTGATGCATCTCTCTCTCTCTCTCTCTCTCTCTCTCTCTCTCTCTCTCTCTCTCTCTCTCTCTATATGTATATATTTATTTATTTATATTTATATACATATATATATATATATTATTTGCATATTTTTATTGTTTTTTAAATTTATATTTATATATTTATATTTATATTAATTAAAATTTCCACACCAATTGTGAGTTTACATTAGAAAGTCAAGTATTTTAAATAAAACTTGTTAGGTTTATAGAGTTTTGGCAATCTAACATGAGAAATGGATTTGTTCATATCATTCCAATCATAAACATGACCATATAATTTGGACCAAGTTATGGGCATTTTTTTTCAAATCATGAGCCAATCTATGGCTTCTGCCAAATGAAGGCCATAGATTAGCTCATAACTTAAAAAATTTGCCTATATTTTCTTCCAATTCTTTGCCTCAAACTACATCAATTTTTCAGCTTTTCATGAGCCAATCTATGGTTTCATCAGGCGTAAGCCATAGATTGGCTCGTGAGAAAAACAAATTGTCATCATTTACTTTAAGTGCATTTGCTCATGACCTAAAAACTATGGTGCACTTTAAGTCAAAGTTAAGTATTTTAAATATAACTTTTAAATTGACAAACATAAGAAATGGACTCATTCATATCATTCTGATCATTTTGACTACAAACATAACCATATTTGGAGTCATATAGGCCAAGTTATGGGAAACATTTCTTTTGGTCATGAGCTAGTCTATGGCTTTCGCTCGGCGACAGCCATAGATTGGCTCATGACTAAAAACAATTGTCTACATTTGCTTCAATTGCTTTGACTTAAACTGCATCAAATTTTTTGATAACCCAATTTATGGTTTTCCCCAGGCAAAGGCCATAGATTTGCTCATGAGAAGAAAAATTGCCATCATTTGCTTCAAGTGCACTAGCTTAAAGTGCACCAAATTTTTCTTGTCATGAGTCAATCTATGGCTTTCACCCATAGATTGGCTCATGAAAAAAAGTTGATGCAGTTTGAGCCAAAGTGTTTGAACCAAATGTAGATGAAATTTTCTAGTCATGAGCCAATCTATGGCTTTCACCGGTGGACGAAAGCCATAGACTGGCTCATGACCGAAAAAATTTTTTCCCATAACTTGGTCCATATGACTCTAAATAAATGCAGTTTGAACCAAATTTTGTATTGTCATTGTAATGGTTTGTCCATATGTGGTCAATAGTTGAGCCATGAGTATTTGTTGGTTCTTCTATCAATTGTTTGAAGTTGTATTTTGTCATGAACGAATTTATTAGTGTTTCTTTCTTGTATTTGTCATAGTGAATATTTTAATATGTATGTTTGTCTAATAATATTTGCAATAGGAAGAGGAGAGTTGAAGTTGGAGTGGAAGGGGACTTGTATACGTTAATTATTCCGAATTTTGAAAGATTTTCTGTTGTGAAAGTTGTTAAAAAGCATTCACATTTTTTGTGTATAATATATTCTTGTGTATGTAATTGTAGGCATCTTTTGTAACATGTTGCAATCCCAACTCCTGAGTCATTTTGTAAGCATGTGAATCCGGGAATGAAAATTTTTCATTATTCTTACAATGTAACTCTTGAAGACAAAGTACTGTGGCACCTAAGATGCTATTGTCATTGATAATGTCTATGTAGTGTGAAGTTATTGCTCTTATGTTAAGGGATTGCAATGTGTTTGTTATTTTGGATAAGTTTGTTTGTTTCGGTTGCCAAATTTGTTAATCTCTAAGGCGCTCAGTTTCTTGTAGTACTTTTTTGTCAACTTTTATGTGTTTATCTTGGATTGGGTTAACTAGGTATAGATTGACAGGGTCATGTATACATGAGAGAGTTGTATATGTCAACCCATGTGCCTTAATGAATGATGGGCCAAATTCAAGATAATCCATTGAAAGACCTTGTGAGCAATGGATTGTTCTTGCAGCTGTGGGTTGCAAGGCAAATTGACGTCTTGAGATTATGTTTAGGTGGTTCTTTCTAATTTGGAATTCTCTTGTAATTTAGTGAATGGGAGTCCAATTGGATGGGATGATATTGTTGTAGAGGTTGGAGTTGTTATAGCATGCCCTCTTTCCAATGTTGTCGTCATTAAACAAAACCCAAACTATATGTTGGTCATTGGATGTTGAAGATAGTTTAAAAACACCATTAGCTCTGCTGACGAGGCCATCCGGTATATCCATGTTTCCTGAACATATTTCAGCAATCATTCGGGGTTCTTTGGACATGTTGGGATACAAATTGTTTTATTGCATGTCTTATGTCTTTTGTCAATTGATTTTAAGATGTGTGGAGTGTCTTCAAGTAAGTTGAAAACTTTTTCGTTGTGGTCATTCTTTGAAGCATTTGTGTAGAATAAGTGTGGAATTTTCTCCATATGTATATTTGTTTGAAATATTTGTTGTTGAGGTATGATAAGTCATCTATTGTGTGTTGTCCAACCCTTATTTTGTTTAGTACTTCTATGTAAGTGTTATCATTTTGGCACATTGCCTTGTTTAGTTTATAGAGTAGAACATTGTCCTTCCAAAATGAGGACATTGTTGTTGAGGTTGGTGTTTGGTTCATGAATATCCAAGAGTCTTTTGTAGGACTAGCTTGACGAAGATCTCCACGGAGAATTATATCGACCCTTCTGAATGGTTCTAGATGATTGTGTTTGATCTCCCGCATACGCATGTCGACCACCACAAATGTACTATGTCCAATCAAGGAGACCTCGTCCAAGATGAGAAGTTCAATGTCTTTGTACATTTGCGACAGCTCTTGCAATTTTTCTACTGATAGGCTTGTGTAGTGGGATCCCATTAGTGGTAGATGTAGTGCTGAATGTATTGTTGTTCCACCAATGTTGAATGCTTCTTTTCCTATGTATGCTAAAAGAATAACTTTTGCGAGCTCAATGTTTGAAGTTTGTTTGTGTGAGTATTGCCGCAATAGTGTTTGCACAATTAGTAGAAGAACAAAAGTTTTCCCTGTGCCAGCATTCCTAGTCAAGAATAAATGGATTTTTTTTGTTGGATAGGAGTTGGATAGCATCTTTTTTTAAGCATCATGTCTTCAAGAAGTAATCGTTGTTCTTTGTTAAGTTCTCTTATTTTAGCATAATATTCAAGTTAGGGATGATGTTGTAGTTTGGTAAGGATTTATGTTGATTTCGCGGTGGAATGCGATTTGTTTGCTTATCCATACCAACGTCATACGTGTCCATGTTTTTGAAAGTTGATGTGTTTGTTGAAGATAATGTTGTTGTTGTGTCATTTGATTTTGTCAAAAATTTTGGTAGTAGTTTGAAAAATTTACTCTCATTTAATTGTATTATATCTTTGTTATTGTAATGCATGTCGTGCCATGTTTGCGTACTTTCAGTAAGTGTTATTTCATTGTTGTGATAAGTAAGAAAGAGAATACATTTTTCTTTGTAGTAGTTCTCTGGATCATGTATCTGGTTGTAGTTACTGAATCGTATGATTTTGGCTTTCTTCCTTTTTTTTGTTGTAGATGGGTCAATTGTGTATTCACTTGTAAATGTGCCAAATAGATATTTTCAAGAGTACTTGAACGTTTCAAGTATTTTATCATAATGTCATCGAAGAAGATGTTAGTGCTTTTGGGGTGCAATTGTTGCAATTGTTCTCTCCTTTTCAGTAAGTATGTTTGCTTCTCAGGAGGGTTTGTGTTAATATTGTAGAGGATGAGAGTGGCATTGATAGGGCCAAATATATGGCTTGTTGGGAGCTTATATGTTGTGTGTTAAGGATAGCATTGCCAACTTTACGAATACATTCATTTGGTGCTGCATTGCTTTTGTCATTGCAATTTTAGCTACTTGTGTTGTTTCTTTATCTATTTTAGTTATGTATGAGTGCAATATGCTACTGCTCCATGTGGATTTAGTATAAATTGAACATCTGTATTAGCTTCCCATAATTTAGACAATGTTGGATTGAAATTATTTGTGTACATGTCTTTGGGTTTTCTTCTTGAGAACAACGTTGGTTGTGTAATGCTTGATCTAATAAAGTCGATGTATTCTTCCTCAGACATGTGTAGTGCTTGTAAGAATGAAGTGTAATCTAGGGATTGTGTATCTTCTTCCAATAGGAAAGATTTATTTTTTTTCATTTGTTTTCTCATGATTTTGATGTCAACATCATGTTGTAGTGGCATCAAAACTTTTGTGGTTCCCATAGCTAATCGTGGGAATCCAAATCTACACTTGTTCTTTGTCTTAAAGCATGTTTTGCGATGTTTGTGTGTTTGCATGTGGTGCTTGTCATATGGAAATTGCTTTATATTAGTGGAGATGTATTTATCAACGAAGGATTCAATGTCATGGTTAGATGACTTTCCAAATACAGGTGTATCTTTGACCCACAAGAGTCCATGATCACATTGGCTACCTCGATTTTGGAATTCTGTGACAAAGAAGAAGTCATTAATCTTCCCTAGAATGCTTTCGTCTTTTCTTAGTAGTGTTTTGAGTGCTTTGAATTTGTTTACATAATATTGCGCTGTGGTTAGAGAATCAGACCGAATCATGTTGTGTGTTTCTACATTTGAATTGATGTTGTTAAGGATTTAATTGTTGCAGACATTCTAGTAGTGGTTGCCAAGGTCTTTCTGCAGCAGAATGAAGAAACATAGAGGACCCAATTGTGGCAACATAGCAAATAGGTTTTTTTGGAGGTAGTTCTTGTAATCAATAGAAGTTCTCAAGTGTGTAAAATCATGAAAACCTATATTTGATTGAAGAAGTTCAATATTTGTATCCACGAGAGCATCTTTTACTTACACGTTCTCCCTTGTGTTTGACCTTTATGCATACATACCCGTGCGAAAGAAAGAACTTGTCGTACCAAAATTTTCATTGTTTTAAAGAAGAGGTTTTCAATTGACATTGCGAAGCAGCGATCAACATTTGTAAGTTCCCAAAAAGTAATACTTTGGTAGGATGTGCATTCTAGAATGTTGTACTGTCGTTGATGTCCAAAAAAAAGTTGTGGGTAGGCTAGGTCTTCACAAAACTTGTCTTTGAATATACTTAAGGGTGAGAAACCTTCTGATGGAGCTACAACAATAGTTTGATTTTCAAAGTCCACAACTTGTTGACTTGCATATAATCCATGTACTAAAGTATCTATTACATGTTCATCTTCTTCTTCTTCTGGAAAGGATTCTTGCATCTCTTTTTGCAAATCATTTTCATGTTGTTGTATATTTTTAATGTGATTTTCTGAAAGATGAGTTATTTGAACGTTGAATTGTTTGTATAAAGGTGTATGTAGTAACTCCATTAAGGACATCATAGTTAAAGTTGGTCGTACAACACCACTCATGTAGCTATGCTTGTATGACAACTTGCGTTTAATTGCTACTGCAACTGTGTCATTTTGGTCTATGAACCTAGGTAATATGCTTTGAGCTCTATCAATATCTGCAAACACATTCAAAACACTTCCATGCAATCCATATTGACCTTCATAAGAGAGCTCATGAATTTGTGCGAAAGGTATGCGAATGGAAACTAAGCGTGCTTCTAGTTTGTTTAGTTTGCTTGTGGATGTTTGGATTGGAGTCATTTGAAGGTTGTTCTTGTTGAGCAATGGCATCTTCTTCTTTTATATATCTTTGTAGCAAAGGGAACACAACAAATTTTTTTGTGTTTGGTTTGATGATATTTTGATTCCATTGTTTAGAAGGAATATTGCCATATCTTCTTTAAGTTTTTTTAACTTCAAGGAAAATTTGAGTGACCCACAACAACATGCAGAACTAGGAGTATCCAAGATTTTCTTGTAATATTGTTGGCGATGTTTATTTTTGGTTCTTTTTCTTTTTCGACATCCAACTCTTCCTCTTGATGGTAATTTTTCTATTGCAGGATTGTCTTTGACTAAGATAGAAGTAGGACCAAAGACAATTCTACGAAATTTGTATATTTTGTTTAAAGTTACTTTCATTGTATAAGTAGTATTGAAATTTGTTTCTACAAGCAATGAAGCAATATCTTTTGCTTGCAAGCATGGGCTTTCATGGACTATTTGTTGTAATTTTTGTTCATCGTCTATCTCCATGTTTGGTAAGCACGTTTTTCATATGAACAAATGAAAGGAATAATTGTATGGACATAATTGATTTGGTCCAAAAATAAATGATGTCTACATTTTCAATTATTTGATCCTACAACAAATTTGCTTTCGATGTTTATACCATTGTAGCAAAGCAAGGCAAATGATGTACCAAAGATTAAGTTAAAGCGCTTTAGAATGTCAACTATTAATGCAAGAGATGATGAAGAGGTCTCTACATGTTTTTTTACATTTTCAATCGTGAGAAAGTCTTTTTGAGAAATTGATTGGAAGATTTGCCAAGGAGTAGGCAAGTTTTTACGATCCGAAACAATGCTTTAAAACAAACAATTTATCAATTGGTCAAATGTTGATGATTTTATAAATTGAAGAATACAGTTCACAACATTTGTGTTGGTAGGGTTTGCCTCAATAAATTGTTTGTCTTTTGATAGTTGTCTTTTTTGTAGAAGTACTTCAACATCCATTTCTTCTAAACCAAACCAAAGTATTTATGCACTTCAAAATAAATCAAAGAGGAAAAAAAATCAACAATATGGAAGTACAAAAGTAATAGTTCTCAAAGAATAATTCTTTTATCATGCATTTGGCTCATAAGCAATTACAAAGCCTGAGCTATTAATAGTGAAGCTTCCACTAGGCTTGCAAGTTTTGAGCTTCCCACGAGCCATCATTAGATCTTCTTCATACATTTGAATGAAAGGAATACCTAAGGATAGTATAATATCCATGTATGGGCCCCTTACATGAACAGGAACTTGTTCACCATTTCGTTGAACAATATCACCTGATAAGCTAGGAACTTTTTCAACATTTTGAGGTCCCTTGCAAGAATAGCAATATGGACAAAGAGGGTCTCTGCTCACACGGAATCCTCCACAAGTCTCGCACACATGCTCCACAAGATCGTCATTTAGATTTGTGAAGTACAAAATTCCAAATATCTGCAATTGTGTAACAAACTATAATTTAGAACTTGCTGGAACTAGAAATTGGAAAATGATAATAAGATCATATATACCTTGGTTCCATAACCTAGTTGAGAGACTTGACTAGTGAATGCTAGCTGTGAATTATCCTTGGTAGGTCCATCCGGCACATCTGCCAAGATCATAAAGTCAAAAATACAAATAGTGTTTTTTGCCTTTAAGAATGACACATTCTTTAAGATGTACATAACCACACCCTCATTGTTGAATTCTTGCACCAATTGAGTTAACGTAGATTTTCTTTCATTGACAAAAGATAACTGCACATTGCATGGATGTTGAATTTAGGTAAATGTTTATTTTGTTTTACGAAACAATAGTTTAAGATTTCAACCTGCTGCAGCTCTGTCCTCATCTCGTGGGCCGTCCGCAACAATGATTTGATCCGCCATGCCTTCTTCATTTTCCACTTTGATAATCACAATGGCAATGGTCTCCATCACATTTGAAATGCTCAACTTTCCAAAATTAATCATTTCTGAAGCCTAAGAGACATATGTGCATATGGGACGATCTGGCCACAAACGTAGATTCCCTTTAAAAGATTCTCCCCTAATGATGCAAGTTGTTGCATCCATAAGTAAAGAGAATCTACATATCCCACCTTCAGTTGGACCTCTCAAAACAATAGAGGCTCCTTCTAATCTATAGAATTCTCCAATTTGTAAGAAATTAACAAATTGGTAGATATAAGTGGAAGGAATCAACAAAGTGACTGTGTGGGAGCAAAACCTATCTGTTAAGTCTCTCTTCAAGAATATGGGATACTGTGGATAAGCTACTTTGTAAGTACCGTACTTGCAAAGCAATTTCCCGTCAAAGAGAAATCTATAAGGAGTGCAATCTGAGAGTTCAGTTATCCCAAGCAATACAAAAGAGTTTCCCCCTCCCACAAAATTCTCCTTACATGGAACTATGGCTTTGGCTATAGAAGGACAATTGTGGGGTAAGGGTTGCACATTCACAACATCATTACGTCCACTATGAGAGTTAACTTCGCCATTTTCATCTTTGCATAACAATTGTTTACTTGCTGCACTATCAAACGTGAAAAAGGTAAGAATTTACAATAAATATAATTATAAAGATAAATTTACAACAGAATATTGATGCATTTTTTAAAGAGTGCATTAAACTTGCATAATATAATTATTGTCACAAACCAACACAAATTAAGTAGGTTGAGTAAAAAAATAAGTTTTTAAAATTTACAACATCAAATTAAAAAAATATACTAAATTGGCATGTCGTTTACTTTTCAATATTTCAAAGACTTCTTATAGTTCTCATCGTACTTCAAATTCTATCTTAAAATACAATATTGTCAAACAATCAATGATTATGACATTTTCTTCTCTAATTTAGGAGATGTAGCTTTAGGTTCTCCATGGTTTGGTTTCCTAGGCACATTTGTGCGCTCAACATGAGTTGTTATAGTTGACTTAAATTTAGCATATTTTGGGTTTTCATGCACAAGCCTCTTCACTGTCTAAAAAAAACAAATAACAATTAATTGCGATTTTATTAATTGGAAATTAAACATATGCAAAGAAAAATTACCTTGTGCATATGCTTCTTGCACCACCTCCTGGAAACAATGCTTCAATGAAAGTCTTGGCGTTTTCTTAATAAGTGAATTCTTCAAAAGATTTTCTTTTGGAGGCTTACTAGGACTACCAACAATAAAGGGAGTTGATCATGGGCTAAGAGGTGATGCACTTTTGTCTACATATGAACAAGCAGAGGCAGCAGGTGTACCTAAGCAAATAAAAGTTGAAATAAAGTAAAATTTACATTTAAAAATAACCTTAATCAATGCTAACTGTTGCAAATGTAAATTTAAAATTTTTCATATTATAGAAGATCGGACTAAGTGAAAAAAAAACAAAGTTTGCATTTCGACCAAAAACTCTGAAACCCTTTTGATGACAAGCCAAGCTGGTACGTCAGAACTCAGAACCTTTAAAACCTAGAGGCTAGAGAGCTAACAATGGATTCTGTGGACAGTCCTGAGTCCACAGTCCAGTAGTTTCGCCTTCTGTAATTGCAAGTTCGCAATTATAGCAAAATCAAGACCCAGCTTGCGCATACGATTTGAAGAAGTGTTGAGCACGCACAATAACAATAAGCTAAATGCTGGATGAGTATGACTTGCGCAACAGATAAAAACAAAGGTATGATATCGTACAACTGCACAACAACGAAGAATTAGCAGAGAGAGTACGCGGCCATCTAACTAAGTGCTCGCTCTTTCACGGACGTGAATCCCAATGCGTACAAAAACAAGGCAAAGTTTCGTTTGTGCAGGAAAAACCCAGAGAACAATATAAAGATGGACGACTGTGGGCGTGCAATTGTGGGAAGGATCGCAAATTCAGAAATGTAAAGATGTTGAGCAGGTGCAACAAATACAAACAGTGGACCTACGATACCGAGAACCAACTGGACGCAGGAGAACTTACTACCATGCAGGACCAATTTCTCGATCACCGAACGAGATGTAAGAGACCCAGACCGTGCGGGTCGCATGCATTTACAGTGGATGAAAGCACTTACTTTGACAACGCGATCGACACGTTCAGCAGCGAAAGGTTTTGCGTTAACTGTAGTTGATGGAGAACCCACCGCATCAGAACAAGCTTTTGCCAAACCTGCAATCAAACATACCGAAATATCAGAACGAAAAGAAGTAATGAAATACGTTCGAATAGAAAACCAAAAAATGAAGACGCTCAAGGAAAACCTTTCGCAAAAGCACTGCTATCAGTTTCCATATAGTCTGTAGACGCTTCCATCTCACGCTGACTGAATTCGAAGAAATAGAGCACACTAGAAGATATTTCGTCGTCCCCCTGTTCGCGTTTATATAATGGCATAACTTTTAATTTTAGGTAACAAGGAGTCCGCGGTGATAAATAAAGCCACAAACACGTTTGCATGTTCCAGCAATTACACCTCGCATTGCATCGAAGCTGAATCGATGATGGATTGACGAACAAGAAGACAAATATGCACCGCAACAATTCCTCGAATTCACATCTCCGAATTTTTGAAATCTGCCTATTAAAGATTGACCTTCTGCTCGTGTAGTGAAACGGAGCTGGACCATCGCAGAAAAATGAATCCGCAGGCTTGGGAAACCGCAGAACGAAGGAAAAGCCAAACCTCTTCAATAACTTCGTTACGTGGACCATCGAATAACCGTGACGCTGAACGCATAGCTTGGAGGCTGGAGCAAAGAACAGATTGAAATTTGGAGGTGCGAACATCGAAGCATGTTGGGCATGTTGGACGTCCTCACCCATAGGTCTCACCTCTCAACTATCAGTGGGACACGTGTCACGCTCAATAATGCATGCAAGACGTGGGCCAATAGCGATGATGCAAAGTGGAGTTTAGGCCAATGGAATTCATGCATGCATGGCAGAAGTGTGGGCCAATCGCATTTACCAAGAATGACACGAGTAACGTCACCAATCAAAACTCTTCAATTTAACAAAAATAAAAAATTGGCTAATTTCTACTTTGCATATTCGTTGCCATTGCTTAGGCTACCCCGAGGGGCAGGCCAAAAATAGTGTAATGCTAGGAGAAGTATACGATGGCAAGGCTTGAGGTGCCTTATGACCACCCAAAAGAGACACTACACCCTCAGCAATTTTGTGAAACCCACAACTGTTCTTATCTGCTGAAAAAACAGTACTGTTGAAAAGAACTCTTTTAAAATCCGAAGATGGGAAAAACAAAATTCCATTACGGAAATTTTTTCATCAATGCTTTAGAGGATTATGTGTTTCCACCACCTTCTGCTTCATGTTCTTGTGGCATAAGTTCTTGCTTTGCTTACAGATCATCACTACGGCACATGTTCATGGACCTTTTTGCTCCTTTGCAATCAGTCATTGGATGCTTAATATTCACGTTGACATCACCGCTGCTGCAAACACTACTCTGTTTTTGTGTGCAGATTCTTTCACTCTAATTAAATGTTTTCTTTTGCTGCAAGTGTGCTCTGCTCCTTATTTGTATTGCAAGTGCATCCATAGTCATTCCGTTGCCAACAAATCATGTCCTAATTACATTGGTTGCTGATCGTCAGCAGTACAACTTAATTGTACCTCATCACACGTCAAATCACTGTTCTTGACATTTTTACTAGCAACTCAACAAGAACGCATCAACTGTCAAGATTCACTCCTTCAGAAACAAGTCTACACTCCTACTATACGTTCTCATGTAGCTCCTCATTCAAGACTATATATATATATATATCTTTGTAAGACTGGAATAAGTCCAATCATACAAATTTAGATTTTTTGTTGTTCTAAAGATCAAAAATCTACACAGAAAATAAAAGAGAAGGAAAAAGAGGTAAACAAAAACTTTTAAGAAAAACAAAAGGAAGACATACTTTATGTCGTCATCAGTGCCCGGGTTTCTAAAGACTAATTGCTCTTTGTGGGCTCTATTTGCATCGCATCCAAGACAGGTATATATGAAGATCTATCGCAGGTCTTAACTACTTATGATCACATCCTCTCAGATCTCTATACTGATCGTGTCGACATCAGATGCCCCCTTTACACTAGCAACTCTTAGCATTTTCTTCCCTACTTTCTGCCTTTGCAGATCACGATGCTTCTCCGCGCACCTGTCTCAGATTAGAGACTTTGGGTAGCAAAAATCCTCTTCTGCAAATTTCAATCTACAGCATCTTCTCTTGTAGGTTTCAATGTAGATCTATGCAAGTCTCATTCAGTCTAAGCCACAAGAGAAGACAAAAACCTATGCTAGTGACAAGTTATTCTCTGAGGAGGTTCATGAGGTAGCATTTGTGTCATCACATGACCCAGCACAAGGAGTGGTACTCCACCTCAACCCAGTTTCTCTATAAATGGCCGTAGCTGTTAGCGACAATTCCAAGTGTGCAATCAAAGGCAAATGTCAGATTCTGGTTTCTACATGAAACAAGACCCTCTCAGAAGTTTTGTATGTACCGTCCCTTGCAAAGATTCTGTTGTCAATGTCCTGTACGGCCAGGAACAACATGAAAGTGAAGTTCGATGACAAGCAAAGGATTATATCGGGTCGATGATCTAGAGTCCAAGGCATAGTATGGCATGGGTAGTTCAGGCATATACCAAATACTACTTCGGTTGAAAGGGATGGTAATAGGACTTCCTAAGCTGTACATGCATTCTTCAATATGCACAGCATGTATGGAAGAAAATAGAGTAGGGAACCATTTCCTCAGAGCCAGCATTGTGTCTTAGCAACATTCCAGGATCTTCCCCTGACTTCTGTGGACCCATGTCTACAAGATCATAGGGTGTAGAATTATATTTCTTGTCATTCATTGATGATTTTCACTGAGCACGATGCTGTAAACTAGAACTTAATGTACTACAGAAGTAGCCACATTTATTCACTTGCAATGGCAATTTTTTACTGCCTCTCCCCCAAAACCCCATTTTTTATTTTTACAGAACCATTGTTGTTCTGTTCCTTGTTCTTCACATGTAGAGCACCCTTTTGTCAACTGGGTTTTTATACAAAGTGCGTGTTCTGTCCAAGTTACACTTCTTTGGGGTAGAGCCAAAATATATTATATTTTTTTATAAAAGCACTTAAGTCAATTTGCACAAACACAAATAGCTGGAAACTTCTATTGTTGCAAATCATAGAGACCAGGTCATTGAAATTTAAGCTATATGTAGCATCGAGTGCATAATTATTTGACAACATCAGTCTCTGACAACAACAAGCAGCACAAGTTCTCTTCGCTCTCACAAGCTCCACAAGTGGTATCAGAGTGTTGGAATGTAGAGGACATCTCCCCACCTATGAGCCCCCATAAGAGGCGAACAAGAGGACCTATAGCAGGTAAGTATTGAGAGGGGCTACCACTTGGGCAGCACCAGTAGATCCTTCTTGTGGGTATTTTAGGGCAGCCAATGATGTCACCCTAGGCAACTCATGGGGCTACCAGAGCTGCAACCTTGTGTGCTACTATGCAAGCCTGCATAGGCCCTCATAAGGTAGATGGGCTGGGCAGGATGTTTATGTTGGATGCGGACATGCCTAAATTGAGTGTAGCAATGTTTGCACATGGGACCGGTGTAGTTGCATATATTGATATCTGGCACAAATGCATTGGTCATGTTAATGTACAGTGACTTAAATTAATGCAAGCCCAAAATATTGTTGAAGGATTGCCTAAGTTCAAGGTTGCAAAAATACATAAGGTATGTGAAGCCTGTCAATTTGGAAAACAGGCAAGGAAACCATTTCCTAGACGTGTTCAAGAGAGTAAGAGGCCATTGGAATTAATCCACTCTAATGTGTGGAATACTAAAGCTGCATCTATTGGAGGATGTTATTATTTTGTCACTTTTATTGATGACTACAACAGAAAAGTTTGGGTGTATTTTATGAAAAAGAAAAGTGAAGTGTTTGGGCATTTCAAAGCTTTTAAAGCTATGGTTGAAAAAGAAACAGGCTTCCAAATAAAATGCCTAAGGTCAGATGGAGGAGGAGAGTACGTCTCAAATGAGTTTGCAAGGTTCCTGCAGGAGCATGGCATAAAGCAGTAAGATTCATGCAGTCATACCCCACAGCAAAATGGACTTGCAAAAAGGAAAAACAGGCATATTGGAGAGGTATCTCGTGCCATGTTCAACGAAAAAGATATGCCAGACTATTATTGGGCTGAAGCAGTTGCTATAGCAGTCTACATAATGAACAGGGCTCCCACTGTAGCAATACATGGCATGATGCCAAAGGAGAGGTATATTGGTATATTTTTCATTTGAAAGTTTTTGGTTGCATTGCCTATGTTCATGTGCTAGATGAGTTGAGATCCAAGTTGGATCCAAAAACTGAGAAGTGCATCTTTATTGGTTATTCTCTGTAGTAGAAATGGTACAGATGCTATAACCCTTCTACTTGTAAGTTTACAGTGAGCAAAGATGTTTTTGATGAAATGAACAGCTAGTATAAACTAGTAAATGTGATTGATGATGTAGATGCATAAAATGCTAATGCTACATAGAATTCACAGCAGCAATCACAACATATTAGTGGACTTGTAGTGTCCTCTAGCAGTGGTTTACATACATTGCCATGGATAGGCAGATTGAGATCAGGAGGATCTCCTCAAAGCAATGCAGATAGTGGTATGCAAGTATCACGAAAAGAAAAAGAGGAAGTAGATCAGCCCATGATTGATGTGAATGCAAGTCACTCTTATGTGGATGGTGAATCCAGTGGTTCAAAACAGAGCCTTGATGATGAGTTGGGTATTCCTTTTGTTGTTACACCTAGAGTAAAGAAGACAAGGGATGTTTTGAGAGCACCTGGTAGTGAGCCTATTTTGCGCAGGTCTACCAGAGTTAAGCATCCTGTGGATAGGCTGAAATATGATGGTTTACAGCCATTCACTATGCCTATATGGTCAAAGTGATACATGAACCAGAACCCACTTCTTTTGAGCAAGCCATTAGAAAAGAAAAGCCATGGATGAAAAAATGGATGCCTTGGAAGCAAATGCTACATGGGAATTGGTGCCTGTGCCTAAAGACAAGAATGCAATTCGTTGCAAGTGGGTTTATAAGGTGAAGCACAATGCAGATGGTTCAGTGAACGGATACAAGGCAAGATTAGTTATCAAGGGGTATGCACAGTCATATGGCATTGATTATGAAGAAAAATTCAGTCCGATTGCAAGGATGGCAACCGTAAGAGCAGTCATTGCTATGGCTGCATCAAAGGAATGGTCTTTACATCAGATGGATGTAAAGAATGCCTTCTTGCATGGTGATTTGCAAGAAAACGTCTATATGGAGCAGCCACCAGGTTATGTTCATACTGTTCATCCTGAGTTTGTTTGTAGGTTGAAGAAAGCCTTGTATGGCTTGAAGCAAAGCACCCAGAGCATGGTCTGACAAGATAGGACAGTGTCTTGTCACTATTGGCTTTCATATTTCCAAGGTAGATTTCTCACTTTATGTGAGAAAAATAGAGAAAGGCATTATGCTGCTTGTCATTTATGTTGATGATTTGATCATCACAGGTGATAGTGATGAAGATATGCTTCATGTGAAAATGCTATTGAAGCAAAAGTTTGAGATGAAGGATTTGGGAGAGCTGCGTTACTTCTTGGGCATTGAGGTGATTAGATCCACAAGTGGGATATGGCTCTTGCAAAGGCAATATGGATTGGACATGCTGTTTAAATATGGGATGACAGGCTGTAAACCTATTTCAATTCCTTTGGAGCAGAATGTGAATCTGGCGCAGATGCAGATGAGCTCCTGGAAGACCCTACTATGTACATATGCATAGTAGGAAATTTGATTTATATGACTATTATTAGGCTAGATTTGAGCTATGTTGTTGGGTTGGTAAGCCAGTTTATGCAGGCTCCAAGGAAATCGCATTTGGATGCGGCTAGACGCATACTGAGGTATGTGAAGTCCACATTGCAGTATGGAATATTTTATGAGACTGGGGTTCAAGAGTGGGGTTCAGATACAATTGCATGGATACACTGATGTTGATTGGGCTGGTAGTATTTCTGATAGACGTGTTCTCTTTTGGGAGTGCTGCAGTCACTTGGAGCAGCAAGAAACAGCCTACAGTTGCCTTGTCGAGCACAATGGCTGAGTACAGGGGTGCAGCAATGGCTGCATGTGAGGTAGCTTGGTTGCATAAGCTACTTTATGATATGCATCATTCTACAGATAAACCAATTGTCATTTATTGTGACAACATGAGCAGTATACACTTGGCAAATAACCCAGTCTATCATGCTAGAACAAAGCACATTGAGGTGCATTATCACTATGTGCGGGAGAAGGTTCTAGTAGGTTTTATTGATCTAGTTTATGCTAGCATAGAGGATCAGGTAGTTGACATATTCACGAAGGCATTGGGTGCAGAAAAGCTGTGCAAGTTCAGAGACCTACTTGGTGTGTAGGAATTGGGATTGAGCTCAAGGGGGAGTGTTGAGATATCGAGCTCCACTCGTGATATGCCAGGGTGACCGTTGTGCATTATGTCACTGACTTGTTAGCTGCAGATGCGGTTGGTACACTGCCCATGAATAATAGCTGGATGACACCTATCTTTATGTACTCTAGTTAGTGGCTCAGTTAGTATGCCACCTAGGTTAGCTGAGTTTGGTTTGAGACCCACATATAGGGTTCACCTATTCCTTTTGTACTTAGAGAGAGTTCTTTTGGCTTACACAACTAAGAAGATGAAAACTATTTTCAGCCTCCACCTTTGCATGTATTCCCCCATTGTGTATGTGAGAAAGCTGCAAGTGAGAATCCTTCCTTCTCTCCCACTCTCTTCAGAGGGACACTGCTAGTGTTGAGTAGCACAAGTGAAGTGGTGCTCTACTATCCTAGAGAGAGGTCTTTCCGAAACATTTGAAGGAGCTAGTGAGAGGACTAGGAGGTACTTGAGGAGAGTGGAGAGAAGACTTCGACAAACCAAACTTGGTATAAGAAGCATTATGTGCGACGGCAGTTCACGAAGTCCTCAATGCGAGCACAAAGTGTGCCCATTGCAGCAGTTGCCAGAGCAAAAGTAACTTCATCGACACTCATTAACTTGGATCAATAGGAACCCTGGTGGCCAGCAGATCCGAACTCTGAAGAAGAAGTGCAAAGCAGAGAACAAGTGAAAGAAGAGGGTATGAAGGATGAAGGCTCCTCAAGGACTCATCAAGGTCAAGGCACCCCCTCTCCTCCTCTTACAACGATGTCTTCATTAACCACCACTTCTGTAGGAGAGGTACTCCCTCTACTCCCGACTCGACCTGTGTTGGACAATCTGCTACCTCACCTGTTATGCATAGCTCTGGGTTCCTAGCAAATATTTCTTCCACATCTATCCCACTCAGGGGTACTTTTGCTCCGGCCATGCCTTTACTTGCCATGAAGGTTTCATCCCCCTTTCCATCAACACATGTGCTGCCTTTTCCACCACCTCCTTCCTTCCCTATTGCCTACTCATCCATGACTTCAACTCCGTCCCTCTCTTTCCCTAATGCTCTCCCATCCTTTTTAACCCCCACATCTTCTATGTTCTCACCCTTTCCCTCTGCAAAATCGAAGCCCTTCGCGTATGCGGTACCATATGTGTACACTTTCTCTATGTCTACATCAATAGTGACTTCCCCATTGTGGTCCTCCACATGAGGAGCACCTGCACTCACTACAACTCCATCGGGACTCCCTACAACTCTTGCATCTGCTTCAACCTCTCGGGTGCGGATGGCCATTCTCAATCCTACAAATAGAGCTAGACTTCTTGAGCTACTCAACAAGGTCCACGTGAAGACTCAAAAGTTCAAAGGCCACCTCCTTGAGGATGCAGAAGCTCATGTGAGGAAATTCCTCACAACATGTAGAGCTAAAGGTGTGGAGAATGAGCATGCATTCCTTCACATTTTTCCCTCATCATTGGAGGATCTGCGGATGTATGGTACAGTCAATTTCTCCCTAACCACTTCTAGAAGTGGACAAACCTAAGGGAGGAATTCTTACACACTTTCAAGTTGGAAAATTCAAACACATGATTGTCCAAGAGTTATCCACTGATACCATGAAGCCTGGCGAAAGTACCTTAGAGATGTACACAAGGATGATGGTCCTGGCCATGAAGATGTCTGTGCCACCCAATGATGCCGTCATGAAGGGGTGGTTTTAAAGGCTTTTCCCTCCACCATTGATATAAGGCTGGTTGACAAACTCCCTGAGCATGCCTCAATACAAGACTTCCTGAGGGAAGCGATGAAAATGGAACGGTCCCAGTTAAGTTTCACCTTAACACCCACCCAGACCACCCAACTTCTGAGACAAGAGGGCTCACAGGCATGGCAACAACTCAAGAAGGAGTTAGAAGAAATCAAAGAAGGTCTAAAAGATAGAACAAAGGTGGATGGACCGTCACCCTTTGAAGCTCAGATAAGAAGTGGTCTCTGGTGCACCAACTACAAGGGTTCTGACCATGGCTACTCGGAATGTCCATTGAAGCGTAAGGTACCCACCCCGACCTCCTTTTGCACATTTTATGAAATTCATGGACATGATGCCTCCGAGTGTAGGTATCTTAAGGGGTTGAGAAAGCTTCTACCATAGTATCCAATTGGGGAAGCTCTAGTGGCTACAATCAACAAAGCTGCACCGACCACTTCGGGGCCAGTACCCCTAGTTTTAGCCCCTGTGAAGGCACCTGAACCACCTACCCATCCTACCATTCCACCTCCACTACTTCCTAATCCTCCTTTGGTCCAGCCTGCTACTCCCAATCAGATTGGGGCTCCATACTTCTATCCTTTTCCCTACTATGCATAGTATCAACCACCTATGTCAGGGGGTGGATATGGATCCCCTTATCAATGCGGTCGATGGGGTGGGTTTCAAGGTGGACGTGGAGGTGCAGGCTGAGGTACCAACTACCGCACACCAATCATGTGCTACAAATGTGGCTAGTACGGCCACTACTCAAATGACTATACACAATCGTTCAGGGGACCTTCTTGTACACAATGTAACACAAATGACCACTACACCAGAGATTGTCCCAATGGCAGAGGGGAATCAACATTGCAAGTCAACATGGTTGATGTAGTAGTGGCGAGGGAGGGTGACAAACCCCATTTGATTGGTGCAGTGTTGGGGGCTATGACAAGGTCACAAAATAAGAGTGAAAGTAGTAAGGATGACTCAACATCAATATCGGAGGCCTCATCAGCAACTAGTCCCAACTCAGTCACTAGAGGAGCATCCCCACCTCCTTCCTCCAAGGTGGACAGTGGGCACAGGATTACATCACCCTTGTCTTCTCCTGTAAGTGGATCAGAAAGAACCCGAAGGGCTTCACAGCTATCAAGACCTATCAATATCTCTAAAAGTACCTCAACTCCAAGTGAGCAGTCTATGCCTTCAAGGTACCAGGAGATGGTCAGGAGTGCCACCAAAGATCTTCAATCTAGTTCTGAAGATGAAGGCATCACACC
Organism: Dipteris shenzhenensis; assembly: GCF_047967505.1. Lineage (NCBI taxonomy): Eukaryota > Viridiplantae > Streptophyta > Polypodiopsida > Gleicheniales > Dipteridaceae > Dipteris > Dipteris shenzhenensis. Next base: position 40,276,051 of record NC_141628.1, on the reverse strand, counting down.
TCAGTTCCCCTCCCACATCCAGAATAGTGAGGTTTGCAACGGAAGTGACAACTTTAGGACAAAAACATGAGAAGGAGTCACAGGCAGGCCCGTCCACTTTCCACTCAAGAAGCACAATGAACAAAGAGAAGGAGATGGGGGTGAAGCCCAGTAGTGCCAAAGAAAAGGGGAAATGGATGATGGAAGAGTCACTGCAGGAAACATTGATTGAGAATCCAGAGTCACCTTCTCTCCCTCGTGTGAGCTTTGACCCTCGACTAGAAGCTCGTCGGATGAAGGCACAAAAGGCTACTGCTACTATCCAGCCCTATTTTTTTATTAAAGACTTGATGGATTTTAGGCCCAACATTACCCTACGATAACTTTGTCTATTGTCTCCACATATCAAGCATCAAACTATTGATTCTTGAATCGCATGCCAGGAGGTCACCAAACAGGGCAGGCCCACACCAAAGATAGTAACAGTTCAAGATGTGGTGACACTAGACAATTGATCAGCCTATGCTTCCATCACATGTGAACAAAGTCCCAAACTCACGGTGGAAATCAATGGGGTGGAGCTGAAAGATGTCTTCGTGGATGGTGGGGTAGTCATGAACATCATGCCGAGAGGTACGCTCCAACAACTGGGTTTAAAATTGACAACTGATGTTCATTTTTAAGTGCGCATGGTAGATCACGCAAGGTGAAGCCAATGGGGGTGGTCAAAGGTGTTCACATGAAAATTGGGGGAGTTACATTCTTGTCCAATTTTATCGTACTTGATATGATGGAAGGTGATCAAACATATCCCCTACTTCTCAGTAGACCATGGTTGCGATCAGCAAGGGCCATTCAAGATTGGTCAAGTGATGAAGTTTGGTTGCCTTTGGGATCCACATCCCTGGAGATAGACATGGTGATTGGTAGGGCTCATCACAATCCTGTGGAACTTGGGGAAGAGGATTTTGAAGAAGAATTAGGGATGGTGGACGAGGAGCAATGAGCACTTGGGGATTGGCCCATACGAAAAGAAGAGTTGGCCTATGTGGAAGACTCACCCTTCTAGGATGAAACTTATGCAACAGCAACACGAGATGATGGTGAGAGTTTGACGTACTTGTTGGAACATGTTGGACCCAATGAGGAAGAAGCTATCATCTTGGATTGGATGGGGGCCCTAGGGTCCTTAGCCATCAATATGGTGGAGTTATGCCCAGAAGAGGATCCTAAACCCCATCTTAGTACTTCATGGATGGTGCAAGAGGTAAGCTAAGAAGCATCTTCACTTGGTTTGGCTAATCCAATGTATGAACGGATACCTTCTAGTCTTTGTAATAATCCCCCCATGTATCAGCGGATGATGACCACAAGTACCAGACAAGGTGGTGGAGAGGTTAGCGGGGTGATTCAAAGCCAAGTCCATGACTTAGCAATGGAGACACATGACTCGTACCAAGAAAAAGACCATGTAGTAACAACAGAGGATGAGGAATCTGATGAGACTATCAATGCCATATAGGAAGATGATGAACTGGTTGAGCATAGTGATGGTGCTGAAGGAGACACAGATGGTGATAGTACAACTGGAGACACTCATGGACCTACAGACCCACAGGATCCCTCCTATACCGAAGAACAAGATGACCACATAGTGACGCATGTTACCCGAATGTAGTTGGTGCTGGAGATGACTCTTGGAAGGATAGTTGACTCCATTGTGCATCCTATCCAACCTAGGAGGGACCAGGAGGCAGGACAACTGGAAGGAACCGTTCACTTTCATACTGGAGTCTAAAACTTCAAATGTGACGAGCAAGCCCATAGCATACATGGAGAAGAAGATGTTGTAGACCTTGCCCTACTTGACTTATACATGTCAGAAGCTAACCTTCCAATGACACAAGACGTTCTGAAGCTATATATGAGGTGGATTGACTACCGTGTAGACGAATGGTCAAGCAAAGCACAAAGAAGCAAAAAGAGAATGGCACCAAGTGCTTCCTCCACATCTCAACCATTTCAAGAGGACACCCAGCCATCCTTTTTGAGGTCTTGGATGGAAGAAATAGCAAGGGATTTCCCTTTAGATGATACTCCTATGCGCCAAGCAGTGACAACAAAGGAACCGGACAACTCCACTTCAACAAGTATAGCCCAGGTTGACCAAGCCCATTGGTGGTATCTCAACATTGGTACAAAGGATCAACCACGACATCTCAAGGTAGCAAGTTGGGTTTGGGAGCATGATTATCTCCTTGCTGCATTGTCTGATTTCTTCCAAGAGTATGTTGATGTCTTTGCCTGGTCATATAAGGATTTAAAGGGAGTACCTATTGAGTTCATGGAGCATCACATCGATATGTATCCGGAAGCAGACCCAGTGATCAGGGGACCATATCGCATGAATCCTAACTATGGCAAGGCTGTCCATGATGATATTCAAAAGACAGAGCAACCGAGGTTGATCTACCCTGTTGAATACTCTGAATGGATTAGTGCTTCTTCCTTGCCTTGCGAGGGGTTCTCCTTGGCCACACGTTGGGATAGGTTCCCTCTCCCCTTCACTGACAGGGTGCTAGAAACTATAGCTGGTCATGCTCTATACTCCTTCATGGATGGGTACAGTGGGTACAACCAGGCATGGGTGTGAGAGCAAGATCAGTTGAAGACCACCTTCATCACCCAATGGGGAATGTATGCTTACTGAATGATGCCCTTTGGTCTATGTAATGCACCGGCAACGTTTCAACATCTCATCACCAAACTCTTCCAGGAGAACATCGAACAGTTTCTTGAGGTATTCTTGGATGACTTCTCGGCATTCAATGGTAAGAATGCATCTCATCTCGACCCTATTATTCAAACTGATCACATCATTAAGTTGAGGTGGGTTTTTGATAAGTGCAAAGAAGCTAGGTTGTGCTTAAATCCTGACAAGTGCTTCTTCCTTGCCTTGCGAGGGGTTCTCCTTGGCCACATTGTCTTGGCTAAGGGAATGACTATGGACCGTTGTCTTGGCTAAGGGAATGACTATGGACCCAGCAAAGGTGGAGGTGATACTGACCTTGCCTATTCCTCTCACCCCCTGAGAAGTCAGTTCCTTTTGGGACATGTGGGTTATTATAGAAGATTCATTCGATCCTATGCCAACATAGCAGTGGCACTTATGGAACTCCTTTACCAAGAATAGTCCTTCACCTGGTCCGCACCTCAACAACTGGCATTTGAGAATGCCAAGGACCGTCTAGTGAAGGCACCCATCTTGCGGCAACCTCAATGGGATGTTGTTTTCCATGTACATGTAGATGCAAGTGGACTGGCAATTGGCACTATATTCGTCCAACCGGATGAAGAGCACAAACTGGACCTACCTATGTATTTCGTGAGCAGGCAACTCAACGGAGCAAAAAGAAATTATAGCACCACTGAACGCGAGGGTTTGGGCATGGTCTATGCCATGACAAAGTAACGGCATTATCTCTTGGGCAATAAGTTTACTATCATTACTGATCATCAAGCTCTTAAATACTTGCTGAACAAACCCACACTTAGGGGCAGACTAAGCAAGTGGATACCTCTGTTTCAAGAGTTTGACATTGACATCCTAGTGAGAGCAGGACGATTGCATCAACCTGCAATTGAATTGTCAAGGATCTCTTCAGGTGAAGCAGCCATAGGAGTTGATGATGACCTTCTAGATAAGGGCCTCTTCCGTGTCGATGTCACAGTACCAAAAGATGGCAGTCTATTTGCGATGGACTGCTTCCCACCATGGTATGCAAACATTGTACATTTGTTGTCCACAAGTGAGTTCCCCAAAGGACTGACCCCGCCACAAAAGTGGAGGCACATTGTTTAGGCTGCTCCTTTCAAACTAATTGCGGGTCAGCTGGAAAAAGACGATATTTTAAGGCAGTGTGTGCTCCCTCACAAAACACAAGCCATCCTTCAAAAGGCTCGCTTAGGAATGGGGGGAGGCCATATGGCACTAGAGGCCACGACTAGAAAGATAATGCGCTCGGGGTTGTGGTGGACAAAGCTATTCCAAGACTGCTATGCTCATGTGCGCCACTATGACTCACGTCAAAGAGGTAAACCAAAGCCTGCACAGCGCGAGTACCTTTCCCTTCAACCATCCAGCCCTATACCACCCTTCTATAAATGGGGATTGGATTTTGTTGGACCAATCTCTCCTGCCACTTAAAGAGGGAACAAGTATGTCGTGATTGCTACAAACTACGGTACCAAGTGGCATGACAGAAATCTCAGAAAGAGGGAGTTCAAAGTTGGTGACTTGGTCTTGTTATATTTGAGTAAGTTCCTAAAGCATAAACCTAAGCTCATGAGTGGGTGGACAGGTCCTTTCTACATCACCACATTATTCCAAGTGGGGTGTTGTACTCAAAGTCTCCGGGACTCCCACCAAGAGTCACACCTGGGTCACATCATGGTTACCTCAGCAACATGCCAAGTTGTTAGACCTTGGTCATACCTAGTCGCATCGTGTTCACATATGTTCACATCTTGGTCACTCTGGAACAAACATGGACATGACTTGACATGGACATGACTTGGCATGACTTGGACATGACTTGACCTGGACATGACGGGTATGACGGAAGCAATACATGACTGAAGAGTGCCAAACCTCAACCTTGACCCACCATGGTCAAAGTTAATCAGAGGGAAGTACACCTATTGGTGCACATGGGAAGCAGTCCAGCTGGTGCAATGGTGCACATGGGAAGCAGTCCAGCAGAGTGCATAGGCACACAGGTGGTACTCGTTGGTGCACAAGGGAAGCAGTCCAATAGTTAAGAGGTATAGGCGGTGCACCAACCCTCGCAACCAACTAGTGTTAGGAGCGCATGGAATAGATAGGAGAACACATGGAGCATGGGGTTCACTGACCTAGAATAGGCTGGAGTGTTGCAAAAGCCATCAAGTGCAGAGCGGCCCACAAATAGTGGAATGGCTAAGGATGGCTAAGGATGCAAGAAGACATCCAATAGGAAGAAGGAAAGGAGATTGGCAGTGGGGGGTGGAGCAGAGGAGGAGAAGATGAAGAGGGGGAAAGGGGAAAGGGGGAAGGACATTCTTGCAGGGGCGGGAGGCATGAGTGAAGGAGTGAGAGGCTAGAGTCAAAAGAGCTCGCCTCGTGTGTATCTTCTCTAGGTGTATCAGTCATCTTGCTTTCTAATGAATTATGCTACTCCCCATCTCTGCTCGCTACTCTAAAATCTCTTTCTGTTGTGTTCTCCTCCCCTCCTCTCCCTTCACCTGGTACAATGGACCTGTGTCATGTGGTTGAAGTTCTTTGCCATTTATGTCGAGGGTTGTCTTTTATGATGTTGTTCCGCTTTGGTCTTCTTCTTGCTCACATCACTTCAGCACTTGTACCGCTTGCACATTGTTAACACCATCTACTGCTTGCACATAGTTGACACCATCGACTAGCATTCGCCTACGTACCATCAATTACACTTATGGCATGTCTTACTCGCTTCTCGCACCAGTGGCCCTAGGCCTCCGGTAATAGTTATGGAAGTGTTTGTCTGAGGGGGGGTTTCCTAACACTTCCGAAAGTATTACCGAAGGCCTAGGGCCACTGGTGCGAGAAGCAAGTAAGACATGCCATAAGTGTCACTGATGGTACGTAGGTGAGTGCTAGTCGATGGTGTCAACTATGTGTAAGCGGTAGATGGTGTCAGCCATGTGCAAGCGGTACAAGTGCTGAAATGATGTGAGCAAGAACAAGACCAAAGCGGAACAACATCATAAAAGACAACCCTCGACATAAACGGCAAAGAACTTCAACCACATGACAGGTCCATTGTACTAGGTGAAGGGAGAGGAGGGGAGGAGAACACAATGGAAAGATTTTAGAGTAGCGAGCAAAGATGGGGAGTAGCATAATTCATTAGAAAGCAAGATGACTGATACACCCGGAGAAGATACACACGAGGCGAGCTCTTGACCCTAGCCTCTCACTCCTTCACTCATGCCTCCTGCCCCTGCCAGAATCTCCCTCCCCCCTTTCCCCTTTTCTCCCACGTCACCTTTTTCCTCCTCTACTTCACCCCCCGCTGCCAATCTCCTTTCCTTCTTCCTATTGGATGTCTTCTTGCATCCTTAGCCATCCTTAGCCATTCCATCATTTGTGGGCCGCTCTGCCCTTGATGGCTTCCGCAATACTCCAGCCTATTCTAGGTCAGTGAATCTCGTGCTCCATGTGTTCTCTTGTCTATTCCATGCGCTCCTGACACTAGTTGGTTGCGAGGTTGGCGCACCACCTATACCTCTTAACTGTTGGACTACTTCCCCTGTGCACCAATGAGTACCACCTATGCGCCTATGCACTCTGTTGGACTGCTTCCCATGTGCACCATTGTGCCAGCTGGACTGCTTCCCATGTGCACCAACAGGTGTATCCCGTGTACCATTGCACCAGAACTTCCCTCTTATCAACTTTGACCATGGTGGGTCGAGGTTGAGGTTTGGCACTCTTCAGTCATGTATTGCTTCCGTCATACCCAATTCATGTCCAAGTCATGCCAAGTCATGTCCATGTTTGTTCCAGAGTGACAAAGATGTGAACATATGTGAACACGATGCAACTAGGTATGACCAAGTCTAACAACTTGGCATGTTGCTGAGGTGACCATGATGTGACCCAGGTGTGACTCTTTGTGGGAGTCCTGGAGACTTTGAGTACAATAGATCCCCCGCCACTATCATTCACCATCCCGGTGAATGATTGAGGGTCTGTGTGAGAGAAAGTTAAGTATAAATTACAAATAAGAAAGTGACCTTGTGGCTAACATCCCAAAACTGAAAAGAAAGGGCTCATGGCCTTACAATTGTAAAACTGAAATAAAGCTGGCTCATGGCCATACAACTCCAAAATTCCTTTATTTACATGAGAACTACAGAATTCACTGATGGAGGGGAGGGGGGATGCTATCGTTGATGGAGGGGCTGCTGTAGGAGAATTCGCTGATGGAGGGGAGGGGGGACTGCTCTCGTTGATGGAGGGGCTGCTGCAGGAGAATTCGCTGATGGGGAGGGAGCTGCGTATGGTTTCGTTGGAGGGGGACAGCCATGAAGACACAACCAAAGAGAGCCAAAGTTAGCAAGGTAAGCCAAAAATAGCATGAGTGGGTTGTAAGATGCGATGGATGAGCTGATCCCAAGGATCTACACTGAGTTTAGCCAAGTGCTAAATATAGCATTGGTGGGAATTGGGAGGTGAAATGAAGGACCTACGTTGAATTTGACGGAGGTAAGATGAAGGACCTATGCTGAATTTGGCGCTAAATATAGCCCTGGTGGGAGGTGGGAGGTGAGGGAAGAAGCGGTGTGGGCAAGAGGCAATATTTGAATGAAAAAGGTGGGAGGCAATATTTGAATGAAAAAGGTGGTAAATTTTGAATTTGAATTATATACCTCCTATATAGGCCAGTGGACGAGTGTGTCATAGGGGTGAATGAGGGTGAAGGAGGGATGAAGAAGACTAAGCCTAAGGCTTCAATTGTTAGATTTAACGGTAGGAACTTCGCAAGCTGGGTGAACCAAGGATGAACAAGGGGTGACATTGGTGTGCACATGGGTGACTGAGGGGTGAACAAGGAGCGACAAGTGGTGACCTAGGGTGAACAGGGGAGGAACAAGGGGTGACATAGGGAGGAACTTGGGGAGGTGACATAGGAATGAACAAGGGTGAACTAGGAGTGAACAGGGGTGAGTTGGAGGTGAACCTGGATGACCTAGAGGTGAACATGGGTGACAGAGAGGTGAACATGGGGAGATGAAATAGGAGTGAACAGGGGTGACCCGGAGGTGAACATGGGTGACCTAGAGGTGAACATGGGGAGGTGACATAGGAGTGAACATGGGTGACCTAGGAGTGAACAGGGGTGACTTGGAGGTGAACATGGGTGACTAGTGTGGTGACAAGACATTGAAACATGGCCGGTGCATTGCATAGACCAAAAGGCATCATCCAGTAAGCATAAGTTCCCCATTGGGTGACAAAGGTAGTCTTTAACTGATCTTGCTCTCGCACCCGAACCTAGTTATACCCACTGTATCCATCCATGAAGGAGTAGAGAGCATGACCAGCTACGGTTTCTAGCACCCTGTCAGTGAAGGGGAGAGGAAACCTATCCCGACGTGAGGCGGTATTCAAACTCCTATAGTCGACACAAACTCAGAGTTTGTCACTCTCTCTTTTGGGCACCGCTACAATGCCACTAAGCCATTCGGAGTAGTCAACATGGTAGATCAACCCTGCTTGCTCCATCTTTTGAATATCAGCATGGACAACCTTGCCATAGTTAGGATTCATGCAATATGGTCCCCTGATCACTGGCTCTGCTTCTAGATATAGATCGATGCAATGTTCCATGAACTCAGTGGGTACTCCCTTTAAATCCTTATATGACCAGGCAAAGACATTGACATACTCTTGAAAAAAATTAGACAATGCAGCAAGGAGATAGTCATGTTCCCAAACCCAACTGGCTACCTTAAGATGTCGTGGTTGGTCCTTTGTCCCAATGTTAAGATACCTCCAATCCTTGGCATGGTCAACCTGAGGTATGCTTCCTGATGTGGAGTTGTTTGGTTCTTTTACTCCCACTGTTGGGTGCATAGGAGAATCATCCAAAGAAAAATCCCCCACTACTTCCATCCAAGAGCTCGAATAGGACAGTTGGGTGTGAAATGGTTGAGATGTAGAGGCAGCACTTGGTCCCTTTCTCTTTTTTCCTTTTTGTGCTTACTTGAGCATTCCTCTGTATGGTAGTCCAACGTTGAGTAGAACAAGGTCCATGACATCTTCTTCTCCCTGTATGCTATGGGCTTGCCTTGAAGGTCTGAAGTTCCAGACTCCAGTGTGAATGTGGATGGCTCCTTTTAGTTGTCTAGTCTCTTGACCCCTCCTGGTCAGGTTGCACAATGGATTCAATAACCCTTCCAAGAGTCATTTCCGGCACCGCCTACCTTTGAGTGACATCAGTAAGTAGGTGGTCATCCTCTTCTTCTACAAATCCATGAGTGTCTTCTCCAATACCATCATTGTGCTTAGCCAGCCCATCATCTATGTGGTCATCCTCTTCTTCCACAAATTAATGAATGTCCTCTTCAGTACCATCATTATGCTCTGTCAACTTATCATCTTCTTGTATAGCATCCTCTTCCTCCTCTGTTGTGACCCCATGGTCTTTTTCTTGGTGTGAGGCATCCATGTCGTGTGCCTCCATTGCTTCCATTGCTACTTCATGGTCTTGTCTTTGAGTCACCCTGTTGGCCTCCCCACCACTTGGTCTGGTACTTGTGGTCATCATTCGCTGATACATGTGGGGATTATTAAAAAGACCAAAAGGCATCCGTTCATACATGAGATCAGCCAAACCAAGTGGTGGAGAGGCTTCCTGGCTCACCTCTTCCACATTTTGTGAAGTACCAAGATGGGCTTCAAGATCCTCTTTTGGACACAACTCCACCATGTTGATGGCTAAGGATCCCAGGGCCCCCATCTAATCCAAGATGACAGCTTCTTCCTCATCTGGTCCAGCATGTTCCAACAAGTACATCAAGCTCTCACCATCATCTCGTGCTGCTATTACATAGGTTTCACCTTGGAAGGGTGAGTCCTCCACATAGGCTAGCTCTTCTTTCAATAGGAGCCAATCCCCAAGTGCCCATCACTCCTCTTCCACCCCTTCTTCTTCAAAATCCTCTTCCCCAAGTTCCACAGGTCGGTGATGAGCCCTTCCAATAACTATGTCTATTTCTAAGGATGTGGATCCTAAAGGCAGTTGAACTTCATCACTTGACCAATCTTGAATGGCCTTTGCTGAGCATAACCATGGTCTACCGAGAAGTAGAGGATAAGTCTGCCCACCCTCTGTCATATAAAATACGATAAAATTGGACAAGAATGTAACTCCCCCAATTTTCATGTGCACCTTTGACAACCCCCATAAGCTTCACCTTGCGTTGATCCACCATGCACACTTGAAAATGTACATCAGTTGTCAATTTCAAACCCAATTGTTGAAGAGTACCTCTCGACATGATGTTCATTGTTGCCCCACCATCCAAGAAAACATCTTTCGGCTCCACCCCATTGATATCCACTGCGGACTTGGGACTTTGTTCACATGTGAGGGTAGCATAGGCTGAGCAATTGTCTAGTGTTGCTCCATCTTGAACTGTTACTGTCTCTGGTGTGGGCCCGCCCTGAATAGATCCCCTTTGGCGCCCTCTTGGCATGTGATTCAAGAATGCAATAGTCTGATGCTTGATATGTGGAGAAAATTGACAGAGTTGTCGTAAGGTGATATTGGGCCCAAAATCCATCAAGTCATCCATCAAAGCATAAGGCTGGACACTAGCAGTAACCTTTTGTGCCTTCATCCGCCGAGCTTCTGGCCGAGGGTCAAAGCTCACGCGAGGGAGAGGAGGTGCCTCTAGATTCTCAATCAATATTTCCCGTGGTGACTCTCCCATCACCCATTTCCCCTTTTCTTGGGCACTACTGGGCTTCACCCCTTTTTCCTTCTCTTGCTTCATTGTGCTTCCTGAGTGGAAAGTGGATGGGCCTGCCTGTGACTCCTCAGATTTTTGCCCTAAAGTTGTCACTTCCGTTGCAAACCTCACTATTCAGGACTTGCGGGAAGGGAATTGAGGTGTGACATCTTCATCTTCAGAACTCGATTGAAGATCTTTGGTGACATTCCTGACCACCTCCTGATACCTTGAAGGCATAGATTGCTCACTTGTAGTTGAGGTAGTTTTAGAGCTATTGATAGGTCTTGATGGCTCTGGGGCCCTTCGCGTTCTTTCTAATCTAGTTACAGGAGAGGATGAGGGTGATCCATTCATGTGCCCACTGTCCACCTTGGAGGAAGGAGGTGGGGATGCTCCTCTAGTGACTGAGCTGGTATTAGTTGGTGATGAGGCCTCTGATATTGATGTTGAGTCATCCTTACTACTGTCACCCTTCGTTTGTGACCTAGTCACAGCTCCCAACACTGCACCAATCAAATGGTGTTTGTCACCCTCCCCCGCCACTACTACATCAACCATGTTGACTTGCGATGTTGATTCCCTTCTGCCATTGGGACAATCTCTAGTGTAGTGGTCATTTGTGTTGCACTGTGTACAAGAGTGTCCCCCGAATGGTTGTGTATAATCATCTTGGTAATGGTCGTACTCGCCACATCTATAGCACATGATGGGCCTGCAGAAGTTGGTACCTCTGCTCCACATCCACCTCGGAACCCATCCCATCGACCGTAGATATAAGGGGGTCCATATCCACCCCCTGACATAGGTGGTTGATACTGTGCATAGTAGGGCAGAAGATAGAAGTATGGAGCCCCAAATTCACTAGGAGTAGGAGCTTGGAGCAAAGGAGGATTAGGAAGTAGTGGAGGTGGAATGATAGGATGGGTGGGTGGTTCAGGTGCCTTCACAGGGGGCTGAAGCTAGGGGTACTAGCCTTGAAGTGGTCGGTGCAGCTTTGTTGATTGTAGCTACCAGTGGTTCTCCAATTGGATACTCCGGTAGAAGCTTTCTCAACCCCTTAAGATACCTACACTCAGAGACATCATGTCCATGAATTTCACAAAATGTGCAAAAGGAGGTCGGGGTGGGTACCTTACGCTTCGATGGACATTCCCAGTAGCCATGGCCAGAACCCTTGCAATCGGTGCACCAGAGACCACTTCTTATCTGAGCTTCAAAGGGTGATGGTCCATCCACTTTTGTTCTGTCTTTCAAACCTTCTTTGATTTCTTCTAATTCCTTCTTGAGTTGGTGCCATGCCTGTCAGCCCTCTTCTCTCAGAAGTTGGGTGGTCTGGGCGGGTGTTGAGGCGAAACTTAACTGGGACCGTTCCATCTTCACCGCTTCCCTCAGGAATTCTTGTAGTGAGGCATGCTCAGGGAGTTTGTCAACCAGCCCTATAGCAATGGTGGAGGGTAAAGCCTTCAAAAACCACCCCTTCATGACAGTGTCATTGGGTGGCATCGACATCTTCATGGCCAGGACCCTCATTCTTGTGTATATCTCTGAGAGACTTTTGCCAGGCTTCATGGTATCAGTGGATAACTCTTAGACAATCATGTGTTCGAATTTTTCCAACTTGAAAGTGCATAAGAATTCCTCCCTTAGGTCTGTCCACATCTGGAAGTGGTCAAGGGGAAATTGATTGTACCTTACATCGACAGCATCCTCCAATGATGAGGGGAAGATTTGAAGGAACGCATGCTCATTCTCCACACCTTTAGCTCTACATGCTGTGAGGAATTTCCTCACATGAGCTTCCGCATCCTCATGGATGTGGCCTTTGAACTTTTGAGTCTTCACGTGGACCTTGTTCAGTAGCTCGAGAAGTCTAGCTCTGTCTGCAAGACTGAGAACAGCCATCCCCACCCGAGAGGCTGAAGCAGATGCAAGAGTTGGAGGGAGTCCTGATGGAGCGGTAATGAGTGTGGGTGCTCCAGAGGAGGAGACTACACCAACAACACCTCCTGTGGAAGACCACAATGGGGAAGTCACTACTGATGGAGCCATTGAGGAAGTGTACACAGATGGTCCTGCATATGCAGAGGGTCTCGGTGTTGTAGAGGGAAAGGGTGCGAACATAAAAGATGTGGGGGTTAAAAAGGATGAGAGAGCATTTGGGAAAGAGAGGGACAAAGTTGAAGTCATGGATGAGTAGGTAGCAGGGAAGGGGCGGGGTGGTGGAAAAGGTAGTAGGGTGTGGATGGAAAGGGAGATGAAACCATCATGGCAGGTAAAGGTATGGCCAGAGTAAAAGTACCCCCCAATGGGATAGATGTGGAAGAAGGATTAGCTAGGAGCCCGAAGCTATGCATAATAGATGAGGTAGCAGCTTGTCCAGATGAGGCAGGAGTAGATGGAGTGAGTCACCACTCTGATAGAAGAGGTGGTTGATGAAGACATCATTACAAGAGGAGAGGGGCTGCCTTGACCTTGATGACTCCTTGGGGAGCCCTCGTCCTTCATAACCTCTTCTTTCACCTGTTCTCTGCTTTGCACTTCTTCTTCTCCGCAGTTTGGATCTGACCACCAGGAGTCCAAGTCAATGAGAGTGTCGATGAAGTTACTTGCTCTGGCTACTCCTCCAATGGGCTCACTTTGTGCTCGAGTTGAGGAGTTCGCAAACTTACATCGCATGTAATGCTTCTTGTACTGCGTTTGGTTTGCCAGAAGTCTTTTCTCCGCTCTCCTCAATTACCTCCTAGTTCTCTCGCTAGCTCCTTTAAATGTTTCAGAACTACTTGGCATAAGACCTCTCTCTAGGACCCAGGATCACCACTTCACTTGTGCTACTCATCACCAGCAGTGTCCCACTGTGATCGCCATAAACTGTCTGAGGGGGGGGTTCCTAACACTTCTGAAAGTATTATCGAAGGCCTAGGGCCACTCGTGCGAGAAGTGAGTAAGACATGCCATAAGTGTCACTGATGGTATGTAGGCGAGTGCTAGTCAATGGTGTCAACTATGTGCAAGCAGTAGATGGTGTCAACCATGTGCAAGCGGTACAAGTGCTGAAGTGATGTGAGCAAGAAGAAGACCAAAGCGGAACAACATCGTAAAAGACAACCCTCGACATAAATGGCAAAGAACTTCAAGCACATGACACAGGTCCGTTGTACCAGGTGAAAGGAGAGGAGGGGAGGAGAACACAACGGAAAGAGATTTTAGAGTAGCGAGCAGAGATGGGGAGTAGCATAATTCATTAGAAAGCAAGATGACTAATACACCCGGAGAAGATACACACGAGGTGAGCTCTTGACTCTAGCCTCTCACTCCTTCACTCACGCCTCCCACCCCTACTAGAATGTCCCTCCCCCCTTTCCCCTTTTCCCCCTCTTCACCTTCTCCTCCTCTACTCCACCCCTCGCTGCCAATCTCCTTTCCTTCTTCCTATTGGATGTCTTCTTGCATCCTTGGCCATCCTTAGCCATTCCACCGTTTGTGGGCTGCTCTACCCTTGATGGCTTCCATAACACTCCAGCCTGTTCTAGGTCAGTGAATCCCATGCTCCATGTGTTCTCCTGTCTATTCCATGCGCTCCTGACACTAGTTCGTTGCGAGGGTTGGTGCACCACCTATACCTCTTAACTGTTGGACTGCTTCCCCTGTGCACCAATGAGTACCACCTATGCACCTATGCACTCTGTTGGACTACTTCCCATGTGCACCATTGCGCCATCTGGACTGCTTTCTGTGCACCAATAGGTGTATCTCGTGTACCATTGCGCCAGTACTTCCCTCTGATCAACTTTGACCATGGTGGGTCGAGGTTGAGGTTTGGCACTCTTCAGTCATGTATTGCTTCCGTCATACCCAAGTCATGTCCAGGTCAAGTCATGTCCAAGTCATGCCAAGTCATGTCCATGTTTGTTCCAGAGTGACCAAGATGTGAACATATGTGAACATGATGCGACTAGGTAATGCGACTAGGTATGACCAAGGTCTAACAACTTGGCATGTTGCTGAGGTGACCATGATGTGACCCAGGTGTGACTCTTGGTGGGAGTCTCGGAGACTTTGAGTACAACAGGGGGTGTTTACTTGGCCACCTTGGAAGGGAAAAGGTTAGCAACACCTATAAATGGATCAAGGGTATGGAAGTATTATGTTGAATAAGCATATCTCTTATGGTGATTCTTGTATTACCCTTACTTTAAATAAATAAATAAAAAGGGGGTGTTCTCTCTCCTTCACTTTGGTCATAAGATGACAATCTTCTGAAGTATTATGTTCAATAAGCTTATCTCTTATGGTGATTCTTGTATTACCCTTGCTTTAAAGAAATTAAAAAAAGGGGGTGTACTCTCTCCTTCACTTTGGTCATAAGATGGCAATCTTCTCATTCTTTTCACCCTATTACCCTGTTCTACACTTTGGTCATAAGATGACAATCTTCTCATTCTTTTCACCCTGTTACCCTATTCTAGGTAACCCTGTCATCCCCTTTCAAGCTCTTCACTCTTGTCACTAGTCATCCCAATGACAACCTGTTCACCCTCCTTCACCATGCTCACTCTTGTCACCCTACTTCACCATGTTCACTCTTTCAATAGGTCATTCCAGTGACATCCTTGTCACTCTGCACTGGGTCATTCCAGTGACATCCTTGTCATTCCTTGTCACTCATCATAAGATGACAATCTTCTCATTCTTTTCACCTTGTTACCCTATTCTAGGTAACCCATGTCATCCCCTTTCAAGCTCTTCACTCTGGTCACTGGTCATCCCAATGACAACCTGTTCACCCTACTTCACCATGCTCACTCGTCACTGGGTCATTTCAGTGACATCCTTGTCACTTTGCACTAGGTCATTCCAGTGACATCCTTGTCACTCCTTATCACTCTACTTCACTGAGCACTCCAAGGTTCACTTTGTCACCCTGCTTCACCATGTCCACTCTTGTCGCTGGGTCATTCCAATAACCTTGACACTCTCCACCATGTTCACTCTTGTCACCCTGCTTCACCATGTCCACTCTTGTCACCCTGCTTCACCATGTCCACTCTTGTCACCCTGCTTCACCATGTTCACTCTTGTCATCTTGCTTCACCATGACCACTCTTGTTGTCACTGGGTCATTCCAATGACAACCTTGAAAAACTCCTTCACCATGTTCACCTCCTTCACCATGTTCACTCTTGTCACCTGCTTCACCATGTTCACTCTTGTCATCCTACTTCACCATGACCACTCTTGTCACTAGGTCATTCCAATGACAACCTTTACACCCTCCTTCACCATGTTTACCTGCTTCACCATGTTCACTCTTGTCACCCTGCTTCACCATGTTCACTCTTGTCATCCTACTTCACCATGACCACTCTTGTCACTGGGTCATTCCAATGACAACCTTGACACCCTCCTTCACCATGTTCACCTTGCTTCACCATGTTCATTCTTGTCACCATGTCCACCCTTGTCACCATGTTCACTCGTCACCTCATTTCCCATGGACTCATGTCCCTTGGTCTTGCAATGATCACTTTGCCATGTCCCTCTGTCTCCATCATCACTTGGTCACTTGGTCTTCCCAATGACATGCTTGTCACTTGGTCATCCCAGTGACAACCTTGTCACCTTGTCATCCCAGTCACAACCTTGTCACCTTGTCGTCTCAGTGACAACCTTGTCACCTTGTCACCCCAGTGACAACCTTGTCATGTTGGTCCTAGTGACAACCATGTCACCTTGTCGTCTCAGTGACAACATGTCACCTTGTCATCTCAGTGACAAACTTGTCACCCGGTCGTCTGAGTGACAACCTTGTCACCTCATCGTCCCAATGACAACCTTGTCACCTCGTCGTTGTCTCAGTGACCACCTTGTCACCTTGTCGTCTCCATGACCAGCTTGTCACCTTGTCCTCTCAGTGACCACCTTGTCACCTTGTTGTCTCAGTGACCACCTTGTCACCTTATCATCTCCATGACCACCTTGTCACCTTGTCATCTCCATGACCACCATGTCACATTGTCGTCTCCATGACCACCTTGTCACTTTGTCGTCTCCGTGGCCACCTTGTCACCTTTTCGTCTCCGTGACCACCTTGTCACCTTGTCGTCTTAGTGACCACCTTATCACCTTGTCATCTTCGTGACAACTTTGTCACCTCGTTATTCCATGAAAACTTGGTCACCCCCTTCTCAATGGGTCCTCCTCTAACAATCTAGTCATTCCAATGACACCCTTGTCACCCTCAGTATATCATGGTCTCTTGGGACAACTTTCACTATTTTTGGCAACTCTTGCTCAAATTGGCGAGAACTCGCTATGTTAGGCAATCTCTAGCTGATTTGGGATAAAGTTGGCTATTTTTATGCACCTCGCTATTTTTAGCTCACCCCCTCTATTTTAGCCACCGCTCCATCTTTGAATGCTTTTCTTGCATCATTTGGCAGCCAACGTTGCTCCTTTCTCTTCTACCACATCTCCCTCTCCTTGCACCACTTGCTCCAAGCTCTCCCTCTCCTTGCGCACTTGCTCCAAGCTCTACTCTCTCCTTGTGCCACCTGCCTTCCTTCCCTAACCTCCTCCTCTCTTCCTACGCAGCCCCCTTTATTCCTATCAGCTCTTCCTCTCTTCCTACCTATGCCATCAGCCCCCCTCCATCTCCTATGTAGCCCCTACACCATCAACCCCCCCTCCATCTCCTACGCAGATCCTTCCCTCCCTTACCTCTCTTACGCAACCCCCTCCTCTCTCAAACTTCTCCCTCTCTCGCCTCTCCAACAATGCACTCCCTCCCTCCCTTGCCTCTCCAACACCTCCCCCTCCCTCCCTCTCCATCGCACCCCCTCCCTCCCTCGCCTCTCCAATAGCTCTCCCTCCCTCTCCATCGCGCCCCCTCCCTCCCTCTCCTCTCTTCTCCATCACAAGCCCCCCCTTCCCTCCCTCTCCATCGCACCCCCCTCCCTCCCTCACCTCTCCATCCCTGTCTCGCCTCTCCTTCGCGCCCCCTCCCTTCCTCTCCTCTCCATCGCAACCCTCACCTCTCCATCGCACCTTCCCTCCCTCCCTAATCTCTCCATTGTGCCCCTCCTCCCCTTGCCTCTCCACCGGACAGCCCCCCTCCCTGCATCACGTCTCCTTTGAATAGCCCTCCTCTCTCACCTCTGCATCGAATAGCCCCCCTCTCTCGCCTCTCCATCAATAAACAACCCCCCTCTCTCGCCTCTCCATCGACAGCCCCCACCTTCTTGGTTCTCTGTTGCATCACGGAGCCGCTTCCACTCAAGCAAATTCATGCCACAATCACATCCTAAGTGCAAGCCTTGCCTACTGAAGGACACTCCCTTTACGCCTTGAGCTCGCACCCGCGGGTCTTCTCCCCTTCCCACGTAGGATTCCCAAGGCACAGCTTCTAGGAACTCCCCTGAAGACATTCCACGTCCAAAATGCCCTCAACCAGACATCATAGTGATTTCGGATGAGGATCGTTTCCATCCCTCACAGCAGGCTTCACCCATCTCCTCTCACAGTGCTTCAACATCTAGTTTTGATCACGGTGGTTCGGACTACTCTCCTCTAGCAGGATCTGAAGCCCTCGACCACACCTCCCCTTCTCGCCCCACATCAACTCATTCTAGGGTGAAGGTGGTATACAAACTTCTGCTCGATCCCAATCTCTCGCTCTCATCTATCTTCATAATTAGCCTCCATGCACACATTTGATGCTACCAATTTTGATGAAGCCATACCACATAGTGGTAATGACATCCTTATGGAAGCGCACACCTACTTAGTAGACTTACTAAAGAATAATGGATTTAAGGGATTTAAATGGCAAAAACGTACTCTTATCCTTACTTAAACAATTAACCCTCCCTTCTCTTTTGATCTATTTTTGCATATCAACCTTTACATCTTGACTAATGCATTTGTCAAAGTTGGTAGTTTTATTGCCAAACAAACCCTAGGAATACCAATGGGATATTCATGTTCCCCATCTTGGTGCAATATCTACCTTCTCAAATTTGAGATTGGCTTTGTCAAACGACTAACAAAGCTCAAAAGAGGGGACATTGCGGAGGCTTTCCTTTTTTCATTCCGATATATTGATGACCTTAACTTTTGTAATAACCCCTTCATCACCCAATGCCTTTACCCCAATCAACCTCGGTCACATGACAATGCGATGTGGATCTAGCCGCTTGATGTTATTAAGCTAAAATCCACCTCGCATATGATAGGAAATATTACCACTCACACCACTTTTCTTAACACTTCCTTCACTTTAATGAGACCTTTCATTGGCCTTTTTACCTCTTGTATTGCCTAGAAAAAGGATAAATTACAAGTTCCAAATATATCCTTTATTCACCTTCATAGCAATAGAGCCTTAGACAACTACTACAAAGTGTGCATCTCCCAAATTATACCTATCATTTATTCTACTTCAGATCCATCCCTTGCATGGCTAGACATTTTAAAGATGATTCATCTCTTTTGTGCTAATGGATTTCATCGACATAAGATCCAAAAACTTATTTTCAACTTCATTGCTACCAACAATTTTCTTGGCACTCGAATTAACACTTCATGATGGGTATCCTATGTGGCATCCTCCCAAGGTCAGGGAGGGTACACACACACACACACACACACACACATACATATGCACACACAAAAGGTTTTTTTAACCTTGAAAATCGTTATTGGAGAGAACTAGGATGGGACATCTTTGCAAACACGTAATGTACCTATTGATACTTTGATAGTACATTTCTAATAATTATTTTTGGAATTACATACATGAGCCAGTCCAAAACTTGTTATGACGTCTTTTTGACAATCTATTCCTCATGAAAATAGATAATGCTTCTAAGTATCTTTTCGTGATTGGGGATTAAATCCAAAACTCATGTAAAATCTTCCCCTAGCCCTACAACAGTCCTACACACACACACACACACACACTTTTTATCCCACTCATACCTCCTCACACACATACAGATGAGTTTACACACACTAGCGAGTCCAATGTCTTTGACAAGTCCTAATCCAATCCTCACATGAATTTAATGAGCAAAAATTTCTTCTAACGTTGTTTGGGAGTTAAAACTCATGTGATTTCCCTTCTTCCCCTATCCCTACTCCTTACCCCCTTGCTTATGGTTCTACAACAGTGTATGCCACCCTATGGACTTGTGGAGGAAACCTATGGGTTTTGACGGTATCTAAGAACTCATAAATTTGAACATTACTTGAGATTCTTTTGGATAGATCAAAAGATGGGAAAGGATGTCATCTTTGGCCTAATATCCAGTGCATATGGAGGACATCAATTGTAGGGTGGTGCTACCTACTACTATAGAACTCCCTCTCCCTTCATACTATTGCACCATTCTCCCTACTCCTCTACTCGACACTCACGGTTACTCCTCCACTTCCAAAGCTTTCCCCACCACCAATGGCTTCACCTCAGGTATGTTCGATTTCACGATGCAGCCTCTCTTGCTTATTCCTTCCCCTCATACTGCTACCTACTCGCTTTCTATGTGATTATGCATGGCTTGGAACTCTGGGTGCTCATGTTCTCTCCCACGATCCCTGCTACCACAATGCTGCTTGCTTACTGCCAAGATCTCCTACTGAGTCGTACCCTCCTATTTGCTCCTTCTGACGTGTATATGTTGTGCGACAATCATATGCTCCAGACCTGTGCATGTCCTGGTCGCCTTGTCTACCCACCTTTGTCACATTCCTGCGCAAGGTCTAGCTGCGCCACTCCTAGTGACTCATGTCCCAAACTTGGGATTGTAGTGCAAGGCTGATCCCTTATGATGTCTTTGGTCTCAACACCTCGCAAGCATGGGCACCTCACCGGCCATCCTGCCATGCGTAGCCGTGAGTGCAACTGATGGTTGCTTCTCACTGATGCTTATCGCCTCCTTTTTGTTAAAAGCGGATGGCTTGGCCCTCCGAATTCCCTCCAACCCGCCTACAGTCCTCACGCACAGATTTATATGCATGCTCCTCTCAACCTTCGTTACGTATACCACTAAGTACTAGCTTCTATGTAACGTTACATTTAATGTTACATTTTTACTTAGCCCTTTAGTTATGGTTATCTAACTTTCTAGCTTGCGTACCGTTCTTTTGTTACAAGGGAAAGCTTCTTTTCAGACTAGGTTGACCTACTCATTAGTTTATTTAATGTTTCAAGAGCGTAGTCATTAAGTTAGGTAGTTAATAATAGAGTAGTCATCGCCTTATTTCCTTCAAGGTAGTTATTTGCCTATGCCCCCCAACAAATTTCTTTTCAAGTAATTTACTCTAATCTCTATTTTTAATCCATAAGTTATGTACTTCTTGGGCCAATTAGAGATGTCTTATGTACTTAGTTGGTTAATTAGAGACGTCTTTGTATGCATTTTGAGAGACATCCTTGTGATAAAGATACTCGTCTAGTGCTTGTAGCTTTACGATTATGTGTACGTGCAAACTTTTTTTCTTGGCCACCATTTTAATTTTTTCACATACTTTTGCATAAATACTATGATTTTTTACAATGCTATAGCGGCAAGTTTTCCCTAAATAGATAATGGATAGTTTTTTGTGGGGTTATAATTTTCCTTATATTGGTATAGTGGGCACTTTGTAGATAATTGTTAGTGTTTTAATGCTTACTTACCATATGTACTGATGACGAATGTATGTCTCCTTTTTAGGACAAATCTGGTACTTGTGCCCCTCGCAAGACGGCCCGGATGTCCATTAACACAGATCGTACCATTATTGCCTTTGTCAATAAAAAAATGAAGGAAGCTAGAAAAGAAGGATTGATATTGCATCATGCTTACACAATTGCTAGAACACGACCCTACCTTCCTCAGAAAACCAATAAATGTTAAAGTAAGATTACACTGGTCGTGACCTAACTTGAGCTTGTCTCTTCCATGATCTATTGAGATACTTTTTTTGCCTACCTTGTTTGAAGCATCCCCCGTTGCAACATGCACTTGCCATAAGTTTTTTTGCTCTAATGTATTCCCCGGGTCGAGTCACAAGTTTTTCATGTGTAAGCAACTACTTGTTATTTGTTGCTTTATTATAAGTTCCTAACGCACTGATGGAGTTAATCTTTTCATGCCTCGTCTATGGAAGGCTAGATGATTTTGTTTAAATACAATTGTCCCTTCTAGTGCCTCCTATTTGCAAAACTAATTATGCCTCCTCTATGGAAGGCTAGGCCATTGCCTTTTTTATAACATTCTATTGCCTCCTACATGGAAGGCTTAAATTATTTTTTTAAATCATGCCTCCTTTATGGAAGGCTAGGAACAATTTGTTTTCAAAATAATTATCCTTAGTAATGCCTCCTACATGGAAGGTGAGCACATCCTGTCACCTGTGCCTAAATAATTCATAATACCAACTAAGCTATGATACAATTTAATATGCAGATGTATGTCTGGATGGGCCTCTTACCTTTTACTTGGAAAGCTTACCTTTTTTATGCCTCTTCCATGAAATGCTAGGTCGCTGTATTTTGTTACAAATTTCCTTTTTAATGGCGTTCTCTGCCTCCTATATGGAAGGCTAGGAAATTAAGTTTCAAAATTATTGTCCTTCCGAATGCCTCCTAAATGGCATGCTAACACTTCTGTCTTCAACATTTCATGATGTCCCCCTAGCCTTTATACTATGTAATGTGCAATTATGAATGTGGATGTGTCTCTTTCTCCTAGGTAAAGCAATAACAAGCTGGGGTGTGCAGGCATTACCTGTCTACCCATTTAAAACTTTGTGTTTCTAACAACTGGTATTCTCTGGATGGTGGTGGGTAAGTGGACCTCGACCATGGAGTATTGGACACCTGAAAGATTCAACCTTGATTTCTTGATGTACTTGCAAGATTTATGTACTATTGGAATATGTGTGTGTGTGTGTGTATGCATATGTGAGGGAGTACAAATTGGATAAAAGTGTGTGTGTACCCTCCCTGACCTTGGGAGGATGCCACATAGGATACCCATCATGTGGTATCCTGCCCCGCACCAAACCAAGATAAGAGTGGGGAAGTGTTAATTCGAGCGCCAAGAAAATTGTTGGTAGCAATGAAGTTGAAAATAAGTTTTTGGATCTTATGTCAATGAAATCCATTAGCACAAAAGAGATGAATCAACTTTGAAATGTCTAGCCATGCAAGGGATGGATCTGAAGTAGAATAAATGATAGGTATAATATGGGAGATGCACACTTTGTAGCAGTTGTCTGAGGGTCTATTGCTATGAAGGTGAATAAAGGATATATTTGGAACTGGTAATTTATCCTTTTTCTAGGCAATACAAGAGGTAAAAAGGCCAATGAAAGATCTGATTAAAGTGAAGGAAGTGTTGAGAAAAGTGGTGTGAGTGGTAATATTTCCTATCATATGTGAGGTGGATTTTAGCTTAATAACATCAAGCGGCTAGATCCACATCGCATTGTCGTGTAACTGAGGTTGATTGGGGTCAAGGCATTGGGTGATGAAGGGGTTATTACAAAAGTTAAGGTCATCAATATATCGGAATGAAAAAAGGAAAGCCTCCGCAATGTCCCATCTTTTGAGCTTTGTTAGTCGTTTGACAAAGGCAATCTCAAATTTGAGAAGGTAGATATTGCACCAAGATGGGGAACATGAATATCCCATTGGTATTCCTAGGGTTTGTTTGGCAATAAAGTTGCCAACTTTGACAAATGCATTAGTTAAGATGTAAAGGTTGATATGCAGGGTTAATTGTTTTAGTAAGGATGAGAGTACGTTTTCGCCATTTAAATCCCTTAAATTCATTATTCTTTAGTAAGTCTACTAAGTAGGTGAGGGCTTCCATAAGGATGTCATTACACTATGTGGTATGGCTTCATTAAAAGTGGTAACATTGAGGTTAGTTATGAAGACAGATGAGAGCGAGAGATTGGGATCGAGTATAAGTTTGATAGTATGACTAAAAAGAGTGCACTCTCTGACGGAGGGTACCTTGAGAGAGGTCCTTGCATTTCCGTAGTGGGAACCACATTTCACTACTATGAAAATACGGCTGAAGCATGGTAGCCTCACATTGTAAGGTTGGACCTATTCAATGGGAAATATAAAAAATCCTAGTCCACATTTATGGAGGTGTCTTCTTCATAAATGAGTCCTTTGACAATAGCAACATTAATGTCCCATTATGTTGGAAAGGGAAGAGATGAATGTGAGAGTTTGGCAACATTCCAAATGGGTAAAGGTCTAGGTTGAGCTAATGCTAGATAAAATGAATCTTCTCATTTTTTCTGGAAAAAAGAGAGTATTATGTTGAGGTAATACTAGATAAAGTGAAGTGGCACACAGGTTTTGATGAGCTGGTAGCTCGTTGTGTGGGGCAGACTTCTTCTCTTGTCATTTGTAGCCAAGTAACATACTACTTCTTCTCGTTGCCAGATAACACACTATTGCTTCATGCGCGAGCTTATTGGCCATTGCTGCTTGCCAAAATTTCTTATTGGTCCATGGATTCATGGGCAAGGTAGAGATGAGAGCTTCACCTGTAGGGTTATTGGTTGCTAGGTGTAGACGACGTCACGCGCAAGGCTATTGGCCATTACAAACCGCCAAGATTTTCTATTGGTCCATCGATGCCTGACCGACGCATGGGCAAGGGGAGGGGTAGGCGGGGGAATCGAGAAGGGTTCCTTCGTTCTGCGGGGAATAAGAATGGTGAAATCGTTCTGAGCCACATCGACGAGCAACCGGGGAGTGCGGTGTTGTCGCAGGACAACAAGGGCCAAGTGGAGGGGGGCCACGTGGTGGGAGGGGAGGGGGGACAATGGGTGCACGTTGTCCAAACACAAGGGGAGCGTGACACACTCTGATTTTCTTTCTCTTCTTCTTCTTCTTCTTTCTTGGGATTTGTTGAGAGGACAGAACTTTGTCTCTCTCCATTTCCCAAAAATAGCTTCAAATCCATTCTGTTTGTCGGATTTCCGTCTGTTCTCAGTGTTCTCTCTCCCTCAATTCCGACACTCTTTCCTCACTCTCGGCTTCTCCGCCGCTTTTCCTGGATTCCCTCCGTCGCCTCACGCATTTCCGTCCCTTAATCCGCTCCCAAAACTCGCACCGGACAGCGTAGTTGCCTCCCCTCGCTCTCTTGGCCCATACGACATCATAATCGATAGTGGTTTCCATTTTAATCTGTTGCTCCACCAGTGGCGGATTTTCGCACTGTCACCGCTTCGAGCAGACATGGATTGTTTAAATATCCTGTACGTGATTTTTGTTCTGGGTTTTGCACTTTCGTCGGTCGATAGTGTCGTGCGTCGTCGATTATTCGAGCCTGCTAGGGCTCATTCTATACGTCTTGAAGACTGCATGGATGCTTGATTTCTCATATGGAATTAACATCATCTGTTACAGGGAAGCTAAGAGTTCTTGGGGAACATTGGTAGACGCTTGCATTTCTGTGTTGCTCGTGGTTTTCGGCGGGACTATGTCTGGGCTTACCTTGGGTCTTATGTCGCTGGATCTTGTCGAACTAGAGGTCCTTCAAAGAAGTGGCTCGCCTCGAGAACAAAAACAAGCAGGTGTGTTGGCTATTGTCTCTACCCTGTCTACAAGTAACCTGGAGCCCCTCCAAATCCGATGTTCAAAGAGTTCTAGAAGAGAAGAAGTAGTGGGCCGTTGCATCACTCGCACGAATTTAAAGAAGGCAGAGGGTATCAAATCCGGTTTTTATATCGAAACATCGCAGGGCCTTTATCATATTCATAACGCTAGGGTAATTTTTAGCGTACATCAAGGAGCTAGCTACTTTTGGGACGAGAGGGCTTCTTGCTGGCCTGGACAATAGTCTCCATTTCTTGTATATACAGAGATTGTAGTGCTCGCCACCCGATTATAGAGGGAGTACGTTATAGAGATCTGGAGTTCTCGTGAGACAACACTTCGTTGAACAAAATTTAACAATCGTTCTTTTGATTAAACTTTGAAGAAAACATCTTGACAAAATCAACATAAAAAATCATCCGTGCTTGGAGCATTTATGCTTCTTTCACAAGTCCTACAAACCGTA
Organism: Dipteris shenzhenensis; assembly: GCF_047967505.1. Taxonomy (NCBI): domain Eukaryota; kingdom Viridiplantae; phylum Streptophyta; class Polypodiopsida; order Gleicheniales; family Dipteridaceae; genus Dipteris; species Dipteris shenzhenensis. The sequence goes on along the minus strand of NC_141628.1, from coordinate 40,250,459 downwards.
CAGATACTTCGGGGGTAATATTCACAGGGTCCATCTTTACCTTGTGACTTCAAGGGCTATGTGGCAGTATCCATTCTAGAGCGGCAATGATACCCGTGTCAATTCCAGCAGGTGCAGACGACATCTCTTCTCTTTAATTCTTTATTCAACATTTTTGGGTTAATCTCAGTCACTTCGACCGGCGGATGGTTTCACTTAAATCCTGGGTACTTATGGGTGCATCTTTAAGATGGCACTGCACATAAGGGTACAGGTCTTGTTCATAAGACAAAAGGCTGAAGCTCTTTCAGAGTTCTTGGAAGTGAAGCAACTTGCCAAGAATCAATCCAATAAGAAGACAAAAGTGCTAAAGGTCAGACTGTGGAGGTGAATGCAAGTCAAAAGTCTTTATTGAGTATTGAAAGAGCCCAGGTGCAAAGTGCAAAGGTTAGATAGTGGGGGTGAATACATGTTTAAGTCGTTAGGGTATTGCAAGACTCAAGGTGGAAAGTGGCAATTCAGTATTGCTCACACATCCCAGTAAAACAGAGTAGTTGGGAGGAAGCATTGACAACTTGTAATGCGTAGGCTTAAGGGGGAAAGTTTGCTAATGACTTTCTGCTAGAAGCAGTCAACACGGTGGCCTACACCTCAACTCTTATAAGAGAATTGTAGGCAACCTGCATGGCTGCCATATGTCTGAAGGAGTGCCGAGTGTGGGGGGTCCCAATCCCCCGTCTCCTAGCCACGCATGCCTCTCTCTTCCGAAAAATCCCAGGAGGGATATGAGAGAGAGGGTTTCAAGTGCCATTATATTCAAGGATGTCCAAAGTCCCCATATGCTTTTGGGATTAATCTTCTCAAATACATGTGTCACTGCTGCAGTTTTCTGCCTTGTGGAGCAGCAGGGAGGCTAAGAGATTGTCTAGAGGTGCCACCGTGCCTCAGCATTGGCTGCATGCGAAGCAACAGGGAGGCCCATCGATTTAGCAGCCTAATCTGCAGATCACCTTCCCGGGTGAAGAGCAGTCCATTTCAGAGGTTCATTCAATGTGCCTTGTGCCTCATCCATTGGCTGCAGATGGAAGGAACAAGGAGGTCAAGGATCTGGACACAGCAGTACCTCACCGTAGGTTGCAGATGGAAGCAGCAAGCAGGTGTGTGAAGGGCGTCTACTCAGCCCAGAGAGCATGCAGGGTGACAATTTTGAAGGGGAGGAGGTAGGAAAACAATTTTGTGGGGCCAGGGGTCCACATCTAGGCAGTACCTTATCTGCTAGATGGTGGCCTTCTGTCACCTTTGTCCAAGTATTTGTCCATCTTGGGTGTAATACATATTTATTGTTTCTACTCTCACGTGCATGGTTCATTAACTGTCTGCATCTATCTATATCCACTCGTGTACACAATAAGGCAAAGGAGTGAGTTTTGAGTCAGCACTGTATGTTTTTGGGCAATGTTTTTCACAATCTTTCGCTGCAGGAGTGTTGGCTATAGCATGTAACCTCTGCCTAATATGGTGTTAAACCCCGGAGGAAGACTCACAAGTGCGGGAAGCTCGAAGGTGAGAACCTTTGGAAGGAGATCTCAATTCAGGCTTGTACAAATTATCTCCTACGTGTGAAGGACAGGTACCCTTGCGAGGAGGAGAGTGATTGCGTATTAGACAGGTTTACTTCATTTTACTGGTCCTCACTCCACCTCCAAAGCCATTCACATCCTTGTCTTGGCCAATACACTACCCATCCCAAGCTTTGGTGACTTGGGAAAGCTTGATGGTACAAGTAATCCGTTCTGGAAGATGAAGGTCCAGGGCAATGATTTGGGAGATTATGACGGGAGTGGAGCTAGGTTCAGGACATCAAGAATGCTGAAGGGTAGGGGTGACACCAACAGATCCTGATGCAGTCAGAGATTGGTACTGCATGATGTAGAGGCCCTAGCCAGAATCATTGGTACAATTGCAGGCTCGGTCCTCCCCATATTTGGCTTGCAGATACAATGCTTCAAGCATGACTATTCTAAAGGACATGTATGAGATCAACAACATAGCTAAAATACTTGATCCTGAGACAAAATCTAAACATACATATGGATGAGGGGGACCCAGTACAAGAACACATCACCAAGATGAAGGTAGTAATGGATCAGCTCTCAGTAGCTGGTTAGCAAAAAAATTTGTTTCAAATAGCCATGCTTTTTGCTTGGCATGCTCCCTGGGAGCTACACAGGTTGTGTAACAACCATGATTGTGGGGCAACGGTCAACATTATTTGCATTTAAGAGCTAGTGCTCCTGCTCCTGCAAAGGAAGTTCGACGAGTCTGAGGTAGGAAAGGGCAAGCCCAACAAGAAGCGAAATACCAAATCTGATAACGAAGATGACTCTTCAAGTAGTGGAAGCAAGGAAAAGAAGAAGTGCTGTCCTGAGACCAGCCAGGGCATTATGCAAAGCATTACAGAAAGAACAGAAAAGGAGGATCCTAGTCAAGAATTATAGAGGAGTCAAAGGCAACAGCAAATGTGGCAACAGAAAACAGGAAAACTTTTCTTGGTGACAACTCCAAGTGTGCCAAGATTAGGTCTGTAGGTTCAGGTGAACCTGTTCTTAAGTTTGACATTGAGAGATGGCTTGATGAGTTAGAGGGATTAGAGGCCTTTGTGAAGGTGGAAGGCAGTAATGTTTGATTAGGATGTTCTGAGAACAAAGCTAACGCCAATTGCAAAAGGGTGGTGTTTTTGTGGAAACTTAAAGGATCAGAGCTAGAGGGGTACAGGGACACTGAAGATGGAAGTACAGGCTTACACATGGATGCTGTGGATTTCCTTGGGAGTTACCTGGCTTGTCATCAAAGCAAGCGTTTGTACGGGTGGGTCAAATGATATGAATATTCCCTTTGCATCTATTCAGAGTTTGGTTGCTTGTATTGGGCATATTGTTCGCCATGTGTTTCTCAGGACTTGAGAGAATGGAAAGAGAAGACCTTCCTGGCAAACAGAGAGGGAAGACTCATTGTGGAGGTCATTGTTGCCTACTGCATCACTATTGTCAAGAATGGTGACGATTGCTTCGAGGAGCATGACTTGTTGACATGGACAGCAGTCTCAAAGGCTACTTGGCGGCGGATGCTGGAAGAAACAAAGCAAGTTACTCTTTGCTTAGTTCTCAACTCTGGCTTCTTCTCGAGCAATTAAGATACTCATTTTCAAATGTCATCGTGGACAACCTAGCATAACAAATGGATGTGGCTCATAGAGTTATAATATTCTCGTATGGAGTACTGACACAAACTCAGTATGAAGACTTTGGATAAATGGATGCTCAAGTATGTGTGGGTGTGTGGATTTGTATATGTGAGAGCATTTTTTATCCTATGGGCTGCATCCACTGTTGGGCGCTGACGACGTCAGTGGGGATGTCATAGTAGCTAGTCCGTGCTATGCGTGATGGAGTTCAAGAAGTAGGAATGCATGCATTTCGCTAACCTCGGTTTAAGTGTTGGAATTTGTTTGTGCAATGTGTAGGACCCAAGAGAGTGAAAAAAGGACCCAAGATTACAAAAAGTAGTTCCCACAAGGCTCTAAAGCAAGGACAAGGCGGCACTCTTTGCCCACAAGATTAGAAAGGCACCTAAAGCCTCCTATTTAGGATGAAAAGCCTAAAAGCTTGGCTTTATGTAAAAGTAGCTTTTAGAAAGCAGACCCTAGCTTTTTGCTAGGCCTAGTCTATAAAAGAAAGGCTCGAGGACTCCTAGATGTATTCAGATTTGTACTCAGCTTCATGCTCTTTTTAGAGCCAATTGTATAAAGTATTTTCTATTGCAACAAAGACCTTCGGGGGGGTCCAGCCCTTATTTCTGGGCCCTAGTGCTGGGTTTTGTTATCTCTCCCCCTCCCAGAGCTCTTTCTACTGCTGCGAATTGTGTCTTCTCCTCCTAGACCAAATTGCGATTTGTTCCAGCTTCATAATCTTGCAATGATTGCACATGTGTGTCCAAAGAGAGATTTTGCAGCGATTTCTGTTCCGGCCATCTGAATTTGCTATGATTAGGATTTCTAGCCCTTCAATTTGCTCCAGCAAGGTGATCTTAGTATTGGTAAAGGTTTCAGTGGTATTAGAGTGCGGTTTTGCTACTTTCCTTGGTGGCAATGGTCCAAAGGCTCCCCGAACTGATCTGAATAGACTTCCAGCAGCGGCAGGCGCATGATGTAGGTGCAAGATAGCTGTGTGGGATAACAACGAGCTTCAAGACGTCACATTGGGCTAAATTCACTTTATTATTTTGAGTATTTTGGCCCATACTCCAGACTAGTGGTTGAACCATACAACCAAAAGCCACACCCACCCATGCTTCATCGTGCATCGGGCCGGCTTCCGTCTTAACTCGTAGGCGTTTACCTCCTTGGAAGGAGTAGGAGTTTTGCAGTTGATTGCTTCAGGCCCAGTCAAGTTTGATTCAGTGGGTTCAATTTTCCATCTCCCACATCATGGTTTTAGAATGAGGCATCGCAGCTACAAGACAGCCCAGTAAGAGATGTCCTATTGCACCTGATGAAGATCTAGATGAAGAATTCATAAAGGGAAGAATTGAGAGTTCCGATCCCTGAGAAAGATACCTTGATTTCAGCACGTGTTCAAGGAGATGATGTCTCAGCATGTTCCATCGTCCCATCGGGAAGGAATTGATCGAATATCTCCCTCAGTTTCTAAAGAATCTCCTAGGCAGCATCGTGCCTCAAGAAAGCGTTCCCACAGTTCTCCTTCAATTCAAAGGTATTCAGATTCGAGGAAAAGAGGAAGGAGCTCAAAGCCTCATAGAAGACGAAGCAGAAAGCACGGACAGAGATCTTCCAGCTCTAGTCCATCTTCATCCAGTTCCTCTTCATCCCGAGAGCATTCATCTTCTGGGCGCAAATAGAGGAAGACCAGATCAAGATGAAAGGAATTCAAAGAAGGAGGTGAGTCTGCAAATTTTCTACTTTTGATGGAAGCTCTTGACTTTAGAGGAAGACCAGATCAAGGCGAAAGGAATTCAAAGAAGAAGGTGAGTCTGCCAAATTTTCTACTTTTGATGGAAGCTCTTGACTTCATCCGATAGTTCGACATAGCTTTATCATGGGAAGTCAAAATTGAAGATTAAAAGTCTCCATCTTACAAGCAATGCCAGAGCATGGTGGGGAGCTCTTTTAGTGGTAGATGAAGCACCCAAGAAGTGGAAGAGTTTCAAGAAGCAATATTTCGAGCAATTTTTCCCAAAGAATTTTTATGATAATGCATATACAACTTGGGAGGGTGTATCCACCATGACAGCCACGGATACGGTTGAGACTTGCAATCAGAAGTTCTTTTCAGCATACCTCCAGATTACTCCCTTCAAGGAAATTTCAGAGAAGACAAAGATGCGGAAGTACCGGGCTGGTCTACATCCAAGTATTCACACCCAAGTGAGCATTGTACGCAAGACAAAACTGTGCGATTTAATGCACTCAGCCCTAGTGGTTGAGGAAACGAAGAAAGATTTGCTATGGACAATGGCTGCCTCAAAAGGCAAAGATGGAGACACCTTTAAAAGAAACATAACCCCGGCAGTTCAGGGAGAAAGACAACTCCAGTTTTAGAAGCCGAGGGGTCCATTGAAGCCCTACAAAGGAAAGCCGAAGTTTTCACCAAAGCAAATAGAGGCCTTCCAAAAGGAGGGAAAGTGTTTCAATTGTGGAAAAGAAGGGCATTTGGCTGCCCAGTGCCCTGAAAAGCCTTCGGGTTTGAGGGAGCATAAAACACCAAAAGAACCTTAAAAGCCTTTGGTGGCAGGAATCCCTGATATGTTGGGAAGAGCTATTGATTCAGAAGCTCAAGAACTTTGTCTCCCATGGGGTAAAGCAAGAGACTAGAATGATTTGATCTTTATTCGATCCAGGTGCTGCAGATAATTTCATATCAGAAGATCTAGCTTTGAGGCTAGAAATCAAGATTGAAGAGTTGGGACCAGCTCTAGATGCAGAACATGTTTTTGAAGGGAACCAGTTAAAGTTACTCCATTGATTGGAAAACTCAGACTTCATATTCAGGACTATGTGGACCGTGAGGAGTTCTATGTTTCACCCCTCAAACATCATGATGTCATTTTGGGTATGCCATGGTTCCACAGAAAGGAAATAAATTTGGAAACCAAGGCAAGAACACTCTGTTTCATGCACAAAAACAAAGAGCATAAAATTTTGGCGAAAGAAAGAGGCGAGACAATCCTAGTTGTATCTAATATTTCTTTGCTAAGTCAATAAAATCAGCTATTTCTGCGTACTTTGTTAGAGAGAAGAAGAAGAAGAAGAAGAAGAAGAAGAAGAAGAAGAAGAATATATTATCGTCCTCTGAAGACCAAAAATCGGCCTATGGGACCTGAGCAATACAAAATCCTCGTACACAAAGACTTTTCCCTTGGAGGGGAGGGTATTAAGAGAAACTACCTTTATGTCTTAGGTGAGTTCTTGTGCTTGAAAAGCTTATAGACAAACGTTCCTAAAGCTGGGGGTGACCCGCTATGTAGCATATCAGAGAGAGAGAGAGAGAGAGAGAGAGAGAGAGAGAGAGAGAGAGAGAGAGAGAGAGATTTTATCAGAGTCTTGGGAAGACCGATGGGTCTATGAGACTGAAAGAAAACCTGGTACAAACCACAGTAAGGGTGGAGCTACTAAACGAGCATCATCACCCGTTCTGAGTCCTAAGTCTGATCATACATACTCATGAATGAAGGCCGTGAGGCATCTCTGATCTAGGTAGGCAAGGAATCTGAAAGGGGCCCGAAGCCGTCTCTGAAGAGACAGTGGTAGCGACCTCGGATCTCGTAGTACACTGGGCACTTGAAAATAAAATGCTCCTCTGACTCAATCTCCTGACAGTCGCACAATGTGCATATGCGATGCTCCCTAGGGATTCCCTCTGCTTTGCCGCTCTCTATGCGGAGGCGGTGTGATGATACCCGAAACTGTTCGATGGAGATCCGTAGTGAGTGAGGCATGTGTAGCTCAGTGTACCCCGGTGGTGTGATGAATCCCTCCTCCGAAATATGAAGACAGTGATCTCTGTAGAAGCTCAGCTTCACTGGAAGCTCCCTCGGCTCCAACCAGGTCCTAAAGGTGTGTAGCTACAGGGGATCCTCTCGAATGACCTGGTTGGTGTGTGGCCCGATCGGGATGGTGGGTGGGAGTGCCGGGGAATCATCCAAACTGTAGTGAAAAGCTCGTCCCCCTCTGCTGCCAACCTCATGGAGGAATCGAGAGCCAACCATGGCAACCTCTGTCTCCTTGATGTGCAGTCCCCATATGATCTAACCCGGTGTAGATATGTGATGGTCTGAAAGGCTGAATCTAGCTTGAGTGGAGAAGCACCAAACTCGGCCTGAATGATATGATGTGGTAATAAAGATGGTTTCCCCCGGATCATCCGTGAGAGCATAAGGATTTGCAGGTGCTCCACCCGTGTCCACTCTATATCTGACATGTCAAGTCCCCAACAAGGGCTGCCATACATACCGGCTGGTCGGACCAAGGAGTCGAAGAGAAGAGACTTGGTCCGAGGGTCTTGGAAGTGGGAGTGGAAGCATTGTCTCTCTAGCTGAGCCAGTGAGGCGTATCCCCTGCTCAGTCTGGCTTGCATCACCGGTCTCATCGTGAAGATCGGGCCGGAGAAGATGACCCCCAAGTAAGTGTATGAGAATACGATCTCAATTGGTGACCCACCAAAAGTGAACTGCTTCCGGTGCATGTTTGCTCGAGAGGTGTTAAAGATCATGACCTTGGTCTTGCCAAGGTTGGCCTCCAAATCATGGGATAAACAAAAAGCCTGCAGTGCATCCAGGTGTCGCTGGAGCCCCTCGGGTGTGGATGTGCCACGTCATTTGCATAAAGAAGAATCTTGATGATGATCCCGGCAAGTGAGCAACCGGTTCCTCTAGAAGCCCCCTGAAAGTCTCAAGCTCGTCGATGTAGAGGCCAAATAGGGTTGGTGATAAGGGACAACTGTTAGAAATGACCCAACAGAGGGTACGCACAGCGGAAGACTGATAGTAATGCCGAAGAGCTCGCACAGTGTGCGTGTGGGATGTGGAATCACAAACTTCTTTACTTAATGTGCATAAAATAGATGTGTAGACTCATCAGTAGACAATGAACCAGCCAGATAGAGAAACCACCAAACTAATATATTTCCGTCCAAAACTATGGACACAATACAAAAGATATAGATCTAGAGTCCCACCAATGGTGTGGTCCTTTGATCTTACCACAAGGTCCTTCTCCTATCTGCCAGTAGACTCGAGCCCGCGTGCTCCACCTCGAGCTTCTGTAGACTATCCGTCCAGATCCCTTCCACCTTGCTGTCTTTGCACCAGCCTAGGTGGGCAGCTCTCCCAGCTCTTAGTCTGCAGCTCCTTGTGCTCCCTTCACCTCCTGAACATAGGCCCAAGGGAAGCTCCATTGCTGCTCCTATCTGCCAGCTGTTTGCTGCTGCAAGTGATGATGAAATGAGGCAAGTGCCTCTCCTTTCATAGGACACAAGGCCCTTTCAAATGGACCGACCAGCCAGCTCCGACTGGGCCGACCGGACTGACCTAGTTGGCTCAGCCCAACCAGGTCCATTAGGGCCCTTTGCTGGCCCCTTTCAGTGCGGGGTGCAGCCCATAGGACCCGCCCTTTTCTAGGCCCTTCGCAGGCCCCATAACCTGTCCGTACACCTGCGCTCCTGACCCGCCTGTACCGCACCTTTGCTCCAGCTCTCTGGTCATTTGCATCTGCTCTGTACCTTGCTTCCAGCCCTCCGTACTGGCCCGTACAGTTGTGCTGTCCGCCTGCACATCTGCTGCAGATACTTGCAGCCCAAAGACCTCACTCCAGGCTCTCCAGGATGCTCTTGAGCAGTGCTGCCCACATGACAGCCTTGCTGCTGTCCATGTGGCAGCCATCTCTTCACTCTTGGCTGTGAGGTGCTGCCCATGTGGCAGCCCCCTCCCTTTTACTTCTCTGGGCATCTTCTGCCCTAGGTCTCCCTCCCCCATGCGCTCATCATATGGGGGCTTACAGATGGGGAGGTGACCTTTCCAATAACAACCCTGTTTGACCCCTATGGTGCTCAAGATCTCATATGTCCAACCTGCGCCTGTCGGAACTCGGCCTGAGACTCTCTCATAAAGTGCCATGACTGCCCAGATGATCTCTTGGTCAAATCCCAGTGCTTGTAGGCTTGTGATGAGTCGAGCTCGAGGTACTGTGTCAAAGGCTTTGTGGAAATCCACAAAGCAGCAATATACCCTCTCCTTCCGTGATCTGGCCTCCTCTATGACACTCCTGAGTTTGAGTATGTGATCCATAGTCCCATGGTCTTGCCTGAAACCGGCTTGATTCTCTGCTTTGAGTCCTCTCATCTCTTTGGACAGGTTGACCGACGCATCCAATACTGAAAATGCTATTGAAGCAGAAGTTCGAGATGAAGGATTTGGGAGAGCTGCGTTATTTCTTGGGCATTGAGGTGATTAGATCACCAAGTGGGATACGGCTCTTGCAGAGGTAGTATGGATTGGACATGCTGTCCAAATATGGGATGACAGGCTGTAAGCCTATTTCAGTTCCTTTGGAGCAGAATGTGAAGCTACGTGCAGATGCAGGTGAGCTTCTGGAAGACCCTACTATGTACAGACGCATAGTAGGAAGTTTGATTTATATGACTATTACCAGGCCAGATTTGAGCTATGTTGTTGGATTGGTAAGTCAGTTTATGCAGGCTCCAAGGAAACCGCATTTGGATGCGGCTAGATGCATACTCAGGTATGCGAAGTCTACATTGCAGTATGGACTATTTTATGAGACATCACATGTCCAATCATGATAGTCCTGTAGTTACTCAGGTCCATGGGATCCCTTGCCTTGTGGATGGGGATCATAGTTACCAGCCGAAACGGAAACGGAAGAAATGAAAGAAACGGAAACGGAAGAAATGGAAGAAACGGAGTTTTTGGGCCCCGCCGAAACGGCAATATAATACAATTTATGTATAAAAATTTATTTTTCATACATAATATAATTATCAATAGAGTGCAAATCATACATAATACAAATTACAATTATCTGTACTTGAAGCTTCAGCCTTCAAGCATCAATTCATCATTCATGCCTCTATGATTCTAAATTCTTGAATGATGCTTCAATAATCTGAAATCAACATGTATGATGTATCATGAGTCATGACTAACAAGTTTGGCATTACAACTTACAAGAATCTGAAATTTAGAAGTTTGAAGTACTTTAAAGTTTAAACTTAGCACACAAGTTGAAACTTGAAACTTGAAACTTGAAAGTATCCAATGTCCAGACTCCATAGATGATCATGATTCATGATCCACAAATTTCATGATCATGACTCATGAGTCATGTAAGACTCAAAATAAAAGCACCCATGGATGATATAAAAAAAAGCAGCAGGACTACTGATCATCTGCATCATCCATGGACTCCTCGTCATCGTCATCCTCTGCGTTCTCAGATAAGCTTGAGGCATCTGTGTCACTGTCTGAAGAAGAATCATCAACATCAGGATCAGGACCATCGGGTGTAACTGAAGTACTAGCACCATCTCCAGATGGTTGAGTGTATGATCGTGTGTGGTGTGCTGGTGCGGACAGCTCCTCATACAACATGGTGTATATGTCCAGCTCCTCCGGTGGGATATCTAGTATGGCCTTCCTCTTCTCCACGTCCACCTTGTCTACATTCACTTGGCGAGGTTCGGGGCAGCTGGCGGCGAACTCAAAGAGACGGAGGTTGCAATGACAAAACACCAACCGCTCCAATTGAGCCGTGCTCAATCTGTTCCTCTTCTTTGTGTGAAAGAGGGCCCAAGTGCTCCAGTTCCTCTCACAAGGACCGGAACTGCAGTCCTGTGAGAGAACACGTATAGCAAGGCGTTTTTGCCATAAGCCAATTAAGCAGAGATAAGTATGAGGAACTTGATAACTTTAAACATATTTGTAGTAGATAAAACTTCAAATTACTTAACGACTAAGCTCTAACTAGTGGCGTTGGAACTTGTCTCTTAGACTCTTACCAAAGTAGGAGTACAGTTGCCATATTTCTCCCACCAGGAGACAGGTTGCAACCGTGTCTCTCGGAGCCTAGCCGTAGGTCGACCAAAGGAGAGGCTGTGATTGCGGAACAATAGAAGTTCATCCTCCATTCTTTGTTGCATCTCCAAGTCACCACCCGTCCAATTTTGTAGATACTGTTGCATCCCCTCCTCCAACTCGTAATTCTCATATTGCTCTTGACTGCGCCAAAGCAGATGCAATACATGTGCCACCGCATGGATTGGGCGGTGAAACCAATTCCACCGCTTATTCCATATAGCATGGATGGACTCAGCCCTAAATCATGCCACAAGAAATTAGAATGCATTATGCATGCAAAATTCATAGACTATAGATAATAGTACATACATAATATATATCTGAAAATTCTAGGCTTCATGATAACAAATTGCAATTTAGTAACTGCAATAATTATACATATTGCAAAAGTAAAAAGTCTTACTTATCAGGCGATAGGGAAGTGTTTCTGTTGAGGGCCTCTCCAATCTTGTCCATAAACTCATACAAGAGCCGAATGTACTTTCCTCCATGTCCGTGATGCGAAGCACCGTGTAGATAGGATTAATCGATTTGATTAATGCCTCCGCCTGATTCCACCAAGACTCATCCATGATCATGCGAAAAAATTTGATAGACTTTGCTTGGCCTCTATCATCCCAATCTCCCCACTCCCAAGACACAACCGTGCGCAACAAGCCCTGGCGCACTCGCACAAGCCTCTCCACCACTATGAACATGTAAGCAAACCTTGTGGCTGGAGGTTTCAATAGCTCAAGGTCACTGTAAGCCCGATAGATGCTGAGGACTTTGGGTCTCTTTGTGACAAACTTCACGATACTGCGGGCTGTGGAGAAGATGGCATCAATCCAAGGTATCTTCCCTAGGTCCTCGATCAAAAGATCAAGGCAATGTGAGGCACAGGGTGTCCACACAATCTTAGGGAACTCATCTTCTAACATGGCACCCATTGACACACAATTGCTGCCATTATCTGTCACCACCTGCACCACATGCTCAACACCTATCTCCATAATGGCTGCCCGTAAATGCTCCCAAATATATAACCCTGTAATCACTGTACCTGCAGTGGAAGCGTCTATGGCTCTCAAGAACATGGTTCCCTTGCAAGAAGACACTAAAATATTGTACACATTCCTCTTGCGTGCATCTGACCATCCATCGCTTAAGAGTGTGCATCCATATATATATATATATATATATATATAAGAGTGTGCATCCATATATATATATATATATATATCCATATGTTTTCCAAGTCTCTTTCAAGGGCTTCATTTGGTCTTCCACACATTCCCTCTCTCTTCTTAGCTCGCTTGTCCGCAAGGCCTCATATGTAGGCCCTTCCCATTCATACCCAATGCGGCTTACGGCTCTCATGGCCTTCATCGTGTAGTCTTTGCCACATGAAAGGGTATTGCACACTGTATGAAGAGCTTTGTGAGCTCACTAGTGGCCTCCTTCACTGCTTGCTTTTGCAAGCGTGCTTGAATGCTAGACCTTTGCAGTGATCCTCTTTTCCCCGCACTAGCATCCACACTAATTGATCCATGTGGCAAGGGTGTTCTTGTAGCACTAGGACCCGCGCTCGATGTAGTTGATGCCCCTCTACTTCTCTTTGCAGAACCCAATGTGCTGGCATCATCCAATGGCTCAGTGTCAACAGTCTCTTCTTCATCTTGCAGCCCTTGTCCTCCACTTTTTGCAGCTAAGGCTGCCATACGCACACGCTTCCATTCTGTTAGGCCACCTTTCACTGGAGTAGGCACGAACTCACAAGGTCCTACATCCTTGCTGGGAACACCTGCTAGATGGTCTTTCACCCGTGTGACAAACCCCGTTTAGCTTATGCCGCAATAGTTGCATCTCCACTTCTTGGAGCCACCACCTCCTTTATAACTATCCAGGAGGGAGACATGGACCCAATAAGCATCTCTCGGCATTGAGGAGGATGGAGAGGTGAGATGGAGGATGGAGAGGTCACAAGTGAGAAAGGATGGAGAGGTAGAAGGAGGATGGAGAGCTCAGAGGTAAAAGAGGATGGAGAGGTGGAAGGAGCCTGGAGGATTAGTAGTAGAAGTGAAGGAGGATGGAGAGGAGGAGGATGGAGAGGTTACAAGTAAGATGAAAGAGAGGATGGAGAGAAGAAGGATGGAGTCTGGAGAGCAGGCTGCCAAGCTGCAGCTTGCAGGATGGAGAAGATGGAGCAAAGGATGAAGAGGATGGAGAGAGAAGGATGGAGGTACAGAGTCCAATAGCAAAGGATGGAGGGATGGAGAGAGCTTAGAGAAGGTGGAGAGAGCAGCAAGGATGCACAGGAGGAGTGGAATGGGCAGGAGGCGGCGAAAGATGAAGATAGGCAGCGAAATCACGTCTTTTAGGGTTTAGGGTAAATCAGGTTTTACGAAACGGCGTTTTCGTTTCGTCGTTTCCGTTTCCGGCCACGAAACGGCCGTTTCGTGCAACTATGATGGGGGTGATGGTGTTGAGTGTCCAAGTGCGGGGGAAGCCCAGGCAAACAGTGTCATTGAATAGCTTTGCTAGGATCAGGGCTAACGTGTCGATCCCATATGCGATAAACTCAGTGCATAGCCCCTCATGGTCCTTAGCTCGCCCATTGTGCAGTTTCAATGTCGCGTCCTTGACTTCCTGTCATGAGGGCGTGAAATTCTAAGTACTTTAATCTACTATAAGACCGTGACAACTTTGGTTTTAAAAGTCCAAGGTGGGCTTAATAATGTGTAATTAAACGCGGCATGGTGCCTAGCACATAAGCGTAATTAATCCCTAGGCCCAAAGGCATTCCAAGGAATTAAAAGAGTGGTTGTTGGGAAATGATGATGTGGCATTTTTAATGGGCCCCCTAGAGGGCCATGTACCTTTAGTGGCCCCCCTAGAGTTCCAGGTGGCTCTAGTGCCTTCTACATGCTCCTTTGCCATTCCTGGACCTTCCTGGGCCTTCTAAACTTCACATGTGTGGTTTTCTCTCTCATCTTCTTCCTTTGTTGAGATTTTGGACTGGTTTTTCAGCCTCCTCCAGCTGAATTCCGTTTTTCTTCATAACTCCTCACCCGTTTGGATTCCTCGACTTCCGTTTGGCCCGATGGCTTCCCCCCTGCCTCCCCTTCGTAGTGATATGCTTTTCCCTCCTGCGTTTGGTAGAATGGGCAAAGCTGAGCACTTCTTTTGCTGGTCGAATTTGCAAAAGTGACTTTTTCTGGACCTTTTTGCTTCTACTGCCTCCTGGGCTTCTCCTCTTGCAAAGCTACAGCTTTCTGTTGAATTTCGAGTAGTCCCACGCGCTGGTTGACTGGTTTTTCTCAATTTTGGAGGACTTTCCAGCGATGAAACTTCTCCAAAACCTTCTCAATGCATTCCTCTCTGAAGCACCCTTCTTTTGAGCCCAAGAACTCCCATTTCTTTGCGATAGAAGTGCTTCTTTCGCATTTTTCAGTGGAATTCTTGCTAGTCGGCTCTTGTAAATGCTCTTTCTTCATGCCTTTGCACTCCTCTTTGGCTGAGAATGCAATTGGGCATTGGCTACTATGTCCTCTTGGCGATTGAGGACTTGGTTCGAGTTTTCAGGGCTTGGTGAGTTGTGATTTTGCTGCTGCAATTTCTTTTTGCCATAAGCTATTGGTTGGCCTCGTATGCCGCCTCTTTCTTGGCTCAGAGGTGCCCAGGCAGTGCTACATGAGTCATTCTTTGGTTGGGTACTTTGCTGATCTTATTTTGGAGCTTTGAAAAGCTTTGTGAATACATCTGGAAACCACTCAAAGAGAGTGCAGCTGGGGTGCAGTGTGATTGCATCTGGACAGCCAATGGAATTGCACTCGGAAAAGAGAATGCCTTTGGATTGAGCCTATGGGTTAAGTGCTCTTATGTGATGGTGTTCTATGCTTGAAAGCCTTGCGAAGGCTTAGTGAATTGGGGCTGCGTGCTCAGTTGCAGGGAAGGTCTCCCAGATGCAACTTGTAATCATTTCACAGTGAAATATAAAGAAATACCGAAAGGGGCACCACGGTGTTTGGGGCCAATCAGGTGCACTTGTCTATGTTTGTTGAGTAGGGGCATTCTAGATCCATCCCTTTTTCAGTGGTTTTGTTTTTGAACAAATGGGTAAATGCCAAATGGTGATCATGCAATGGTTAATGGTTGTGATATATGCTTTGTGAGCTGTAAATAAGTGCTGAAGTGATTAAAGGTTTAGTTCCACTGCCCTCTGAGTGATTAGAGGCCGGTTCCATTGGTTCCGTTGCTGGGATACCACACTCTTTCTCAAGAGGTGGGCCTCGGTAGTTTGGTGGAAGGATATCGTTGCTGCACTTTTTGATAGCTGAATATTACAACCATAAACATGGTGAGTACCCATGAGCAAGAGAGCTCCACAACTCCTCAAAGGAGAAGGCAGGAAAGCCTTAATGATCCAGCTAGTGTACAGTTGCAAGGAGCACAACAAATGCCTTTTGAGCAGGCCACACATGAAGCTACAACTGAGCTCAACGGTGATACTAGTTCTAGCAGTGAGTCAGATGATGCTACTATGTTGAATGCACAACTTGCAAGTGCAGTGACTGCTTTGACTCAGTTGGCTCAAAATTTGGCTCAGATTGTGCAAACAAATGCCAAGAAGAAGAAGAAATCAAGAAAGCACAAGCACGGAAAGAGTGAGTACACACATGCATCAGCTTCTCATGGCGGACCGCACACTCATGCATCAGTTTCCCATGAGGGACAGCCATAAAAAATGACTCAGAAAGTGACTTCCAAGAGAGAGGAATCACCCAAAAGAACACTTGAGAAAGAGGTACAAAAAGTACAGCCAGTGCAACAGTATGAGCAGCCAGCACAAGGCCTTGGTTTGGGTACTTCTACTCCTCAAAATAATAATGTGCAGTCCAAAAATGTGGCTCAACCACCTCAGCCATATTTGAGGCAGCAACCTGAATATTTTGGTACAGATTCTATCTTTGATGCTATGTTGATTTCACCGCCAATTGGGCATAGAAAGCAAGCCATGTATGACAATGTGGGAATGCAGCCAGGCATGCAAGCCACATCATATGCTCCCATGCCTAATGTTCAGCCAAGCATGACTCTCCCTAGTGAAGGGAATGCTGCAAATATACAGCCATCTTTGGGACAGCCAATATCAAATGTATATAAAGAATTTAAGGATGGTGGTTCTCATGTCAAGTTTGAGACATATAATGGAGTACAAGACATGTACAAAGCCCTCACATTCCTTCAACAGTTTGATGCTGCATTTCTTGGGGGTTTGTTTACAGAAGCATCCAAGATGAGGAAGTTTGTCACATCTTTGAAAGGCAATGCACTTAAGTGGTACACCAATCTTATGCTTCATGGAGATGCACCTGTACTTGGCTGGAATTTAAGCAAGTGTTCTCTTCTACTTGGCTTACTCCAACTTTTGAAGTTGAAGTACTTTCACACTGGCATGACTTGTCATACAAACTTTGCAAGAATCTTGATGATTACACCCAGAGGTTTTGGGATGTTTTGTTGCCATTGAGCTCTTACAGGCATGTTTCTTTGAAACAGCAAATAGAGAGGTACTGTTGTGGTTTGCCTAGTGAGCTACGTGATTATTGCATCAAAACCAAGGTGGGTTCTATGACTCAATTAATTGAGAATGCAAGGACAGCATATGCATGGATGCAGGAGAAGAATTTGGGCTTTATGTATAGAGAAACGATAGGGTTTGCAGTGGAGCGATAAAAAATAGACGATACTCAGACAGGGCTGAGGTGAATCAGAAAGATGATTCCATGTAGAGAAACTGTAGACGTGTAGCTCGATGATGATGAAGATGATGAAGGGCTGGAGCTGCCCCTAGGTGGTGAGGAGCAGATTTGGAGCAGCAGCTGGAGGTCCAGGGCTAGATCTGGAGAAGAGGAATAGAGGGGCAGAGGATGGAGTAGGCAGAAGAGGAGCAGATCTGGAGTAGGAGGGGCTGCAGCAAAGAATGGTAGAGGTGAAGAGCAGCTGCAGGTCCTGTCTCAGAGAATGAGGGGGAGAGGTAGTCTTTTATAGGCTTGACCCAGGCAGTCGGCCAGCTGGTCGGTGGGCTGGTCGGCCAGTTCTGGGTCGGCCAGACCAGCTGGTCGGCCTGAATCTGGCAGATAGCATGGCTCTGCTGGCTGCTGGTTTGTTTGCCCCTAAATTGGGGATTGTAGTTGCTTAACACCGCCTCTCAATTGCCAATTTGGAGGAGCAGACATTGTGTGCTTGGAGCGTCGTGTAGAGATGTTGACGGTGGTGGTGGCAATCCCTGCGAAATGCCCAAGAGATGCAATGCAAAAAAAAATGTAGAGAAGGTCACAAGAGGAGTGCCCTTGCAAGGGAATTGTTCACTTCCTCAAGTGCCTGAGTTACACTTATGATCAGCAGAAACAAGAACACCGTGAAGCTCGAGAAAATAAGCCACCCCCTCTCACCGCCGAAAGGTGGAGGGAAAAGCAAAGGTAAAGAACAAATATCTCGTAGCAGCACTGATAATCCAGAGATGGTGGGATTCCCCCAAAGGAAGAGATCGGACCTGAACGGTGAGCCAGTGAGTGCCCGATCTTGGACCTCGGGAGAGAGGAGTCTATCCCCGCCTGCATGCATGTAGAACATTCGAAACATCAAGACACATCTGAACAGAAAGGATCCCGCCTAGGGAGAACTTGTAGATCCTGGAAGTTGATGCCAATGGAGATCTGGTAGAGGTGAAGGATCATGACCTCCTTGTTCGAAGGAATGGGGAGTGTCAAGCCTGAAACCGAAAAGGGAGGGAGGGATGGGAGTAGAAGATGGAGGTTAGAAAGGGAGGGAGGGATGGGAGTAGAAGATGGAGTTTAGAAAGGGAGGGAGGGATGGGAGTAGAAGATGGAGTTCTCTCCCGTAGTAAATGCGTGTCAGAGTTAACTATCCCGTCAACCTGACAGCCGTTGACTCGTGGCCTTAGAGCTATTTTGTTGACCATTGCTATCTCGTTATTCCGCCGATTGTTGCTCTACCAGTATTCCACTGCCCAGTGTGATACCTTACCCCCATGCCCGTGGTCATATCCATATTTTGCAAACCATGGTGTTATGCCTATCATGTTGCCCATTGCTATTTTTATTTCGTCGATCGTCGTCGTTCGCGATATGCCTATTTTGTTACCTGGCGCTATTTTTCATCCCCACGCCCGTCGCCATAACTATATTGCCGACCGGTACGTTGATCATTATCCGGCCAACCTCCTTATCTCATCGCCTGTTGTCTTAACCTTATCCCTATTCCCGTAGGGATATCACTTGTGTCTTATCCCACCAAACACATGGCAAGATTTATCCCGCTGATCATCTTACGATACGCCTACTCCACCACCTGTCGCTATAATTATCCCACCGCCCGTCACTATACGAGTATCCCACCATCCGATGTGATACCCTATCCCTATGACCGTCTCCATAGAGATATCCCCACGACTGTTGGGATACCTCTGGGGTAGCCCGAGAATTTAAAAAATTCCAAAACCTCAGTTTAGCCTGTGCGCGCCTAGTTAGAGGTCTCCCACATGCACTTGAGTGTGAAGATAGTGGGAGAGAGGGAAGGAGTCTCACTTGCGGCTTTCTCACATACACAATGGGGGAATACACACAAAGGTGGAGGCTGAAAACGTTTTCCTCTTCTTAGTTGTGAAAACCAAAAGAACTCTAGTACAAAAAAATAGAAGAACCCTATATGTGGGTCTCAAACCAAACTCAGCTAACTAAGGTGGCATACTAATTGAGCCACGAACTAGAGTACATAAAGATAGCTGTCAATCAGCTATTATTCATGGGCGGTGTACCAACCGCATCTGCAGCTAACAAGTCGATGACATAAATGCACAACGGTCACCCTGGCATATCACGAGTGGAGCTGAAACCGGCCTCTAATCACTCAGAGGGCAGTGGAACTAAACCTTTAATCACTTCAGCACTTATTTACAGCTCACAAAGCATATATCACAACCATTAACCATTGCATGATCACCATTTGGCATTTACCCATTTGTTCACAAACAAAACCACTGAAAAAGGGATGGAGGCTAGAATGCCCCTGCTCAACAGACATAGACAAGTGCACCCGATTGGCCCCAAGCACCGTGGCGCCTCTTTCGGTATTTCTTTATATTTCACTGTGAAATGATTACAAGTTGCATCTGGGAGACCTTCCCTGCAACTGAGCACGCAGCCCCAATTCACTAAGCCTTCGCAAGGCTTTCAAGCATATAACACCATCACATAAGTGCACTTAACCCATAGGCTCAACCCAAAGGCATTCTCTTTTCCGAGTGCAATTCCATTGGCTGTCCAGATGCAATCACACTGCACCCCAGCTGCACTCTCTTTGAGTGGTTTCCAGATGTATTCACAAAGCTTTTCAAAGCTCCAAAATAAGATCAGCAAAGTACCCAACCAAAGAATGACTCATGTAGCACTGCCTGGGCACCTGTGAGCCAAGAAAGAGGCGGCACACGAGGCCAACCAATAGCTTATGGCAAAAGAAATTGCAGTAGCACAATCACAACTCACCAAGCCGTGAAGACTCGAACCAAGTCCTCAATCGCCAAGAGGACATAGTAGCCAATGCCCAATTGCATTCTCAGCCAAAGAGGAGTGCAAAGGCATGAAGAAAGAGCATTTACAAGAGCCGACCAGCAAGAATTCCACTGAAAAATGCGAAAAGAAGCACTTCTGTCGCGAAGAAGTGGGAGTTCTTGGGCTCAAAAGAAGCGTGCTTCAAAGAGGAATGCATTGAGAAGGTTTTGGAGAAGTTTCATCGCCAGAAAGTCCTCCAAGACTGAGAAAAACCAGTCAACCAGCGCGTCGGATCACTCGAAATTCAACAGAAAGCTGTAGCTTTGCAAGAGGAGAGGCCCAGGAGGCGGTAGAAGCAAAAAGGTCCAGAAAAAGCCACTTTTGCAAATTCGGCCAGCAAAAGAAGTGCTCAGCTCTGCCCGTTCTACCAAACGCACGGAGGGAAAAGCATATCACTACGAAGGGGAGGCAGAGGGGAAGCCATCGGGCCAAACGGAAGTCGAGGAATCCAAACGGGTGAGGAGTTATGAAGAAAAACGGAATTCAGCTGGAGGAGGCTGAAAAACCAGTCCAAAATCTCAACAAAGGAAGAAGATGAGAGAGAAAACCACACATGTGAAGTTTAGAAGGCCCAGGAAGGTCCAGGAATGGCAAAGGAGCATGTAGAAGGCACTAGAGCCACCTGGAACTCTAGGGGGGCCACTAAAGGTACATGGCCCTCTAGGGGGCCCATTAAAAATGCCACATCATCATTTCCCAACAACCACTCTTTTAATTCCTTGGAATGCCTTTGGGCCTAGGGATTAATTACGCTTATGTGCTAGGCACCATGCCGCGTTTAATTACACATTATTAAGCCCACGCTTGGACTTTTAAAACCAAAGTTGTCACGGTCTTGTAGTACATTAAAGTACTTAGAATTTCACGCCCCCGTGACAGGAGCTCGATATCTCAACATAGGAGTGATGCTCTCCGTACCTATGGCCTCCATGAAGAAGCATGATCTTTAGATCACCAGAGATCTGGGGTCTTTAGATCACCATCGCTCTGATACCATATAGAGAAACGATAGGGTTTGCAGTGGAGCGATAAAAAATAGACGATACTCAGACACAACTGAAGAACGGAACTAAGAAAACATAGTGCCTGTCGGTAATATGAAAAACTGAATACAAGAACCTCAAGCGGTTGTGTCTCAAGGACTGTGGCTGAGGTGAATCAGAAAGATGATTCCATGTAGAGAAACTATAGAAAAGATAGCAACAGAGGGAGCGAAACGCAGTCATGCGTGTAGCTTGATGATGAAGGGCTGGAGCCTCTCTGCTGACGAGGATAGGAGCACCACATCATCAGCGTACATAAATATCTGGAGCAAATAACCGGCAAGAGAGCAACCATCACCTCCTGGTATCCTTATAAAAGTCTCAAGCTCGTCTATGTAGAGGCCAAACAAGGTCGGTAAGTGGACAACCTTGTTTGACCCCAGTGGTGCTCAGGATCTTCCATCCTCCCCCTATTCGAACCCTGCCAAAAACACTCTCATAAAGTGCCATAACATACCAAACTATCTCTGACCCATACCGCAGCTCCTGTAATTGCCTGATGAGGCATGCTCGAGGCACTGTATCGAAGGCTTTGCGGAAATCCACAAAGCAGCAATATACCCTTTGTCTCTGTGTCCTAGCCTCCTCTATGACACTCATAAGTGTAAGGATATGATCCATGGTCCCGTGGTTATGTCAAAAGCCTGCCTAGTCCCTACATCTTTGCATAGGGACTGACCTCCATATCTAGCACCGAAGCATATATCTTGGACATGACATGCCTGATCATAATGGTCCTGTAGTTACTTGGATCCATGGGATCCCCTGCCTTGTGGATAAGTGTGATACTGTTGAGGGTCCAAGTACGTGGGATCGAGACAAACTGCTTCATTAAATAGCTTTGCAAGGATAGGGGCTAGGATATCAATCCCGCATGCAACAAACTCGGTGCATAATTCCTCATGATCCTTCGCTCGGCTATTTATGAAGCATCATGACCGCATCTTCGATGCCTTCCTTAATGGAGAGAGTGCAAGAGGTAGGTCGTGGTGTGTGCGAGAGTTCAGGTGTGGGCTGGTCGAGGATGTCATAAAGTGTGCGGGCGTAGTTGTGCCAAACTTGAGTGTCTGTGAGTGGTGAGGGGGGGCGCCATTCAAGAAACCGTCGCCAAAAGTCTTTGGGATTATTACTGAAAAGAATGTTCAGTAATTCATCCTTGTTTTGGTGGACAAAGTTTTGTTTCTTTTGGC
Source organism: Dipteris shenzhenensis (assembly GCF_047967505.1). Taxonomy (NCBI): domain Eukaryota; kingdom Viridiplantae; phylum Streptophyta; class Polypodiopsida; order Gleicheniales; family Dipteridaceae; genus Dipteris; species Dipteris shenzhenensis. The sequence goes on along the minus strand of NC_141628.1, from coordinate 40,228,463 downwards.
GAACTAGATGGCGATGCTCACGTAACATGCCTGGTTCACTGGGTAGGCCATGTTGGGATTCGAATCGGAGTTGTCGGCGAAGAGCTTTACTTCCACCGTCATACCACCTATTACATGGCACAGACCCTAAAGGCAGTGGATGGTTGGAACGTGTGGTGTACGGAAGGCATGAAGGGCAGCTTCGTGCAGTGATCGGCTAAATCAATGCGGCTCGGTCCTCTAGGAGGGATATATGGTCGATATAGTGAGTAGAGTGTAGAGCCGTGCAGAGTATATGGGTGAGAGGGTGTGGTCAAAGTGTATGTCGTGATAGGTAGTGTTGGAGGGAGGTGTGGTGAGTGGTAGAGCAAGGCAGTGAGTGGTGATATTGAAGAAGAGATATGTCCAGGTGGTGATGACGAAATGGAGAAGTGTGTGATGTGTGATGTGAAGTTAAGGGATCCCAAGATATAATCAACTACCCTAGACCCTCCTCCATGTGGAAAGCAAGTGAAGCCGTTGGAGGAGGGCCATCGCTCAAGACCATTATAGATAATGAGATCGTGTGCTGTACCTAGATCCAGTAGTGCATGTCCATAAGAAGTGATATGGGCCCGTCTATGAGCAGACACTCGTGACATGCTAGCGTCAGCAATGTCTACGTTGGGAAGTAAAACAACATCCTCTCGAAAATCCAGTAGTGGCAGTTGGCGTGCTCCTGTCCTCATGTTGAAGTCCCCCACTAGTAGAACATCTCTGCGGCTTGAGAAATCCATGATATCAGGGTAGAGGGATGTATATGGTGATGTCTCAGCCTCCTCCATATCTGCCCTGGCAAAGTGTGAGGTCTCTGGTGGGAAGTAGCAGATCGTTATGAAGAGATTACGGCTAGTGATGCGTCGTAGTCGGATCCAAGGAAACCTAGAATGTGGATCTCTCCTCTCCATTGATATCGCCCCAATAAGAGACTCCCAAGTGTATCCACTGACCACCGGTAAGGGGAGCTCTGAGCTCTGATGCGTCCCTGTGTAGAAGACTATGTCTTCTCCTGTGTATGACTCCGAGAAATTCCGAGGCTCGGACCAGAGGGTACCATTACAGTTCCAAACGGTGCAGGCAAGGGTCTCAATATCCTGAGTCTCATAGACCCCGCCCCCTCTGTGGAGGAGCGATCAGGTGGTCAACGGGGTCTGGTGATGAGGCGTCCATCCCGCACTACTGCCCACTTCCCATCATGTAGCTGCAAAAGAGTTCGTGTCTCCTCTATCTGTAAAAAAGTCAAGTCCTCATCCATAGATATAGTGGGGTGATCATGTAGAGCTGATTTACGACGCAAAGCTGCCGGGCGTGCCTGAGTGTCTCTGAAACGTATAACAAGAGGCTGCTCTCTGTTGGGATCTCTCCCCACTCGCCATGCTCCCACAATAGTATGGTCACCACGAAGGTGGTCGTGTGGCCCATCGGTGCAGTCTCTATCCGTGGGATCCCTCGGACTCTCATATTGAGAGCCTTGGTGGCCCTCTGCTACTGCTCCAAAAGGGTAGCTGAAACAGGCTCCCGCTTCACCACATCTACCCATTTGGAATTCTCTGCTATGGCCGACTGCATGGTGGCTATCTGAGCCTCCACGACTGCTGCAGGTGTACCCCCCAAGGCTGCGTTCAAGGAAGAAAACTCCTTCTTGAGCTCCATCATGTCCTGTCTGAGCTCCTGGATGAGATTGGCCTACTGCTGAATAACAGTCACCTGCTCCTGGGTGAAACAGGCCTGCTCTTGTGCAAACCGGGTCAACTCCGCTTCACGTGCCCGAATGCTATGTACTTCTATGAGGGGATTCTAGGAGAGAATCCCATAGATCTAGCGGGTCTGCGAATGAGTAGCTTGGACCTCTCGGGATCTCGGATTGGTAGAGGCCTGGTGCAAAGGTAGAGAAGTGGGGCTGGATGGTAGATGGTGAGCTGGTAATGTGAGCAGAGAGTGGGGATATAAATGATGAGGGGATTCCAGTAGAGTACTGGAAAGAGGGCTGGCTCAGAGGGAGAGGTGAGAGGGAAGAGAAAGAGTACTGTAAACCAGTATGCGAATCTGGGAGTGGGTGATCATTGATGGAACGGTCGTCAGTGTAGCAGTCGATATGGCTGTCGAGGTAGAGGCTCCTGCTGTAACTGTCGAAGTTGATGATGAGGATCCCATGGTGGAGGCGGGTGGTGGTTTTGTTCTCTTATGTTTTCTGAAACTCTTTGCTTAGTCACTTCCTTCCTTTCTTCTTTCTGGGAATACAATCGTCCTTTTCCATAACTGTTGCATCTGAAAACAGCAAGTCGTCTACCTCTCTCAGATCATCATCGCCCCGAACATCCCTCCTACTGAAACCAATATGCAGAGTTAATGCTATCCTTCCATGCCACATAATTCCCTGTTGAGGAACTCCCAGAAGCAATCAGCAATGACATGCACTGTCCAATGCTAAAGCATTGCAAACCAGTCCCAAGCGACCATCCGGGGGAAAATGCAGGAAAGACAGCACGTATCCTAATGATGAGGTTCCTAGCAACAGATTGGCGAGCGTATTTATCATGAACCCCATGTCTTATGCTGTTTTCTATCCCAAAGCTATGCATATTCCCTCTTCTCCTGAGTGCCATACTCCTAGCATCGAATATCCAGTCCAGCCACTTGAAACGTTGAAGAATGTAAGTGTCAAGTTAAAGAGGATGTTTCTTTGGGGTGTTTAGACTTAATGTCTGTAGGCAATCTTGAGTGGATCTTTTTGAGAGTCTCAACGTCACCTAAAGCCTTTATTAAAAGTCTGATCTGACGCCCAAGGGGTGGACTTTATTGAATTGTCCAACCTTATGAGTGACTATCATGAGATTGAAACTGCTCTATGTTGTGTTTTTAGAGGATGAGTTTGGGCATGTTCCTGGATTCATCTAGATATATTTACTTGAGACAAAGATCTAGTGTTCGAGCTTGCGCTTCTTTGATCTTGCAACTGCTTCAATCTATAGTCTGAGGTTATGCATAGCGACCAAATTGGATTACGCGGAGTCCTTCTCCTTGTTCTTCCATTTGCTAGAAGGCGTATGCTTTCACTGAACATGAAAAAGAATGTGGAGGAATTGCACGATGAGTCTTTCAATCAGGGCTAATTAGGGCCTGTGTGTAGATTCCTTCAGGAATTATGTTCATTTGCATTTTCAAAAACTTGAGGGATCCGAATCTATGCAAGTAGTGGTGTATGCGTATGCATATAGTTATTGTATAGGCTTATGCACAAACCTGCACAAACAAAACAAATTTTCAGAGTTAGGCTGACATGTTATCGTATCACCTCCGTCTATGACTTATACTAACCATATGTAAATATTTATCTGCAGCATCCATTCTTCCCGTGGTTCAAAAGCAGCACCAGCTTTTAGTAACACTTCTGTTATGCAATGCTATTGCAATGGAGGTATGATGGTTCTCTTTCTCTGAAACTGAGCCTATTTGATTCGGTAAGGCTTAAATTGTGCTGATTTGAAGATGTGCCTTCTACCAGGGTAACTGTTCTGGCAGTGAATGCACGTCTTCAAGTCTAAATTGTTATTCATTTTTAGATGAACCTTTTAAGAAATTTATGTTTTCTACCTAGGCATAGCCAGCTATGTGGGTTTGTCTTGATGTTCCCACAGCAATTAAGGATATTGTAAAGGCAGAGGGAGACATGAAAGTTTCATAGATTTAGATAGGCTTTGGTAGGACAGTGGTACTGGTGAATTGTATTCTACGCAGATTATAATGTGATGAATCTTGTAGATAAACTGGATTTATCATGCAGGCTCTTCCGATCTTTTTGGATAACATCTTCAACACTGTGGTTGCTGTCATTTTGTCTGTCACATTTGTGCTGGCTTTTGGAGAGGTATATAATCTCACCTCTGTTGATTCTTGTTTTCAAGTTTTTAAGTTTCAAGTTTCATGAATTTTCGATAAGTTTTTGACATGTTTACTTAAGCCTGAGCCAATGCCATTTTGTGGGATTGATGGGAGATGAAGAAACCACTAACAAACAGATTATGTCTAATGGTAAACTATAAAGGATCCGCTGCGCTACAGAGGCATTAATGGCCTTATGGTCCTGAATGATGTAAAGAAGAGCTGTCAAGGAAAACTTATAGTCCATGGGTGCTCCCTTATTACTATTTGTTCTCTTAGATATCTTGCCATTTGTGGGACTGATGGTAGATGAAGCAACCACTAACAAACTGATAGTTTGTCTTGTGATTGCTTCAGAGATATCCCACTGCATAGATGTCATCACTAGTAGGGATAAGCCCTCATGGTGCCAAGACATACTCATAGATATGATACTTTCCTCTCAAATGCTTGAGCTCAGTACCTAATGCATTGAGATTTCTTACCTTCTCCTACGACTTTATTTCTAGCTGTAAGATCAATAGATCATTGTATTCGTTCAAGTCTAGTTATAATCTCGTTTTAAGAGGGTATCAAAACTAACTGGTCCATAAGAGCTTGGATTGACAGTGTTATTACACTTGAGGAGGATTCAATTCTTTAGAGTTCGAATTAAGTTGAGCATTTTATTATTGTACACTTTATACTTGGTAGGCATACTTTGAAATACATCCAGAGAACAAGTTGGGTGATTGTGATACTTTCGGTTTTCTCAGCCACTTCAAAGACTTCAAGATTCAGCTTTAAGAATGGCGATTGGGGGCTTTGATGTTCTTCACCTTATATCTGATTTTAGTTCTGCCGAGTAGAGGAACTTCCCTATCATTCTTCGGTATGCTTTAAATAGTCTTCTCTTTTTAAAAAAGATTCCAAAAAACTTAACAGACAAATCCACCAAAATATAATGACTCTCTAGTACCCAGGTTGAGTTTAAGTTGAGCTTTCCTCTATTTTAGTTTTGTGTTTCCTCTACTTTATTAGAGATAATCACATCAAGGAATGTTTTGTTGGTGATTACCTTTAACTATAGTCAACCAACAGTTAAGCATACAGCCCTATTGCCAGTTGTGGCAAATGCAGATGCAACACAGAGTATCTGGATGTATGATGCCATAGGTATAATCTATGGTGTACCAGGCCAACACAGATTATCCATCAACTAGCTGGGACCATCTGCATTACTTATTGGTAGCCTAACATGTCAATAATGTTACTAAGTGAAACATAGCTTTTACGAAGGCTGCTAACAGTGACTACTTTTAGGGAAACTATGAAACTGTATAGTAGAAATGACAGAGAGGGAAGTAGCGATGAAAGGATAGATCACTCTTACCTGAAGAGGGCATGGGATTTAGCAGCTCCCACGTGGTTGGCTAGCTTGGAGCTAGGTGCAATCAATCCTCCTTGCATGTGCAGTCAATAGGCTGATGCTTAGAAAGTACCGACTTTCATAGAATGAAATGTGATTGCGTTGGTGTTGAATGCCCTGAAAGTACAGCGGAAGCCCCTTATATAGTTTTAGAAAAGTGGGCTAGCACCGGATTGCTTATGGGATATTACAACCACGTGGCAAGCCCTCATAAAAACCTAGTGTTACTACTTAATGTACAGAAAAGTACTAAAGTAGCTACAATTAGTGGAACCCTTTATTGCTAACAGGGCCCATTGTCTAGCTGACTGCTACCTTAGCATGCACTACTGTTACGATCTCCTCCTACTTATAAAAATTTTGTCCTCAAAATGGACACAAGTAATACAACGGAGTAGGGGAATAAACATGCTCATGTACTGTAACCAGTTGTGGATGGAAAGGGATCCAAAGCTCAAGAGATAGGGAAAATCCTGCATAATATTCTCAGGCTGCCCTGTTGAGTCTTCCTCTGGTAACCATTTTGACTTAATGTAGTACTCCACCAAAACCTTATTTCTGAGGATTTTGTCTCTATAGCCCAATATCTTTTCTGGTATGTACTCTTTTTGCCCAGATTCATCCATAGGAGGCAATTTTTCTGCAATTGGAATATCTGCTCCCACATGCTTTTTAAGCAAGGATATATGGAATACATCATGGATCTTGGTGGAAGGAGGCAGGTCCAACTGGTAGGCTAAATCACCGACCCTTTTAAGAAATTTGTTGCTCCCTTTCAGTGAGGCATACCTATGCGTGTGCAGTCTGAGATATATCCACTCGTCCTCCTGAAATTCACCATACCTTCTTTTCTGATCAGCATACTCCTTCATTTGAGATTGTGAAGATAATCTTGGGCCAACTGTAAGATGACTTGCATTCTGTGCACCTCATGCATGCTGATCAAGAAGGATTTCGTTTTGAATTGTAGAAGGCAATTTGAAGGATTTGGTTTTGACATCCATACAAATGCCTTGTGGAGTTATAACAGAGTTCTGCTAGGCACAACCATCTGTCCCAGGACATTTGTGTTTCAAAGCAAAAGTGCCTCAAGTACTCTTCCACCCACTTATTGCAGTTTGGCCATCTGATCGGGGATGGTATGCTGTGCTAGGTGCCAATTTTGTTCCTATTTGTGAGAAAGATGCTTCCAAAAACCACTCAAACTTTGCATCCCTGTCACTTACTCTCTCTTGTTGGAGAACATTCAACCTGAATATGTTCTCCACAAATTGATTGGCCACTTGTGAGGAGGTATAAGACTGGGCTGTCTTGGTCATCCTATCTTCAACCACAAAAATACTGCTCCCATCCCTGGGCAGACCAGTAATGAAATCCATGTTGATTCGTGTCCACTTACCTTCAGGAATAGGTAAGGGGTGTAAGAGACCTGCGGGATGAATGTTTTCAGTTCTGTTTTCCTGACAATGCTCACAGCTCTTGACATAATGCACTACATCCTTCCATAACCCCTTCCAATAAAAGCTCCGTTTCACCTCGCCCAGCCCAATGTGCCCTGCCATGGGAAAACTATGCATTTTTGCCAAAATCAGATTCTTGAAGGAGGAATAAGGAACCAAATAAACTCTGTCCAAGTACCATAGGAGTCCATTCTTCAGGTTATACTGTGGGTAATCCATGCAATGTAGGTCGTGAAGGGCCATAAAAATAATAGCAGACTCAGGGTGTTCCCGATACTCTTCCAAGATATCATGAGTCCAATCCATATAGACTGCATGGCCTTGACATGACCACAATCTAGATAGAGCATCAGCTATCACATTCTCTTTCCCTCTTTTATATTTGATATCAAAGTCATACCCTTGTGCAAACTCCAACCACCTTTGTCTAGAAATACCTCAATGACATATGGTCTGTCCTTACCTTAAAGTGGCTACCATATATGTAGTGATGCCATTTGTTGATAGCATGTAGCTAGTCCCTGCTATGCATGATGGAGTTTATGGTTTTCAATCTTATGAGTGACTATCGTGAGATTGAAACTGCACTATGTTGTGTTTTTAGAGGATGAGTTTGGGAATGTTCCTGGATTCATCTAGGTATATGCCATTTGTTGATAGCATGTATGATAGCAAGCATCTCCTTATCATTGGTCGCGAATATTTACTCCTTATCACTCAGTTTCCTGCTCTATAAGAAATTACTCCATGACCTTGTTTGAAAACCAGCTCCTATATTGAGGCATGGTTACATGATGTATTCCGCTTTGAGCTTGCTCTCGCGGGTTTTTTCTCTTACTTAATAGAAGTCTCTTTCTTGAAAAAAAAAAAAACCCAGCTCCTATGCCTTTTCCACTTGCATCCACCACAAAGCTGGACATGTCAAAATTGGGGCTGTCATGAGGGCTTTCTTAAGATCATTGAAGGCTAATTGAGCACAAGGGTCCCATACAAAAGCTTGCTCTTATAAGCAATTACTCCATGGCCTTGTTTGAAAACCAGCTCCTATGCCTTTTCCACTTGCATCCACCACAAAGCTGGACATGCCAAGATTGGGGCTGTCATGAGGGATTTCTTAAGCTCATTGAAGGCTAATTGAGCACAAGGGTCCCATACAAAAGCTCCTTTCTTGAGCAAATCAGTAAGTGCAGCTGCTCTTTTGGCATAATTCTTGATGAATCTTCTGTAAAGTGATGTCAAGCCAAGAAATCTTCTTAACTGAGTGAGTGTAGAAGGGACTGGCTACTGTTTAATCACTTGTGCCTTGGAAGGATCCACTGAAATACCTTCAGGAGTGATAATGTAGCCTAGGTATTCCACCTTTTGCACCATACAAGAGCACTTGGAGGGCTTGGCATAAAGTTGGTGCATTCTGACAGCCTCCAAAACTTTGGCAATATGCTGTAGATGATCCTCTTTATTCCTATTGTATACGAGGATATCATCAAAGGATACCAACACAAAGTTGGAGAGGTAAGGACAAAGGATTAAGTTCATCAAATATTGGATGGTAGCAGGGGATTTAATGAGTTCAAAAGGCATCACTTTGAACTCATAATGCCCTCTTTCCGTTCTGAAAGCAGTTTTATATTCATCACCCTCCTTAATTCTTAGTTGGTGGTACTTTGACCTGAGGTCTATCTTAGAGTAGTATTTAAATCCCTTTAGTTCATCCAAGAAGTCATCCACCCTAGGGATTGGGAATCTGTTTTTAATAGTGTCATTTTATTGAGCTGTCTATATAGTCAATGCATAGTCTGAAAGCACCATTGTTCTGTTTCACTAGAGAAACAGGGGATGCAAATGGGGATTGACTATGGGTGATGATCCATACTAGACGACTTCTGGAAAGTCCCCAATATGTTTCTCCTTGGAGTTGTGTTTGGGCTCATATAATTCTGCTAGCTGCATAGCCCATCCAAGGACTTGGGCCTAGATATGAAGCAATAGATGATTGTAGCCCATGTATAAACCTGATCATCCTCTTCTTATCATTAACTCCTTTCACAAAAACAAGGAGAGGTTCCAAAATTGTTTAATATAGTGCTTGACTGAACCATTCTGCGACAAATCATACCAATGGCACACATATTGATCCACAATCAAAGGTGAGGGAAAGGTAACAACTCCTCCCATGTAGCCAAAGCGGGTCTGAGTCCACTGTCAACTTCTAATGTAATGCCTCCACCATGTGTGAGCATATTTCTCAAGATGTACTGCTGCAAACTGAAAGTTGGCAGCATCATCTCTAGGGCTTAATTTGAAGTAATCCTCCAGCTTGCTTAGCCATTCGTGTAACTCATTAGTTGAAGTAGTCTCCCCCTTGAACTTCTGCAAAATAATATTGTCCTTATAGTCCTTGCCGATACTTGATCCTTGTTCCATCTCCTTCTGAATAAATCTATGATGTATCACGCTCAGATGTATCATCGAGGAGGCGAGGGCACGGAAGCAGAGGGTTTATTGCTGCTTTGTGGATTTTCGCAAGGCATTTGACACGGTTCCGAGAGCCCGCCTCATACGGCACCTACGAGATTTGGGTTATGACCAAGAGATCATCTGGGCTGTCATGGCACTTTACGAGAGAGTTTCAGGTAGAATTCGTGCAGGATCTGGATGGGCAGACGAGATCATGAGCACCATCGGGGTCAAACAAGGGTGTCCTTTGTCGCCTACCTTGTTTGGCCTCTACATTGACAAGCTTGAGACAGTGATGCAGACACAGGGGGGTGTAGGTTGCTCTCTTGCGGGCACGCTGATCTAGATATTGCTCTACGCAGATGATGTAGCTCTCGTCTTCCTGGGCAGAGGGGCTCCAGAGACACCTAGACGCACTACAGTCCTTTCGTGAGTCTCATGATTTGAAGGTCAACCTGGGTAAAACCAAGGTCGTGATCTTCAAAACATCTCGAGCCATCATGCGTCAGGAGCAGTTCACATTTGAGGGGTCACCTGTTGAGATAGTTTCATCATACATTTATCTTGGGGTTATCTTTTCTAGACCCAACTTCACTATGAGACCCGCAATGCAAACACGCTTGAGCAGAGGGCAGACTAGAGAGGCAGTGCTTCTGCTCGCACTTTTAGGATCCACGCACCAAGGGTTTGCTTTTTGACTCCTTGGTTCGCCCAACGGGGATATACGGTAACCCTTGTTGGGGGCCAGACTTGTCGGATACAGAGTGGACCCATGTGGAGAGGGGCTGCAGGTTCTCATGTTATCACGGATGATTCGTGGTAAGCCATCCATTCCTCATCAGATCATTCAGGTTGAGTTTGGGTCACCTCCTTTACAGCTAGATGCTGCATTTCAGGTCATCACGTACCTGTACTGAGTTAGGGAATATGGGGATTACACCTCGGGGCGTAGCAAGCTACCATGGATAGCTCTATTCTCTTCTGTGGCACTTGCAGCAGGCGGGACTAGAGGTGCTGGTATGCACGTACAGAGAGATGGTTTGAGCGACTGGGGCTTCACATGGATAGACTACCTCCCTTCCAGTACAACATGGATGCTCCGTTCTCTCCCCTCCTATCACACGAGGTCAACCAGGTTATCTGTGAGGATCTACTACAGCTACACACATTTCGGACCTGGTTGGGACCGAGTGAACTCCCAGTGAAGCTTAGCTTCTACAGAGATCACTTCTTACATATCACAGCGGAGGGTTTCATTGACCCACCAGGATACACACAGATTCACCTACCCCACTCGCTAAGAATCTCTCTTGGGCAGCAGTTCCGGGTCTCTTCACACAGACTTCGCATTGAGAGCGGTAGAGCAGAGCGACTACCCAGGGAGAGGCGCCTATGCACACTGTGTGACATGCAAGAGGTTGAGACAGAGGAGCATTTCATCTTTAGGTGTCCTGTTTAGTATGAGATCCGAGGGCGTTTCCATTGCCTCTTCAGGGATAGCTATGTTAGAATTATAGATATAATTCAGCAGTGACCAATGTAATTTAATAAGCTAGTTAGGGGCACTTTTTTCCTCCTTAAGAGGTTTTTTCCCCTAACCATAGTTAGTGCACTAACCATAACCATAGTTAGTGCACTAACTATGGTTAGTGACTACTAAGGTTTTGTCACTAGGACAAAACCTTATCTCTCGCTCTTTGAGTTGTTCTCTTTACACTCTTCTATTGCAACTCAGCTCTCAAGCTTTCAGCTCTCAAGCTCTCACTCTCTTGCTCTCTCTCTCTCTCCAATCTCTCACATTTGGTATTAGAGTAATTGATCCTGCTCCTTGCTTCTTCCCCGTTCAGCTCCAGCCTACAGCCCACGCTCCTGCTGCTACCTTCCGTACCTTCAGTACCTTGCCGTACCGTACCTGCCGCGTCCGTACCTGCGTGGCCGTCGTACAGCTCGTCGTCCGTACAAGTGAAGCGACGTACAGTCTGCATTTCCATTCCGTACAGCGAATCTTCAGCCGTACAGTCCGTCGCCAGACTGTACGGTTCGCCGTACAGTTCCGTATGGCTCGCTGTCACCATTCGCACCTGCACGTACCTGCTTTCGTACTTGCCGTACGGTTCGCTGTCACCATCCATACCTGCGCGTACAAGCCATACAACAGGTCATTGTCCCTACTTCCGTATAGGCTCTGCTTTCGTACAGGTCCTGATTCCGTACAGTCTGCGTCATAGCCGTACGGTTCTGTGTAACTATCCGTACAATATGTACTTTGTCGTACATTCGCACGTGTGGGAGATCCGTACGTGCTTTTTTGTACTCAGTCGTACATTCGTACTTGGTCGTCTGTACTCACTGTACTAGCAGACACTTGCAGTTCTTTGCTGTCATTTGGGTATTTTCAGGTTCTCAGTTACTTGCGAAGCAAACATTGCAGATAGATCTGCAGATTTGGTCTGAAATTTGGGGCTCTTGGTCAGAAATTGCAAATTTGGGGCTTTTAGTGAATTTGCCCCTTCCTGATTGCAATTTCAAGCTTGAAATTTGGGGCTTTCAGTTTTGCAGTACAATTTCTTGAAGAAATTTGGGGATTTTGTGATTACACAGCAATTTTGCAGTAAAATTTGGGGCTTTTGCAGACAGAGGGTAATTCTTGCAACATTTGGGGCTTTTGATCAATTTGCCCCTTTCTAGTTGCAATTTCGGGCCTATTTTGGGGCTTTTGTGTTGGGAGAGCAATTTCTGGAGATTTCAGCTCATACTGCCTTTCTTGAAGTGTTTTGCAGCACTTTTGGCGGATTCTGGAAAGTTTTTGATGCTTGGACAGATTTCTGACAGTGCAAGTATAGAAATCTGAGTTGCATTTACAGCCTGTCCTTGGCTGTGTTTTTTGGGAGTTGTGCATTCCATTCCCAGTAAGGGAATTCAGTTTTGTATCTGCTTAAATCTCTTTCTCAGATAGGGCCCAGCAAAATCAGAATGACTTCCAGTTCGGTGGTCTTTCACAGGAAGACAAGTTGGATGGTACCAACTTCTTCCTCTGGAGTTTTATGGTACGCAATATTCTGATTTCTCGCAATTTATGGGATTATGTGAATGGGGGTGAGATCCGACCATCAGGTATGGCACCTAATACCCCTCCTTAGCAAGGAGGTGGAAGAGGTCGTGCACAGGGTGCAGCTGCAGAACAAGTTGTTGGTGCAGCTATAGCCACTACTCCAGATTAGAAGAGATGGGATTCACGGGATGCCTTAGCTTTGTCATGCATCTCTCTTTCAGTGAAAAGATTTATCATTCCGCATATCCGGTCGTGTAAGACCTCGAAGGCAGCGTGGGATATTTTAGAAAGCATATATGCAGCCCGGAATGATGCAAGGGTATCTTTCTTGAAAAGAGAGTTAAGTAATACACATATGGAAGAGGGTGACTCCATGTCAGTCCACCTCACAAAGTTACAGGATCTCAAAGAGTAATTATTGAACATAGATGAGATTATTCCTGATTTAGAGATGATTACTACCACTCTGAATTCTCTTCCTGAGTCTTATCTCAGGTTTCATACCTCGCTGAACGTATCATTGAGGGGGGGTGCAAATCCTCTCACTTTTCATGAGTTGATAGGACTTCTGCTTCAGGAAGAGCAGACCAGGAAAAATTTGGCTTCACGTGCAGGTGAACAAGCTATGCTCTCAAAGTTTAAATAAAAAACAAAGGGACAGGCAAAGACATCAGTAAATCAGCCTTCTAGTGGGTCAGGACAGCCTTCACATAAGGCTAAAAATGATGCAAGTAAGCCCAAGAAGAAGGGTTTTTGTCACCACTGCAAAAAGCCAGGTCATCACATTGCAGAATGCAGGAAAAGGCTTGCAAAAGAGAAGAAAAACAGTTCCGGTATGGCTGTTTCACGGTATGGCTGTTTCAGATCAGCTCCTCATGCATCTGACAGTGGGGATGCTGCAGCCAACTTTGTTGTACAGGATTATGCCTTTTTATCTTGCATTTGAGATTCTAGGCTGGCTGCTCCAGATGCTCGGGATAGTACAGCCACTTGTAATGATGATACATATGCATTTTTGACTTGCAGTTATGACTCTTCTACGGATGCATCTGCTTTCAGTGTCAATGAAACACTGAACACTTGGTATTTTGACAGCGGTGCATCCAAGCACATCACTTCTAGGACGTGTCTTTTTACTTCCTTGCATCCACCTCCCGTTGGTAAGAAAGTCACTTGTGCCAATAACTCATCATATTCAGTACGTGGCACAGGAGATGTTGAGCTTACTGCCATTGATGGCTCAGTTTTCAGACTTTCAGATGTCTTATATGTGCCTGGTATCACCAAAAATCTTCTTTCAGTGTCCACTCTTAACAGAGCTGGATTTCAGGTCATCTTTGAGGATGACAAATGTGCTGTCCGAGACAGGGAAGATGATTATGCCTTAAGATTATCTGGTACTCTGCTGCGTGGGCTTTTTCAGCTTGATCTTTTTGAGAAAGGAGCAGCCCATGCTCTTGCAGTTTCTACCCCTACTGCTGCCATACAGAATGCAGAATTATGGCATGTCCGATATGGCCACATGCACTACAACAGCTTGATGACACTTCAGAAGCATTCTATGGTTGATGCATTGCCACCTCTTGAGATACCTCCTCCACATGCCTGTGAAGAGTGTATTTTAGGCAAGATGCATAGATTTCCCTTCAAAAGGGATGGTTCAGTTAAAGCTGTCCGCAAATTACAGCTTATACACAGTGATGTCTGTGGTCCCATGAGGACTCCATCATTGCATGGTCATCTCTACTTTGTTACCTTTATTGATGATTACTCCAATTTCACTTGGGTCTTTGGGCTGAAGCGCAAATCAGAAGTGTTCATGGTGTTTAAACACTTTTCAGCCATGGTTGAAAATGAAACCGGACAAGATACAGACATTGCGCACAGATAGAGGTGGGGAATACTTGTTTGCAGATTTTGATGCTTTTCTGAAAGGCAAGGGTATTGTGCATCAGCTCACAGTGAGGCTGACCCCTCAGCAAAATGGCAAAGCTGAAAGGAAAAGTAGAACTCTCATGGAGATGGACAGATGTATGCTGAAAAGCAAACACATGCCTCACAAATTATGGCTTGAGGGTCTGATGTGTGCCAATTACATTTTGAATCGGGCTCCCACTAAGGCTTTAAAAACAAAAACTCCCTATGAGGTCTGGAATGGGAGAAAGCCTTCAGTGGATCATTTCCGAGTCTTTGGATGCCTTGCTTATGCTCATGTGCCAGTTGAATTTAGGCACAAGTTGTCAGATAAAGCCATTAAGTGCATATTTGTTGGGTATAGTGCAGAAAGCAAGGGGTACCGTCTCTACAATCCTGCTACACGCAAGATCATTGTCAGTAGAGATGTGATTTTTGCAGAAAATTCAGCTCACACTCAGGCTGAATTTCAAATGCCTTCTTCTTTAGAGGATGTCTTTGAGGGGTTGCTACCCATTGCCTTGGGTTCCCCTGCTGATATTTCTGATGCAAATCAGAATTTACAGCCACCTCCTGATGCTTTAGTTCCGCCACAGGATGTCTTGCCACCTCCACAGGCAGTGGAACAGGTGGTGCAGCAAGAAATTGCAGACATACATGCAGCAAAAACAGTCCCAAACTGGCTATTACAGACTCTCAGGGAGAGTAAAATTGATGCTCCGTTACTTGGCAGGACTCGCAGTGTAGCAAGGCACATGGAAGGTGCTAATTCAGTGGAATCAGCATATGCAGGTACTCTTCTTGATGAGGAGGAGCCTGCCACATTCGAAGAGGCAAAGGACAATGTGCATTGGATGAATGCCATGCACGATGAGTTGCAGTCCATTGAAAAAAATCAGACTTGGGATGTTGTAGACTTGCCACTAGATAAACATGCCATTGGCACACGATGGGTTTTCAAGGTCAAACAGAAGCCAGAGGGCTCCATTGACAGATACAAGGCAAGGTTGGTTGCTAAAGGCTATGCTCAGAAAAAGGGCATAGATTATGAGGAGACATTCGCTCCTACATCCCGGATGACCACCATCCGATCAGTTATTGCAATGGCTGCACATTTTGAGTGGAATGTTCATCAGTTGGACATAAAAACAGCCTTCTTAGATGGAGACTTGCTGGAAGAGGTGTATGTCAAACAACCTCCAGGCTGTGAAATTACAGGAAATGCACTTCAAGTATGCAAGCTAAACAAAGCTTTGTATGGGCTGAAACAGGCCCCTCGTGCATGGTATGCCAAGATTCATGCCTTTTTGACCAGCAAGGGGCTGCACAATAGTCCTACTGAGAGCACCCTCTACATCAAGATGGATGGGGGGGAAATTTTAGTCATCCTTCTTTATGTCGATGACTTTCTGCTCACAGGGTCCAATGAAGACAAAATTGCAGATTTCAAAGCTGATTTGCAGACCAACTTTGACATGTCAGATTTGGGGCTGCTTCACTTTTATTTGGGGATCCAGTTCTCTCATGAGACACGTGGCACTGTTATGTCTCAGTCCAAGTATGTGCAGAAACTCTTGGACAGATTTAACATGCATGATTGTAAGCCCATAGCCACTCCCATGGAGCCGGGGCTGAAACTCACAATGCATGATGCAGGAGAATTAGTTGATGCCACACTTTACAGTCAGGCTGTTGGATGCCTCATATATCTCTGCAACACTAGACCTGATATTCAGTTTGCAGTATCTCAAGTGAGCAGGTACATGCACAGCCCAAAAACTATGCATTGGCAGGCAGTTAAGCGCATCTTCCGTTATTTGCAGGGCACGAAGTCTTTTGGCTTGCTATTTCCCAGGGGGGGTGACTTGCACATGCATGCCTACAGTGATTCAGGTTGGGCTGGTGATTATGACACTAGGCAGTCCACTAGTGGCAATTGTTTCTTTTTGGGTAAATTTTGCATTTCTTGGCTAAGCAAGAAACAATCTACAGTGGCTACCTCATCATTTGAAGCTGAGTACAGGGCAGCTTTCACAGCAACAGTTGAATGTGTCTGGCTGCGACGTCTATTTGCTGATCTTCATATGTCTTTGGAGGGTCCTTCTCCAATTCTCACTGATAGTCAGAGTGCCATTGCAGTGGCAAAGAATCCAGTGTTTCATGCTCGCACGAAGCACATTGAGGTTCACTATCACTACGTCAGAGAGAAGTTGCATGCAGGAGAGATCAGTATGATCTTTGTGTCCACACATGACAACATTGCAGATATTTTCACCAAAGCACTACCACATGAAAAGCTTGAGGCATTTCGCAGTGCCCTAAACTTATATCCGTTTGGTGATTGATCAGCCTTGTACATGACATTGGCACTGCAGGGGGTGTTAGAATTATAGATATAATTCAGCAGTGACCAATGTAATTTAATAAGCTAGTTAGGGACACTTTTCCCTCCTTAAGAGGTTTTTTCCCTTAACCGCAGTTAGTTCACTAACTATGGTTAGTGACTACTAAGGTTTTGTCATCCAAAACCTTATCTCTCACTCTTTGAGTTGTTCTCTTTACACTCTTCTATTGCAACTCAGCTCTCAAGCTTTCAGCTCTCAAGCTCTCACTCTCTTGCTCTCTCTCTCTCACAAGATCATTCTAGCAGAGTTCGGCGCCTCACCCCTACAGCTTGATGCGGCTTTCCAGGATATCACTTATCTCCACAGAGTCAGGGATTTCAGCTCCTCCGCCGACGGTCGCCTCCGCCTACCTTGGCTAGCCCTATCCTCCTCTATGGCCTTATCCGTTGATGGGGACCAGTGATGCTGGTATAGTCGTCTTTCCAGTTGGTTCACTTGACTGGGCCTCGACTTAGACCGGTTGTCTCCTTTTCAGTACAGCCTCGACGCTCCACCATCTCCCCTCTCCCCCACTGACCAGGAGGTCAACCGGCTCATTCGAGCGGATCTGCTTCAGCTCCACCCCTGGCGGACATGGTTTCTTCACTCCGAGCTTCCTGTGAAGCTCGACTTCTACCGCCAACACTGCCTCCAGATCTCACAGGAGGGCTTCATCACACCTCCGGGTTACACACAGCTTCATCTACTACATGCGCTCTGGATCTCCCTCGGTCAGCTTAGGGTTTCATCACACCGATTACGGACCCACGAGAGGGCCGCCTTTGCCCACTTTGTGACTTGCAGGAGATCGAGTCGGAGGAGCACTTTGCTTTCAGATGTCCTATCTATTATGCCATCCAAGGCTGGTACCACTGCCTCTTCCGCGACGGATTCGGCCCCCTCCCACACATGCTGCAGTTCTCGGATCAGTGATGCCTAGCCGCTTTCTTACATGAGATGACTTGCCACCGAGATACCTCTCTCCGAGCACGGCAACACGTGCAGCACACACAACGTGAGGACACCCAGTGGCCCATCACTGATTTCTTCCAGTCACAGGATACCTCTCCTCAGTCTAGCCGACGACGCGGACGTGAGCGAGAGCCAAAGCCACGAGAGCTGCGCCAGCGGACAGACTCGCACATTCGGGTCCATGACATCTCGTCTCTACTCTCTGCGCGTCCCACCGGGGTTACTGTTGCCCTCATCCACAGGGCCACCCGCCCCCCCTCCCACGACCGAGCTCGACTAGGCCGCGTGACGTCAGAGGCCAATCATCTATCGCAGGGTTTTTTCCGGCCTCCCATTTGACGGCCCCTCTATGATTGATTTCTGATGATCACCACCTGCACATATATTTTGTATCTCCCCCCGGCCCCATTTTTGGTGCCCTCCCCTTCTTTTTTGTATCATCTGGAGGTTGACACATATTTTTTGTATCAGGACTAGACACACCGTCCTTCATAACCTCTTTTTTGTAGAAACGGTTGGCTGGCCCGTTTTGAGACCGCCACCGTTATGCTCATTGTATCAGTTATCTTTAGTCTCATAGACCTTCACGGTCTTTCGAAGACTTTAATAAACTTTCTTTCTTTCTTTCTCTCTCCAATCTCTCACAAGCTATGGGATTTTGGCCCGTTTCCTCTCCTACCCGGACCAGTGGTGTTTGGCAGGTTTCATTCATGAGGCACTTAGACACCGCGAGAGGATACTCCGAGCACGGAGACAGGAGCAGAATTCTTTCTTGGTTGATCCCTCTCAGAGCTCTATCATGGAGTTCTTTAAGCTAGATCACATGGACCCCCACGAGATGAGGCCTCCACATGACCGTGACCCGGAGCCTGTGACCCGACAGAGGGTCGACACACAAATCACACTTGGGGACATCCCCTCCTTGTTTCGAGTCGGAGCCCGACCGACGGGGGTCACAGTAGCCTTGGTCAGACACAGAGCTACGACTAGGAGACGTGCCAGGACCGCAGCTCTCTATTGCCGACTTCATGCCTCCACTGCCTCATCCATCCTGATATTTTGATGCCGCTGATGATGATGATGTTGAGATTGATATATAGTCGACCATGGACATGACTATGTTGTACTCTAGGACTTAGTACTGCCATTTTGCATTTTTGCATTTTGCATTGGTATGGATGCTCGTTTAGTAGCTCCACTACCACAGCTTGTTGTGTCAGGATTTTCACAGTCTCATAGACCCATCGGTCTTCCGAAGACTTTAATAAACTTTCTTTCTTTCTCTCTTTACGTATAGTCTTCACATACTGTGTGAAGGTCATATCTTCTCTCACATCAGGGTCTAACTGATTGTAGGAAATAGTTGTCGAGACAGAAATTCACCTCTCTTGAGGATGCTTCATATACTTTGGAAAAGCTAGGCACACCATCAGGGCCTGTTCCATGAGCTGGACTATATTCTGAACCTCTAGTATGAGAGATTGTTGTGGATGTGCCCTTTTGGCTTCAGCCATGAACTCACACTTGCTTGGATTCATTCAAGTCTGACCGAGATCCATAGGCCTCTTAGGTTGCCCATCCTTGGCACACTCCTTTTCTTTCTCCTCCGAATACTATTTCAGCTTTTGCATTGGATGACCAGCCTCATCCTTTACGGATGCCCCACTTGGGGCACGCGATATGTGTAGGTTTTACTGGGAAAGGCTAGAGACTATTACATAAACGTTTTCTGATAGGGGAGTCAGGGGTTAAGGCACAGACACCCTACACCATCCTACTAGCCGAAACATGTATGCTACCTCTAGAGGGGGAAGCATTATGTGAATTCATGGCTTAGCTCAACAAAGTTGAGAAGATGGATGCCAGTAGGATATAGAGAGGGAATGGAGTGGATGGAAGCTATATAGATCATGGGATGGCACAGAGAGGGAATGGGGTGGATGGAACCATGGGGTATAACAACCGCTGATATACCAGAAGATGCATGTGAAATAAGGGAGATTGTGATGCAGAAAATGCAGTTTTATAAACAGAAAATTGACCCGTAAACAAAAATGCAGTTTTATAAACAGAAAATTAACTAAATGGACGGCTGTGAAGTGTACAAATACCTTGCGGAGTACATATCAACATTTAAAAGGCTAGTTTACATGATCTCAAGCTAGAGAGGGGCAGATGGGCAAGACCCAGATCCCAGAGAGGAAAGAACCTGCAAAATCTGCTCCATAGTGGAAGTAGAAAATGAACAGCATGTACTTTGTAGAGCCTATGCACACATCAAAGAAGGCTATGGGGACAGCAGAGATCTTAAATATCTGCTGGAGCGGCCAACTAAAAAGCTAGGAAGCTACTTGAAAGAGATTTTGGAACATCGTAATAAGGTATTGGGTCTTAGCACACAAGCTAGCCCAACAAGTACTCAATACATGGCAAGTTTGTAATATTTTCTCTCACTAGATGTAGGGATCGCTATTAGTTGATAGTGATCGCGAGTCCCATAGATCCCAAAGGGTCTCCCGCGGACTTTAATAGTCATATCATATCATCTCTCTCTCTCTCTCTCTCTTTCTCTCTCTCTCTCTCTCTCTCATGACCCGGTTCACCTCGTGGTAGGCTGAGCAGAATCGATGGAGCCTCAAGGCTCTATTGAAACGGTGGTAGTCTATCCATATGTAGTCGCAAGCCCTCAAACCATTTGGGTGCCCGAGCATGCCAGCTCCTCTGATCCCCCTTTACCTCCAATGCAATGGATGAAGTCAAGGCCAGCCATGGCAATCTGTGCATCGCATTGCCTAAGTCCCTAACTCTATGGAGGTAAGTGACTTCCGGAAAGACTCATCGAGCTGTAGAGGGGTAGCCCAAAACTTTGCTAATAAAATATGATGTAGGACCGATGTCTTGCTATAGATCATCCGATCAAGAAGCATACCCTATAGTCTCTCTATGTAGGACTAGTCTGTCTCCGAGAGAGAAAGAAAGAAAGAAAGAACAAAGTTTATTAGAAGTCTTTGAAAGATTGAAGGTTCTATAAGATTGAAAGAAACGTGATACAATGAGCTGGAAGGGTGGAGTCTCTAATCGGGCATCATCACCCACAATAGGCACAATATATGCAAATCATAAAAGATCTAATATATGAGAGAGATTTGGATCCGTGGCTAGGGTGGAAGCTCAGGGGGCAGTGAGCACTGACATTGGTTTGTGAGTGTGACCTGCTGTGGTCTCCTAGCAGCAGCCCTACGTCTGACAAGAGGCATTGTAACTCCTATCGGTCCTAGCCCTGATCTAGTGAACATGGATGGAAGATCCCCAAGCATGACGCGTGCGTCAACCCGTTGTTGAGTTTGTCATGTCGTTGGCTTTGGATATCGGCCTCATTGACTACGGGTGATTTGCGGGTCCATACGATCTGGCTGGGAAAACTGAGTGATCATGCTCTGGATAGAGTCTGGCTGCATGCCCTGATCTCGCCTTTGTATCTTGAACAAGTGCTCTTTGTGTCCAACGATCTCATGGATGAAGGGGGCAAGGCATCTCTATTTTGGATAAGAGAAGAAGCTGGAGAAGGGTTCGAAACCATCTTTGAAGAGACAGGTACAATGACCTCGAATCTCATAGTACACAGGACACAACAGAGAGACAAAGAGAGAGAGAGAGAGAGAGAGAGAGAGAGAGAGAGAGAGAGAGAGAGTTTATTAAAGTCTTCGAAAGATCGATGGGTCTATGAGAGTGTGAAAATCTTGATACTACAAGCTGTGGTAGTGGAGCTACTAAACGAGCATCCATACCAATGCAAAATGCAAAAATGCAGAATGGCAGTACTAAGTCCTAAGTACAACATAGTCATGTCGATGGTCGACTATATATCAATCTCAGCATCATCATCAATATCATCATCATCATCGGCGGCAGCAAGATATCAGGATGGATGAGGTAGTGGAGGCATGAGGTCAGTGGAGGCATGAGGTTGGCAATAGAGTGCTGTTGGCTACTCAGAGGTGCGGTCCTGGCACGTCTCTTGGTCGTAGCTCTGCGTTTGACCAGGGCTATTGTGACCCCCGTCGGTCGGGCTCCGACTCGAAACAAGGATGGGACGTCCCCAAGTGTGATTTGTGCGTCGACCCTCTGTCTGAGCTGTCGGGTCACAGGCTCTGGGTCACGGTCATGTCGAGGCCTCGTCTCGTGGGGGTCCATGTGATCTAGCTGAAAGAACTCCGTGATAGAGCTCTGAGAGGGATCAGCTGAGGAAGAAGTCTGCTCCTGTCTCCGTGTTCGGAGTATCCTCTCGCGGTGTTTAAGTGTCTCATGAATGAAACCTGCCAAACACCACTGGTTTGGGTAGGAGAGGTGCTTGAGTTGCCGTGTCACTGGCTTTGGGTCCTGATCATGCCTAGGACCTAGAGGTGTGATCTTCGTATGCCCTGCTCAATATAAGTAGGTAATGACCTGAAATGCTGCATCGAGCTGCAATGGTGAAGATTCAAACTTAGCTTGAATGATCCGGTGAGCAACTGATGGCTCACTGGCAATCATTAGTGATAGCATAAGAATATGTAGTCGCTCCACATGAGCCCACTCAGTATCTGACAAGTCCGGCCCCCAACAAGGGCTGCCCATCCCTGCCGGTCGAACCAAAGAGTCAAAGAGTAGACATTTGGTCCGAGGGTCCTGAAAATGTGAACGTAAGCGATACCTCTCCAACCTGGCTAATGAGGTCCGGAAAAGATAATCCCCAGGTAGGTATATGATGAAACAATCTCAACCGGTGACTTGTCAAAAGTAAACTGCTCCCGATGCATTGTGACCCGAGATGTGTTGAGATCATGACCTTGTTTTTACCAAGTTTCACCTTCAAATCATGTGACTCATAGAAAGACTGTAGTGCATCTAATTGCCTGAATCAAAGTGTCGGCAAGAGAGCATCCAGCCTCCCCTAGTGTCTGCATGACTGCCTCAAGCTCATCGATGTAGAGGCCAAACAAGGTGGGTGATAAAGGACATCCTTGTTTTGACCCCAATCGTACTCAGAGTCTCATCCAGCAACCTGACATGTCCTCTATGCCCATGCCCACTACCTGCCTTTTGTTTACTACGTAGAATGTACGGTTGCACTTCGCCGGCTCCACAACCGGAAAGCACAGGATCATGAGGTGCTATAGACAGATCATTTTGCACATGGGCAAGAGGTTCTAGCCCCGATTCTTGCACAGATGTTCAACCACGCAGTTTGTCACGGCTTCCCACTAGCATGGAGCAGCACCACTATCGTACCGATACTCAGCGTAGGAGATCTCATGGACATTGGGAACTATCGCACCCTCATGATTGGCCACACATTGGCCAAGATCTATGGTGGATCGGTACTAGAGAGGGAGATCAGCAATCATAGAGGCACAGGGGCAGCGAGCACTAGGACAGGCAGAATTCAGGAGGCAGCACTCTAGTCTACACGACATTTTCACTTTGAGGGCTATCATTGAGGTTGTTGGCTCTGAAAACAAGGTATGCCGGCTGAGAAAAGCCCTTTATGGGCACCCCGGGCATGGTATGCTAAAGTTCATGCACACTTACTGTCCCTTGGTTTTCAGAATAGCCCCACAGAGCCCACTCTTTATGTCCGTGGGAGTGGATCTGATTTTCTAGTGCTGATTTTATATGTGGATGACATGCTGATCACGGGCCCTGACACTCAGCATATTGCAGCTTTCAAGGCTGATTTGCAGCAAGCTTTTGAAGTGTCAGACATGGCACAGCTGCACTATTATTTGGTCATTCAATTTGCTCATGTTGAAGGGGGTATCATAATGTCACAATCCAAGTATATTGGACAGCTCCTTGATCGTTTTTAGTTTGAGGATTGCAAGCCAATCTCTACTCCAGTGGACCCTGGCTTGAAATTTTCGGCTCATGATGGGAGCCCACCATGTGATATCACTTTTTACCAGTAGGCTGTTGGATGTCTCATTTACTTATGCCACACGAGACTTGACTTACAGTATGCAGTATCCCAGCTCAGCAGGTTCATGCACATGCCTAGTTCACAGCATTGGTAGGCAGTGAAGAGAGTCTTTAGATATCTCAGAGGCACTCAGGATTTAGCATTGGTAGGCAGTGAAGAGAGTCTTTTATGATGATCAGGGTTCACTTACCATGCATGCTTACACGGATGGTGACTGGGCAGGTTGTTCCAACACAAGAGTGTAACATACCGCCATCTGTTTTTTACTTGGCAGTTCATGTATCTCTTGGCTAAGCAAGAAGCAACCAACAGTTGCCTCATCCAGCTGTGAGACTGAGTACAGGGCAGCCTTCACCGCTACAATAGAGTGTGTCTGGCTTTGACAGTAACTTACAGATCTTGATGTTCGCCAAACATCCTCCACTATGGTCTACACTGACAGCGGATGCGTCAATTTTACGAGCAAAAACCTATGAGCAGGTTTATATGAGCGTGTTTTTCAAGAGATTTTAAAAATAGTATTTCTTTAGGAAACATGGTTTACACTTTTATTTTCATTAGAACTAGATCCCTTTATCATTAAAAAAACAGACTAGTCACTCATTCATCTTTACATAACATAAATCTTCTTATTCATAGACATCCTTTTGTACCCTTGTTATTATCTTAAAAAAGTATTGAAAAATAATTCATTTAAGAAACGTCCCTCATAATCACTCTCAATATAATAATATTATACATAAATAATTACTTATTAAACACATTTATATCATATGGCAATATCTTTCAAGTGTTTTTATAGTATTAATAACAAGATATTTATGGACATGTTTCTACAGAAGTTTAAATTACTGTAAATAAGTATTAACTTGGGCTTATATATCACTCTCATAAAATACATGTAATATTTAATACTATATATGCAAGGTTTTCCAAAATATAACCCCATAGATGTGCTCAAATGGGGTTTTCCGATCAATTTGAGTGGCTGAATGACTATATTTGGACATTGGATGTGAAAGTTATGTCACTTTTAAAAGTGTTGTCCAGTAGTTTCGCCAGCGAAACTACCTTGAAAGACCTTGTTCAAAGGGGTTTCGCTGGCGAAACTACCTTGATGGCTTGCTTCAAGGAGTTTTCTTTGGAGAAACCCTTTCATGAAGATAGGTTGAGAGAGGTTTTTCAATGTCACCCCCTATTAAGTAAAAAGTTGTAAGAAGGATCATAAGGGAATTTTCATAGAGAAGTCTACTCTACATGTGGATTTCTTCAAAAGCCATCCCATTATGTTCTCACCATTCCCAAAGATTCACATAAATATTCGTGTATAAAATAGGCAATCATATAATACTTCTCATATTTCTAAGTGAAACTATGTTTTCTTCTGATCCATTTTTGTCATATTTTTGCATAGTTGGAAGCTCTTTTTTTCCTTCGCTCGGACGCTCGGAAGATTTCGCTTGGAAAATGCTCGTCCCCATTGACAACTAGAGTGCTTTGGCCATTGCGCGTTATCCAGTGTTTCATGCGCGTACCAAGCACATTGAAGTTCACTATCATTATGTTCGAGAGTGGTTGTCAGCAAGAGACATAGAGTTGTCCTACCTTCCCATAGAGGACAACATAGCAGATATGTTTACAAAGGCACTTCCTCGTCCTAAGTCGAAGTCTTTGGACAGGCTTTACACTTGGTTCCCTTTGTTACATGATCTGGCATACTTTGATGAACATGTGCCATGATGACCAAAAAATACCAAGTATTCTGAGACGTTTCCAGAATACTTCAGCCCATACCATGGAGGGGGGTTTGTAGGCCATCTTCTCCCGGTCGTATTGATTCCCTTTGGGCCCTAGTATGTGGCATGTAGCTTTAGTTATTGGCACTTAGGTCACCTAGTACTTTTAGTGTCTTATGACACCTAGTACTAGTGGTACCACTAGGACACTAGGTCCTAGGGTTCTCTTCTATAGTACTTTGCACTTTTATTTTTATTCTACTAGTTGATGTGACGGCTTCCACTTCTTACTCCACTCTTGTGCATCCTTTTGCTTCCGTGAGCCTACAATAGAGTGCTGTCGGCCACTCATGGGTGCGGCCTTGGCACGTCTCTTGGTCATAGCTCTGCGCCTAACAAGGGCTACAGTAACCCCTGTCGGTCGGGCTCCGACTCTAAACAGGGAGGGGATATCCCTAAGTGTAATTTGCGCGTCAACCTTCTGTGTGAGCTGTTGGGTCATTAGCTCTGGGTCTCGATTGTGTTGAGGCCTCGTCTCATCTTTGATGCATAAATCTTGGACATGACATGCCAATCATAATGGTCGTGTAATTGTCCGGGCTCACGGGATCCCTTGCCTTGTGAATGGGTGAGATAGTGTTAATGGTCCAAGTGCGTGGAAATTCCAAACAAATAGCTTCATTAAAGAGCTTTGCTAAGCTCGGGGCTAGGAGGTTAATGCAATGAACTCAGTGCATAGTCCCTCATGATCCTTCGCTTGACCATTATAAAGTTTTATTGCGGCATCCTTTACCCCCCCCTCAGTGAAGAGGGTGTAGGATGTGGAGTGTGGCATATGTGAGAGTTTAGGAATGATAGCTTTCCTCAAAGGAGACCGCCCGAGACGAGGGGTCACTCTGAACATAGCTCAGCGGATCCAGAGATCGAGGAGACCATGTCTCCCTCCGCCACCACATCTTGAGGCATCCAGATAGATGCAGATTCGAGACATTTTGCTGGTCATAGAAGAGCCACCACATTGCAGGGTTTCGAATTCTGAGTTCTAGTTCTACCTCTCACCCTAGGTCACATAGAAAATGATATGATAGAAATGATATGACATGTTTTGTACTTGATTTTGCTTGAGCTATTGAGCTCTTTATTTATGTCAACAGAGTATGCGCTTTACACCAGCCCTTGTGGCTTGTATGAGTTTTTCCCTTTTGGTGTATTCCACACTTCGTCCCATAGGCCCGCGAGGCATCCCACGGACGTTAATCTTCTCTCTCTCTCTCTCTCACACACACACACAACAAGGGAAAAGAAGTGATGCTTGAATGGACAGAAGTTGTTAAACAGGGATCAGGAGCTCCTTAAAAAGACCTCATTTCTGATACACTAGAGGAAGAGAAAAGAAGGGCCGGTAAAGCAATGAATGCCCTAGTTAGAGGCTTCACAGTGGGAGACACCCCAATGGCAAATGCCGAAGCCTTATTTGCCAAGATGGGAGTCAGCCTTTACATGCGAGGCAGCTTGGAGAGTAGGGAAGACGGAGATACCAACAAGACCCTTAGTGCTGAATTTCTAGACTGCAATAGATAGGTCCAACCTTGTGAGCATGGGAGCATCGTTGAAGGGGACCAAAATCTACTTGGATGATGACCTCACCCTTCTACAACAGGAGCACAAAAGGGAAGGCATGACACGTGTAATGGCAGCAAGGGAAGCAAGGAAATGGGCTGCGTATAGGGATGGCAAAGCGATTATCCGGGAAAGCGCTGACAGGGGGGAGAAGGGAGAAGGGGAGAAGGAAGAAGGGGAACTATGACGGTGCCAGAGACGGGATTGCACAAAACAAGCTGACTATGGCTGGGAACTGCTGTAATGGTACCCTTTGGTTCGACCCAAGTGGCTTCTCGTAGACATACATAGATAGAGACATCATCTTCTACACTGAGACACATGAGAGCCCAGAGAGAGGGCTGCCCACATTGATAGGATACACTTGGGAGTCAGCTCATCGGAGAGAACTGAGAAGAGATAGTGGAGTACAAGGCTCTGGAGACGTAGCTGTCCTTTTCAAGGCACAGTTGAGACCACTCATATCTGTGGTACGAAGAGAGGAACATGCACGTCATATGTGGATACGAGTCTAGTTGCTAGATGCTTGACCGATCTTCATTGTAGTATGCTACTTCCCTCCAAACATGTCATCATATGCTCATGAGGCCACTACAGAGGCACACTACACTTATGAGACGATACATGATGATAGCATAGAGTTCTCCAGACAAGGAGACACCCTCCTTCTGGGGGACTTCAATGCAAGGACAAGGGATAGGCAAGTGGGCTTACTAGACTTCACATATGAGAGAGACCCCCACATAATTTTGGAGTTAGATGCAGCAGAGCTTGGGATCCAGAGACATTATGCAGATACCTCACATGTGACAGCATACAGGCGACACCTACTTGAGTTGAGAGCTGTCCACGATCTCATCATCTACAATGGCCTTCACAGAGTGCCGTCATCTAGGGGATTTACCTATTTCCCACATGGAGGCGGGACTAGCATAGTGACTACCTACTGGGCCCATTGGCTTTGTCTCACGGATACATGACCTCACTGTTACCCCCCTGCCCCCCCTCCCCCCCCTCAGAGCTGACCCCTCATATCTGGCCTTCTGTGTTCTTGCTACTATGCTAGCTACAAGGAGAGCTCCTACCACAGCCCGTACCCAGATCCACTTCGACTGTGCCCTTCATACTGTGTATGTGAGTGACGTAGCCAGAGAGCTTCCGACCCTCTTGGATGATGATTTAGACCTCGTCCACACTTCAGGCATCGTTGTCACAGTGATATAGGATGCTGCCACCAGATCCTTTCTTACAACTCGATCTGCAGGGGTACAAGATGGGAAGATGCCTCAAAACCCCTGTTTTGATGATGAGTGCAGAGAGATGCAAGCCCACCTCACATGGGAGCGATCCTCAGGTCAGTTGACGTCATATGAGGCACAACAGATCTTTCAACGGCTGACACGCCGCAAGAGACGAGCCTTACTTACACACAGGATAAATGAGATCATAAGATCGTTTCGAGGAGGAGACCCAACCATTGGATGGGGACTTCTTTCGAAGGAGAAGCCACCCATTCACATTACTGATCTGGGATTATGGCACACTTATGCATGCTCCTTATACGATGTCCAGAGGCAGACACCACCAGACATGTCCTCTATGCCCATGCCCACTACCTGCCATTTGTTTACTATGCGCACTTCGCCGGCTCCACAACCGGAAAGCACAGGATCATGAGGTCCTACAGACAGAGCATTTCGCACATGGGCAAGAGGTTCTAGCCCCAATTCTTGCACAGATGTTCAACCATGCAGTTTGTCACGGCTTCCCACCAGCATGGAGTAGCACCACTATTGTACCGATACACAAAGCAGGAGACCTCATGGACACTGGGAACTATCGCACCCTCATGATTGGCCACACATTGGCCAAGATCTATGGTGGATCGGTACTAGAGAGGGAGATCAGCAATCATAGAGGCACAGGGGCAGCGAGCACTAGGACAGGCAGGATTCAGGAGGCAGCACTCTACTCTAGACCACATTTTCACTTTGAGGGCTATCATTGAGGAGGTGAGGTCCAGACATCAGAAACTCTACACATGTTTCGTAGACTTTCGAAAGGCCTTCGACACTGTCCCATGATCCCATTTGATAAGAAGACTATAGGAGATGCAGATTCCAGAGACGCGGATCTGGGGTGTGATGAGCCTATATGAGTATGTCAAAGGTAGGGTCTGTGCTTTTGGTGGTCTATTGGATTGGGTCGAGAGCACAATTGGGGTGAAGCAGGGCTGCCCTCTCTCACCGACTCTCTTTGGACTCTACATCGATGAGATCACATCCTTCATAGATTGCCTAGGGGGCAAGGGTTCATTACTTAGTGATCTCCTCATACAGATATTGTTGTACGGTGATGATATAGTCCTTATATCCTCTTCAGCGGAGGGGCTGCAGAGAGATCTAGAGGCCTTGGAGGTGTTCTGCAGATAGAGAGACCTGACGGTCAACCTGGGGAAAACCAAGGTTATGGTCTTCAACACCTCATGAGCAGTGCTTCACTGACTTAGTTTCACTTATCATGGCGAGCCAATGGAGATACTGCAGTCATACACATATTTGGGAGCAGTCTTCATAGGACCCAACTTCACGACGTGCTTTGGCTCAACTAGATCTCTCTGCAGCCCCTCCGCTGAAGAGGATATAAGGACCCAACTTCACGTCGTGCTTTGGCTAGACTAGAGCGACAGTGTTTCCAAGCGCACTTCTAGGATCCAACGACGAAGGGCTGGCTTTTTGACACACTGGTGCGACCGACTGCCATGTATGCAGCACCCTTCTAGAGATGCGATCTCCCGAGGATAGATTGGAGGAGCTTTGAGCGACTATAGGTGATGATGGGTTCCGGGATGATTCGGTGTAAGCCCTCAATCCCACATGAAATAGTGTAGGCAGAGTTCGCCATGACACCTCTCCAGGTTGATGCCACCTTTCAGACAATGACATTCATTGACATAGTCTAGGACTTACCTCACTGGAGACTTTCGAGGCTGGCCCTAGAGTCATCTAGACGGCTAGCAGAGAGTGGGGCAGACACGTGGTATGCACGCATATTTGCATGGCTTGCCAAGCACAGTATCCAGATGAACAAGCTTCCCCTGTTTCAATATAGCATGGATGCGCCTCCTGAGATGATCCCACGAGATGAGATCAACCGTATCATATGGTTATACCTACTCCACCTTCATACATCTCGGACTTTGTGGGGGGGGGGGGGGTGGGGACTAGGAGCTCCCCACCAAGACCTAGTTCTACCGCGACCACTTCTTGAGAGAATTAGAGGAGGGATTCATGATCAGACCCTAGTATCTCAAGGACAGAGGAGTCTCCCATGCACTGAGGATTGCCGTTGGTCAGATGCGGGTTTTGTCCCATCAGTTGAGGATCAAGGCAGGGAGAGCAGCAGGTATACCCAGAGAGCAGCGGGTCTGCATGCTATGTATGCTGGGGGTGGTTGAGATAGAGGAGCATTTTCTTTGTGTTTGCCCAGCCTACAATGAGATTCGGGAGGGGAGTGGGTTCGGTCCTCTATCACGACTGATCCATTTCCATGACCAGATCTGTATTGGGCTCTATCCGATGGAGATGCATCGGCACAGGGAGACTATTGTTGACATAGAGGTTGACCCGCACAGCAACGCGTCACAGACTTCTATACATTTGAGTCAGCCCCAGGACATAGTGGAGTGGAGGAGGAGGAGCTAGCTGACATGAGAGCAGTCTGGATTAGCAGCCAACACGATATCATCGAGAGAGGGATGCAGAGACCACATGCGAGACAGAGTCACTAGAGCACATTCTATTGAGGTCCGACCTATCGTAGCTTTCCTTAGGGGGGACCGACAGAGACGAGGGGTCACTCTGGACATAGCCTAGAGAGTTCAGAGAGCGAGGAGACCATAGCGCGAGACAGCTCGATAGACGCAGACACGAGATATCTTTGCAGCTCGCTAGAGAGCCATCGCTATGTCAGTCTTCGATTTATTCTGTTTCTGAGTCCCAGCTCTGAGACGGACTTGTTTTTCAGTTTGTACCGGATACTGGATAGATTGATCTCTCCCCGTCGCACTGCACCCTCCACCCCACTGAGTTCTTACTCCACCTATCATGATTACGCTTCGACCGCGACCACTCACCTACTTACTATGGCCGTCTGTACATACTGCTCGCATATATTGACTTCATATCCCTATTAGAGGACCGTGCTGCCTTGGTCAGCCGCTGACTACACGAGGCTTCCCTTCACACTTTCCCTCCCGCTTCACAGCGTCTGGAAGATTGTTTTTGGTTTCGAATCTGAGTTGACGGCGTAAAGCCTTACACTTGGATCTCAATCGAATGTGCTTTAGTCGCTCTCCGTGTCACGGGTTGCCTTTGCAATACTCTCTTGGCAATGCACACTGATCTGTCGTAGCAGGGTCTCCTTGTGTCGGTGCATCTCAAGTAGATAGAGCCCAGTGTAGACCTGGTCATGGAAGTGGATCAATCGTGACAGTGGACTGAACCCACTTCCATCCTGATAGAGATAGTGGTATCGCCCTTGGATCTCGTAGTAGGTTGGGCAGGCACAGAGAAAGTGCTCCTATGTCTCAATCACTCCTAGTGTGCATAGTATGCAGATCCGCTTGCTCTCTAGGTATGCGTGTTGCTCTGCCTGTCTCAATCCTCAACTAATGAATTGGAACGAGCATCTGCCCAATGGTGATCCTCAGTGCGTGTGAAGACTCCTCTGTCCTCGAGATATTGGGGTCCGATGATGAGTCTATCCTCCGAGACTCTCAAGAAGTGGTCATGGTAGAACTAGGTCTTGGTGGGGAGTTGCTGGTCTCCCCCCCAAGTCCGAGATGTGTGGAGCTGGTGGAGATCTAGCCGTGTGATATGGTTAATCTCATCAACTCAGGGGGTGCATCCATACTGTATTGAAAGGGAGGGAGCCTGTCCATCTGAATTTCGTGTTTGGTAACCCATGTGGATGTACGTGCATACCACGTGTCCGCCTCGTTCTCAGCTATTCGTTGGGATGACTCTAGAGCCAGCCTCGGTAGTCTCCATTGGGGTGAGTTCTAGACTCTATGAATGAATGTCATTGTCTGGAAGATGGCATCCATCCGTAGTGGTGTCATGGAGAACTCTGCTTGTACTATCTCATGCGGGATTGAGGGCTTGCTCCAAATCATCCTAGATCCCATAGTCACATGTAGCGGCTCGAATTTCCTCCACTTTGCTATCGGTAGGTCACACCCCCATATCGATGTTGCATACATGGCAGTCGGTCGCATAACATATCGAAGGGCCAGCACTTCATCGGTGGATCTTGAAAGTGTGCCTGGAAGCACTGTCTCTCCAATTAGGCTAGAGCACCCACCCCCGTGTGAGTCGTGCATGGGCTGCATGTGTTATAGTGAAAAGGGGTCTTGTGAAGACTTCTCCTAAAAAGGTGTAGGACTGCACTCTCTCCACTGGCTTGTCTCGATAAGTGAAGCTGAGTCGACGGAGCACTACATGTGAGGTGTTGACGACCATAACCTTGGTCTTCTGAAGGTTGACTGCCAGGGAAGAGAGAGAGAGAGAGAGAGAGAGAGAGAGAGAGTATAGTAATGTCCACGGGACAGCAAAAACCTGCTAATACATCTGTTTAGGGAACGCGCAGAGCAGCTCCCAAAGAGTGCATAAACCAACTCTGAATTATCATAAGGGGTCCCTTTCAGCTTGTAAGATTGGCAAAGGAGCTTAATGTGTGCTGAGTGCAATAATGGCGTGCCCTTTAGAGTGACGAATATTAGTTGTGGAATCTGTCCCATCTTCATCCTCGTCTTCCAGCCATGTAATACCAGGGGGGGTGGCTGCTTTGATTTTTCCCAAAGTCTCACTGTGTGTATCCTCCTCTTTTGAACCAGCCTTTAGGAAAGCCTCCTCTTCTAATCTTTAGTGCATTGCTGCGTTTGGCTTCATATTCCTTGATCTCAAACTGAATGTGAGTTTTATTTGCTTTTGTATCCGCAGTAGCCTTGCAGCTCTGCATTACCTCGTCGATTACGACTTCTTCAAGAAGCTCGATTCGAGCATCCATGGAAATAATGAGCTCCTTCTTGGCTTCTTGGATTTGCTCTCGAATCTCTTGAATTGGGTCAGGTTTGCCCTCAAGAGTGGCCAGCCTGGTTTCAACCTTGCTGAGCTGGTCCTTCAAGGCAGAATTTTCTTCTCATAGCTTGTCGATCTTTGCTAATAGGAACACCTCCCATGAGCTTGAGCTTGAACTAGTTAACGGCTTTGGTTTGTATTACCAAAGCATTGGCGAAGGATTTACATGGCATCTTGCTTGTGACAAGTTGGGGAGACATCTGTGCCAATGGTGGATATGTCGAAGGGCCATGTCTCAGCACTAACCGCCATGGCCTGGATGTGCCCCACACCAAGCTAGGTGTTAGGGCAATGAGGTGGGTGTGGGCAAGCAACAGCAGAGCCAGAGCAGACAACAAAGAGCAAAAGGGTGGGAGGCTTGTATGGGAGGGGCTTGGGAAACGCGAGTGGAAGGCATGAGCAAAGTGAGAGGGAAAGGGGCGAGCTGAAAATGACCGGAGCTGGGCGATGACTTGTTGGAGAGGAGATGAGTGGAGACTGTTGGAGCAGGTGTGGAAGTCAAGTGTTGTAGAGTTGGTGATACTTATCCGACTCCCGCTTCACTTGTGTCGAAAAACCACTTGAAATGACCTCTTCTTCCTTCTCTTTTACCCTTTTTTCCTTGTTTTTATGCTGTAAACTGGTACACTCCGTTTGGGGCCTGGGCTACTTATTTTGAGTGGATTGGAGCTCTAGATCCCGTTATAGGGGGCACTTGATGGGTGGAACACCCCCTTAAAATCTTGTTCCGATTTGACTTTTCGTTGGGGAGAACGGGGGGGGGTTCTTTTCCTCATGGTTTAAGGGTTTTAAGGGTCTATTCGCACGAGGGAGTCACCCCGTTAGGACACCCGTTCCCTGTCCAAAGACCAAAAAAATCAGAGAAATCCCTTACCTCAAGGGCTCCAGATTTCAGGGTTTCCAAGATCAGAGAGAGCCTTTGTAGCTAGCCAGCCTTCCGTCGGCCTTTCAGATCTCGGTCAATCCACTGTTTCACGTGCAGGTCTGACGGAAGGCCGTCCGGATTTCGGTCAATACACTGTTTTGTGTGCAGATGTGCAAGTCTTATGCTGTGGGGTTGTCGCTTGCCTTGCCTCTCGTCCGGCTCTCCACACACGTCGCCTTCCTGCGGCGCTCTCCCGCTGTGCCTCCCGTGCGGTCTCCCTTGCGCGCTACCTTCTCGTACATCTCCCTTCCGTGAACGCTGCGTTGGCTGCTGTCCTACACGCTTGCACCCTCCCTCGTGCTTGCTTCTTCTCCTTCTCTTCCCGTCCCGATAGTGGATCGTCAAAGCTCTGATACCAAATGTAAAGAACTGATTTCTCAAGAATGCAAATGTGTGCAATGCATGCAGAATTTGAATGCCAATTGGCCTTCCAATGGGGAAGAGCACCCTTGTGAGAGTATTTATTTCTATTTCAACCTACATGCAAGGTGGGAGAGAGATGGCGGATGAATGCAAGGTGAATAGAGAATGCTACGTGAGATTCACAATGAAAGGGTGAGACCCTTTCATTAATGTCTCTTGAGATCACTCAAGTTCCATCTTCCCATTTACACCTGCCCTCATCCTATGACCCATGCATCTACCATTTAATGCACCTTAGTGCACCCTTCCCTTCCTATTGCCCCTAGGACCTAGACACATGTGTGCATATCTTTATTAATAAAATAAGTATCACATGTTCAAATTTGATGCCGTCTGAAGCGGTAGCTGCAGCTCGACTAGTTCTATCTACTCAGATGATCCACCACCATAACAAATCGCTCGGTGTCCATCATAAATACATATACATGTTACACCATTGGTGTATAATATATAATAATGTTTTAATGTCTACCAATCGCGGATTAGTGATTTCTCTTGTCATGACAGATGAGGCGATGGAGGCATGAAATCAGGGATAGAGTGCTATCGGTTGCTCACGAGTGCGGCCCTTTGACGTCTCCTTGTCATAGCTCTGCGCCTAACAATTGCCACAGTAACCCCCGGCGGTCAGGCTCCGACTCTGAACAGAGAGGGGATATCCCCAAGTGTAATCTGCCCGTGAGTCCTCTATCGAAGCCGTCGGGTCACTGGCTCTTGGTCACGATCATGTTGAGGCCTCGTCTCGTGGGGGTCCATGTGATCTAGTAGGAAGAACTTCAGAATAGAGCTCTGAGAGGGATCTTCCACCTACGAGAGGATACTTCAATGGTGGAGACAGAAGCAGACTTCTTCCTACCTGACTATCTCATGGGTGAAGCCTGCCAAACATCTCTGGTCTAGGTACGAGAGGAATCGGAACAAAACCCTAGAGCTGTCTCTGAAGAGGCAATAGAATCGCCCTCGGATCTCATCGTAAACAAGGCACTTGAAGATGAAGTGCTCCTCCGTCTCAACCTCCTACATGTCACATAATGTGCATATGCGCCTCTCCTTGTGTAGGCCCTCTGCTCTACCGCTCTCGATACGAAGTCTATGTGAAGAGACTTGGAACTACTCGAGAGAGAGAGAGAGAGAGAGAGAGAGAGAGAGAGGGAGAGAGAGGGGAGAGAGAGAGAGAGAGAGAGAGAGAGAGAGAGAGGAAAGAAAGAAATTTTATTAGAGTCTTCGGGAAAGAGAGAAATTTTATTAGAGTCTTCGGAAGACTGATGGGTCTATGAGACTGAAAGAAAACCTGATACAAATCACAGTAAGGGTGGACCTATTGAAACGAGCATCATCACCCGTGCTGAATCCTAAGTCTGATCATACATAATCAAATACATCTGGATGTAACAATGCAAAGAAAAGGGCTGGAGCAGAGCGAAATCTTCCATATGTCATGTCCCCCTGGCTGGTGCATAGCCGATGATGGGACGCTGGTGCTCGTCAAGGGGTGCCGTGCGTCTCGGTCTCCTGGACGAGGCTCGACGCAAGACTAGAGCCACCGTGACTCCTGTGGGACGTATCCCAGGTCTAAACAATGACGGGAGGTCCCCTAGAGTGATCTGTGTCTCTTTGATGTCTCGTGTGTCGTGCTGCGATCATCGGGTCGGGGTCTCTGTCACGTCGGCAGCTAGAGACTGGACGATCAATGTCACTCGATGGGAAGAACTCTGTGATCCTGCTCTAAGAGGTGTCTGATGATGTGGCGAAGCCCTGTCGTCTGAGTAAGTACTCTCTATGTCGGACTCCCTCGTGAATGAAGGCCGCGAGGCATCTCTGATCTGGGTAGGCGAGGAATGTGGAAAGGAGCCCGGAGCCGTCTCTAAAGAGGTAGTGGTAGCGACCTCGGATCTCGTAGTACACTGGGCACCTGAAAATAAAATGCTCCTCTAACTCAATGTCTTGACAGTCGCACAATATGCATAAGCGATGCTCCCTAGGAATCCCCTCTGCTCTGCCGCTCTCCATGCGGAGGCGGTGTGATGATACCCGAAACTGTCCGATGGAGATCCGTAGTGAGTGAGGCATATGAAGCTCAGTGTACCCCGGTGGTGTGATGAATCCCTCCTCCAAAATGCGAAGATAGTAATCTCTGTAGAAACTCAGCTTCATTGGAAGCTCCCCCGGCTCCAACCAGGTCCTAAAGGTGTGTAGCTGCAAGAGATCCTCTCAAATGACCTAGTTGGTATGTGGCCCAATCGGGATGGTGGGTGGGAGTACCGGAGGGGCATCTAAACTGTACTGAAAAGGAGGTATCCTATCGATGTGGAACCCTAGTCTCACAAACCATCTGTGAGTCCGTGCATACCAGCATCGCTCGTCTCCCTGTGCTGCCAACCTCATGGAGGAATGGAGAGCCAACCATGGCAACCTCTGTCTCCCTGATGTACAGTCCCCATATGATCTAACTCTGTGTAGATATGTGATGGTCTGAAAGGCTGCATGTAGTTGGAGTGGAGAAGCACCAAACGCAGCTTGAATGATGTGAGGTGGTACATACGGTTTCCCCCCGATCATCCGTGAGAGCATGAGGATGTGTAAGCGCTCCACCCGTGTCCACTCTATCTCTGACATGTCAGGCCCCCAACAAGGGCTGCCATACTTACCGGCTGGGTGGACCAAGGAGTCGAAGAGAAGAGCCTTGGTCCGAGGGTCTTGGAAGTGGGAGTGAAAGCACTGTCTCTCTAGCCGAGCCAGTCAGGCGTATCCCCTGCTCAGTCTGGCTTGCATCGCTGGTCTCATCGTGAAGATCGGGCCGGAGAAGATGACCCCCAAGTAAGTGTATGAAGATACGATCTCAACTGGACCCACCCAAAGTAAAAGTAAACTGCTTCCGTTGCATGTTTGCTCGAGAGGTGTTAAAGATCACGACCTTGGTCTTCTCAAGGTTGATCTCCAAATCATGGAATAAACAAAAAGCCTGCAGTGCATCCAGGTGTCGCTGGAGCCCCTCGGGTGTGGAGGACAAGAGTGCCACGCCATCTGCATAAAGAAGAATCCTGATGATGATCCCGACAAGTGAGCAACCGGTCCCTTTGAATGTCCCCATGAAAGTCTCAAGCTCATCGATGTAGAGGCCAAACAGGGTCGGTGATAAGGGACAACCTTGTTTGCCCCTATGGTACTCAGGATCTCATCTGTCCAACCTGCGCCCCTCCATCTCTGTGACTGGGGTCCCTCCAGGTGCTGCTTTGAGGGTCCCGAGCTCCTCTCGAATTTGTGGATAAGGGTGCCTTGCTCGTGTATAATGCGGGCTTGCTCCTGGGTGTATTGGGCCTGCTCCTGGGTGTAATGTGTCAGCTCTGCTTGACGGGCCCGGGTGTTGTGTATCTCAGCTAATAGGGAGTCCCAAGCATCTGGCGGGGGCCTAAGATGTCCTGGTCCAGGTGGGAATTGGATCTCGAGAGGGGTTGGAATGAAGGTGGGCTGCTGAGGTTGTACTGAGGGTGGGGACAGTATGATCTGGGCAGGGGAGTGATATGTAGGAGTAGCGAGGTCAGACGAGGCGATGAAGGGTGGCTGATTGAGAGGTAGAGGTGATACGAGGGGAAAGTACTGAGGAGCCGTGGCTGGTGGGGCGAGTGGTGAGGCTACTGGAGAGGAGACCTGTGATGATGATGCAGGAGAGGGGGAGGAGAGAGGTGGCGTAGACGGTGAGGCGGATGATGGTGGTGAAATAGTGGTGGTAACTATAGAGGTCGAGGATGTGGTGAGCGGCATGGGCTTTGGGTGGGCCCCTTTCTTCTTGGCCGCGGTGCTGTCCACTGTCAAAGTGCTCCGGTTGCTGCGTTTGTTGAAGTCCTCTTGATTGAGTTGCCTTTGTGTTTTCGCCTTGTCACCGTTCCCCTTCCCCATCTCCACGCGTATGCAGATTTGGATCGAGGGGTCTCCCGCCTAGTCTCATGTCCTCATCCCCTTGTTCCCTTCATTATGGGGGCAAAGAAGGGACTGCAGGAGGTCGAAGCTGCTGTCCCCCCCCGCTCCCCTTGGAAGGGAAAAAAAAAACCGGGGGGGGGAGGGGGGGTAGCGAGGGGGTACGGAGGGGATAGCGGGGGGGTTAGCGGAGGGGGTAGCGGGGGGTAGAGAGGGGTAGCGGAGGGGGTAGCGAGAGGGGTAGCCGGGGGGGGGGGGTGTTTTGCGAGGTAGCGGGGGGTAGCGAGGTAGCGGGGGGGTTAGCGAGAGGATAGTGAGGTAGCGGGTGGGTAGCGAGGTAGCGGGGGGGTTAGCGAGAAGGGTAGCAGGGGGTAGCGAGGTAGCGGGGGGGTTAGCGGAGGGGGGTAGCGGGGGGGTAGGTAGCGGAGGGGGTAGTGGGGGGTAGCGGAGGGGGTTAGTGAGGGGGTGGTGGGGGGGTAGCAGGGGTAGCAGAGGGGGTAGCGGGGGGGGGGTTAGTAGAGGTAGCGGGGGGGGTAGCAGAGGTAGCGAGGGGGTATAGATGGGTTAGTGGAGGGGGTAGCACAGGGAGAGAGCAGGGGGTAGCGTAGGGAGAGAGAGGGGTAGCGCAGGGGAGAGAGAGGGCTAGCGGGAGAGGCTAAGGGAGCGGAGAGAGATGTATTAACGTCTGCAACAGGCCTCGCGGGCCTATGAGACAAGGTGCAAAACCAAAGGGTAGCTCATACAAGCCACTGAGGGCTGAAGCAAAGGGCTCACTAAGACCCTTGTTGAAAGCTAAATTGCTAAACTAGTGAACAAAATACCATAGTAAATAACAGAAGAGTATTGGGTACTGCTCAGGTTCCATATATCCAGTACCTGCTCAGGTTCCATATATCCAGGTAACCTGGTGGCTCTTTGATGAGATGTATCATGTGACGAGCTCTCGTATCTGTGTCTGTCGAGCTGTCTCTCGATGCGGTGGAGGGTGTGGTCTCCTTGATCTTTGGATCCGGTGGGCTACGTCAAGGGTGATCCCTCGTCTTTGGCGGTCACCTCTGAGGAGGGTTGAAATAGATCGAGCCTCGATCGTGTGTGCTGTGGTCCCTCTCTGTGTCGCACGTGGAGTGTGTGTCTCCTTGTCTGGCAGCATGGTGGTGGGCACTCCCACAGCTAATCCATGATTTGCTCATCTCATCAAGCTCCTCTCCCTCAGCCTCACCGGCAGCTGACTTAGATGCATAGATGTCTGTAACAAGTGTTTGTGCTTTGTTGATGTCGGTGACCGGTGGCATCAGTCCCTGCTGCTCTCGAGCCTCTCACATCAGTATATCTTTCTCTCGTCCCATCTCAATCAGAGAGAGCCCCACACAAACCTGATCGGGAAAATGGATCAGCCGTGTAAGTGGACCAAGCCATGCCCCTCCTGAAAGAGGCAGTGATATCGCCTTCGGATCTCATAGTAGACTGGGCAGATACATAGAAAATGCTCCTCTGTCTCGATCTCCTCCATCTGGCATAGTGTGCAGATACTCTGCTCTCTGAGTATATCTGCAGCTCTGTGTGTGTGTGTGTGAGAGAGAAAGAAAGAAAGAAAGAAATTTTATTAAAGGTCCACGGAAGGCCATACATGGCCTATGGGACACAAAATCATCCGAAAGGAAAATACATCATCAACGATGCGCCAACTAGGTGGCCTCATCGTAATACCGCTAAGATGCCAAAAATGGCTACAAAAATCCTAGATACAAAATGAAATGAAATAGAGTACCAAAATTGCCTAGATACAAAATGTAAAATATGGAATATGAGGAACATCGTCTTCCCTAAGGGGTCTGTGATCCAAAGAAATGATGGAAGTCATGGCCATCGACCATGCCTCCTGCCATGAGTGTGAAGATCTGGGCAAGTGTCAAATGGGCTGCTGGCGGTGCCAAGTCTCCATGGAGCAATCTCCTCCGAAAATCTGCCATCATCCTCCGTCGTCTAGAAATAAAGCGACGGGTACAGTTGACAGACTTTATACATTAATAGTTATGTATGTAGTATTTTATTACCTTACGTATTATGCATTTTACATGTATAAATAGAGCATGTTTCTAGGTGAAGTCATATCATATTTAAGGTACATTTCACAAAACTTTAATGGTAACACTGGATGTATGAGTCAGCATGAGATTTAAATTTTAATCAATAATCTGTCAGCAGTATGAAGGCTGGTTATGTTGTGGAATAGGACACAAAGGTAATAGTGATGAAGTGTTGGAAAGAGTTGGCATTATGACTTTTGATAGAGATACCAGTCTTTTTTTCCTTTATGATGTTTTGGTCCTTATTTAACAATTGTGCTTGACTGTGTTTTTTTGCTCTGTATAGATTATCCCA
Source organism: Dipteris shenzhenensis (assembly GCF_047967505.1). Lineage (NCBI taxonomy): Eukaryota > Viridiplantae > Streptophyta > Polypodiopsida > Gleicheniales > Dipteridaceae > Dipteris > Dipteris shenzhenensis. The sequence goes on along the minus strand of NC_141628.1, from coordinate 40,187,816 downwards.
CAGGCAATATGCTCTAGGTTTGGGCTTGCAATTGGAGCAAATTTGGTTTGGTGTGTTCGGGTCCTAATGATAATTTGCTTTCCAGTTGCTTATCCTGTTGGAAAGGTAACTGTTGCCTCTGACATCCTATAGACCAAATGTATGAAGATTGGGTTTTCCCCTTGGGCTTGAATCTTTTTCTAGAGGTCCCTCAAATGAATAATTATTCTGTTTGTGTATGTGCTTACATGTTCTTAATGTGGCAGAAGATATGTTGTTTGTATGTGATGGTGTAGAAAGAATGAACAGAATGAACTTCTAGATATAAAGTTTTAAATAGTTGACAAGGACCAGGAAAGGTATGATGAATGCAGTTATGTGAACCAAGTTTCATCCATTCAGTAAAATTACTTGTTTGTGTTTTGACATAATTTCAGCCTTCCTACAAACAGCCAAACTGTTGGAAAACTTGTACTTTTAGGGCTGTTGTTCCTTATTCTCAAGATTGTTATTATTGTATTGTGAAAGCTAAAAAATGCTTTAGGCTATAACTTATGATACTTTTCGCTTTGCAATGCCTTGAATCAGTCTTTGCGAAACAATGTGTTGATGTGTCTGCAACCTGTTCTGCAGTACTGGGAGTCTACATTTTGAATTGCAACACTTTGCCAAAGACTTCACTCTTTTTGTCAGTAGATCATATGCATGGAAATAGAGTAAATATCAGGGGTACAGAGCAGTTAATGCCAGGAAAAGGTGACCTGGGCTATACAGATGACAAAAAAAGCAGCTGTACTGTCATGGCAGATTATTATAACAAGATGAGTGTAGGGAGAATGACAACAAAGCTGACGTAAGCTATGCGCTTGTAGTGAGGGGAAGGGATGTCAGAAGGAGAAATTGACTTGTAGCAGGGGAAATCCTGACGTCTGAGTTCATTGTTTGCTTAGAAAGAATTTCAGCTGGGTGCTAAGAGCTTTACACCATAAAGGTGACTTTTCAGTGGTTACCAGAAATGTTTCAAAATTTGAAATATTTTGGAGTTTTGAAACATTTCAAAAAAAGGAAGTTTCCTTTAGGCATAGTAAATATGCACCGTATAATCCCATAGGTCATTGAATTGCAAAAAAATATGGCTGGAAAGAGGTTGAAACATGCAGCAGTGTATGCTTGGAATTTGACATGCGCAAAAAGTACGCTTGCAAAGTGAGACTCGAGGAAGAAAAGCTCAAACTTGAGACTTGGCAGGTCGAGTACCAAGTCTGTGTTTCCTGTTTCTTTGCCTAATGTGGAAACAGCTTGAAAAAGGTCCACAGTATTAACCAAAGTTGGCTGAGGATTCTTCATAGCAGATCTTCTGAAATGTGGGACAACATCCATGAAATCCTTTGAGCACGATAATAAAAATACATATTCTGCTCAGTTTCTTATTTTCCCACAAAAGATTTTGTCACAGATCACCTTTTTAAAATTTTATGATCTTTATATTATAATCAAATCTCTGCCTATTTGTCTGTTTGGAAACTGCATGCAAGTTCACATTTCTAAGATTTGAGAAATTTCTGTGTGTCTTCAGTTGTTGGATCTTTTGCTAGGGCATAATGATGCGGGTTTATTTAGGAGAGCTCAATTGAAGGCACTTGTATCCATTCATGGGAAAGAGGTATGGTACATAGAATAATGCGAAGGTCCATGAATTGTTGTTGATTTGCTCTGAAATCATCCCTATTTGTATCTGATGTTATTATTTGTCCAACTGCCCCAGAAAGTAACACTATGTTGCTTTCTAATTCGTGATTGTGAGGGAATGGAGATGAGAGTAGGGTGCAAGTCATTAAGAATAAACGTTCAATTAAGATAAAAGGATCTCTCTTGCTCCAAATTCCCCTCTCCACAATTCATATTTACTTAAAAATATTTTTTTCAGAGATGGTATGACAGAATAACCAAATTTCCAAGGATTTTCTCTAAAAGTTGTCTGCTGTATTGTTAAGATAGGAAGGGAAAGGTGGGGAGCTTTCTCATGATGAAACCACTATTATCAGTGGAGCCCTTGATCTAACCTTGAAGGTAATCATAGAGGCATAGGGTTGTACTTCTTGCCAACCAAAGTGTGGCATATATACCAGGTACTACTAGCCAATGACTAATTTTGTTGTAATTGTTGTATGTTTTTCTCTTGTTGTTTTGTTTAGACTGCAGAAGAGGCCATGACACCTATAGAGTCTACCTTTTCGCTGGATATTGATTCCAAATTAGATTGGTTCTCTCTCTCTATCTCTCTCTCTCTCTCTCTCTCTCTCTCTCTCTCTCTCTGTCGCTCTCTCTCTCTCTTCTACACATGCACACGCACAAAGAAAGCTCCTTCCTATAGATTGCATTGTCGTGGTTGGTAGCACCATGAATGAATGTCAAAGAAAAATGCTATCCTTATTCCTAGTGTTCATGAAAAATAATATTAAGTCATGGTTGGATATATAGTTGTAAGCTCACTGTTTACTCATATTAAATCTTAAGAGATTTACCTGTTAAGACTTAAAAAGATTGCTTCAATCATGCTCTTATCTCTTGATGATAAGAATTTGGACATTAGAAAAGACGATGTTCTATATTCTCTATCCTAATAGGTGGCAAGGCCAGGGATTCATATGGACTCAGAGATTTTATCATTGATTTGCTGCAAAACCTGTTTAACCTTACAAAGCAGCATGATTTCCCAAAAGAGTGGCATGCGAATCAGAAACTTTTATTTGCCAGAGGAGATAGTTGTTGTAATGATGGGCCGAATCATGGCTTAGCTTTTGCTATCATCTGTAGCCCTCAATTTATGAGGGGGCTGAGAGAAGGGAACGAGAACAAAGATATAAATCTGATCCAAGAAGGCATATATTATTTTGGATAATCTAGTTAGATTGAGAGGTTGGATGGAGGGACGTAGACGCCATGGACACTATTGTTGTTTCCTATTGTTGTTTGTGGACTTGCTATCACCTGTAGCTATCAATTGATAAGGGGTCTGGGCTCATCCCAGAAGGAATATAATTTTGTGGACCATCTAGTTAGATTGAGAGGTTGGATGGAAGGATGTACACTCCGTGGACACTAGTATTGTTCCCTATTGCTGTTTGTGGACTTGGAAAAAAGGTGTTCGATATGTTTCCGAGAAAACCCTATTGAAAAAGGGTGGAAGTATTGGGGGTTCCAATGAATGAATAAGCTTTTTGGAAAGACACTTGAAGTTCTCTAATTTGTATCAGACTCTATCTCAGCTTCCAATGTACACATATCTTGGTGATAATGTTTTAAATGAAGGGCACTGGCTCAGACTGTTGGGTCTGCTTGGTTCAAAATTATTGTCTAGGATCCCACTGTAGCTATCAATTGATGAGGAGGCTGACAGAAAGGGAATGTGAACAAAGGTATAAGTCTGATCCAAGTAGGCATATATTATTTTGAATAATCTAGCTATATGGAGAGGTTGGATGGAGGGACGTAGACTCCATGGACAGTAATGTTGTTTCCTATTGCTGTTTATTGACTTGCTATCACCTGTAGCTATCAATTGATAAGGGATTTGAGCTCATCCAAGAAGGCATATAATTTTGTGGACCATCTAGTTAGATTGAGAGGTTGGATGGAAGGATATAGACTCCGTGGACACTAGTATTGTTTCCGACTGCTTTTTGTGCTTGAAAAAAGGTGTTCTATATGTTTCCAAAAAAATCCTATTGAAAAAGGGTGGAAGTATTGGGGGTTCCAATGAATGATTAAGGGTTTTGGAGAGACAGTTGAAGCCCCGTTGATTTGTATCAGACTCTATCTCAGCTTCCAATGTACACAGATCTTGGTGATAATGTTTTATGAAATGAAGGGCACTGGCTCAGACCATTGGGTCTGCTCGGTTCAAAATTATTCTCTAGGATCCCACTGTACTTCTCTGAGAGGGTACCCTGACATTCTCACAGCTATTGTGCATGATCTCGTAGCTTGCCTAGCTTTAGGACAATAGCCATTGCTTGGTCCTACAATTTGATCACTGTGATCCTCTGCCCTTGCACCTTGTCATCACTGGCTCAGACCATTGGGTCTGCTCAGTTTAAAATTATTCTCTAGGATCCCATTGTACTTCTCTGAGAGGGTACCCTGACATTCTCACAGCTATTGTGCATGATCTCGTAGTTTGCCTAGCTTTAGGACAATAGCCATTGCTTGGTCCTACAATTTGATCACTGTTATCCTCTGCCCTTGCACCTTGTCATCTAAGATATCTTTATCTTAAGAAGGGGGTTTGAGTTGGAGTACATCATCCTCTTTTATAGTGTAGAACAGGGGTAGTTTGCCCACCATGTGACTGATAGTAGTGAACCTAAGGGGGACTCTAGTTTGGAAGAGCTGTCCTGCTAATATGCTGGTTTGTGTGGCATAGTCTTCAGTCAGGCTTGGAATGGCTGCATGAATCCCCCCTATTTTACATCCTACTCGTCTTAGGTATATATAGGGAGTTCCAAGACCCTAGGAATTGGGCTGGTCTACTATCCCACTGCACTAGTTGATGTCTGTGTTGGGACAGACGGAAGCAAGTGCTGTCTCAACTGGCTTGTATTGAGAGAACTCTCTTGTAAACCACATGAAGCAATAGCACAACAACTGGTCTGGGCGCATTGTAACACCTATCAAAGTATCGGTATTTGAGGTTGCTGCCTTACACTATTGTCCATGCATGTTAGCCCGCAGTGATTCAGCTCATAGGGGGGGCAAAGATACTGTACATGGTATACATGGATTTACGGACTTTGCTAGGGGTTTTGAGGGTGAATAGGTCAGGTTAGTACAATGGCGCGCAAGGGGCAAGCCAAAGCATTAGCATTGACGAGGTAACTCCGACTCTTAAGAACTCTACCTCTTAAGCAATCTAGTTCAGTGGCCTATATGCGACTTGGCTCAACGAGAGCACAGATTCTAGATCGAGAGGTTCCCACCCTTGGCTTGTTTGGTAAAAACGTGATTTTATGCATGGTCTTGTTCTCACACTTATCCATAAGGTGTAATGTACGGTAAGCATCCACTATCCTGGATGTACCTCAGCAGTTTAAGGGCGAATTTGGCTTCAAAGATTTCTTGCATAGTACAAGACGATTTAGTTCCTATTGGTTGTGACAAGCAATCATGCATTGCATGATGGAGTTTATGGTTTTCAACCTTATGAGTGACTATCTTGAGATCATAATTGCACTATGTGTTGTGTTTCTGGAGGATGAGTTTGGGCATGTTCCTCGATTCATCTATCTATCTATCTATATGTGTGTGTGTATCAAGATCCTCACAGTTGTAAAGTTTTGAAATGCCCATAAAGAACTTCGAAATGCATAATACCTTTGATGTACTTGAGGATTATTTTGGCTCCCTGCGAATGGATGGCCTTAGGAATGGCATGTGCTAACTGACAATTCGCTACATACGAAATCGTGGCCTGATGGTTGTAAGATTAATCAATCTGCCCATTAACTGCTTGTAGGAAGTGGCATTCACATTCGGCTCATCCACGTCAAGATGCAATTCAATCCTGTCTTCATGGGAGTAAAAATCGGCTTGCTGCCTTGCATGTGGGGTTTCGGCAAGCCTTTAGCATACTTTGTATTACCGACAAAAATGCCCTTAGCTATGCCAAAGATCTGTAGTGAGCTGTTTGGATGTGGAACTTGCAGTTATTCTCTTAATCACTTTCCCATCAAATTTGACCACCTGAGCCCGTGAATCTGTTAAGTGGATACTTTATGGAACATTTACGGTTTGTAAAGAGGACATCATTCCCATCATCACAGATAGCTGAATAGGAAGCAAGTTCTTTCGAAGGCTTGGTACATACTTGATATTCTTCAAATACTTCATTTTCATGTGAAGCCGACACTGGAATTGTGTCATTACCCTTGATTTAATCTTGTAAGCATTTACAACTTCTACCATACCCCTTGTGGATTTATCTAAGACTAAAACAAATCCCCCTGTCTTGTCATGTGCTTGCTAATACCTGAGAACCATAATCTGGAGAAGTAGATTCTTAGAGTAAGCAACTCTCATCTGATGCCTTGAGATGTTTATGCCTAGGCTTCGTTTGAGAAGCATCACCATAGTAATCGTAGACTTGTAAATCTTCTAACTGCTCAGTGGACTGTTCATCAGATTCAAGAGCATTCGATGGATATCCCAAACCTGCATGATCAAATGATACTATAGGGCACTCAAACGAAAACACATTTGGCATAGCTTGTGGTTGCAAACAAATATCACCATCTTGAGGTGCATATTCATCATCAAACTGGCTGTGCATCCAAAGTCATATCGTGTTCAATAATCATACCACTCTTAGCAGAAAAAGCATGTGCACTACATTGGGTTAAGAGTTAGTTTCCCAAAGCATGTGCACTACATTGGGTTAAGAGTTAGTTTCCCTAATGGAGAGCAATGAGACATACACTTAAATGCTGAAGGTGCTGATTCTTGCCACCAAAGACACTGAAATCATTGTTGAAAGCATGCATGCATGTTTGCATAAAATCTCGAAAAAACTTAGTATAATTCTCTAAAGGTTGCCAGGGCATTTTTTAGGGCCGAAATTCATAAGTTGGAAGCAAAGGCTCCCCACACTGTTCCATAAAGAGATGTTCTAATGCATAAATGGATTGTTCTGCTCTGCATTTATGGAAATATCTTGGACTACATGTGCTTGCTGTGCTTGACCTTGATATGCCTTCTTTTTTCTGCATTCCCTTTCATAATGCCCCACTTTCCCACATAGTGACACTTGCTCTCACCCCTTCATTGAGCGGAAGCTGCCTTCCTCTTCAGTTGTCAAAGTTGATCTCTGGATGGGTGGCTTGATCACCAAGGCATACACCTCCTAGCTTCAGATCTCACCTTCCTTTGGAACCTTGGCTCTAAGATCTTTCTTCCAGGCACACCATTGTCTCTCTGACACCATGGCAGAATTATATTGTGTATGCAACGAAGGAATGTCAAGGACCAAAGGAAATTGTAATCCAACTTCAAGCAATACCTTGTACACAAACATATGTAAAAGATGCTAAGACCTGGAAGGTAACATGCAGCAGAACAGCCAAAATCTTCATGTGTAGATAGATGACTCAACTACAAAAGCTGCACTTCAATGGGCTGCTGGGGGCTAACACAGAGAAATTGCTCTGCCTCCACTTCCATAACTTCCCCCAAGAATTTGGGGATCTCTCTTTTGGTTCAGCTTCGATGCATTAGTATTGGAGACAGTCTTTTTAGCTCTTGAACCAGAGCAGTCTTTTATATTATATTTTCGATTTGGAGATACATAACACAGAGCAGAAACCTTGGTTGCTTTTGTTGAACACAATTGCTTCCCTGGGATTCTCTTTGCCCAAAGTATGGCACTCCCTTGTGCACTGGTAACTGCTCTCACTGCTCTCTTCAGGTTGCTGCTCTGTTCTAAGCACTCACTTGTGCTCTCCTAGATAGTGTAGGTCTGCACCAAGTAGTGCCTGAGGAAACCTCACTGACTAAACTGATTTGCCCCTCAAAAGGGGCCTTATATGGTCCGCAAAGCCCTCCTCGGTCAGCCAATTGGTGCTCACATCTGGGACGACCAGATTTGGCTAACCAACCCCAGGTGACCAATACCCTGTACAGATTGCCGACTGGCAGTCTAGAGACTGCTGATCTAGGCAGTCTCTGCTTCCTATAAATGGCCCCGCATTGCAGGCACCCTGAGCTGGAGGTATGCCAGCCCATCTGCCCTACGAGGGCCTATGCAGGCTTGCACAGCAGCACACAAGGTTGCAGCTCTGCCAGCCCCATGTACTGCATCATTGGCTGCCCTAAAATACCCACAAGAAGGATCTGCTGGTGCTTCACAAGTGGCAGCCCCTCTCAATCCCTACCTGCTACAGGTCCTCTTGTCCTCCTCTTACAAGTGGGAAGATGACCTCTACTTTCCAACACTCTGATACCACTTGTGGAGCTTGTGAGAGCGGAGAGAACGTGTGCTGCTTGCTGTTGTTGAATAATTATGCAATCGATGCTACCTATAGCTTAAATTGCAATGACCTGGTCTCTATGATTTGCGACAAGAGCTTCCAGCTATGTGTGTTTGTGCAAGTTGAGTTCAGTGCTTTTATAAAAGAATAAAATATATTTTGGCTAAACCCCAAAGAAGTGTAACTTGGACAGAACACGAACTTTGTATAAAAGCCCAGGTGACAAAAGGGTGCTCAACGTGTGAAGAACAAGGAACAGAACACCAATGGTTCTGTAAAAATGAAAAATGGGTTTTTTTTTGGCAAGAAAAGTACTTCATTAAGTATGAATAAAAACGGCAGAGCAAGCTCAAGCGCGGGAGTACATCATGTCAAGCATGAGAAAAAACAGCTCAGAATGAGCAAACAAAAATCCTAGGTGGTGGCTGAAAATGCCACCTCATCCTTGAAGGAGAGTCAGAGAAGAAAGGACAATCCTTCTGAGAAAGGCAACCCTCCTAGCAGTAGCAGTCCTGAAGGTTCCCTGTATGTTCGCCCAAATGGGGGGGGAAGGGGTTTTGGGGTAGAGGCAGTAGAAAATTGCCATTGCAAGTGAATAGATGTGGCTAGTTTACAGCATCCTGCTCAGTGGCAGCGGTAGTCACAGTGAGAGGTTAAAAAGGATATGGCAGAAACTGAGTGGAAAGCTAGCTTTTCTGGAAATATAGAATATAATTTTAATCCGTCTTGTTTATTTTGGAAATTTCTTTGTTATTCTATACTCTTTAATATCGTGCTGGCTGTTTCTTTGTTGCTGTTATGCCTGGAAATAACTTGAAACTTTGTTTTAAGATTATAAATATCAATAGATGAAACTGTGTTGCAACATTGATTTTACAGGGAGGCCATGGGAAGGATATTGGCCACTGGTCACAGTCGTGTTCCAGTCTATTCTGGAAATCCTAAAAATATCATCGGACTGCTGCTGGTACAATGAGTTGATACTGAAATGGTTGTAAATCTTTAGCTGCAGTGTCCCTGAATATTACCCTTTTAATGTTTCTCCAACCAAGATGTATCCTGCATTCTTTGCCAGGTAAAAAGTCTGCTAACTGTCCGTGCTGAGGCTGAGACCCCTCTTAGTGCTGTGTCTATCAGGAGAATACCACGGTACATGTTAGAACATTCAATGGACATCATTAAAAAGCTTATAGCATGAGGCAAAGTTGGTTTCACCAGCATGCCATCTGTCATCCTTTCTACCTTCTTATCATATACACATTGCAACATATCATTTTTCTGTTCCATCTAGTAATTTTGGGAATCTGTAGAGTGCCTGCAGATATGCCATTGTATGACATACTCAACGAGTTTCAAAAAGGACAAAGTCACATGGCAGCTGTAGTGAGAAGGAACGTGGTCAAGAAGCATACTACGGTGGACAATCATGACAAGAATCGAGCATTAAATGAGGATTCAACATCAGATGATGCAGAGACAAAAGAAGTTACTCAAGTAGACACCAGCATAAATGGGCCTGAATTGGAAATTTATGTTGATAATCGACTACCTGATAGTGCTCTAAACTCGGTTAAAGATGATGCACAGGACCAGGCAACAAGGCAAGCAACTGTAATGGTCTCAGATGATCTAGAAGAGGGCGAAGTCATTGGCATTATCACCCTTGAAGATGTTATTGAAGAGCTGCTTCAAGTAAGTTTTAAAACTGTCCTCATTCGCTCTGTGACAGTACATTGTAGCTTGATGTTATATGAGGTCATGGTATCTCAATTCTTAGATTATACTTTTGATATTCAGAAATAAAAGGCAGGGTATTAGGCGCTGAAGTAGATTCACCGCTTGACCCTTTTTTTCAAGCTCCACACTATGTGAGAGGGTTAAGTTGACTGATTGGAGAGGCTAGGGAGTGCGTACGGTAAGGTGGAAGCATGTAGGAGACTGTGGAGGAGGCTGGGCTGAGTGGAGATAGACAGACGTTGCTTGATGACTGAGTGTAAAGTGAGGGGATGAGGAGGTTATATAGATAAGACGAGGCGGTTTGTAGTGGCGGTTAGATCTGTCCACAAACCACCCTGGACTCTTGCAGAGAAACTCCCTCCAGATTCAATCTAGAAGCCGCCTATGTAGAACAATGTAGAACTACCTCAGTGACCAATCTAGAACTATCTAAAAGCCGCTTAGCATGCCTTATCACGCTTCCTGAAAACAGCCTCCTTTGAGATGGAAAACCTCCCCACAATAGTGTCCTAATGTCAGGGCATAATCTTCCGTACAACTTTTACCTTTTAGGTACTTACATTATTATCTCTATCACTCCCCAGGTGCCTGCCCCTAATCTGGGCAGAGCTATCACACGAAGAGTGAAAGAAATAGAGAAGAAGCCCCGCGGGCAAGGCCCACGGATCAATCTAGATGCTTGAGCTGGAAGACGTGCGCCCTGAGCTAGAAAGGTTGGCAAGCGGGGGAGTTTACCTTTACTTCACGGGGTATATTCTCCTCCATGGAGGAGTTTAAAGAATTTATGGTCTATGAATGCGGGCTTCCAAGAGAATCTTACACATCAAGATTTCTGGGCAAAGGTTTCTTCCTGCTTCAGTGTGTCTCGGAGGCAATTAGAAGCGAGCTAGTGGGGAGAGGATTCCAATTCTCTAGTGCACCTGTTCTGGTCCTGCCCTGGTCCTTGGACTTCAACGCCAATCTGTTTCTACTCCATGATTGCTCCATATTTCTTTTGGTTGACTGCTCACAGAGGACTACCGATAGGTCCTTGGTTAGAGCAGATGAGGGTGGATGGGTACTGTGAGAGCTGCATAGTGGGGGTCTTGGAGACGATTCTGCACTGTCTCCGGAGCTGCCAGAGTGCTCAGAGGATCTGGCTAGGCTTGGATGCAGACTATCCACCCAGAATTTACCTGGGGCATGGCGGCTGACGGACGGGGCCATGCCTTCATGACAGAGCATTTGTTGGATCGAGCTGCATGAGGCGATCCTCCTTTCCTGACATCGTCCTCCCTTGGCTCCTGAGGATGGTGTGTGGGAGACAGTGGCCGCATCATGGCGTGGAACATTTGGGTTACGCATTGCAGCCTAGTGAGGGGAGGTCATCGAGTTCCATCAGGGGCCACTCTGGTTGCTATTTGGTAGGATATCATCTGCACTCTAGGTGGGCTGAAAGGACGATTTTTTCTTGCCAAAGTGGGCCAGCCAGCCTTCAAAAACTTGCCATCTTGGGCAGATGATGGTGGGCTGGGCCAATATAAGAAGGGCCTCCTCTCCCTTATTCCACACAAAATCCCATGCTCTGTTTCTGTACCTTCTCCCTCCTTGGTGCAACAGCCCTCCTCCCTCTCTACAGCAGCCACTTTCACTCTCTACAGTTTCAGCTTCTCTCTTTGCAGAAATCTGCCCCTTTCTTCACCTCTGGAGCAGCAGCAATACCCCTTTCTCTCCCCCCTGTGTGGAAGCAGCAACAACACTCTCTCTCCATGCCCACTCTAAGGTTTTCTCTCTGCTCCCTGCATTACTTTTTCAGAGTTTTTCTCTCTCCAGCCCCAAGATCCCATCCATCTAAGCAAGAGGGGCTGCAATTTGCACCAAGGGCTCCATAACCAAGGGAGCAGAAGTGGAAGGGGAGTTTGAATCTGAGATTTTTCTATTTGCGGTACATTTTTCGCATTAGGATTTCCTCTCGTGCATGCAACTAATGTGGGATGAAATTGTGATTGAGGTACCCATGGAGTCCAGTGCCCACTACTTAAGTTTTTGAGTCATAACTTCTGTATAGCTCAGCCTAAGCACTTTTGTCCTACAGTTGTAAATAAGACCTTTGTCTATGTCCAAGTCAAGAGTTTGAGTCCAAGGTTGTGATGCATTGCATCTTGGTCTTGTATCTCCATTTCAAGCAATAAAAAGAGCTTGGAAGAGAGGGGGGGGGGGGGGGTGGGTCTTAGTTCAAGTGCAAATTTCAAGGGGTTCTGCAAATATCAAATTGTGTATATCTCTTGGTTGCTATTCTCAATTGAGCTGTTCTACAAACTCTCATTTATGCAACTTCCATTCCAACATGATCTCTTAGTCTACAAAATAAATCTGTAAATTCCTTCGTCTAAGTTGTTCAAAAGCACAGGGTGGTTTCATTGTTATCATTTTTTGGTTATTTTAAATAATTTATTATGCATATATTTGCTTTGGGATGCTTTTGACCTGCAATTAACACTTTAAAATATGGTTCTATATAGGAAGAAATTGTCGATGAGACTGATGAGTACGTGGATGTGCATAAGAGGTATGCCTAAATCTCTTTTTGCTGCAAGATTCCACAATTGATGGAATTCACAAGAATATTTAACATGGCTGATCATGTGTGTGTGTGTGTGTGTCTGTGTAGAGAGAGAGGGAGAGAGACATGTACCATTTGCTGCCCCTAAAATAAAGTTACATGGATTTTACCGAAACAAAAGTGTGTGTAGAGAGAGAGAGAGTGTGTTGTGTGTGGAGAGCCTCAACTCCGGCTATGGTGATGAAACTTCCTGTCCTGCTGTTCTCTCAGCCCCATGTCGGCCTCTAGAGCACTTTCCCCCCTCGTTGACAATTCTGATGTCATCGCATCTCAGATACACTCTTGTATATGCTGCTGCGATTACTTCAGAGCCCTGTCACAGGCCTTTCTATTGCTGCGCTCCGAATCCAGGGACCCTTGGCTAATTGTGGGACACCTCCGTTCAATCCACTCCTCTGCTGCGCTGCTTTTCTGCTCTCTCTTCGCCCTCATTTCTCAGCTCTTTCCGTTTGCGTTGAAGTTTAGGACCTGTTAGGAAATTGTTCTACAATCCTTCTATCCCCCTTAGTTACAGCCTTGATCCCCACCTTCTTGATTTCGCCCTCTCTCTCTCTCTCTGCAAGTACGTCCCTCTGCGCTATGTTTTTTTGGCTAGTTCTTCCTTTGTCTACTTCGTTTTTGTCTTATACCTCAGATCTCTAGTTTGTTTCCTCTTCAGTTTAAGATGGCAGCATATGGATACGAGAAGACTTTCAGGAAAGGATATGTTTCCAATCCATTAACAAATGGGAAACGAAAGGACAGCCAGGGATTTTGCCTGTCAGAGAACCAAAAAGAAACTCCCACTGGGAAAGCTGAATGACCAAAAGCTAGAGATTCAACATGCAAGACTAAATGACGAATCATGGCAGCCCATGGTTGAGAATCTTGCAAAAACTGTAGCATGAGTTTCTCCTTATGGGCAAGAATGTGCAAATGGATATTGAGAATATTAAGACCTCCATGCATCTTTGGAGAACAAAGCTGCTGTACCTGAAGCAAACGCAAGATTTTTTTGCCATGGTGAGAACATCAGAAGATTTTCAGAACCTCAGACATAAAAGAGGCAAGATCAGCCTTGCTGAACATAATAAGAGGCAAGTAGAATTGAATATACGCCATCAGAATAGATTGCACAATTCGAACATGCAGAGGCCAAGTTGCCAATTTCCAATACTCCAGCTTTTTCTTGAGAGCTGCGAGAATCCAATCAGATTGTTGATGAGGAGAAAGTGTCCAACTCAAAGGATAACCAGGATGACGAACCAATCGAGATGGTGGGATGATTTCTCCAAGCCATAAAAGAGAGTGCCATTCCTTGGAATGTAAAGGCAACAATTTTGATTTCTGAAAATTTACATGAAGCCCGGCAGCTAAACCATATAAAGAAAGAGCTTGCATTAGCTCAGAAAGATCCTACTCTATATTGTGGGGAGTGAAAAAAGAATCATCTGCATAAGCTTGAGCAAGCAATGGTTTACTGTCATGAATTTCCAAACCATGTAGCTTATCCGTAGCTACGAGATGATCCATATACTGAAGCATGGGGTGCGTGGCTATAGCATACAGGAGCGCACTAAGTGGACAGCCTTGACGCACTGAACAACGAAGAGTCCATGCTTTAGAGATATCCCCAGAAAGAACGCAAGCAGTTTGACTGTCACTATAAAGCCAATATATGATATGCTGCAATTTCTACCCAAATCCCAAAGCATGCATTGTCTGAGAGATGAAGTAAGCCTTGGCAATATCAACTTGCAGTAAAAGAACATCCTGCTCTGTGTATTTGGCAAACTCAATTCCAACATAAGCATTTGCGATATTATCAGTGATATGCATGCGAGGAACAAAACCTTATTGTGCAAGATGTAAGCCATCATGCAAGTATCCTTTAATACGATCAACCACCATTTTAGTGATGATTTTATAATTGACAGGCATAAGAGAAATGGGTCGCCAATTAGCCAATGATTCACAAATCTGCTTTTTGGGAAGAAGCTTTACTAGCCCTTTTTTTCCAAGAAACTGGCATATGTTGCTGTTCCTAGGCATGGTTGATCATACGCAGCAAAATGGGCTTGAGAAGGAGAAGATCTCAATATTCAAGAAAAAATTCCACTATAAGGCCATCCCATCCCGGAGATTTCCATTTACCACATGATTGAACAACAGTGGGCAATTCTGTTTCAGTGAAAGGGCATTCAAGCTCAAGAGCTTGTGCACGAAACAATAGGAAAAACATGCTGTAGTAATTGAGTCCGAGCTGCCAATACTGCCGGAGAAAGAGAATCAGCCTGTCCAAACTGCCTGGAAAAATGATGAGCACAAGCTGCAGCAAGTTGAGCTCGAGAGGAAGTCCAATGTCTATCAGAAAGCAGAGTACGACAAATATTGGTAGCTTGTCGCTTATGATGTAAGCTCTTAAAAAAACCCTTCGACGAGCAACCTTTATCCAAGAAAGCTCGCTGACAAGCTCGTCTCCCATTTGGCAATTTTTCTATGATCATTACTTTGCAAACAATGTCTAGCTTGGCATAAAGATGTGCTTTCTTCAAGAGACAAAGAAAAAAAATGACTGAGTTCATTCAAAGACTGACATGTAGATTTTGCCCGAGCAACCATATCCCTCAATGTTTTGAGAAATTTTTTTTCATAATCGCAAATAACTGATTGCATACGAGCAACAAATGCATCCCATCATGAGTCACGAGTCATGATGATGAAATTTGTGGATCATGAATCATGATCATCTATGGAGTCTGGACATTGAATACTTTCAAGTTTCAAGTTTCAACTTGTGTGCTAAGTTTAAACTTTTAAGTACTTCAAACTTCTAAATTTCAGATTCTTGTAATGCCAAACTTGTTAGTCATGACTCATGATACATGTTGATTTCAGATTATTGAAGCATCATTCAAGAATTTAGAATCATAGAGGCATGAATCATGAATGATGCATTGAAGCTTGAAGGTTGAAGCCTGAAGCTTCAGCCTTCAAGTATAGATAATTGTAATTTGTATTATGTATGATTTGCACTCTATTGATAATTATATTATGTATAAAAAATAAATTTTTATACATAAATTGTATCATATTGCCGTTTCTTCCGTTTCCGTTTCGACGGGGCCCGGAAACTCCGTTTCTTCCGTTTCCGTTTCGGCTGGTAACTATGGTACGGACAAGCACCCGTAGTGTGGGAGCACAAGGGCTGCCGCAGGAACCAAGAAAAGGAGCAGGAAGGGGCGCGCAGGATGCTGGCTGCAAGCTGTTCTCTCCTCTCACTTTTTTCTTTTTGTGAGAAGAAATCTTTTATTGCTGTAAAATAATTACAATAGTTACTTCAAAAACGAAGTAACTACTACTCAACTAAAGATCTCAGTATAAGCTGTATACACATCTTGATCAATCAAACGAGTCTGAACACAATCGTAGAATGATTGCTGCAGAGATCGTTTGAAAAAAAGGAAGGATAAAAATAGTGGATCACCAAAGACTCTATGATTTCTGTCCATCCATAAAGTCCATAGTGTCCAGTAGCGCACCCATATAAAAAATAAATCAAAACCCTGTCTCGCTGGATGAAAACCAAACAACCATAAAAGTCTGCCAAAAGTAACAGTAGGAAAGCTCGCTTGAAGCCTCTGTCGGATGAGAGCGATGAAATCACAAGTATGTGGACAGAACCAAAAAATGTGAAGCACAGATTCAGTAGAGTGCTGGCATCTGTGACAAACAGCCGGAGCAATATGTCTGTGTGCGAGTAACTGGCCAGATGGAAAAATGCCAAGGAGAACTCGCCAAAGGAAAAGCTGTTGCCGAGGAGGGACTTTGTAATGCCAAAGGAGACGCAGCCTTTTTCTCCCCACTACTTCATTGGGCGATCCATATGCCAAAGAGTATTTGCTCTGTGAGAAATCCAAGGTGGAGGTGATAACACTTTGTACAGAGATGACACTGTGATATGTGAGAGCTTCAAGGGACGGGCGTCTGAGGAAGAAGAGCTTAAAATCCAATCCTCAAGCCTATTCTGAAGTTCCAAACGAGGTACCGGCAAGTACGGTTGAAGCATTGCTGAAATCCTATGCCATAAAGGACGATAATGAGCTCCCAAGCCGTATTTGCTAGCAGCCATAGAAAAGGATAAAATTGTGCCATCATCCTGAAGTACATCCGCCACAGATGAAATGCCTTTGAAGGAGAGAAAATAAGAACGTCTGGGTTCTTGTATGGCCAAAGGAGGGTGGAATACTTTAGACCAAAAAATAAACCCTCAAAGAGTTTCCCGACAGAGAATCTTTGCCATGCCATTCCAAGTGGGATAAGACATGTTTCCAATCAAGAAGCAGGCGAGAGACAAAAGGGCAGCCTTTGATCTTGCCTTGGATAGAACCAAATAAGAAATCCCACTGGGTAGGTTGCCAATGCCCAAAGGCAGAGGTATGAATATGTAACAAGAGAGAGCGGATCATGAAAGCCCAAGGCTGATCTCCTTGCATAAATTGCATCATCATTTTCCCTCTGCGAGCAAGTAAATGCATTTGAATATTGAGAATGTTCAGACCCCCGTGCATTTTTGGAGATCTCTCCTCTCACACACACACTCCACTACACACACACGCACTACACTAAATGTTCTCTCCTCTCACACACACACTCCACTACACACACACGCATCGTGCGCGCACACATTTTTTTGGTGAGAATTTTTGGCTTTATATTACAGAGTCAGCATCTCAAAGCAAGATGTACTCAAATACATCAAGATAAGATCTCAATATAGGACAAATATACATCTAGACCCTGTTTGCAGGCAATCATAAAAAGATTGCTGCAAAGAGTGCCTGAAGAAAGAGTAAGGTGAGAAAATTGGATCACCAAAAACTCTACGATTTTTGTCTTTCCACAGAGTCCAAAGTGCCCAATATCTAACCCAAAGAAAAAACAAATCAAAATCCTGTCTAGGTGGGTGAATCCCAAACAACCAGAAGCATTTTCCAAAAAGAAAACTTGGAAATTTGGTTCTCAAACGCTGGCGCGAGCACACACACGCACGCATGTAAACACACGGTGTTTGAGTGCCTAGTAAATCACTGCTATGCGTGATGGAGTTTATGGTTTTCAACCTTACGAGTGACTATCATGAGATTGAAACTGCACTCTGTGTTATGTCTTTAGAGGATGAGTTTCCTAGTAAATCAGTTTGCACTTCTTGCTTGGCTCAATTCAATGAATCTTCTACTTGCTAAGTTTAGGGTTAAACCCCTTGGCAGTGTCATGTTTACTCAGTTTGAAACCTGTGTTTTTGAGACCTATGTCAAATTGAGTGACTGCTGGTTTGTGTGTTGCATCCACAAGAGACCATTGTAGGCCATCCTTTGGTGGTTCTAGTGATGCCCTATAGGCCATGGTATGTGCTTGTAGGCATAAATACACTTATAGTGTTAGTGTCTTTTAGGCCACATAGGACACTTAGTCCTATGTGACACCTAGGACACTTAATCCTAGGTCTAAGTACTTGTACCTTGTACTCCTTTGTTTTTGATTATCTAATCCAAGTTTAACGTGACGGCTAAGGCTTGTGCTATGTTTTGCTATCTGTACTCTCTCTCTCTCTCTCTCAAGCGATCCTACAATGGTATCAGAGCTGGTTTTTACTCGTCTTCCTGCCCCCGGACTCCCTACATCACCTTCTGTACGGACTTTCACACAGGCCCGTACTGTGCCGTACATCTTTCGTACAAGCATACAGAAGGTCTCGTACAGTCCGTACATACTTGCGCCATACATCCTGTTTGAGTTTCGTAAACATACCTGAGCAGCCTTACAGAGGTGAACATGCATCGTCGTACTTGTCAGTACGTTTTCGTATAGGTATCGCACCTGCATTCGTACAGATTCGTACTTGCCATCATACTTGCGCATTACAGCTCCGTACCTGAGCAGGTGTACAACTCCGTACTTGCCCTGCATACTTGTCCGTACTGCAAGCCGTACATGCATGTGGGAACGTACTGTTCCGTACAGTTTTCGTACTAGCGTACCATTGTACCTGCACCAGCTCCGTACTTCAACCGTACAACTTCAACCGTACATCGTACAGTGCAGTTGATCTGTACTTGATCCGTACAGTTACTGCACACTGTACTTGAGCTGTCCGTACAGCTAGTACATCTTTCAAGGTCCCCGTACAGGTGGTTGCACGTGCAAGGTTACATTCTGGACATTGGTATTTTTTCGGGTCTTCAGTTCATTTCAGCTTCTTTGGTTGCAAATTCCTGCAAGAACATTGGGGCTTTGGGATTTGGTCTGCAATCTCTTCTTGTTTGCAGTACATTGGGTCAGATTGTAGGACAGTGAGTCACTTTTGTAGGACATTGAGTCAGATTTGCATACATTGGGTCACATTTGCAAAAATTTCAGCAAAATTTGGGGCTTTTCTGCATTTGCTCTTTTTTTGGGCCTATTTGCCCTCAATAAATTTGGGGCTTTTGCCAGATTTGCTGTTTTTGCAGTGAACATTGCCTGCTACAGTCACATTTGGGTCAGATCTGCATTTGCCCTTTAATTTGGGTCGGAAATTTGCAGATATTTGCTGTCATTTTTGGACAGCCAGCTTTTTGCAGTAATAGCCTTGAGGCTTTTGGGTTTTCAGGTCTTTTTCAGGGTATCACATTTGCTATGGCTGGGAACAATCAAGATTTATTTGGAGTTCTTCGTGAAGATGATAAGTTGGATGGCACCAACTATCCGATGTGGTCTTATCTCATGAAACATATTCTTGTTGCAAAGCATTTGTGGAATATTGTTTCTGGGGCTGATCTGAGGCCAGCCAATGCTAGAGTGGTTGCCTCTACTGCTGGTCCTTTTGCAGGGGTTACTACTCCTGATGCCTCTTCCTCTAGCACTCCTGCTGCTGCTCTTCCAACTCAAAAACAGTCAAGATGGGATGCAAGAGATGCAAATGCACATTCATGCATTGCTTTATCATGCAAGAGAATCATTATTCCACACATCCGGTCTTGCAGGACAGCAAAGGATGCTTGGGATAAATTGGCTTCTCTCTATCAGATTCGCAATGAATCTCGTGTTGCATATTTGAGTAGGGAATTACAAGTCGTCAGTATGAATGAAGGTGAGTCTATGGATGCATACCTGACAAAGGTCAAGGACCTCATGGAACAGCTTGCCAACATTGATGAGGTGGTGCCAAATTCACAGCTTGTCAGTACCACATTGAATGGACTACCAGATACATATCAAGGGTTTGCTACACCCCTTCGATTAGTGGCCATGGGTAATCCAGACCACTATTCTTTTGATCAGCTAGTGACTTTGCTTTTGCAGGAAGAGCCAAGTCCCGATCATGCTTTTGCTTCACAGCAGACAGGAAGAGGCAAGGCTTCCAAGCCTATGGGCAAGCCAAAATCTGCGCATAGCAGCTGCAATTCCTCCCATGCATCTAAAAATACAGCAGATAAGTCAAAGAAGAAAAGATGCAACTATTGTTGCAAGCCTGGACATGAAATTTCAGAGTGCAGGAAGCGCATTGCTTCGGAGAAAAAGAAAGCAGGATTGAAAGTTAATGCCTCACATGCTATTGAATCCCATGAGCCAGAAGATGCTTCACATGCACATGCTCTTCAGGATGATTGGGCATGGGCCGTCCATTGCTCATTTGATCCCTCCAAAGCTGATGCATTCTTTACTGCTAATGATGCTCAGTCCTGGTACTTTGATAGTGGTGCTTCCAAGCATGTCACATCTTGCAGACAGTTGTTTCATTCTTTAGCTGATGCACCTCGAGGGGGGACTATCACATGTGCTAATAATGCTTCATATGCTGTTAAAGGAATTAGAGATGTGCAGCTCACATCCATTTCAAGCCATCCTGTTACTCTGACAAATGTTCTTTTTGTGCATGGAATTCAAGTCAACTTGATTTCAATTTCAGCAATTGCCACTGTAGGTTTCAGAGTTATTTTTGATGGCTACAGATGCCTAGTTTATGATCTTCGTGATGACAATGCCATAGTTCTCACTGGCACTTTGCAAAAGGGGCTTTATCACCTTGATAATCACTCAGCTGCACTTTCTATTGAAGCATTTGCAATTTCAGATTCACAGCTTGCTGAAACTCATCTTTGGCATGAGAGAATGGGTCATCTCAATTATAGAGCTCTTGCAAAGCTACATTCACAGCAGATGGCAAATGATGTACCTCAAACTCACACATTTCCAAACATGTGTATGAGGGTTGTCTTTTGGGTAAGATGCATTGGTTTCCTTTTCAAAAGAACTGTCCAAAACTCTCACAAAGGAAATTGCAGCTAGTATACAGTGATGTCTGTGGCCCAATGAGGACAAATGCCATTGGGGGGTATAAGTATTTCATGACTCTCATTAATGATTTCACAAGATATTTATGGGTATATTCTTTAAAAGCCAAATCTGAAGTTTTCTTATGCTTTCAGAGATGGCTGAATATGGTTGAGAATGAATCAGGATGCAAGCTTGTCACCCTCAACATAGATAGGGGGGGAGAGTATATGTCAAAGGAGTTTGATGCATTTCTGTCTTCACGGGGCATTATTCACTCATGCACTACTCCTTACACTCCTTAGCAGAATCCTGTTTTTGAAAGGAAAAACAGGTCCACAATGGAGATGGCCAGATGCATGCGTAAGGCCAAGTCTTTGCCCAATAAATTTTGGCTTGATGCAGTAATGTGTGCCAACTATGTGTTGAATAGATCACCTACACGGGCATTGAAGACGGTTACACCTTATGAAGCATGGAAAGGAAGGAAGCCTTCACTTTCACACATGAGAGTTTTTGGGTCTCTTGCATATGTTCATGTACCATCTCAGCTGAGACATAAGCTTGATGACAAGGCAATCAAATGCATATTTATTGGTTACATCCAGGAGAGCAGAGGGTATTGGTTATATCAACGGGATACTCAGCAAATTGCAGCTTTCAAGGCTGATTTGCAGCAGATTTTTGACATGTCAGACATGGGACAGCTCCATTATTATTTGGGCATTCAGTTTGCTCATGTTGAGGGGGGTATCATGATGTCTCAGTCCAAGTATATTGGACAGCTCCTTGATTGTTTTGAGTTTGAGGATTGCAAGCCAATCTCTACTCCAGTGGACCGTGGCTTCAAATTCTCAGCTCATGATGGGAGCCCACCATGCGATATCACTCTTTATCAGCAGGCTGTTGGATGCCTTATGTATTTATGTCACACCAGACCTGACTTGCAGTATGCAGTATCCCAGCTCAGCAGATTCATGCACATGCCGAGTTCACAGCATTGGCAGGCAGTGAAGAGAGTCTTCAGATATCTCAGAGGCACTCAGGATTTAGCCCTCTTCTATGGTGATCAGGGTTCACTTACCATGCATGCTTACACGGATAGTGACTGGGCAGGATGTTCCAACACCAGAGTGTCACATACTGGCAATTGTTTTTTGCTTGGCAATTCATGTATCTCTTGGCTCAACAAGAAGCAACCAACAGTTGCCACGCCTAACTGTGAGGCTGAGTACAGGGCAGCTTTCATCGCTACAGTAGAGTGTGTTTGGCTTCAAGAGTTACTTACATATCTTGGTATTCGCTAGACATCCTCCACTATTGTCTACATTGACAGCCAGAGTGCTTTGGCCATTGCGCGTAACCCAATGTTTCATGCGCGTACCAAGCATATTGAAGTTCACTATCATTATGTTTGGGAGCGGTTGTCAGCAGGAGACATAGTTGTCCTATCTTCCCACATAGAACAACATAGCGGATATGTTTACAAAGGCACTTCCTCGTTTCAGTTCGAAGTCTTTCGACAGGTTTTACACTTGGTTCCCTTTGTTACATGATCTGACATCCCTTGTACATTCATAGGTGGCTATATCCTTTTGGATGAACATGTGCCACCATGACCAGAAAATACCAGGTATTCTGAGACGATTCCAGAGTACTTCGGCCCATCCCATGGAGGGGGGGTTTGTAGGCCATCCTTTGGTGGTTCTAGTGGTGCCCTATAGGCCATGGTATGTGCTGTGTAGGCATAAATAAAGACACTTATAGTGTTAGTGTCTTTTAGGCCACATAGGACACTTAGTCCTATGTGACACTTCGGACACTTAGTCCTAGGTCTAGGTACTTGTACCTTGTACTCCTTTGTTTTTGATTATCTAATCCAAGTTTAACGTGACGGCTAAGGCTTGTGGTACGTTTTGCTATCTGTACTCTCTCTTAAGCGATCCTACACCCATGGCATACTGAATTTGTGACTTGCAAATACCATGTTTGTTTTGCCATATTTCAATGTCCACACAAAGATGCAATACGTCTGAACCTGTCGTGCCAAAAATGCTCGACAAATCTTTGAAGTAGCAGAGAAGCCTCTAGACAAGGAAAACTTATGTATCTTATGATACCAAGGATGGGAATCACATGTTTTTTACTTGTAATGAAAAACCTCTCGATTATATTTATTCTTGTGAAGATATATCTATAATGTTTGGAAGGTTTTGGGCTCTATTTTTGGAGGTACATTGAGAACTGCAACACTCCGATGTACTTCAGTGGTTTTCTTCTTCGAGTGAACTCTTCGAGTGAACTCTTGAAGCATGAGCAAAAGATTCAAGAACTGATAGTTATACTTTTGGATTAAATGTCTGATGCGAGCAAAACCATGCTGTAAATGCATTTTGGAATGCTCTTCAAGTGTGAGATGTCTGAAGTGAATTCCTTGGAGTGTGAGATGCCTGAAGCAAATTCATCATTTTCGTCCGCCATGTGTGGTTAGATTCTTGGCTCCTAGGTGTTTTTCCCTCCTTGTCTTTTTTTGGATTAAAAACTGGAGCATTACTCAACTCAATGAAACTTTCTTCAAGCTTGTTCGAGGTTTTCATCTTCCCATTGAACTTCTAGACGACGACTTTCTTTCGGATTGTCACTGGTTGTTTGTCCAAAAAGTGTTATGGCTATAAATTGCTCTCAGATTTTTGCTAGTGATAATGGTACACGACATGAAAATGTAACATGAAAATAATGAGGTGACAGTTACATTTGCAAAAGTTGGTGGTACTTGCCTTGTAGAAGGTCTGAAGTGTTTAAGTTCAAACATAGATAATGTAGAGATGTAGTACTTCTCATTACAAATTTGATTCCCTAAAGTCCAAGGGGAGACGAGAGGGCAGTTGTGTGCTATAGGCCCTCCATATTTTGCGGGATTCACCTTGCTTGTATACTCATCTCCTTGGTACTTGCCATACATTTCATGAACTAATCGCAGAACATATTTTAATGCTGCATGTTTTTATCTGCAGAATAAGGGTTGCGGCAGCAGGAGCAGCAGTCTCTGTGATTCCGCACAGAGCTTCTTCAGCTGCGCGACTGTTGACTGTAAGAGTGAGTGTTAGGTTCACACAAATCAACCTAAAAGTGCAAGCATTCATGAGGACCTGGGGAGTTGCAAATCTCAGGCTCTTTAATTAAGTGTTTTCTTCTTCTTGTTGTCTTTGCACAGTCTGCAAGGCATGCAGCACAAAGTCAGAAATATTTGGGAGATGTTTCAAGCAAGCCTGTTAAGGTGTCCGTTTCGAAAAAATCAAGTAGCCTCACACAGCCTTTATTGGAGAAAAGATAACACGAGGCTGCATTTCTTTGGTTAAATTTTGTTGGCTGAGAAGGGTATTCTGTGGTGAGTTTTTTCTTCTTCACAATCTGAAGATCTCTGTGATTATATGCCTTAGGATATTGCAATGCTCTTGGAAAATAGTCATCCAACCTGCTTTACACCCTGTTCCGAATTACATACTTGCCCTGAAATTCCATGAGCATGACTAAGTTCTCTTGGATAGTGAAGCTGTTATTCCAGTGTATGATGAGTTAGGGATCAACAATATAGAGTGAAGCTGAGATTCCCTCAAACAACGAAACAACAAAACTAACTTGGAGGTAGAAAAGAATTATTGTTCTCCAATGATTTTGGTTATCCCATAGATCTTGACAGATTTCCAGTGAACTTCGTAGAGCACTTAAATCTTTCTCCATGTAATTTTTCTATGAAACTCAAGGTATTTCTTTGGCCGCGTAGAAAAGTATCATTTCTCCATTTTTCTATATCTTGCCAACCATTTGACTGGAACTATCTTTTCTCCCGAAGATTCTCTATTGCTGCTGGGATACGGACGTGCCCAGTTGTTGACGAGCATTAATCAAAAACCATATTTTCAATAAAGCAGGATATAAATGCTGATTTTGGTACCTTGAGGCTACTTGCAAATGTTGGCTAGTTGATTTATTTGTATTAAATTGGCTCTGTGGAGGCATTTATCAGCCAATAGTTCTTAAGGTGGAGCTGAAGAGGCAAAAATAAATAGAAGCAGATATCCTTAATGAATAAATTGGAATGTCAATAACATTAAGAGTTTTTCAATTACGTGATGCACATAGTTTCCTAAACTGGCTTTCACAAATCTTTGGGTATAATTATCTAGCATAAACGTTGATAACTTTGTCCAACAGGCCTCGATTTAGTATTGATAATGGCTGAATGGGTCATTCTCGAACTTCTAAATCACTCATTTTCAAGATTCTCCAAAACTAAATAGAGAATAACTCTAATCTTTCATTTAAATTTGTAAATTAACACAAAGACAAATGTGCACAAATTTTAAATGCCATACGGTTTTGGTAATATTTTAGACATAGAAACTCGCTGATGTTTAGCAGTGATAGCTAGTGCTCACCTTCATTGGATAAGCCTGCGCTTACTTTTGGAGAACTAGTGGAAATTAAGCATGTTCAGCTGTGTATAATTCTATCGGTTTTGACCTGTGGCTATTTATGGGTGTTGTAAAGTAACTAAGGTGTGAGTTTATGGTTCAAGCTATGCAAGGAAAGGTATAATAAAGTTGGATACTTGTCCAAAACGCTTGTGCATGAGCATTGTAAATATTCTTAGCTATGGATTTATCTAATATTTTTTATAAACTCAAAGCTTCTCTATATGTGACAATTGCCCTCGTTAAGACATAAGTGTTTTGCACCTCAAGCTATTTTAATCGTGATACATTTCCATTTGCTCAACTTTTGTCAGATCTTCTTTGTTATGCCTTTTTAGAGCAATTTCATGCACACATTGAGGCATTTGTTGTGAATAGTGAGGCTGTATTCCATTGTTTTTTGGTGCTTGCTGCTCGAAGTTGTGGTGGCTAATAGTTTTGGCCAACTATTATCCAGGGAAGTGAGAATGCTACTCGACCAACAAAGTTCTTTAGGGTTATGTAGGCGGAGATATAGAGTAACCCGTGCTCCCAGAAGGAGAAGTTTCTGCATATCAACTCAAGGCCTTGTATGTATCTGATTTTTGCAAATGTACTGATTGCATAATTGGGCATATACAAGACTTGGAGACTGCACAAGATGCATGGGACACATTGAAAAGGTTGTATAGCAGCACTACGAAGGCTAGGAGATGATACTTGGCATAGAATTGAGCAAAGTGGCATAATTCCTTTGAACTTGCAAAATGGTCCATTAAACTATTTATCTGATGTATTATATGTGCCAAACAAGTATTACTAAGAACTTGGTTTCTGTTGGTCAAATGGTATACCAAGGATTGCAAGTCAAGTTGAAGTGAGTTTATTAAGGACTGGTACTTCTATAATAACGATGAGTCACAACTATAATGACGTTAAGTTGCTACACGAATCCAATGCTAACGTCAATCGTTGCATTAATGCTAATGTTGACTTGCTACGTTACCAGGTTCACTATATAAGTAGGCATCCTCATTATGTAGGTTTTCACTTGGTAATGTATCGAATCTCTGTCGAAATTTTCTTTGAAATTTCAAAGCATGCGAAAGCTTCCAAAATCACTCCAGCTATCGCGCCTACTTCATGTCATCCTCTTCTTTACGTTCTCTTAGAGCCCAAGAATTATTATCTGTCGACGAGCTCAACCAAGCAACAAAGCCTCTTTAGCCTTCCCGCCTTCTACTGCTTCCTCATCTTCCCCAATCCTTTCTATCCCTCTCCCTTCTCAAATAGAACTGGATCCCTAAGGACAACATGCTACTCATGAGCATGAGCCATCTGCCTAGTAGTCCACTACACGGACCCTCAGGAAAAGAAGAATCATAGATACAGAGGATGTCCAAAACTACTCCGGACATGCGATGCAGGTTACTTGGTTCGCCCTAGTAGGACCCAAATGGATGGTACGGCTACAGGGAGTGGTTTTCACTCATAATATAAGCGCAATGCTAAAGATCACAAGCTTTACTACCACAATGTTGAAACGTACCAGGCTCTTTAGGACCCAGAGGTGGTACCACTTATCTAAGCAAGGGCTTGCACATGGTGGCCAACTGGCTTCCTTGCCACTTAAATCTTTGCCAAGTGATCGATTTTGTGGACAAGTTCAATAACTCGTCACGCTCCACCATCTCGCTCCATGTGGATGGAGAGTATGATTATGACCAATTTACTACAAAGACAGTCTGCCAAGCGTTTAGGCTCCCCTATGTTGTCAAGTTATATGTGACATTACATGGAATGGAAAAGCGGCTAGAAAGCCTGGTCGAATACAACATGAAAATTCATAGGGGTGGCGCCCCTATCAGTATGATCAAGAATGCAAGCCCTAGAGGCAAGGGTGGCCCAATAGGTGCAACTGATCGAGTGGCTGCATGTAGTAATTCAAAAGAGGCAGCAGTAAATAGTCATTTGCTACTTGGTGGCCACCTAGCCCAATACCTTGAACGAGGTATTTTCTCTATTAGGATGCATAAAGGACAATTTAGCCTACAAAAATTGTCATGTTTCGCCCTCTAACTCATTGATATATGTCAATAGAGGTATTGCCGCTCGCTACCCATTTTTGCAATTCCTTAAAATTGGGGTGTTCCCATCTTACCCAAGAGGAACCAAAAGTGGATAACCTTAGCTTGAGACCCAATGGAATTCTTGTAATAGGAGCGTCCATCTTACTATGGATGATTATTATATTGCTTTAGAAGATCCAAGCTTGGAATCCACGTGAAAGATAAGTATTTTTTGTTTAAATAGTACCTAGATTATCATATCTGGTGCAACATACTCCATGGTGCAATAGTTATACTCGATTGGTGTCGACATTTGTTTATCTAATAGATTGGGTAGTTTGCAATACTATGGTCGTACAGATGGGGCATATCTCAATCTTCAAACTCTTGGACTGCAGTTGCTCATTTAGAAGTCCACGAGAATGTTTTTTTTCTTTTTGGGTAGTTTGTAGAATGGCTCAATGGATTGGAAAATACTTCAATGAATCACTTGGGTAGGTGCTAATAAATCTACCAATGAATGACCTAATCTAGTGTAAATTAATGGGACCAAGAATCTCATTAATTGTCTCAATTTTAGGTAGCTCAATCATTATGCCTTCCATAGAGATGTCCTTGGAGAGAGTAAGGCCAAGCAATATGTTGAGCTTCAAACAAAAATTTCATTCTACTAGATTTAGAGATATTGTGTCAAGTTTTAGGTCTATCCCTATATACGTTATATGTATTGGTTTGATATTGATCACATGAATTATGCCTTCTAGTAAATCTAGTTTTGAGGCTACCAAAAATGTTCCAACATTTTTTATGGTAGTAATAATGAGATTGCCAAGAAATATCTCTAGCATCTAAGTTTTAAAGTGAGAGAATATATCCTTTAAGAGCTAGAGGTAGAGAGGATGAGGGCTTAGTGATGAGGTGTAGGCCATTTGGATTCATCCTCTCATAGTGAGGGGCAGAGGAAGGATAAGGGCAAGGTGCTAGGAGTTATGAGATGCATGCTAGCTTGGATAATTGTTTGCAAGAGGCCTCTAAGACCACTAAATTTTCTATAAGCCTCCACTAGTATGTCACAGATGCCAATGAGGGATTAGTCTAGGACAAATAGAGGAAGGCATTCTTCAACCAAATGCATGCCCTCCTCACAACTAGATCCAAGGATGTCTTTCTTGAATTTCTTAAGCATGAAAGTGGAAAAAGAGCATGTTTTCAATCAATTAGAGAAAATAATTTTACATGTTTTTAATCAATTCAAAAAAGAATTCTCTATGCCTTCAAAATAGTTTCTTAGTGAAAGTGAGAGACAAAGTTAATGTCTAGCTAAAAGTATACAAACTCTTAAGGATAAGAAAGAGGTCATCCACAAAGTAATCATAAACACTCCTGCATAATTGAAATGATTAGAATCTTATGTGAAAAGAGATTCATATATATATATTTAAATAGATTTGTCCTTTGGGAAAGTGAATCTCTGCCTCAGATTAGCTTTGATGAAACTGTTATAACAGTGACTATGCACTTAGGACCATCTAATTTGCATGCTTGGATTAGCATTGAGTCAAAATTAGACTATAAGAACAATAGGAAATCACACTGTTAAAATTTTAGAATTCATAGTTATAATGCCTACAATGACTGCACTCAAGAGCATCTAGTTTGTAGACTCAAATTTTCAAGATCCACATTGCAAACTTAGGACCATCTCATTTGAAAGATCCACATTGTTGTACCATCCTTCAATTGGACTGATGCCTATTCCAATTGGACAACTCTAAGAGACCATCTAATTCTCAGGCTCGGATTTTGAAGATTGACATTGCAATAATCGAGACCATCTAATTTATAGGCTCAGATTTTCAAGGTCCACATGGACGGTTGAAGTTCATTTGGTAAATTATAGCCACTGGGTAAACACCTCTCCTCCATGAGATCAATCATGACCATCTAAATTCTCTATCTTAGATTAACTTGCATTAGACTATTATAACAATGAATGTCCATCAAGGCCATCTAATTCACAGGCTCGGATTAGCATTGAGTTAGAATTAGACACTTAGAATTGTAGAATTTCTAGCCATAATGCCATTCAAAATGGTTACAATTTTCAATTTGCTAGTTTTCTTTCCATTGAATTATTATGATCTTGGCTTTGATGACCAAGAAATTCTCCCATGGCAACCATCTAGCTGCAGGTCATGGGATTTCGAGTTCAAGAAATATACACCAGTGGCCAGACGATTATGTATATGACCGCCTATGCTAGGCTAGGCTACCAGCAAGGTGGGTGCTAAATAATATTTGATTGGAACTCTTTATGTGCCACCGCTCCTTCCCCCTCATCTCGACAAGGTGTCGTTGAATGGGTTGGATTTTTTGATCATAGCAAAATTTAGTGGTGGGTTGTGTGATCATAGCAATGATAGGCACCAGAGTCGTATGAGCTAGCTTAAGAAACCAAGGGGAAAAGAGTGGGAGGGTGGCAAGTCTTCCAAACCAGCTATTTAAAGGACTAAGGGGATAGAAATAATTTACCATACCCAATAAAAGCCCTCTCTTACCCCTTCCACGCTCTCAAGCCCTGTTCCACCCCTGTGATGAATCTTTTGCTGCAACCCCCATACCTCTTTTGCATAATACTGCCCAAGTCAAGGGATCCGTTACTTGCCTTGGCTCTCTATCCTGTAACATAGCACCACCATAGACATGACCAGGGGAATTGCAAGATGGGGATCCAAGGGAAAGGGTCTTGATGAGGGGCTTCAAGAAAAGGATGGATAGAATTGTTGTTGTGTTATGAGATTGCCATGTAGAGGCAGAGAACCAACTCCTAGTAGAGCACACAAGGCATAGGTGCCCTTCTTCTAGCTCTCCTACGCACCCGTCATCCCTACCATTCCAAAAGGGAGTGCTTGAGTCAAGGAACAAGGAAGCCTTTCCATTTTCCTCATGACGATGTTGGAATGCTTGAGCCAAGGCTTTTCCATTTCCCTCATCTTCTAAGACACTTTGGTTGAGCAACTTGGAACAAAGTGTCCCATAAGACAAGGGAAATGGGATACTTACATTCCATTTTCAGTTGAGAAAGTACCGAGAAGGTGTAAGAAAGTGCTAGCAAGGGGAAAAAGCTCAAAAAAGTGACATCAGGTCCCACCACCATGGTGGTGTTGAGTGACAAGTGCTAAAAGAAGTGCCATAAAGATGTTGTGGCACAAGTGCAAACAAGTTTCTCTTTGCTCTGGATGTAATCTCTTCTTTTTTAGCTTTATTATAATACTATTATCATAAAAATTGTTACTTTGGGATAGTAAAAGTGGTTCTCAAGAAGCACAAATTTCTTTCATTTTTAGTTTACCGTAGTAACCAAGGTGGTTGTAAAATAGGCAATTTTGTGAATTGTTACTTTGATAGTGAAAATGGTTTTAAAGAAGCACAAATTGGATACTTTTGCCCTCATTTAGGATTTACTACAACCAGTGCAATCGTTGCATGAGCAATTGTTGTACTAAGAAATACATTTTCCTTGGTTTAGGATTTACCGCAACCAGTGCAGTTGTTGCACAAGCAAATTGTTTCTCCAAGACCCAGCACCTTGGTTGTAAGGAAATACATTGAGAAAAACACAATTAAGCTACAACTAGAGCGACCATTGCAAAAGCAATTGTAAAACTATTTTTACTATTACTTCGGTAGTGGAAATGGTTCTAAAGAAGCACAAATGGCATACAACTAGTGCAGTTGTTGTATAAGGACTAAATAGGACTAAAGTAGCTCCAGAATAGGACCTACATTTTCCTTTGATTAAAACTAAAATATCTCCAAAGAACAAGCACGGTATGTGAAAGGAAATACATCCAGAAAAACACAATTAAGTATAAAAAAATGCAATTATCAATATGGCCCTTGAAGGGTCCCCTTTAGGAACAAGGGCCATATAGACATGCCATTGGACAAATATGGCATGTCGATATGGCCCTTGCCCTTAAAGGGGACTCCTCAAGGGCCATTTTGACTTGAAAGGGGACCCCTCAAGGGCAAGGAAATGCCATTTTCTTAGTTTAGGATTAAATACAACCATCACTAAAATAACTCTAGGGACCAGCACAGTGGTTGCTCCAAGCCAACATCACCACCTTGAAGCATGGCGATCTAGGTGGTTGCACAAGGAAATACTTAATACTAACTAAAATAACTCCAAAAACCAATGTGGTGGTCACTCGTTCAAAGCCAACATTTTGCTCCATGAGGCCCTCAATGATTGCCGAGTTGTTAGTTTTTATAAATTGTCTTTGGATGTAGATGTAATCTCTTTGTTCAATTTTTGCACGATGAGGCTCTTAGCAATTGTTGAGTTGTTATAAAGTGTCTTTGGATGTAACCTCTTTGCTCAACTTTTTCTCTCAGTAATGGCTAAGCTGTTATACTCATCGGGTGTAATCTCCTTTGAAATTTCAATATAAGAAATACTATTTATCGCAATCATTGCTGCTTGCATTTGTTGTTGGTAGTGATCGTTGTTGGTTATAGTCGTTGGACAAGAAATTGGCACACAAGGAAATACATTTTTCGTGGTTTTAGGACCTACATAGAGACATTGAGGAAGGAATTATATGGCTAAGGATGATCTGCGGAAGAAGATGTTGACCTAGAAGAAGAGATTCAGATGAGGACCAAGAGAGGAACTAGACAAACAAGAGTGGGATAATTAGACAATTACCATAACAAGGGTGGGATAATCAACATGATGAGAATGGGATGATTACAATGATGATGATGGGTCAAATCATCCTTATATTATGCTCATTTTTAGAAGCATTTTTTGTAGCTTAAATTAGGAATTTGGGGGTCCACATAAGTACCCAATGGAATGTAATATTTTGGGACTTTTGAGGAGGACGTCTAGATTGTACTTTTTTGGGATGTATTGTACTAGTTACAATGACTCATTGCATACTTTACAAATGTTGTAAAGAAGGGAAAATGGTGAAATACTTCCAAAGGGAAAGTGAAAATGAAGAAAGACCTGCAAAGGAACCTCAATTGTGTTTTTCTGATTATTATCTACTTTGTGTCTTGTATCTCAGTTAGTGTCATTTTGTTCTAATGTCTATTATTTAGCCCTAGTTTAGCAATCAACATACAACACCCAAAATCTCAAACTTCTTACCATAACATAAAATTATACATATGAAATAAAAATAGATCTCTATAAACAAATCTCACATTAAAAAATAAAACTATGAAAAACTTTACATTAAAATTTTATAAAAAACAACAAATATAACAAACAAAATATGAACATTAACACATATGATAAAATATCTAACAAATCCCAAACATGATAATATTGATGGATATGATACTTGATCCCATTGTATATGAGCATGCATGGGTTATCTAAATGAGAGTGTGTGAGGTATGCCATGCATAAGCTTGCTTTTTGTAACTATCTTATTTTCTAGATGGTAGGGAGTCAACTTATGTCATGCATCGCTTTTGTTTTTGTAATTTGTCCTTATTGTAGCATAACCACCATTTAATATATGGTAAATTTAATAAGTATATAAACTATTTGGATTTTCTCCTTTGATAATATATAAATGGAATTTTCTTTTAATTTTTAGTGAAATAAGGATAAAAATTTCCAACAATGTTCACGTTAAACTACACTTTTAGATGCTGCTGAGGATGATGCTATTGGTGCTGACTTTGATTTTGTTGATGATGGCCACTTTTCTAGTATGATCTACCTCTACATCTGCCTTTGCCTCTGCTTCTGTCTGAAGCTGTGAATGCCTAATCATTAGAATGACCTTTGTGTGCTTGAATGGCCTGAGTCGTGAGTTCTTCACCAAGTAGCACTGATTAAAGTTCTTCCAGTGTTGGAATTTGCCGTTGGATGGCAATACTCTAGACTAGATTCTCGTATCCCTCTCCTAGTCCATTCAGGATGACTTGAACCATTTCTGCGGGGTTCATAGTCTCTCCTGCTGCTGCAAGTTGATTATTGTAGTATTTTATGCAGAGTACATAAGCATGACCAGTTTCACTGCTGTTGTGGAGACTCTGGTTGATTTGGTTTCTCAGTGTGAGAATCCTCGATGTGTTCTTAGACTCATAGAGAGCTGCAAACATATCCCATGCTTCTTTTGATGTCTTGATTGTGTTGAGTTGTCCTAGCATGACATCTTGTACATTCTGCTTGATCAGGTGATAGGCATACTTATCTTTCTTATCCCATTCTGCTTGAGCTCGGACAATGGTAGGATCTGCTACTGGTGCAAAAACTGTTTGTGTAGATGTAGATCCCGATGTAGATTCTGTTGCTGGTGCTGTGACAATAGATGGAGTAGAGCTACTGGTGGGTAGATTGTCCAATGGTCTAGGTGTATACCCATCGACATACTCCCATTTGTCCTGAAGCACAAGAATGGTCTCCATTTGGTATTTCCATGTACCGTAATTGGAGTTGTCTAACTTAGCAGATGCCTCCAGATTGAGGTTGCTAGTCGACATGGTGTAAGAAATGTACTCAAAAGTGTCGTGAAGATCTGTGTATGAATCAATTGCAAATATAATGATTATGCCAAGTGAAATTTCTGAACCGTCGGTGAAGATAGAACTACAGTATGTAAAATCTAATCTGTATTACAAGGCTTGTGGCAATGATGACGGGAATAGCCAAGAGGCTTTACAAGGCTGAAATGATGTGCACGATGCCGTGAGATAGCCAAATAGGCTTTACAATGGTGGCATGTGTGTGTAAAATCAAATGCTATCTGCCCACTGAAACAATCTGCAATGCCTCTGAACTTTGAAGTCTACTCACTGAACTGATGAACGTAAGGTTTCAGGTAATGTAATGATGTGAAACCGTATGTGTGTATGGATTGACTCCGAGTAGGTACTAGTCAAGAATTTTGAGCATGGCTTAGATTGGCAACTTGGGGAAATTCAAAGCGTCCCCTCTATGGCGATCTAGTCTACTCTGTTCTAGATCTAAACCAACCGTCGATCGATGAAAGAACAGCAAATAATTCCTTTTCTTTTGTTCTTTTTAAGTGATGGGTCAGATGTGTCGATGTAGATGCAAATGTGCGTGAAGGAAGTGGTTTTGTCGACGAGGCTCAAATGTGAGTGTAACTTGCGTCGAAATGTGCACGTGATGTGACGAGCGTGTAGAGCACGAAAAGCCAGCGACTTACCTTTTATGAGTGCCCTCAAATTCTTCTTGGATCAAGAGATATGACTTGATGTAGGTGGAGGGGCAAAAGGAGTGCAAATGGTGCTCAATGATGATGTGTCACTGTGTCACATGCAGTGATGATGTGGCACTGTGCTTAGTAAGAGGTGTGCCAGTGAAGCTCTGTGCTGAGGTGGCAGGAGTGGTCACATGAAGTGATTGTGAAGCATTATGTGTGCCTGCAGAGGTCAGTGCTAACTGGACAGCTGAGGTGGCAGTGTTGAGGTAGCACAGATGATGATGTTAGTAGATGATGTGGTAATGTTGACGTGGCTGGATGACATGGCAGTGGTGATGTGGCCTGATGACATGGCTTATGATGTGGCCTACCTAAGTGGCACTGATGACATGGTAGCTGAGCTGGGTGTTGATGTGGCAGATAAGGGTGACATGTCACTTGATCAATTGGATGATGTGGCAAGTGGATAAGTGCCACGTGTCAGTTGATTGACCACACCTCTGTGTGGTGACCCTTAGGATAAGACCTTGCCATGTGTCCATCGAAAACTCCCAAAGAATCAATCTTTCCTAGTTAATCCCATAGCCATGTCAATACTCTAAATTCCCAATGCTATCTCCCATAGCCAAAATACATACAAATAAAACTTAATTCACGACAAGTGGAAACCTAATTAAGTCTGCCAAGGTGAACAAGCTACTGTGACTTATCAAGCAAAAAATTACCACCCATTGACAATGGGAGACCCAACAATGGACCTAACAAGATCAATGAATGTAGATTTGTGATCATAATTATCGGGCTCTCACATCTAGCTACATCGACCAATCATATTTTATCTTAATAAATAGGGAGCTCACATATGTACTTCCTTTAATCTAAGAGCTCACAAAACCATAATTTAAAATGTTATAAAGGCCATAAAATGAATTATGTAAAAAGCTCTTTATAGTCTATTTTAGAAAAGGACAAGAGGGCACAAGATATCTCCAACTTTGTCACATCATGAACTTTATGTGGCTATTTGAAATAACCATCATAATCTATACTTTTCATAATCACTTCTCCTTATCCAACCATGAAAAATCATTGTCTTGACCCCCTCCTTAATCCAGAAGGATTAGACTATTTCATGCTATGAGTTGACAAAGAATTAAGAATTAAAACATGGCAAATATATATATATATATACCTCTCATTGGTCGTATCATTAGACCTCTCATCTTCCATTATTAATTCTGTAAAGAGAATATATCTGTTGTGACAACAAGGTGCCTCTCTTTCCACACCAACCAAATATAGGGATCACCCAAGGCCCTCCTAATGTCGTCTAATTTCCACGGCATATAGAGGTCTGGGGTTCTCTAAACAAGACTGTGCATAATATAAGAGGTGGTCCATTGCTTATAAACATTGCTTAGTGCCATTACGATACCCATTCAAAGCATTATTTTTGTTAACGTACTCAGTCTTCTTGTATGAAAGAGCAGGTTACGTAGAAAGTGAGCTAACTCTAAGCTATATGGGAGCAAAGAGGTCCCACGTCCCTATAATATATGTAGACCAGTAAGCCTCTATAGTTCCTCTATGCTCATGCATGGGAGGTTTTCTGGGTGCAGAAAAGGTTGCTAATGCTCCCAACACCGGTAGAGATGGAGCTCTACTGTATGCAACCGATTTTTCGAGCATGAGCAGTCGCCTATGCTGGGTCGAGTAGTATGATTACGAGCATGAGCCGTCGTCTGTGCATGGTAATTAGAAGCTGCACAAGTCTAGAGCCGTTGCTGGATGGGAAAAGTAACAAAAATCGAGCACGAAGACGATAGCCATTACACGTATCTGTTCGACTAGTGTCTTCTGAGCCGGGTGTCATGAGTCTTCTAGGCTTTGGTCTTCGGCTCTCTATTGGCTACGTTTATCCTGGATGTAGAAGCTCTTCATCTCGTAGTATACGAAGGTGCCGCCCAGCACAGCCATAGCTCCCTCAGAGCTGCAAGTAGTTGTCAATAAGGTCTCCAAATGGGGTCCAAGTGCCCGAGAAGTTCCTGCCTTAGAAACATACGAACTGCTGGCTTGGTATATCGTCGTGTTCCTCAGAAACATAGCTGGGCACTCCGACAGACAAGCACCAAACATTCACAAAAAGGTGTAGTAGCTCAGTTCAACATAAGCGTCTGGTGTTTCCACCAGCCTCTAGAACGTTCAAGTTGATCAACAAACTGCTACGCATGCTCCTAGCGTCATGCTCGGGCGAAAAAGTGAGAACAAGGTGAGCATAAATTCGGTCTCGTGAGGAACAATGAGCGTATGAATTATGGGCTAGCAAACCGTCGTGCAGCTTTGCAGCTGTAATGAAACGTATATCCAGAGAGGTATTGAAACCTCTAGCAAGAGAGGCAGCATCCTGTCCTCGTGAGACACTGATCAGAGCCGATAGAAAGTCATTCGACTGCTCTGTCATATCGTGAAGCCACAGTTGGAAATGGAGACCATCCAATCGAAAGATTTCCTTCTAAGGAGGTGTATCTCGGGAGTTCGGTTGATAGCTCAATACTTTCAAGAGTCGAATGGGCAGTGCAGCTCAAGTTCCACCGCTTTCCAAAGCTCCTTGAAAGTGTGTAGTGGCGTGGTGCTCAAGACCTTCACCTTTCCAAGCTTGAACTCTTTACTCTTTGCAAGCAAGTAGATTACACGGGCCCGGGGGGACGTATCATGTATTATACAAATAAAAGTAATACACTCTTTTCCACGTTTTTCTTTCAAACCTTGCCTAATAAATGCACACTTAATTTGAGCTGTACTCTAAGGAATCGTATTCCTCCATCCATATCTTGGATAAAATTACTATAGAGGGAGTAACGACAAGTGGATGAGGTCCAAGTGGTATGTCTATATAAATATTTATGAGGTCCAAGTGGTATGTCTGTAAAGAAGTCCTCATAGTCGTGCATGATGTAAATATAATCATGTCACTAATCATTCATGTTTTTATAAGGGGATGGGACAAATGGAACAAGTGAAGTGTGAATACTCTTCCTTCGATATAAAAATGAATCAAATCGAGTGAACAATTCCCAATGCTTACAAATACTCTCCCCCATGTTCTTCTCACATGCATGTAGAGCCTTTCTGCCAATATCTGGGATAGATACAAACCATGTTGTAGAAAAAAGGTTACCAAAATGAGCCACACCCCTAGAAATCAAGGGTCCCCAAGGTGTGTGTGTGTGTGTGTGTGTGTGTGTGTGTGTGTGTATGTATGTATGTATGTAGAGAGAGAGATAGATAGATAGATAGAGAGGGAGAGAGAGAGAGGAATAAATAGAGAGAGGTACAGATGCAAAATACAAATACAAATATAGATATAGATATAAATATACATACATATATAGCTATAGGTACATATATAGACATAGATACACACACACACACATATATATGTATACATATACATAGACATAGACATGCATACATGCATGCACGCGCGTGTACACACACACATATATATAGAGAGAGAGAGGTGGTGTGGCTATGGTTATGGTTGTGCAGCCCTTGTACTCCGCTCCTTTGTTATCTCTTTGCCTCCAATTCCCCTCTTCAACTCCCATCCATGCCTTCTGCATGGTTGTGGCTGTGTGACTCGGTCACCCCTTTTTTACTCAATTCTTTGACTCTCCGATATGCACTTCCCTATTCCCATGGCTTCTCACTCCCCCTATCTATTTGAATCTCCCACGTGCTCTTCCTATTCTCTCTCTTCCTCACTCCAAACCCCACATCCATCTACTCCCACCCTTGCCCTCTCTTCAATCCTTATTTGACTCTTTTTTTGTTGGTAACCTTCGCACTTCACTCCTTGAGTCCACCACTTTGAGTTTGATTCATGCACCTACTCCCACTGCCAACCACACTCCCGCTTCTATGTCTTCCTTTTGTGTCACCATGGAAATGCAATCCTCTCACTTTACTCCACCCTTAACTCACATCTTTGAATCCTTCCCCTTTCCTAGTTTGCCACTCCCATTTGAGTGGTAAAATACTTTTTTCTATTTGAGTTTAATCTAGATGCCATATGTAAGGGAGGGGGTCTGAAGATGAATTGTCAAGAAAGCCAAGGCCAAAGAGCTACAATGATGCAGAGCTAAAATAGACATACAGTTGTATAAGAGGACACACATTTATGGATTTGAATCCAGGGAACCAATGAGGAAGAGAATATGGTCAATGTACTTGGGCACATCTTATAAATGTTGAAGATTTAATTCATCCACCCTTGGAAAAGTGTCAATCTCATGACATCACTTTTATAATTGTGAGCATGAGATAGCACATCAAATTTGCATTTCCAAAATCATCCATTACACATTGAATATTGTGTAAGCTTGAATAAGCATACATTGATTCTATTGCATCATCATTCACTTTAACATTTTCATCATGTTCCTTTGCACCATAGTATGCATTGTCTTCATCTTTTACCATATGTTTCTCTCTTATCACAAAAAATTTCATGCACCATCTCATCACCTTTTGTACCATTCATGAGGATGCATTATTAATGCTACCACCCCCACTAAGTTTGGTTATCTTCATATCGGTAAAAAGAAGGTTCTTGTTCAAGTTCTTGTAATTTTCCTTCTACCACAATTCATTAACAAATGAAAGCATCTCAAACATGTGTCTAGCTCTAGAATTTTGAGCTTGGGGGGGTCACTCATCATATGTAACCCTATCACGTGAGTTCAACAGAAGGATATTTTTTATTTCTAAAATTTACAGAAATAAATATACATAAGGGACTATTTAAAATAGTTTTGGGAAAAATTCACAGATTTGTATAGAAAAGGGGTACATTTTATTAATGAAAAATTTACAGATAAGGGATTTTAGAAATAGGCCTTGAACGCATGTGGTATAGAGGGTTTATACATAGTGACCCCCCCCGAGATTTTGAGCCCAACATTTATACTCACTAAAATATCCATTGGATGAATTTGGTCTATATCTCACATAATAAATGTGTTGTTGAATGTTCTACATTGCATCATATCTCTAAGGTTTTCCATATCTCCAACTTTGTAATCGATCTTAAATTTTAGAATTCGTGAGCACCTTAGAAGAAATAATTGCTAGCTTTTCATGACCAAATCTTATAAATTCACCTACTCCCTTGGGATCCCTAAAGGGTATAATAGCAAATTCCATAACTTCTCTTGATTGAGATATAAGCACATCCATGCCTAACTTAAATATAACATACACTCAACACATAATCTACAAAATTATAAATTTCATAGAAAATAAAGATACTAGCATACTAAGTAGTAAGTAGCATAAATTTTATAGAAAGCTAAGGCTCTTGCATACTAGGAACCAACTTTCACACTCACACTTTTCTAGTTTGGTTTGAAAATCATGCAGAGGTATTGGATTGTCTCCCTTTCAATAATGATGAGGGAGAGAAAAAAGAAAAGGGTGGTGTGGGGAGGTAAGCGATGGGGTCCTTATTTGGTAATGCTTTCCTAATGCTCTTGTGACAAAGAGGAAATCATTCCAACCAAGGAAGATTCCAAGGACGAGGGAATGCCTCCACCAATGTGTCAAACATTCAGTGCAACTACTGTCACAAGTTTGGACACTATGAAAGAGAACACTATGAAAGAGATTGCTGCAAGAAGCAGTACGATCAAGGCGGTCAATCCAGCAATAATCAAGGGAATTCTCGAGGCAGAGGAAATCATCGAGATGGACATTCCAGTCACAGTCATATTGCAAATGAACATGGAAATATGTTTCTTGCAAGTGAGAAGTTGCATCAGAATGATACAGTGTACCTAGACACTGATTTCAATCCCAAAGAGGATTAGAGTTATCAAGTCAACCAAGTGGAATAGGATCCTTGGTATATCGACAGTGGTGCATCATCTCATATGACAAATCATCAAGAATGGTTCATAGAAATGAAGCCATTAGAAGGACAGAAAAATGTCATCTACATAGCAGGAAATACACCAAATCCAGTTCAAGGGACAGGTGTTATCCCTATGAACAATTTCACTGGGACAAAAGGATTAGTCAAAGATGTGCTCTATGTTCCGAACCTCAGCAAGAACCTTTTGTCAGTAGGTCAAATGACGGAACACAATTACAAAGTCATCTTCGACGGTGATGAATGCACTATTAGAGATAAATCCAAAAGATGTCAGCTAGTAGCAAAAGGTGTTAAGGAAGGATGCTTATACATAAGCATGCCATGTTAGCTCAAATGCAACAGATGCCACTATCTGCAAAATGGCACAAGAGATATGGTCATGTCAACTTCAAGTACTTGTTAGATCTCAGGAATCAGAATATGGCAATTGGGATTCCGAAACTACAGTTTTTTGGAAAAGCTTGTGAAGCATGCTAGTTCGACAAACAAAAGAGAACCAAGTTTGTTAGAAGTACCTCTCGTGCACGAGGTATTCTTGATTTGATACATACATATGTATGGGGTTATGCCCAGACCCGCAACATCAATGGTTCACTTTATTACTTGACCTTCATGATGACCATAGCAGATATTGTTGGGTCTACTTTCTAAAAGAGAAATCTGAAGTGTTTTCCAGATTTCAAGAATTAAAGCCATGGTAGAAAACCAGACAGGCAGAAAGATCAAGGTCATGAGATCAGACAAAGGAGGTGAATACATGTCTTCAGCATTCATGAACTTTTGCAGAAGTCATGGCATACGAAGACAATTCACATGTGCAGATACTCCTCAGCAGAATGCAAGAGCTGAAAGGAAGAATGGGACTTTAGCAGACAGTGCTAGAGCAATGCTTAGTGAAAAGCATCTTCCAAATCAGTATTGGGTAGAAACAATAGCTACAACAAACTATTTGCTTAATCGGCTTCCTACCAAATTGATACAGGGTATGACTCCTTATGAAGCACTCACTGGACACAAGCCACACATTGGGCATCTCCACATATTTGGTTGCATAGCATATGCCCACATACATGATGATCATCAAAGAAAATTGGATGCAAAGTCATGCAAATGCATCATGGTTGGCTATAGTGAAGAAAGCAAAGCATACAAATTGTATGATCCCATCAACCACAAAGTCATTATCTCTAGAGATGTAATCTTTGATGAGGAATCAGAATGGAAAACCTCACCTACATAGGAGATAGAAGCATCGACTTCACAGTCATCTATAGAACAGGTTGATGAAGAAGAGCAAGAATTGCCAGCAACACCCCAAGCAGAGCCACAGTAGCTCAGACGGTCTACTAGGGAAAGCAGACCACTAGCCAGATTAACATATGCTCAAAAAGGCAAAGCAATTCAGGTGGAAACCACAACTATGCTCTTATGACTACCATCATGGCTACAAAAGAGCCAGTGTACTTCGAAGATGCAGTAGACAAGCCAGAATGGCAAACTGCTATGAATGAAGAAATGGATGCTTTATAAAAAAATAACACTTGGGAATTATGTGACCTTCCACCAAGAAAGAAGGCCATAGCAAATAAATGGGTATACAAAGTGAAGTACAATCCAAATGGAAGTATTCAGAGATACAAAGCCAAATTAGTTGCAAAAGGGTTTGCACAACAGTATGGTCAAGACTATGATGAGACTTATGCTCCAGTAGCAAAGATGGATTCCATACGGTTCTTGATATCACTAGTGACACTCAGCAAATGGAATGTGTATCAGCTCGATGTCAAGAATGCATTTCTCAATGGTTATGTAGACGAGAAAGTCTACATGCAACAACTAGCAACTTATGTTGAACCAGGAAAGGAGAATAAGGTTTGCCATCTCAAGAAAAGTCTCTACAGCTTAAAGCAAGCACCCAGAAGTTGGTACAGTAGAATCGATAAGTATTTTGCTGATCTGGGATACATGAAGTCCAATGCAGATCATACTCTCTACTACAAAGTTCAAGGGGAAGACATTACTATTGCACTTTTGTACGTAGATGATCTGATTGTGACAGGAAGCAAGGATAGCTTCATCTAAAAATTGAAACAAGACTTATCTGTAGAGTTCGACATGAAAGATCTTGGACTTATGCACTATTGTCTTGGAATTGAGTTTTGGAGAGATTCAGATAGCACATTCATGAGTCAGCTCAAGTATGTTGATAGTCTCCTGAAGAAGTTTCATATGGCAGATTGCAAGATTGCAGCCACTCCCATGGAATAGAGTTTGAAACTTACTAAAGATTCAAAAAAGCCTACAGTCAATGACAGATACTATAGGTAGCTCATCGGATCTCTTATATATCTGACAATCACACGGCCAGATATTTGTTATGCAGTAAGCTTGCACAGTTTATGGCAAATCCAAAATAGTCTCACTGGAATGTAGCCAAAAGAGTCTTGAGATACATCAGAGGTACAATAGAATTTGGGATAGAATACAGAGGAAGTCATCCACGGTTGCATGGATACTGTGACAGTGACTATGCCAGAGATCATGAGACTAGGAGATCGACACAGGGATATGCATTTTTCCTTGGTCAAGGTGCTATATCATGGTTGTCAAACAAACAACCAACTGTTTCTTTGTCTTCAACTGAAGCAGAATATAGAGCACTCACTACAGGTGCATGTGAGGCTATATGGCTCATAAGACTATTGTCAGAAATAGATTACTTTGATGAGTCAAAGCCAACAACAATATACTGTGATAATCAATCGACTCAAGCATTGGCCACAAATCTAGTATATCACTCAAGGACAAAGCACATTGATGTCAGAGAGCACTTCATTAGAGAAAGAGTGTTACTTAGTGACATCACACTGCAACATTGTGATAGCAAAGAAAATGTTGCAGACATCTTTACCAAACCACTCGGTAAAGAGCTATTCGAGAAACACCGACTAGCTCTTGGTTTGACGCAGAGGAAGGACATTCCCATTAAAGGGGTGTGATGGAATGTAATGCTCAGTCCTTCTTTGATTCCCCAGAATCATCATCTTGAGGGAAGGCCTACTTCATGATGTTGATCTTGAGGGAAGGTGTTGAGAGTTCACGCTCAACATCATGTGATCATGTGTGCATAGCACCATCACGTGATCATATGTGCATAGCACTAACCTTATAGAGTGCTATAAAGGAAAGGGTTAGATCCCCTAACCCTAACCCTAAATGGATTTGTATATATTCTATTTTTTCAACTAAATCTAGTGTACAGTCAGTCATTTGTGGTATGCTCTCTAGCTGTGCCCTCTCTCCTCATCTCCACTCTTCTCCTTTCCCCTCTCCATATTTTGTCATGATATTGATTGATGCATTTAGCGTATTGCATTTAACAATACTGTTTAGTTTTGAAGCTCTATTTTAATGCAACCATCGACAAAAAAGACCCTCATTGCTCAAAGGTGATATTGCTTGAGAAGTTTTACTCACGTCCCTGAGATTTAGGGTATATTTTAGGAAACCTATCCTATCAACTCTTTAACTAAGATATTTATCACTTTCTATAAGGAATAGGAAGAGTCATTCTAGGAGCTAAAGATGATGAGTAGGGAGCCAATACGTAGGGACCCTAATCTAGAGGAAATTTTATTTCTAGATATCAATGTCACTAGTCATGCTCCTGGAGAGATTCTTATGGAAAAAGGAGAAAATGGATACATGTATCTAAATCAACTCACATAGTTGAATAGAAATACAAGCCAATGGGATAGCAAGGGTTGGCTTTGGGATAAACCATTAAGAAATTGAGATCATATTGACCCTTTGTTTTCATTACCGAATTCATATTGCATCCATATTTACTGCAAATGCCAAATATTGTTGGGAGGATTGTCGAATGTCTTAGAGAGTTACAAGATTTCTCTTGTCCTTAAACTAAGGATTCAACTAGATCATATCTCACTACACTATTGGTTGAAGCAGCGGAGGACAAAATCAACAAGATTTTCCACACATGAGGAACTAGAGAGCTCTACATGTCATCCAAGAAAATAGGAGTTGGTGATGCAGGGGGTCGGATAAGGGGCATCTCTACATGATGATGAAGGAAGGATATTAGCTAGATATGGGCTAGTGTGAAGACCAACAATGAGGTAGCATATTGAGCTTTGATGCCGGGACTAGGACTTGTGAAGTAGCATGAACTCAAAGAATTATAAATCCTTAGAGATTCTACCCAATAATACTGGGGCATATTTCTCTCATTCAACATGAGTCTTGTAACCCCAACAATGTGTCTATTCTTAGTTTTAGCAACGGATTCTATTGTGGGTGTATCTGCATGGGAATTGCATTCTTATGCCATGCTCCTTCAAGAAGTTGTAAAACTCATGAGAGAAGTATTCACCTCCACCATCT
This sequence comes from Dipteris shenzhenensis, assembly GCF_047967505.1. Classification (NCBI taxonomy): domain Eukaryota; kingdom Viridiplantae; phylum Streptophyta; class Polypodiopsida; order Gleicheniales; family Dipteridaceae; genus Dipteris; species Dipteris shenzhenensis. The sequence goes on along the minus strand of NC_141628.1, from coordinate 40,143,124 downwards.
GAACTCAATAAGTTTATCTTCTTGCCACATTCATTTTCAACCATGGATTTAAAAGATTTGAAATGTCTAAAAACTTCAGATTTTTGCTTCATAAAGTATACTGAAATCTTTCTTGAGTAATCATCAATAAAGGTCATATAAAACTTCCTCCTACTCAATGATCTGTGGGACCCCATACATAATCAAATGGCTTTGAACTTATATGTCTTCCTATACACCGATTTCATTAATTTTGGACTCATATCTCTACATTTGGACTAATCTTAAAAATCCTTCCCAAATCGAAAGTTTACTTTATCAAAATCTCATTCGAGAATCAAATGTTTACTTTCTGGTGTTGTCATTTCCACATAATAAATTCCACAATATCTCTCTATAATCATTAGGGGAGAAATGGGGTCTCAAAAGGGCCTTCAATTAGTGTTTCCTAATTTCAAGGATATTAGGGAGGGATTTGAGGTGTACCAATGAGAGTGCTCCAAGGTGTGGGACGATGGTATGTTGAAGTGAAGGTTGGGAAGGCCTGGAAAGAGCCCTTTTTAGTTTTTCCCCTTACAGTAGGGACTAGCCAAACCATCCACACCCCTCCCCCCCTTAACCCATGCTTAACCGTCCTCCCATGTGCACCTTCCCCACATGAGCCCCAAATGGCATTCAAGAGGAGCTGGGCCATCTTGGGCAAGTTTTGATTACCCCTCCCAAATAAAAAGTTTACTTTTTGACACTATCCTTTCTCAATAAAAAGTATATTTACTCACACTATTATTTTGGACTAATAATGCAGAAACTAGGAAACATAATTCGTACCTTACTCTACATTGCAAAAATCCTAGTATAAATATTTATTTTAAAGACATTTAATCCTCTTTTAAGAACTAAAATTTTCTTAACTTATTAACAATTTAAATATATAAAAAATAATGAAAATATACATTATATATATATAATATTTATTTATTTATATTTATATAGTTAAGGTCCATGCATGACATTAATTTACCAGTACAACCTTCTAAAACCTCCAAGACTATTATAACAGTGTTAATAAACACCTTTCAGAGTTAATATGTGTTTGCACTGAGTAAAGTACACATCTTCAAATGACATATCTTGATAGAGGGCGAAAGAGAGGGAAAGAAGGAAAAGGGAAGGGAAGGGGGAGAGACATGGGAGAGAGAGGGAGAGAGAGAGAGAGAGAAAGAGAGAGAGAGAGGGGGGGGAGAGGGGAGGGGAGGGGAAAGGGAGGGTAGGGTAGCTCTCTTGCTGTCGCGGGTAGCTTTTTTTTTTTTTGGCACAACACTTTGTACTGCTATGGGGATGGAAAGAAGGGAAGGGGAAGAGCGAGGGGAGGGCAGAGAGAGAGAGAGAGAGAGAGAGAGAGAGAGAGAGAGAGAGAGAGAGAGAGAGAGAGAGAGAGAGAGAGAGAGAGAGGAAGAGAGAGGAGAGGAAAGGGAAAGGGGAGGCGAGAAGGGAGGAGAGGTCCCTTGTGCTATCGTGGTAGCAATAATTTTAACACAAAAAAGGAGGAAGGGGGATGGGAGAGGAAAGGGGAGGGGAGAAATGATTTTTTAAAAATAAATTGAATTAGATAATTTTATCAATTGCTATGTCATGACCCCTTGCACGACAACGAAAATAGGGTGGGGAGGCATGGGAGAAAAGTAGGAAAGGGTGGGAAAGAAAGGGAGGGAGAGAGGAGAGGAGAAGGAGAAGAGAGAGAGAGAGGGAGGGGAAGAGAGAGGGAGAGAAGGGAGGAGAATGGGAAGAGAAAGGCAGAGAAGGGAGGAGAAAGGAGAGGCAGAGGGAGAGTGGGAATGGAGCACATTGCGAGGGAGAGGGAGGGCAACATGAGGGAGAGGGAGAAGGAGAGGGAGAGAGGAAGGGGGGGACCATAATGGGGGTGAGGGTAGAAGGAAGAATGTGATTGAAAATGAGTTACGGGAGAGGTAAGATTCCATATAATGTTCTCAAGGAATTCAAACTTCCCGCTCTAGAATTCATACTTCTCGCTCCTCCTTCTCTCCCCCCCTCCTCTCTCTCTCTCTCTCTCTCTCTCTCTCTCTTTCTCTCTCTCTCTCTCTCTCTCTCTCTCTCTCTCTCTCTTTCACTTCCCCCCACCTCCCCTTCTCCCCCTCCCCCCTCCCTCCCCCCCCTTCTCCCCCTCTATCCCCCCTCTGTCCCTTCTCCACTTTCCCTTCCCCCCCCCTCTCTTTCCCCCATTCCCCCCCCTTTCTCGCTTCCCTGCCCCCCCTCCACCCCCCCTTAAAATTTTTTGAGCCCACAAACCCTATTTTTCATAAGTGTCATGCACAACCGCCAAAAAACATGCTATGGGTGTGTAATTCAAATGTGCACACACTTGATGGGCATGATAAATAGCATGTGTGTCAGCACAACATATGTTGATCTGTGTGAAAAGTATCGTACCCATTAGATATGCTCTGAATGGTCGAAGTTGCTAGAAACCCTGCTTTTCACCAAGTGTTATGCACAACTTCCATTAAAAGTATCTGAGGTGTGTCATTCGAATGCACTCATACCCAATGGGCATGATACTTTGCATACACATCAATAAAATCTATGTTGATTCACGTGCAAAATATCATGCCAATCGGATATGCTTTGGATGGTCAAACGTGCCACAAACTCTGTTTTTCACCAAGTGTTATGAACAATTGTCAAAAAATAGTATCTGAGGTGTATTATTCAAATGTTGTCAGACCCAATGGGCATGATGCTTTGCACACATGTTAGTATAATATAATTAGAGACACATGAAAAATATTGTGTCCATCAGATATGCTTTGGATGGTCAAACGCACCACAAACCCCATTTTTCATCAAGTGTTATGCACAGTTGCCAAAGAATAGTATCTGAGATGTGTATTCAAATTCACTCATACTCGATGGAAACAATAATTTGCACACACATAAATCAAACCTATGTCGAGATGCATGCAAAGTATCATGCCCATCGAATATTCTTTGGATGGTCAAAGCTGGCACAAACCTAGCTTTTTATTAAGTATTATGCACAACCACCAAAAAATAGTATTTGAGGTCTATTATTTAAATGCGCACATACCGGATTGGCACAATACCTTGCTTTCATGTCAATTTCACCTTTTTTGAGTCCTATGCAAAGTATCGTGCCCATCGAATATGCTTTGGATGGTCAAACTTGCTAAAACCCTATTTTTCACTAAGTGTCATGCACAACCGCTAAAAAACAAGCTTTGAGGTGTGTTATTCAAGCGTGCACATACCCGATGGACATGATAATGTGTGTAGACATAAATATTGCATATTTTGATGTGTGTAAAAATTATCATGCCCATTGGATATGCTCTAGATGGGCAATGTTACAACAAACCCCATTTTTCACCAAGTAATATGCACAACCTTCACAAGAAACTATCTGAGGTGTGTCATAAGAATGTGCTCATACTTGATGGACATGATACTTTACACACATATGAATACAACCTATGTTGAGGTGCGTGCAAAGTATCATGCCCATCGCTTATGATTTGGATGGTTAAACTCACCACAAACACTGTTTTCCACCAAGTGTTATGAGTATATGAGGTGTGTCATTCAAATGTGCTCATACTTGATGGGCACAATACTTTGCACACGTTTTCTAAAAGCTAGAATTCGAAACTTCTAACCATATAGATGACTCTATATGGCTTATGCCGATCGATTTGAGTACGAGGGCTAAATTTGGGTCTCATACGAGGAAGTTATGTTAAATTTTGGGCAAATTTGTCAAAGTTCAAGATTGAAATATTAGCTAAACAATTTGGAGAAGCTCCTAGATTCGAATTTAGGAAAAGAGACCCTTAGATATGAGTATAAAAGGTGCATGATATAGAAATCTCACTCTATCCCCCTTCATTTTATTAAAGAAACATCTTCTTTCATTTATTACCGACCACATATAATGATGGATAAGAGAGAAGATAGATCATATACTTATGATTCTTGCATGGTGGATTTCTTTATAATACTATGGTGATACTTACAAGGGGCTTGATGAGAACCACTTGGGAAATATATTTAAACTATTTTATATTGGAAATTTCCTCACACTCGTGATTATTATGTGGATAAACTACACGCTCATTAATATGGATCTATGGGATGGCCTTGACCTAATGGATAGCCCTGACTTATTAATTTTTAACCATATGGTGAGATTGTTTTGGCATTCTTAATTCACGGTGATAAACAACGTACCATTAGAACTTGGAATTTTTGGAAAAAGGGAATTGTAGACACGAGGAGAAAGAGCAAAGTCTTTGATGATTATTATTTGAGGATTTCTTTATGGTATTGTTTATAACAAATTTTCCTTTATGATGAATGGATTGATGATTTCATGTTCAACTTGTTTGGCCTCTATGCCATCCTCATACCCATTGGCATATTATTACAATGTGTTATGCCTAGGATGCTATTGGCATTTGAAAAGATTTTCTTGCCCTATGTTCTCAATTATTCAAGTGAAAAATGGGATCATCTTGGATATATGTTGAGTCAAGACATATTTTACCCTTTGATCTATATGCAGGTTTCTATCCATCATTTTTTTTGGTTCTTGTGTGCAGGCCTAACATGATGCAACATCATGATTGCTTGAGAATTGATCAAAGGACAACAGGTCCTTTGATTAGTTCATATAATCCTTTGGGAATTACTCTAATATTTTATAAGCATTTCATTAACTGTCTACATGCCAACCTCTGATTATTTTCGAATAGAATGCCATGATTTGATTATGCTAGTTTGGATAGAGTGACATGGATAACAATTGTGTGCCGGCATTGAAGCCTTGGCTAGCATAGCTTGGATGAATTGTTCTAACTTTCATTTGGTTGTGATGGTGCCAGGTGAGTCAGCATACCTCTCCATCAGGTTTGCATTGAAAAATCTAAGGCATAAAGATATGGTGTTGGCAACTTCGAGGAGTACTCTACGGTGGATTATCTCCACATACCGATAATTAAGATTAGACTTTCTATTCGAGACTAGTCATCAATGTTGTTGTACTTTTTGCAATGTACTGATAGGAATGTGAGTATGAAAAGTGACTCCCATTTTGACACTTTGTTAGAAGGAATGGTATGATATGGATTATTCTCACTTATGCGGTATTAAGAGGTTGGATATTACTGGAATACGCTCACTATGTGTTTGAGAAGGGCAATCGCATATGTTTGCATTTGGTTTACTTTGACATTGAAAATTGGTTCAGTAGTATAGTAGAATAGGTTTTTTGATAGGACCAACACACACACACACACACACACACACACACACACACACATCTATATCTATATCTATATCTATGTATCTATATCTATATCTGTATTTGATCTATCTTTGTATCTATATCTATATCTGTATCTGTGTTTGTATCTATATCTATATCTGTATCTAAATCTAAATCTATATATATGTATCTAATCTAATCTGTATCTATAGCTATATTTGTATTTATAACTATATCTATATCTCTCTCTCTATATGTGTGTGTGTGTGTGTGCGTGTGTGTGTGTGTACATATATGTATGCAAAATTCTATGCATTGATTTCTATCTTTAAGCTAGCTACTTCTATTATCGCTAAGTATTCAAGTTGGCATCAAATACACCATTCAAACTATTCCTATCTTTAGATTTTAAATTATTTTTTTCATTGGGTGCAAATCGTACATGTTTAGAGTCTTGTATCTCCATTTTTGTTCAATCGAAACTAAATCTAGTGTATAGTTAGTCATTTGTGGTGTGCTCTCTAGGTGTGCCCTCTCTCCTCATCTCCACTCTTCTCCTCTCCCCTCTTCATATTTTGTCATGGTATCAGAGCATGGTTCTGCCTTCCACTGAGGCGCCATCCTTCTTGTGAGAGTGATTGAGAGATTGAGAGATCGAGAGAGATCGAGTGTTCTCTTCCATTGAGAGAACTTCTTATTTGTTGAAAGAGAAATTTCTGGTCATGTGAGAATTCCATCCATGAGAGGTATTCTCTTTGAGTTTCTAATCCTTCTTCTGTGAGAGAGTGATCTTCTTCGAGAGACTTAGTGAGTTCTTTGAGAGATTCATATGAGAGAGAGAACTTAGATAATCATTCCTGTGACCGAGAGATAGAGATTTTTTGAGTGTTCATTCTTGTGAGAGAGAGATTGTAATTCATTCTCAGATCGAATTCTGTTCGTTCCTTGGAGAGAGAGAGATCAAAGCTCATGACTGGCAGCTATGTCCCTCGACTCTACGCTTCTCCGATCAATAGCTCCATCCACGGGCTATTCCAAGAGAACTCCAACAGCCGGCTACGGCTCCCAGCAGTAGAGACGCTGACAACAACCTGCTCTTAGACCACCTGTTCACTCACGACCACAACCACAGGCTGCAACGGATCCAACAACATACTTTGAGCTTCTAAAGCTCTTGGCTACCCCGGCTCCTTCAATGCAGCTCCTATGCTCCAACTCCACGCAGAGCAGTCCTTCCACAGCCATCTCCAATGTCTGCTCTACGATGTGCGGCTCCAACTCCATAAATGGGCAGCTCCAAGTCTTTCTACAACAAGCGGCTCTGCAACGACCATCGCCTCCCTATGGCAGCTGTAGCTGCTCTCGCACCACCGAACAAGGCTCCAGCCGCTCTTCTACGCTGCACACTACTACACACACGGGCGCCACCAATGAGCCGCCTCTCCAAACGCCTCAGTAAAGTCTGCATCAACACCTATGAAGGGCCGCGGTTCCCTACGCCTCCAAGACTCAGCACACCGTCTCCTTCAATAGTCCCTTAGCCACGGACTCCCGAGTGGCAACGAAGAATGGTGCAGCCAGATCGTCTGCAAACGAGCCCTCTAAGGTCTCCCAGTGCCTCCTGCACTCCAACCTTTAACAGCGCCAATGCCATGAGCTCCAACATAACCTAGAAGCAGCGAGATGACCGACCAGCAAAGGCTCCCCGCACAGAATTCCGCCAAGCAATGCCCATGCTCCAACCACAGGCTCATCCCGTTGAGCAATCTCGTCTGGCCGACTATCTTCATACAGCCTCTGCTACGACACAGCCATGGGCTGCCTCACGACGGACCAACGATCTTTTGTCTGACTAAATGCATGAACAATGGACTCAAGGGAGTCAGGACCTTGAGTCCCCGGCTTCTTTCCAAGATGTGTACTTGCTTAGAGCACCTATGAAGAGTTTCGAGAGATGCACCTTTTAAGTATGCATGAATGGTTTCATCAACTCATTGGCATTAAATCGCATAGGTCAGGCATCATTATTGATCGATAGTAGGACAGATTGAAGTTCTACAAAGACTTGAGAAACTACTTAACTTTTTGTGGTTCTTGTGAGATTGTTGGTGTTCACATCTGGTGCCTATGGCATTGAAGTGACAATAGGCTCTTTGGGTATTCTTCTCTTTTAGGAATAGGTTCTTGTGTGACTACCACATTTGTTGTTAATGTTGAGGTAGAAGTAGAGGCTGTCCTTGGTGGTTGACTTGGGAATCCATCAAGCCTCATATTTGCCTTTGGCTACAATAGGTTCTTATGTTACTATACCATTTTAAGGGGCTGGTTCTTGTTTCATTACTACATATGCTTGTGAATCTGTTCCTTGTAACATAATCACTTAGGGATAGAAAGGATTTTTTTGTGGTTTCATCTTAGCTATATTTTGGCCTGAGGTCCCAACCGTAGTTTTTTATGTTGACACCTCATTTTTGGGGCAGGTTCTTGTGGAACTACTGCTGGCTTAGCCGTGGATGACATCAAAGGTTGCTTGGTCTTAGTAGGAGGCTTACAAGGGGATAAAGTTGTTGTAGATATTATTTTAGTCACCCATATTATGTAATTATTGCCATAATAGAAGCCTTGAGCCTGCTGTAGCAACAATTGCTTAGGTATCCGCCTAGAATGGTACTTGAGTTTTCTATTTGTTGTCTTGCATCTTCTTGATCAAGATTTCTTTGGATGAGGTAGGAGGTGAGTGGGGAAGCAAAGCAGCATGATGACCCTAACCTTCCATAGATGGAGAGGTTGATGTCAGAGTTGTATCTTTTGGAGGCCCCTTCCATTTTGGTGTATGAGCCACTGGAGGAGTCAGCAAAGCCATTGTCAATCCATTGTTCTCCCCTTCTAGTGTTGTAAGGAAATCATCTTGTTGTGAGGATATTGTTGCCATTGGGATATTAGCACTAGGGTTGATGAGGAAGCTTCTACTATGTGTAAAGGACTCATGAAGATAATGCTAGTCTTATGGATCTGAGGAAGTATTGGACATGAGGTTCCTCAATAATTGAAATGAATGAGGTGCAGCCATTAATGTTGTGGTACATTCCCACCAACCGATTTGGCAGTTAACCACCCAACACCAAGTCCTCCCAAGGATTACTAATTCATCCATAGCACATGCAGGCATCACGTAACATCAACTAGCCACACTATGGTTATTAATTGAATTGGCGATTCCACACAACATATTGCGGGATGCATGTACCATGACAAGTGTAGGTTTCATGGTTACCATAAATGTCAAGATCCAGGTGCACATCTCATATCATATTAGGTTATGGCTTGCACCAGGGTTGACAAAAGCCTCTATAGAGAAAATAATTTCCCTAAATAGTTGGAAGTCCACTTGTACCCTAGTCGGGGAAACAGTAAGATCATCCACGGAGTTTTACGCTATTTTTTTCTTTAGCTTGCCGAGCCCTAGCTTCCTTTATCGCTTGTTGATTCTTATGAGCGACTTCCTTCTTGAGCTCTTTTTCCCAATGGATCGTTTGTATCATTTGATGGAGCATTAATGGGCCATAGTAGCATTTGATATTACTACCATTGATGTAGCCATCCATTCAATGTTATCAAGGGTCACAACTTTGCATGACCTTGGTGTGTGATTTCTACAACCCGGTACCTTGATATTTTAATTTACATTTTGTGTTCCTTATGCTATAGTAACATAAGGTCTCATCTTTTAGGTCCTTGTTATAAAGGTTGTGGTCAAGCCACTTTTTGTAGTGTAGTTTTTCAACCTTTATGCCATAAGCCACTCTCAACCTCTTTTCATCAATCTTTTTAAGCTCGATTAGTCTTTCTGGTATCGCCTCATCTGATATTTGGTCTCTAACTGCAACTTTGAGACTTGGAGCTATAAATTCCATAGGCATGACTACTTCTATTAGCATTTCAAGGGAATGAGGGAGATCCAATAGAGCTGACATCTTTTAAACACAAGTCTTAGGTACTTAAGGTGATCATCCCATTTGAAATGGACACACATGTCATCTAGGAAAATCTCTAAAAAATCACTAGCCTTTGGAATGTTGTGGGAGCATATCAGATCCTAAAGAGCATCACCTTGGAAGAATAAACTCCCCACTACATGGAAAATTTAGTCTTGTGTTGATCCTCTAGTGTGATAGACACTTGGTTATATCCAAAGAACCTGTCTAAGAAGATATATGCTTCCTTTCTCTCTCTAGAACATGCTCCGTGAAGGGTATCGGGTAGTGGTCTGCATGAGTTATGACATTTACTTTTTTGAGATCTACACATACTCTAAACTTGCCATTCTTTTTTAGAACTATAATGATGGGAGATACCAAGTTGGTATGCTCAATCTCTAAGATGAATCCTACATCGACTACCTTCTATATTTCTTGCCTAACGACTGTCACATACTTTGGATTTATTGGGTAGGCACTCTATCGCATTCGGTTTAATATCATCCAACATAGGGATGGTGTGTTGTACAAAATTTGGTGGCACACCATTCATATTGGTATAATTCCAAGCAAAACAATCTTAAAACTCATGCAATAGAGAAAGTAAGACATGTTCTTGCTCAGGGGTTAGGTCATCAGCTATATAGAACAGTTTAGGGTCTTTGCATTCCTTGGCAAGGTCCACTTGCTTGACCTTATCTAGATCATCATAAACATATTGGCTCCCTTGCTTGGAAATCCATTTAGCTTACTCAATAAGTATTTTGCACTCTTAGACCATGTAATCTTAAAATAGATTGGGGACTTTGCATAAATCATTTTCCTCTTCCTCATCATCCTCCAAGGATTTTAAGGTGGGTGGCTTCTCCTTCAGAGCAGTCTTAGTATCTTTAGATTTTGAAGCCTTGCTTTCCAAGATAGCTTAGCTTCAAAGGGGCCTTAAGCTTGGCTAGAGGGATCCTAGGGAGGTTTGATTCTATCCAATCTAGCTCCCCAATTGGACGAGATCTCATGGTGTGTGGTAACAGTACCCAGATATCTTAACCAATGAAGATTTGTTTTCACCTTTCATGCCATTTGACTATCCTTTGGTGCCCTCAAGATGTTAATCATGTTTAAGAGAACTATTGTCCTTGGCACCTTGGAATAGGCCACCATTTTTGTTCCTATTTTCTCGACTGTGTATATGGTTGCTAGGACATGCATCTAGTTCTATGAGAGCTCGGGTTTTGGCAACAGAGCATACCAATGTTCATCTCGATCCTCTCCCATTTCGTTCTCATTATGTGCTTGGAGCACATTAATGGAAGTGGCCCTTTTCTTAGTGTCTGACTCAGTTGGTTGTAAGTTGCTAGTCATTGGGTGGCCTTTCCATGTCTGGAGGTTGACCCTCATAATTTTCTTGTCCTTGCATAGATAGATTCTATTAGAGGCCCAATTGTGGACTAGCATTGTAACACGCATAAAGGGGCTCTCTAGAATGACACCATAGCTATTTGGCTATCCATGGAAGTTCATTACAATAAACCAAACATGCTAGGTAAGTCCTTGATCTTTATGTATTTCAAAACTCCCACCGGTTGGGCTGTTGCACCATCGACTAGTTTTACAACCAGAAATTTGGTGCTTTCCATCTTTGGCCTTCCTCGTTTGGTCCAACAATGTTTGGTGACAATGCTAAAACCTGTTCATACATCTAATATTTCCATATAGTCCTTATTTTAATAGGAAATTGGGAGCACGACATTCGTATCATCGCTCGCAAAATATTGGCCGAACTTATTGACCATTATCTTTAGCAAATTTGGCTCTTCCACGGGGGGCTTCAACTACCTCAATGGCCAGTTCCTTAGGGGTGACCATTTTTCCATTCATCTAGTTGGAAAGATCTCTCCAAAGGATGGGGTTCCCTCTTACTAGGGCTACTATGAACATTTTTTCCTATATGGACAAGAATGCAAAGAGCTCTACCACATGGACAAGAATGCATAGACATTTTTTCCTATATGGATAAGAATGTAGAGAACCCTACCACATCTCGAGATCGATTGATTGAATCTCAGCCTTCAGATTACGATTCTTCAAATCCATAAAAGAAGATAGGGTCCTCGTCTACAGTCTAATGCCAAGCAAGTAGGATCCTCTTCAAACATCTTATGCCATAAGAGCAATTACCCCAATGACATGCTATTTGAGACTATCTCATCCACCATTTCTGGGGTGGGCAAGGGTTTGGGGGCTCTTTCTTTACTGTTTCTCACTTGGATCTAGAGCTGTGTCATGGGTCAGCAAGAAGCAACCCATAGTTGCTCTTTCTTCTACCAAGGCTGAGTACAAATCAGCATGCTTTGCTTCTTGCGAGGCAGTGTGGTTGAGGAGGATTCTGGGGGACATGGTTGCAGTGCAGCACAAGCCTACGTAGTTATCATGTGACAATCAGAGTTGCATGGTGATTGCAAAGAACCCTGTGTTCCACGCTCGCACAAAACACATTGAGATTCAATATCACTTTGTACACGAACTCATCATGGATGGAGATGTCGACTTGGTATACTGTCCGACTATAGAGAACGCTACGGACATCTTCACAAAGACTCTTGGAAGAGACTTATTGGAGAGGCATCTTCATCGACTTGGCATTGGACCAAAAAAGTAAGTTCACTTACGGGTGGACATTGAGGGGGGGTGTTAGATATCAATGCTCCACTCTCATGTAACTATGCGGGAACCAGCTAACTCTACTTGTAAGCCCCCCATATGAGGAGAAGGCATTTAAGTAGCTTGGTTATCCGATAGGTCTTGGTTTGGACACCAGATGGGGGCCATGTGTGGCTTGATGGCTAGACGGAGTTGGCACACTGCCAACTAGGCTACATGCAAGTGGAGGAAGGCATCCCATGACTGACCGCATTGAGGGTAGATGGAGCATTTCTCGGGGCAGCCCACTCTCGGGTTGTGGTGGTGGAGTCCCAGATGATCCCAGATGGTTGTGGGCTGAATGGGATCCGTAGGTTAGTTGCTCTGTTTTTGAAGGGAGAGCTAACCCTTGTACTCTCTTTCACGTCTCTTAGTCTCTTATTACAAGAACTTGGGCCCATATGGCTCCAAGGCAGATAACATATCACCTACCCCACAACCTCTCCTACGTCTCCACTTTACATGAACCGTTAACTGTTGCGGTTAACACCTATTGGAGTAAAAGGTCTCCTTGCATCCTTGGCACGGAAACATGGCTTTAATAAGCCAGTTCATCTGTTATCACCACCAAACGCATAAACTGGTCAGTATTGTGCAGCCATTCAAATTGTATTCTCTATGAATAATTCCTTTACCTTCTCCTTCAAGGGGTTTGCCTACATATATTTACACTCGGTGTGATATAATGGTCCACGATTGCACATCTACAATGTAGAAAATTGAGAGCGAGACCAAGGCATACTGAGTGAAGCCTTTTTAAAGATGCATGAAACATAACATTATTTTAAAAACCATTTGGCATAAATCTAAGAGATGAAATATTCTTATCTTAAGCTATATTATATATATATATATATATATATATATGACATGCATTCTAGTAGATCTCATACTTTTATATATTTTTAATCTTTCTTATATATATATATATATATATATTACCTTTTATATATATTATATAAACTATATTATTTTTCTATATATTATGCATATGAGGGAGATATATAGGATATGTGTTCTTGTATATTTCTTATATACTACTTATGTGTGTGTGTGTGTATTATATCTATATTTATAGATTTTTTGTATACATATTTGTACTTGTATATCTTACATAATTATGGTGTTATGAATACTTATATATTAGGTAGATATATATTTCTTAGTTAATGTATGAATAGGTATTGCTATATATGTTTCTTATATTTCTATGTCTATATGTAGTTCTTATATAATGTCTTATATCTCTATACATAAATAAAAATTTAAAAAATAAAAAAATTTATACATCTATTTATTATTTATATATGTCTTTGCTCTAGCCCCAAGTGCAATAAATGTTTTTCCCATGAGCCATTATATGGCTTTTGCCAAGAAAAAGCCATAGAATGGCTCATGAAAAAAAAATGTATGCACTTAGCATAGATTGGTGTTTTTTTTTCCATGAGCCAATCTAAGCCATAGATTGCAATGCTCATGATAAAGAAAAAGAAGGCATGCTTTACAGCAGGAGTCTATGCTTTAGAGTGCCTCAAATGGGCCATATTAGCTCCATAACATGGAATATCCTCCCATGAGCCACTCACAGGCTCAAAAGCGTGCAATTGGCTCATGTGGGCCTCTAAATTCCATATGTAGGCCTTCAAAACTTGTGGCCTTCAAATAAAATGAAATTATTTTTAGTGTCGTGAGCTAGTCGAGGGCTTTTGCTGAGTGAAAGCCCATGATTGGCTCATGGAACTAAACAAATTTGCCTTACAACTGGCTCTATATGAGCATACCATGTAGGCCAAGCTCAAGACATGCAATTTTAAGGCCTCCATGAGCCAATTGTGGTCTTTTGCTAGGCAAAAGCTTGTGATTGGCTCATGGGTGCCTTAAAAATTCCATGTCTTGGTCTTCAACAGAATGGCTGAGCTGCAACAGTGGCTGAGAATGGCCAAACAAATTATTAAACGTTATTAGAGCTAGTCGAGGATTTCGTTGGGCAAAATCCCATGACTAGCTGAGGGCACATAAAAAATTGCACCCACTTACAGGCTGCACTATGCTATTTTAGCTCAAGACATGAAAATGGGCCAATCGCGATCTTTTGCTGGGTGAAGTAATCGGCTCATGGCGGGCTTAACATTTTCATGACTTGGGCTTTAAAACTTGTGTAGGTGGACTATATCTCACAATGGAATAGAGTGGGGTTACAATGGGGCTTGGAATGGCCATAAAAAAGAAGTTTTTTCCATGTCATGAGAGCGAGTCGAGGGCGTTTGTTGGGAAAAAACCCACGATTGGCTCATGGCGCTAATTTTTTTGTATGGAACTGTCTCATGGGAGACTTAATTGCTCACCACTATTCTGTTGGCTATCCACCCCATTCATTCAAGGTTCGTTCATGCTGTTTGTTTGTTCATTCATGTTGTTCATCCACACAAAGAGTTGAGGATGTAGCATTGTGGAGGTGTTGAGGAGGAGGTGTTGAAGGAGGAGGCAACATTGAGGAGGAGGCATTCAAGAGGGGAGAGTTACCTGGGAAAAAACCCACGATTGGCTCATGGCGCTAATTTTTTTGTATGGAACTGTCTCATGGGAGACTTAATTGCTCACCGCTATTCTGTTGGCTATCCACCCCATTCATTCAAGGTTCGTTCATGCTGTTTGTTTGTTCATTCATGTTGTTCATCCACACAAAGAGTTGAGGATGTAGCATTGTGGAGGTGTTGAGGAGGAGGTGTTGAAGGAGAAGGCAACATTGAGGAGGAGGCGTTCAAGAGGGGAGAGTTACCCTAAGCTAACAACTAGCCCTAAACTAACCTAAAGAGGACTAACCTACTTCATGACTAATCGAACTAACCTAACTAGCGACTAACCACAACTAACCTAACCTAATAGCCAATGTAGCTAACCTAACTATATGTATAAAGTATATATGCATAACTCTCTCTCTCTCTCTCTCTCTCTCTCTCTCTCTCTCTCTATATATATATATATATATATATATATATATATATAGAGAGAGAGAGAGAGAGAGAGAGAGAGAGAGAGAGAGACTTCATCTATATAAATAACTATATATATAAACTATATAGAGTGAACCTAAACCCTTCCGCTTGGCTAGTTTATAGACTAAACCCTAAACCCTTCCACTTCCCATTCAACCAAATTTTTAGGGTTTTGTGCTCTCCCTCCCATTTTTCCTTCTTATTTCGTACTCTCTCACACTTCCTATTTCGTTCTCCCTCCCACTTCCTACCTACCCTCCCCTCCTATTTCCCTGCTTGTTCGAGTTCCCTCCCATGCCTTCCTTCCTTGTAGGCATTCTCTACTATCTCCTATTCTCTCCCAACCCTCCCATTTTGTGCTCCCTCCCATTGCCCATTTCGTATTCCCTACCATTTCCCTCATAACCCCTTCATTCCATGTTCTCTCCCATTTCATGTTGTGAACAAAATGAGCCCTGTAACCATTGCATTTGATGCACAATGCCTATTGCCAAATATGGAAATTCCATTGAAGGATGTAGTGTGTGTTGTGAACAAAACTTTCTTGGCAAGTAAACTTCTTGCGGGTTGCAGTTTGATGGACTGTATGTAGTGATATAGCAAATCCTATTGGTGTTTAAACTCTAGTCCCAATGGTGGAGCACATTGACATGGAGGGAGCTTTGAATTTTAATGTGGATTCAAGCTTGGTTGCTAAGTACGTAGTGTCCACAATGAAGACGTTCCATCTTACCAAGGGGAAATGTGGTATAGATACCATACACGAAGAGGATAATAGAGATAGTGACTCAAGAAACTTTGGAACTATTCACGAGGATGAGGATGATAGCATGCAATCCACAGTGGATCAAAAATCCACAATATTGAGGTCTCCTCTCTACACGCCAATAAATATATTGGAATCACCTAGGAGTAAAAGACCCATAGCAATTGGCATGGATCTTCTTCAAGGACAATAATTGTAGATAATTTTGGGTTATCCAGGAGGATGTATTTTCTAATTCTCAATGAAAACTCTCCAATGCAATCTAGAGTAGAGATATTGGAAAAAGATGAGGATGAATCCTTCTTAGACATTTCCAAAGTAGACAAAAATGCAATATCTCTTGGGTGTAATGTTGTAACTTACATATGGCTCGATGCGCATTGACAGCTTTAGTGCCTTGGTGAGAAGGATCAAGCATGTTGTGATGTTGGAGGAGCTATCATGAGAGTACGATGGGGATTGTATCTTTGAGCTACCCTGCTCAAGTAGGGAATGGCCAATGGAGGTAATGGATATGAAATATGATGGCCAACTATGGACAAAACCTATAACTTGGAATATCACATTTGAGGGCAGAATTCACAAGAGTTCATGTGCAAGTATGTTTGAATGTTGCAATCCAATGTGCCCCACACTAGTGAATACTTGAATGAAGAAGGATGCACTCGTCAAAGGTTTGCTAGGAAGGAAGTGTGTCATTGGCCTATTGGCTACTGCCAAGGATGGAGGGTTCTTGAGGTGTCATTCATGCAAGACAATACCCATGTGTGTTAGGGTGTGTGATATAATGGCTCACTATGTGATGCCCCATGATGTGACATTGGCTCAGTTGACAATACCCATGTGTGTGCCCCACACTAGTGAATACTTGAATGAAGAAGGATGCACTCGTCAAAGGTTTGCTAGGAAGGAAGTGTGTCATTGGCCTATTGGCTACTGCCAAGGATGGAGGGTTCTTGAGGTGTCATTCATGCAAGACAATACCCATGTGTGTTAGGGTGTGTGATATAATGGCTCACTATGTGATGCCCCATGATGTGACATTGGCTCAGTTGATGATACATATGGGTAGGAATGCATACAAAGTACAACTAGGAGCATCAAGAAAGAACTTGATGAAGGTAACGTTATTTGGTGCAAGAAGCTGTGAAATTGAGTTTGAGTGCTAGAACTAGAAAGTTCAAATGGATGTGACATGGAGACTTATAGAAGAAATGATATTGAATGCAAAAAAACTTGAGGAGGTTCATTATGGTGATGCTGAGTTGTGCAACATCTTGCAATAATTGGAGCCACCACTAAAAATAAGCGAGTAAGTGGTAATCCCTTGGTATTGAATACGGTGATGCTTGCAAGGTGTTGAGTATTAATGTATTTTGTATTGCTGTTTCAATCAGCTTGCAAGAATTTGTTGGCAAAGAAAAGAGAACTAGTTTACCTAGCAATGGTGGACTAGATAGTATCTTGGAGCTCAAACAGAAATGCATGTAGAATTTCTTCCATTGTAGTCAATTCCTTGCTTAGGTATTTGAGGAGAATATATGTTTTGTTTCAAAATTTCTACAAGATGTCTAACTTTAGGGGCTAATATAGTCAATCGCATGAATTGAGATGGTTCTAGTGATCCAAAGACTAGCTAGGTGATGTTTGATCACACAAAAAGAGTGGTTGGCTGGAGCACATTTGCTAGCCATGTTGATGATCCAAGGTATAACATTTGTGCAGTTGCATGTATCAAAAAAATTTTTTTTAGAGTGCATGCTCATTTTATTTTTGTACTTTGTATTAGTGCTCAATATAGCCACATGCGAGATAAAAGAAGAACATACAGAGGCTCAAACAATCTTCTGGGAGAACCTTAACCAGGTTCAAACAATCTTCTGGGAGAACCTTTTGGGAGAACCTTAACCAGGTCATACGACGCTCCGACCATCAAATGGCAAGTTTTTATGGATTTAGTGATGATGAAGCATAGGACCGGGTGGTTGGCTGTGCATCATGTATTTAATGGAGATCGTGATATGGAAGGGAGGGAGCATCATGCCAATTCCATTGGGAGAAAATCTTACACCAACACCAAGCATATGCAGTGACTACCCATCATGTGGAGCATATGGAGTTGTATCAGTGATGGCGCCTGAGTGAAACCAGGGAGGAGGCAGACCAGATATTTAAAGAGATACAAGCATTTTGGAGGAAAGGAAATGTTCTAAACAAGGAGTTGCATTACATGAAGTTGGTGGGGAGTTAGAATTCACCACTAGGAAATTTCAAAGGAGTGGTATGAGATGCACTGACAACATGATCTATTTGATGCTTTGTTAATAATGTAATTGCATACTAATGATCATAGTTTACATTGTTTGTAGGTAATCCAAAGCCCTAGTGCAACCCCAATATTGATTGTGAAGCTATCAGCAAACCAAACACCATAGTTGGCTCTAGTTGAAGAAGGTTTCAAAACCAAGATGTCCCTGTATGATGCTATTGTTAGTGATCTATGCAACAATATCACTAAAATGCAAAGCAACATGTCTATGATGAGGGACGAAACATAGGCCATGGTCCATCTATTCCCACCTTTCACAGCAAAGAGAAAGAGAGGGCAAGACAGATAGGCCTTTGGAGGTGGTACATGTTGTTAGGGATGTGATACTTGAACCCCACTATACAATGAGAGAACACACTTGGAAGGTGATAGGGAGACTATATAGAAACAAAAAAAGCCAATAAAAGTAAGTCTTAAAGGACCTTTGGATGATAGCAGCCATAGGCTTGAATATGATCATATCAATTAACCTAGGCAAAGTGGAGCACGTCCTCGAAGGAATAAACACCACCTCACAATTTTGGCTCACCTAGATGGGAAAAGGGTGGTGGAGTGAAAGGTAGCAGATGCATTTTGGGAAAATCTACATCAAAATCAAGGGAGTCGGGTTAAGTGTCTAGGTGGGAAATTGGAAAAAGTATGTGTAATGCAATTATCTCTAAAAGTGGCCTTACAATACCAGCACCATGTTTCTTTGCTACAAGGAAACACCCATATGGTCACCAAATGTCTCAAATGATGTGGTTCTGCAAAACCACATGCACACATGTATGGAATGTCAATGACTCCAACATCACTCCCACATTGGATATTATCTTGAATGTGTGGCCTATGTGAGAAGGGACTTTCTTTATACAAGAAGAGGTTGAGTCTCTCACAATAACATGCTTCAAGTTTGAGACAGGAGGGTCTACTATCAATGAACAAATGATCGCATATGCAAGTGCAAATACCAACATGGGCTAGGAAGATGTTGGTCTTTTAACACCCCATGCATACTATAGATCAAAAGTATTAAAGGTAGCTTGGACAAAAGTTCAGCTTGCAAAGACCCTCAATGCATGTATCATGCAAGAAATGGTTGTGAAGTTGGTTGAACATGAAGTTTTTATAATAGAAAGCAAGGGTATCATCTCAACTGGCGGCTTGCGATATGAAGTGGCAATAAAAAGACACCATGTTGCACATGTCTAGACTTCCAAGAGAGAGCAAGGGGTGGAAAATCATACTTGTCTTGCAAGCATACACATTTTGTGTTTCTAGGAGTCTTGGGCCTTGATGCAAAAATGCATAGGTTTGCCCATCAGCATATACTAATGAGCCAAGAGGTGAGGCTTGCCCTCACAATGGAAAGAACACCTTTCTGTTGTGTAGACACCTCACCCAAAAGTTCATGTGTAGGTGCAATTCATAATTATTGTGTAGACACACATATTTTGAAGAACACAAGGTTGAGACATGCTAGGAATTATTTGTTTTGAGATAATGAAAGTAGTTGGTTTTGATGTTCCCTTTTTCTCTCTAACGCATGGTGTATCACTTCTTTCATCAAACCAATTCTTGTATTGCATGCAACTTAGTGAATAGAGTTGTAGTTTGTGCACATGACATGGTCCATTGTGATTAAAGTGTTTGTATTGTATGAAACTTATAGATTGAAATGGTACCTTGACTTTGTGCACATGGCATTCTCCTTAATACTTATATTATTAAAGCATACCCCCCCATCTCTCTCTCTCTCTCTCTACACACACACACATAGACATGTATGTATGTAGCTATATCTCTCTCAACATTGTCCACTCTCTCTTTATATATAGGCTTATATACACAAATTTATATATAATCATAGTACCTAATTTAGTAAAGGTGCCATTGCTCACTTGAACTATAGGAAGTAGTAACAAAATTGAAACCACTCACCTAGGTTCGCTTGCCCAAACTGTAGTCGCTGGGCCTAGGACTTCTTGCTTAGAATTTTCACTCAATTGAGGTATGTGCTAGTCCATTTTGTACCCTATGCATGAATTTAATTCTATGGCCATGAGGCCATGGACATGGGCATGCAGGACTTCTTGAGGCTTTCTTTATATTAAAAAAATAGAGAGATGGGGACTATAGTATGGAGTGTGGGTGAATGATGCCTTGTCTACACTATGTAATGTAGGCTCCTTTTTGTTGCGTTTTTAAAATCTAGAATGTTTATTATTTAAAGCTCTCAAATCTAAGTGAGGAATCTATAGAAAATGAATTAGACAACTTTTGACCATTGTTTGATACTCTATAGGTTTTATCATGATGACCTAATTTACCAAAATTCATTCTAGGCCTCAAATATATGTTGCAAAACTTGACACATGAATCTATGCTGAAAAGACAAATAAATAAATACCTCTTGCCATATTTCTTACATGATAAGATGATACAATCACAAAAAGTACAATAGATCAAAATTATAGTCTATTGAGCAGCCTACAACTCCCATATCGACTTTTTCCAAAGAATATCTACATGTACTTAATCTCCTCACACAATTGTTGCAAAGGAAAAGAAAGTAAAACATTACTAATAATTTTTTGTATCTAATACAATTATGTAGACAAAAAAAGGTGAAAATCTATAGAGACAAAAAGTGGTGAATTTTAATATTCTCATAGGCTATGTATATGTCACTCTATTTAATCTTTATAGAGTACTCCCAAAATTAAGAGGTCCAATGAAGTGCACCACTCGATGAACCAAATGTGGATGAAGTGATCCATTGCCAATGTGGCAAGTCATCTAGACCAAAAACTATGGGTGCTAAATTATAAGGAAGGAAATGCACCGATGGAAAACATTTTGGAGGAATTGATGCACCAAATTACCCTTGCACATTCCAATTCACATTTGTCCATCATTTTTCATAAGGGGTTATGAGCATGCCACGTTTAGAGTCTCATTAAGTGAATTATTTTGTTAGGCAAATTTGGAAATAATCATTATAAGTTGAGAGCATAGACCAAATCAATGCTCATCTGAGTAAATCCAATCCACATGAGAACAAAAGAGGATGAATCTAGACTTGGAATTTAAAACTTACAAGATTATTCTTGCTAAAGAATGAGGCCAATAGATATGAATTTGCTAAATGAAGTAAGAGAATGTTTAGAATGGATTTAACCATTTTCTTGCTAGACTATAGATTCATCAAAAAGCTATTCAATGGTATCTTGTTTATACTTGTGTTCTGTGTCTAATTGAAAATGATTTTATTAACAAGTATTATGGATACCAGTTGCATGACACTATTCAATTATTGTAGATCGATTAGAGTTAGCAAAGGTTATATGGTGTAAATGGTGATGTAATTCTTGGAACATTAAGTGCTAAAGAGAATTGTAAGATAACATAAGTAGTTGCAGAAGTGCACAACACAAGGTGATTATTGAAAGAGACATTATTTTATAGCATAGAAATATTCCTTGTCCAGTTTTATCCATCCCAAACCATATTAAGGTTGAATGTGTAAAGTTTATGTCATAAGCGTGCAATGGAAGATCTTAAGGCTGAATCTATAAAGTTCGTGTCATAAGTGTGCATTGCAAGATCTTAAGTAGATTCTAACTTGTTTCATACAAATCTAGTGTAACCATGATGTATACGAGTCTTATGGTGAACCAATCATGTTATGGGGAAGATTATCCTTGAAGGGAAGATATTTGTAAATATAACGAATGCTTATTTAGCACGCATTATCATTGGATTGAGGCCAATTTATAAGAAGATATTTAAAAATATACTGATTGCTTATTATTTAAAGAAGCGGCCAATTTTGGAAAACATTATGAGAAGTTATTTGTTTGTGTGCCTATTTAGCGCACAATATATCCAATTAGATTGGATTATGTGCCTCTAATATATTGTTTTTGAAGGAAACAGTAGAAACGGCCAATTTTGGAAAACATAATGAGATGTCCATGCAAAACAGAAGTTGCTTCGTCAGTTGCTTCGATTATCAACCACTTGCCTCTACAACTGGAGTGATCAAGTGTTAAAGGAGTTTCATGCAAAGCTGGAAACCTTATGATATTGTCATTGATTCGTGATCTACAGAGTACTGCGGGGTCTGTAAGTGGTAACCGGATGGAACAAAATTTATAAATTAGGCATGCAAAGTTCGTGCAATTGTAGCTAGGAGGCTTTTGTATAAGCGCAGGAAAAAGGTCGCTCGTACTGCATGGGGTGCTTGTTGCTGTCTAATCTGGAATGCTAAATAGATGCATATTAGAGCCAACTGTCTATGGCTTCTTACACAGGCCTTGTTTCTGTTTTGGAATGTTTGCTGGGGCTTAACACAGAAAACATGTCGGGACTGACTGAAACGGCCAGTAATCGAATGACGAGAAAGAGGGTTGCTGCAGGAGACATCCTCCTAAACACTAGCGCCACGGGGGTGCCAGCACCTGCGAGTTTCTTCAAGGTCGTCGAACAAGAAATGTTGGAAGGAGCACGAGGATGTTCAATGGTAATGTTCCCTAGCGAATACAAATGTTTGTTGGCTTGCCTCCTCACAGCAGCTGGAACCATTATATCGCTTGTTTTCTCACGATGTGAAAGAAGAAATCGTTTGATTCTTTCAGCGTCTAATTTACATTCGTTCAACTTAGAGCTTATGTCTTGATGAAATTGCAGAGCCTCCCAAGGTCTTATACGGAGCGGTTCCGAGACTCTTTAACAGAGAATCTAGAGCTGCAAGGACCTCACGGTCAAGTTTGGCGCGTACAGCTAAAACGCCATGGCAAAACCGAGCTGCGCATTGTCGAAGGATGGCAGGAATTTGCTCACGACTTCGGTCTTCAGAGTGGAGATCTGTTGACCTTCAAATTGGTGTCCAAAGGACGCTTTCAGGTGCAACTCTACGATGGGGAGAATGAATGCGAGAAAGAAGAGGCTTACAAACTCACGCTGTCCAGCAAGAAGCGCAAGCAGCTTATCCCGAGTCGTAGCTCCAAGATAAAGCAGCAGAAGAAGAGCAATGAGCTTACGACCACCGCCAAAAAGAATGGATTGGTTCTAAAAGCAGGCGTCGGCGTTCAACCGGTTCAGCAGCCCTCCATCAGCGATTGCATGCAGCCAGAAAAACTGATGCAAGTACAAGAAAAAACTCAAACGGCGATCAAAGATGCATCAGCGTTCTCCTCCGATAATCCATTCATAACCATCGTCATGACCTCTTCGAGCACCCGTTATGGTTTCAAGTTGGTAATTTCCGTTCTCACAAGAAACTGAAGCCTTCTTCTCTTTCAACTTAAGCCAAAGCTCTCTGTAACAACATTTTCACTCAACTTCTATCATCTACAGCTGGTTGGAAGGCAACTGATTTTCTACTTTTGGTGTCGCAAACGAAATGTCTCCATTCTTTAGTGTTTCGTTCCTTCTCTGATATCTTTCGTAGACCCAACTCTTAAAGACCTTCCAATTGCCTTCCTTTTCCTGCAGACCATAAACCGAGGATGGACTCGAAAGTACCTGAGCGATTCAAAAGCGGAGATTGTTCTTACCGATGATGAGAGCGACAAAAAGTGGCCGGTCATATGGTTAGGGAACATGAACATCTCCTCTTGTCTGAGTGGAGGATGGAAGCGTTTTGCGAAGGATCATCACTTGAAGTGTAATGACGTGTGTGTATTTGAAATTACGGAGACGAGAAAACCACTCACATTCAAAGTCCACATATTCAAAGTGGATGATGCTGACAGAGGCAATTGAGTAGGGAGCAGATGAACGCTCTCAAATATATAAGTAGACCATAGCTTTAATCTACGTTGAGCTTATTTTGAGCACTGCGACATGCTGAACAGACCGTTTGTGTTGATTCAGAGCGTTTTAACTATTGTCATCGTAGCTCCAATCGTTTTGCTGCTTATATATGCAACATCTTGTTTGCGTTTGGTCTAAACTTTCTTAAACCTTTAATTACTTTGTGGGATCTTTGTCAAGAGACGATTGTGTTTGCATTAACATTAATGTTGCTTTGGATTAAATGCTCTTGGTTGATAGCTGTGTGGCCAGGCAAAGGCCGAATGGCATGACTCTATATGCAAAAATACCCCATTCTGTCGCAAATGTTGTTTTTGATTGGTCTTGAGGAGCAATTTGCACTTGGTTATAGCCACTGAAGCCATCCAAGAAGCTATATATTTCGGATCCTGCCACCTTTTCCAACACTGTTTCTGTTAAGGGTAGGGGCCGCTAGCACGCCGTCGTGAGCGGGCGCTGCGAAGGGGAGGCAGGCGAGTGGTGGTGCCTCTGCGGAGCGCCCCCGTGGGGCGGCCCGGGGGGGTGGGTTTACAGAGAGGGGGGGTGAGGGGGAGAGAGAGAGAGAGAGAGAGAGGGGGGGGGATAGAGAGAGGGGGGGTAAGGGGGAGGGAGAGAGAGAGAGAGGGGGAGGGTGGTAGAAGTTAATTAAGAAATTCCATTAATTAGGGTGATGAAAGAGTAGTCTCTCTCTCTCTCTCTCTCTCTCTCTCTACATATAAATGAGATTTCTTTTAGCTTCACATTGCATGAAGGCTCCTATTTATAGTACTATTTCTTGATTTCGAAAGACTCATTTAGCTTATACTACAAGCTTTGGCTCCATTATAACTATTTCAACCATGTTCTAATTTCTAGGTGGTGCTACCAAGTGGTTCTTTACATCAATGATCTTTATATAATGTTTATACCATATTGTTCATATATAGTATTGTACAAGTACCTCACAGATGTTTATCAATTGTTCACATAAATGGTATAGATACAACTTTTTGAATATCATGTACATATCAATTTTTTTCACATCCACTTAAATTTGGTACAATGCAAGTGTAGCCTTAAACTACCTTATACAATTTTGGATTGATTTGCCAAATAAATTGAATATTTTACGACAAGAAGGCACCCCTAGCAAACCATGACATTCTACGTGATTGTGTTTTGGAGATGGAACCTCATGTGCCATGTAATAGGAGACTCAAAGCAAGCATTGAATGCTTTTTCAATGCCCTAAGGTAAATGATTTATCATGTAGGATTCCATTGACATGTTGTTAAAGTGTCATTTTATGTACATTAGGAGAGATTTGGACTCAAAAAGGGTCTCTTGGATTAGGCCCTTAAGAAATACGATTAAGAAACTAGCGAAGGGCATTAAAAGAATGGAGGATTCTTATTTCGTTGGGGGATGTTGGAGACAAGATTGAGATACCAAGATGATGAAAGAGAGAGCATTTATTCATGAGAGATATGCCCAATATATAGGCACAAGTTACATCCAAGAGTGGCATCATATGTCAGCTGAAGAGAGCATCTCTAGATTCACAATTATCTCTCAATCACACACCACACTCCTATATTCAATCATTCACACCTACTAACTGACACATCATCATCAATCACACGTAATTACTCAGGCACACCTACACACACTCACTCATGTGATCACACTCACAACCATAGACGTTGGTATTGACCCTAGCACATCAATTTGTCCCGACATACCCCCTTACAAATTGATACCTCAACCCTAGCAATAATTCATGGGAAACTTCATGACTTGCCCACCTCAAGTGACAACACTCATGATCCCAACTTGGCACTCACTCTAGTTGCATTGGCAATAGACTCATTTGGGCATCCTAACCCCAATATGATCTCACTCTGAATTTGGTCTCTTGGTTTACAATTGGGAGACTGAACAATGACTATGCATGGGAAGTTCCCATTGGTCTGACATGGTAGATATAAGACAAACAATCATTTAAGGGGGGCATACTAGGGCAGAGAACCCTTATTGACCACATACAAAATTCTAATATTTTAGAGATGTGGGGAAGATTCCCCCTAGATAGCAATCCTATTTCGATGTCGTTTCCAAGCCACCATTGTATCAGACTCATAAACTTGCTTGACCATTTCAGTGTGGTTGGTGTTGATGAAGCAAAGTTTTCCTTCTTTGTGTATCTTCTAGGTATACCAAAGCATAATCTTTTTGTCAATGTGAAGCAAAGTATCTAATTCTAGGCAAGGTCTTACCACATGGGTAGTGTCTACTGCCTTACAAGGTTCAAACCAGTGGAACTTGAGAACATATTCTTTGAGAGCACAAGCATCATATCGTCCACATAGAAAAGCAAAAGTATAATGATTAATATAAGCTTCATGATTAAGTTCTTGTGGTGAAACATAGTAAATATATTCAAAACTTTCAGTCAAGTATAAAAGCCCCAAATTTTGACTACTTGGTCAACTATCTTTGACCAAAATATGAAGAAATCTACCTAAAGAGACAGAGATGGGGCTAGAGGGTGGAATTCTCCCTGATTACAAAGGCTATGAAGGGGATTTTAGTGGCAAAATAAGCCTTGAATAGTAGAGAAGATCCTCCAGCAAGAAATCACGCAATGCTATGTCACGTCATCAGTTGGAGCTACTATAAATTTGATCGGTTTTTTCATGTTTTCTCCTTGATCAGTGGACCCAATGAGATCAAATTTGATCAAAAACTAGCTCATAAGGTCACCCAACTATACCTAGGAGGGTTGGTCAAAGTTTTACTTCTACAAATGTAGTAAAAGTTTATCGGACAGCAATCGTGTCGACACAGGTTGCATAGGTCACATTCACCTAATTCCTCTGAACACAAAGTGTAGCCTTTCAAGGGGAATCTCCAACTGAAAGGGATCATGAAAAGGTGCAGCAACAGAAAGGGAGAACAAGCTTAAGCAAAAACAGGTAGAAGAGGGAAGAATAGGCAGAGGGTGGAGAGGAAGATGATGACGTGTCTCAAGGAGGGCATGGTGGCTCAAGGAGGGAAGTATGGCTCTGGTACCACATGTTGGAGTAGCATGGAGACAAGATGGAGATACCAAGATGATGAAATAGAGAACATTTATTCATGAGATATATGCCCAATATATAGGGACAAGTTACATGACATCATATGTGAGCTAAAGAGAGCATATATAGATCCAAAATTATCTCTCAATCACACACCACACTCCTAGATTCACTCATTCACACCTACTAATTGACATATCATCATCAGTCACACCTAACTCAGGTAGACACGCATGCACGCATGCACACACACACACACACACACACACACACATGTGTTCACACACTCACTTATGTGATCACACTCACAACCATAGACCATGGCATTGATTGTGGAGAGACTCTCCTTAGTCCCCACTCTCTCTCATTAGCCCCCCTCTTCTCCCCACCACCACTTGTGGCATTTACTCACCCAATTGACTTTTGGGAGCCCCCCCTACTCTCCCCCTCCCCCCTCCTTGGTAGTGTGCAGATTTGTCCAACGTTTTCCTCCAAGAAATTCAAAATTTCCAAAAGTCTCCCCACATGCCCAAACATGCCCTAAAAGTCCTCCCGAACTATCCCTATTCATCCAAGCCATCAAAATTTTCCAAAAGCATCCCCACATGCCCAAACACCTCCCAAAAGTCCTCCCAAACTATCCCCATTCACCCAAGCCCTTTGTAAATGCAAAAATGGCTCTTGTTATATGTAGAATCCCCTAATACCATATTAGTAATTTTGGGAAAATCCCCATTCCCATTTTTTTAAAATCCCAAAAATCAAAGGCATTTTGGTTGTTTTGTAAGGAAATTAATATGAAAAATCATATATTTAAATATGTATTTGAGTTTTTATTTGGCTAAGAATTATATCATTCCATTGAAATATTGACAATATTATATCATTCTATTCAAATATTAAAGGCGTTTTGTTTGATTTGGGAATGAAGTCAACAGAAAATTCTTATATTCAAAGATGTATTTTAGTTTTTATTTGGCTAAATATTTCTTCATTCCATTGATTTTTCCCAAGAAAATACAGTATTAAGCAACACTTTTGATATTCAAGTGATTCATTGATCTTAAAACATATGGCATGGAAATTAAAATTGGGAGTACATCAATAGCATGACAATGGTCTTACATCTTAAAACTCATACTCACAAAACAACTCCTCTCTTGCATGGATATCTCTAAGAGAGTAGACAACAATAAACCCTGACATATTAGTATGTAAAACATCCCATTTGTCTTCAATCCAAAGTGGTACTGTATGGTCATATACATACATAACATTTGTACTATCCTTACAATGAATAGAGCTATTGATGTATCTAGTTACATTCACATACACCACATCTCCCACCATGTATTGTGTATCCTCTTTTGGTGTAACATTTGGATCTTTGAGGAGGCCATAGGTCCTAAACCTTGGAAGATAAGAGCAAAGATTAATCAAACTATTGTAATCATACTTTGGGCCATTGTATATCAAAAGGTCTTTCTTTGCTTCTACATCTGTATTTACAAACAAACCATAACCTGCTCCTGCCATCAATGATGTCTTCACTTCAAATTGAACACCATTGAGCTTGAATGTAGAAGCAATTGGTATTGGTAGATCTTGATCCCACAAGCCATTCAACTGAGAATCAAAGTGAAGAATTATTTTATTCTTCACTTCTTTCGGCAAGTCATCAAACTTTGTGCATACAAGAAGAAGAATGATGAGTTATTAAATAGTTACACACAAATAATGAGAAGTAAAGGAAATTACAAAAATGATGCATCACAAAAAAGAAATTAATATGAGTAATTACCATGTTCTCAAAGCTTTATTGCATGTTTAATCCAAGTGAAGCTTATAGTCTTGTTATGTATGCTTTGGTAGAAGTTCCAGTGATATACGAGATCGTAACCCAATTATAGGGCATACGCATTGAGGATGACTCCTCCACTCACCTAGACCTCAACTAAAGAGGGTTAGTAGACCTCTAGTAAGGGGGGGTTACAATAGCAAGTAGTGGATACTTTGTAACTGTAGCGATAGTTATAACTATCCCTGACAACATGTAGTAGTGGCCTTATCCACCACATCATTTCTGGGACTATGTTTTTTTAAACTGTTATTCGACTGAGGTTGGAATACCATTGGATGTTGTTATAAGCTGGTCATCACCTCTTGCATGGAGTGAGTTATTGCTATCTATTGTAATACAAACTATCACAATATTTCCACTCTACAAATGATTGTCTCGACTATTTGTATGTAGCTTTGTACTGTCTCTTTCTTTTTTGACATTAGTCAGATTTAAGTCTGGCATTCCCATTACCAGGAGTGGATGTGTGTAGGTGTTTTTTAGTCTTTTGCAGACACTAATAACACTATTGGAAATCATCTACTGTGTTCTAACTCCCATCTAGTTGCTGCTACATAGCAATTGTGCAAAAGAGTATCAACGGTTTCAACTCTACTTCTTTGTAGAAAATATTGAAAGTATAAGTTTGAAAAATATTGCAATACTTATTTATACACTTAATAATTCTTCACAAAGATACATGATCTTCAAACCTTTTGGAACTAAATGGCATATATTTCATATTTAAGTCTAAAAATTTATAACCTAATTCCATTTGAACATTTATAAGTCAATTTCATATAAGTCACAACTATTGATTATATTTGTTGGAGTTGTCACTATTTGTTAGTTTCTTGCTGTTCGAGTCATTTTGGATTTGCAATTTATGATTCTCGGACTCTCAAAAATGGGATGTTTGCCATGTTATCATTTTTCCTACTAACAATCTACCATCATTATAATAGTTGCACTAATTGGGTACATAGAAGAGTTGTATCATCATTGCAATTGTTGCTACAAGCCATCTGCATCATGTGGTCTACAAATTTTTGACAGACCACTCTCCACATCATGTGATTACATGTTCATAGCACTAATACATATAGAGTGCTATAAAGGAAAGGGTTAGATGCCTTAACCCCAACCCTAAATGGGTTTGTATATATTCTACATTTTCAACTAAATCTAGTGTATAGTTAGTCATTTGTGGTGTGCTCTCTAATTGCGCCCCCTCTCCTCGCATCTCCACTCTTCTCCTCTCCCCTCTTCATATTTTGTCATGGTATTAGAGCTCCCTTGCCTTCCACTGAGGCATTGTGATCCTTGAGAGAGTGAGAGTGATTGAGAGATCGAGAGTTCTTTCACTTCCGATGAGTGATAGAAAATTTCCAGTCGTTGAGTGAGAATTTTTGTCCATAAGATTTCTATTCATCTCTTTTGAGAGTTTGTGAGAGATCTAGTGATTGAGAGAGAGATTTGCGAGTTCTTTTTCATTCATTTCTTTGTGAGAATCCCATTCAATTCTTGATTCCACTTATTGAAAGAGAATCCTCTTCTTCTTACTCGAGAGATTTGAGAGAAATAGAGCGAGAGTCCTTCATACTCTTCTGTGAGAGAGAGATAGAGAGAGGTCTATTTATTTATAATAAAGAGAGCCTGAAAATGTTTGACAAAAGGAGAGATAGAGTGATATATTTAATCTCCTTTCACATTCTTTAGTGTAGCTGTGTGTACATCCAGCACTGCTAGAAGATGAGGATCTCTCTGAGACACAGCCAGTGTTGGAGTTGAGCTCATTACCCATTTCTGAAATCATCGACATACTCATCAAGGTCTTTCCCATAACCAAAGTGCCCATCAGTACTAGCTCGGCCGTAGTGACAGACTCTGTCAATGGCACACACATTGGGCGTTGTACGCAATGCATAATGCATTGGGCCAACTTTTCAGAAGTCCTCCTGAATCTAAAAGTCCACTTTGCATGGGGCTTCAAGATACCACATTGTTCATTGTGGTCAAGGCTCTTTCAAGGCTTCTAGTTCATGAGTGTATTTGCACATCCACCACCAAGCTCTACAGATGATTGCAGCATGCCTTACAGAGCATCCTCTCCATCCAGGCTCTGCCTTCACGGCCAGTGGTTGTAAACTCACCCGACTCCAAGGTGACTCCAAACAACGACTAGCAACCAAAGCTAATAAATTTATATCTTACGAGCTCCCTTCCTAAGCGAGTCACCAAGCAATTCCCTACACTAATGCAACACCATCTGCCCAAAGTCCCAGCTCCTTCAATAGTTCATGCATCTGACTCCTGCAAAGCACTAACGACCACCTTCACCAAGCACCATATCTTGGCCACCTATGGCTCTAATGACTCTTGCAATGAGCTCGTAACCTCTAACCATAAGGGCCAAATGGACGCCACAGAAGACACCATCCATGGCCAGTAGCTCCGCAACTCCTCGACGATGGACTCCATGTAGCATCAACGAGCAGCACCACTCCCAACACCGACAAGCATATTTGTCTGCTTTGACAACTCCAACCAACGAATGATCAGCCTGGGGCTGCATGCAATGTCGAGTGATGACTAGCCCATTAAGGTCTCCTAGCACAACACATCCCACGGCGGATGGTATCTTCAAAGATTCAGTCGACATCTTCATAATGCCATCAACTCATGGTGAGCCCTCCAAGCGACATGTGGCCATATCACAAACCTTATCACCTAAGGTCAATTGATTAACATGTGGCTCCCCTTATTTGGTTAAGTTAACTTGAGTATTGTAACCCTGGTTAGCAATTGGATAAAGTTGGTCAAGTTAACCTCGAGTCAGGTTAACCCCTGGTTGGGTTGGGTCACCACACTAAGGTTTGGTCAACATTCTGACATGTGGCCATCGACTGCCATGTCATCTTATCTACCACCTCAACAGGACCAGTCATGAATCCACCTTAGCTACCACATTATCATTGCCATGTGGCATTGATCCCTACAGGCATAGTCCCCTGCTAGGCACATTGTGTACACACTGCATGTGACCACTCTTGCCACCTCACTACATAGGGCTCCACAGGCACAGTCCCTACTAGGCACAATCACTACATGTGACCCCCTGACTGGCACATCATCATTGAGCACATTTGCACTCATTTTTACCCCTCCAAATAGATCAAGTTATATCTCTTGATCCAGGAAGAATTTAAGGGGCTCCAAAAAGAAAATCGCTCGATTTGTTGTGCTCTATGCAATTGTCATATGATGCACACGTTTTGGTGCAAGTATCACTCACTTTTGAGCCTCATCGACAAATCCACTTCCTATACACACATCAGCCTCTACATCGACGCATCTGACCCAGCACATAAAAAGAAAAAAAGAAAAAGAAATTATTTGTAGTTCTTTTCTTTGATCGATGGTTGGTATAGATTTAGATCAAAGTAGACTAGATCACCATAGAGGAGATGATTTGAATTTCTCCAGTTGCCAATCTAAGCCATGCCCTAAGTTCTCAACTAGTTCCTACTCGTAGTCCCTATGCTCACATACGATTTCACATTATCACATTACCTAAAACCTGATGTTCATCATTTCATTGAGTAGACTTCAAAGTGTTCAGAGGCATTGATCGATTGATCAGTGGTGGGCAGATAGCACATGATTTGATTTCACACACACATGCCATCATTGTAAAGCCTATTTGGCTATTCATGGCATTGTGCACTTTCTTTCAGCCTTGTAAAGCCTCTTAGCTATATTCGACATCATTTGCCACAAGCCTTATAACAAGTCAGATTATATATTATAGTTCTACCTTCATCGATAGTTCAAATTTCACTTGCTATAGTCAATGTTTTGCAGTTGATTCAGACAGTGATTTCACAAACACTTTGAGTACATTTCTTGCACCATGTCTATAACTAGCAACCTCAATTTGGAGGCATTTGCTAAGCTAGACAACTCTAATTACAACACATGAAAATTTTGAATGGAGACCATTCTTGTACTTCAGGACAAATGGGAGTATGTCGATGGATCTACACCTAGACCATTGGACGATCTAGCCAATAGTAGCTCTACCCCACCTGTTGTCATAGCACCAGTAGTGGGATCTATAGTGAGATCTCCAGCTACACCAATAGTTTCCACACCTATAGCAGATCCTACCATTGCCCGAGCACAAGCAGAATGGGATAAGAAAGACACGTATGCATATCATCTGATCAAGCAGGAAAGTGCAAGATGTCATGCTAGGATAGCTCAACACAGTGAAGACATCAAAAGAAGCATGGGATATGTTCGCAGCTCTCTACAAGTCCAAGAACACTTCTAAGATTCTCACACTGAGAAACCAAATCAAATAGAGTTTCTGCAATAGTAGTGAAGCCGGTCATGCTTACGTACTCAAGATTAAAGATTATAACAATCAACTCGCAGTAGTAGGAGAGACTATGAATCCCACAGAAATGATTCAAGTCATCCTAAATGGACTAGGTGAAGGATACGAGAATCTAGTCCAGAGTATTATCATTCAACTATAAATTTTGACATTGGAAGAACTTCAGTCAGTCTTCCCTAGTGAAGAACTCAGGACTCAAGCCATTCATACATGCAAAGGTCATTCCAATGATCAGGCATTCACAGCTTCAGATAGAAGTAGAGGCAGAGGTAGATCATTCCAACAAAGTGGTCATCATCAGCAATAAAATTAGCATCAAAGTAAGAATCAGCATCAACATCATCCTCAGCAACATTAGAATCAGCAAAGAGGAAATCATTCCAACCGAGGAAGATTCCACGGACAAGGGAATTCATCCACCAACATGCCAAACATTCAATGCAACTATTGTCATAAGTTTGGACACTATGAAAGACATTGCCGCAAGAAGCAGTACGACCAAATCGGTCAATCCAATAATAATCAAGGGAATTTTCGTGGAAGAGGGAATCATCATGGTGGATCTTCTAGTCCTAGTCATTATGCAAATGAACATGGGAATATGTTCCTTGCAAATGAGGAAATGTAGAAGATTGATATTGTGACAACAAAAAATGATATTTTGTTTTAAAACCTGTGGGAGGATTTGTGGGGCCTGCAAGGTAACAAAAGCTAGCCATGGAGACAGAACTAAGAAGTGTGACAGAGAAGTTGGTGGCAGGAAACGGCTCTATGCGGCTACTCTCATTGCGGCTTGTCAATCTTTTGATGTTGACTACTTTATTTCATGTAATCATTAATGTGGGTTTGACACTAATTAGAATAATTAGTGAAAATGATTGCAAATGGGATTATGAGTGGAGTGCATCATTGTAAATACCACGGGTATGAATTATAAATACCTTGGTATAGGGATAGAATGGTTTGGGAGATATATTATTTGCTTTGTAATTAGGAAAATAG
The DNA here is from genome assembly GCF_047967505.1 of Dipteris shenzhenensis. Classification (NCBI taxonomy): domain Eukaryota; kingdom Viridiplantae; phylum Streptophyta; class Polypodiopsida; order Gleicheniales; family Dipteridaceae; genus Dipteris; species Dipteris shenzhenensis. The sequence continues at coordinate 40,108,976 of NC_141628.1, read as the reverse complement.
AAATGAGTCATGTATTTTGAGTGGGCCAGATGACTGCATGGCCTCCATAATGTACTAAAATAATATGGAGATCACATGCCAAGCACATGGAGGGCATGTGGAGGAGTGGAAGAGTGTAAAGTCAAGAGGAATCCTTCTAGAATTCCAAGGTGGTATATGGAGGATGTTCACATATGGAAAAGAGACGGTCCCTATGGGCTCCAAGGGGAAAGACTCTTGACTTTCTTAATTTTTAAAGTCATGAGGATCTTATGATGGGACACTTGTCAAAATGTGACCAAAAGGACATTTGATGGTGCCTTATGTCACCAGGGGTTGAAGGAATCTACTGGCTAAAAATGTAACAAGGTGAATGAGGGTGAGAATTGCTCTCTAAAAGAGACCTCTCTCCTCCCTCTCCACCATCTGGTTCTTCTTCTTGTAGTTATGCCATCACTTGTATCTAGCTTTGCCTATCTTTTCCCTTCTCCCTAGAGCGCTCTCACTTTGTACCCCTCTTCTTGCTTTTGATGTTTTGAATAAAGTTCATGCTTCCCTTTCCTCATCCTTCTTCCATCTCCTCTCTCCTCGCTCTAAAGCTTAGTGTACCCACATGAGTCAGTCATTTCTAGATCTGTTTTAATAGTACTCTCTACTCCCTTGGGCGACCTCAATTTGCCATGTATCTTGGAAGCTAATTCTCTGCTGAAGGAGATTGTTTCCCTTTCCATAACTACAGTCGGGTATGGACAATTATCCCAATGGATATTGTTTCTAACCATGGTTCCCATTTTCTAAATGATTCTATAGACTTATTAATGCAACATATGTGCATCAAACATAAAAATTTAAGCATATATTATCCTACTACAAATGGGATAGTTAAAATAAAAAATGGAATTTTGTGTTGGAATTAAAAGTTACAGAGGCATTTGGGTCTACAACATCACGCACAAAATTGCCATAGATCATGCACCCTTTGAGCTTGTGTATGGAATAAAGTAGTAATTCCCTTGGAGATTGAGATATCAACCTTGAGGATGGAAGCATAGCAAGATATGGAGGAAACAAAATTGGAGAATGCCTGATTGATGGAGCTAAAAGGGCTAGATGAGACTAAGAGACTAGCTCTCATGCATATGGGATCCAAACAACAATGATGTAAGGCTAGATTGGATCCTTGGATTAGGAAAGGAAGGGAATGACACTTAATGCAGGAGAAATTTCATTTCTTTGATGGTAAAATCAATCACAAATTAGATAAGAAATTTCCACCAACATGGACCAGGACCTATAATTTTATAGAAGAATAAATCCATAGATGTTTTGAGGTTCAAGAGCTTCAAATCTGCTGGAAGGAAGGTGTTCAGAAACACCTCATGCCTTTCCACACACGATGCTAACCTAGTTATATTAAAATGCTTCACATCCTATACATAGTGGGGGATTGTGTAATATTACTCATGCACTGACCCCTCCACCATCAGTGCATTGGACACACATTCAATATGACAGTTCGGCACAGTCCATGCATATAATCTAAGTTGTATTCCTAAAATTTTCTTGAATTATAGAACTATTACAAGTGTGTAGCATACTTCCAAAACTTTAGAGTGCTTTTGTTATGTGCAGTAGATAAGTTTTGTTCAAAAGTAGACTTGGAAAAGATCTCGAACTTGATATTTCATAACTTTAACTGTTTTTTTTTTTGTAGAGCGTAATCTTTTATATCACATTGTGGCACTACATATGATATTATGATATTATAAGTTTCTAATTGTTTGTTATTTAATGATGTTGATGTTAATAGTTTTGATATTAAATTAATATGTGGCTATGTATTTTAATAGTTACATTAAATATAGTTGATCTAGAATTATTATAGCATGAGAAATTTGGTGTGTGATGATCAATGATGATCTATATCATCTCAGTTACATGATACTATTACATGTTTTATGTTATAAGTCAAGCTAGCTTGATGAGATGTCTTTAACTAATAATTAGTGATTAGTGTTAGTTTTTAAGCTCCAAAGATAGATAACTATTATATAGTATACAATCAATTTATACTACTATTAAATATGTAGCGTTATTTACTAACTTTTTTTGGTTTTAAGTGGATGTACATTTTTTTGATATCCTATTTAGTTATATAAGTATTTCATTTATATATGATATTATCAAGTTCTAACCTTTTGATTGTTTGGTGTTTGGTGATGTTAATATTAATAGTGTTAATGCTGAACTCTTAAATTTTTTTTCACTGGTAATGAGTTTACATATTATCTAGTTTATATATAAGTTGTTGATCTATAAACATCCCAATGGTCCCATTGAGCCAAATCAGCCCTATCAATTCACGCCTTTCACATCAGTTCACATTGTATTGAGTCAAAAGATGTTCTTCCAACGACGGCTTGCCCTTACTTTTGGGACTAACCGATTAGCTCAAATCAATGCTTCCCTTCAGCCTTTCTTATTTCCAATGCTAGAGTACAACCTCACCTTTGACGTCTATATCTTTGTTTTGATCTAAGAGTGAGTGTCTCTTTAAGCTTCATCTCATGCCTAAATCTCTTCTCTCTTCTTCAATTTGTGGGTTGAGACGTGACCAAAACTAAACCCCCAGTTTTGTGTCACAATACATTGTATCTAGACATTGATTATAGTTCAAAACAAGACGTCAGCTATCAATTTGACCAAGCAGATCAGGATCCTTAGTACATCGATAGTGGTGCATCATCTCATATGACAAAGCATCAAGAATGGTTCATAGAGATGAAACCATTAGGAGGTCAGAAGAATGTCATCTACACGATAGATACTACACCGAATCCAATTCAAGGGACATGTTTTATCCCTATGAACAATTTCACTAGTATGAAAGGATTGGTGAAAGATGTACTCTATGTTCTGAAACTCAACAAGAACCTCTTGTTAGTAGGTCCAATGATAGAACACAACTGCGTCATCTTCAACGGAGATGAATGCACTATCAGAGAGAAATCCAAAGGATCTCAGCTAGTAGGAAAAGGAGTCAAGGAAGGATGCTTGTTTAGAATGCTAGCTACAGTACCAGATTTGCATGTCATGTTAGCTCAATTGCAACAGATGCCAATATTTGCAAAATGGCACAAGAGATATGGTCATGTCAATTTCAAGAGCTTGATAGATATTAGGAATCAAAAAATGGCAATTGGGATTCCTAAGCTACAGTTTCTTGGAAAAGTTTGCGAAGCATGCTGCTTTAGCGAACAAAAGCAAACCAACTTTGGTAGAAGAACCTCTCTAGCATGAGGTATTCTTGATTTGATACATACAGATCCACATACATGACAACCAACGTAGGAAATTGGATGCAAAATCATGCAAATGCATCATGGTTGGCTACAGTGAAGAAAGCAAAGCATACAAGTTTTACAATCCCATCAACCGAAAGGTCATTATCTTTAGAGATGTAATCTTCAATGAGGAATCAAAATGGAAAACCTCAAATACACAAGAGATAGACGCATCGATTTCAGAGTCATCTATAGAAAAGGTTGATGAAGAAGAGAAAGAATTGCCAGAAGCACCCCGAGAAGAACCACAGCAACTCAGATGGTCTACTAGGGAAAGTAGACCACCATCCAAATTGACATATGCTCAGAAAGGCAAAGCAATTATGACTACCATCATGGCTACAGAAGAGCTAGTGTACTTTGAAGATGCAGTTCACAAACCAGAATGGCAAACTGCTATGAATGAAGAAATGGATGCTTTGTACAAGAATAATACTTGGGAATTATGCAACCTTCCACCAAGAAAGAAGGCCATAGCATGGTTATACAAAGTGAAGTACAATCCAGATGGAAGCATTCAAAGATATAAGGCCAAACTAGTTGCAAAAGGATTTGCACAGCAATATGGTCAAGACTATGATGAGACTTATGCTCTAGTAGCAAAGATGGATTCCATATGGTTCTTGATATCACTAGCGACACTTAGCAGATGGAATGTGTACCAGCTCGATGTCAAGAATGCTTTTCTCAATGGTTACCTCAATGAGGAAGTCTACATGCAACAACCATCAGGTTATGTTGAACCAGGAAAAGAGAATCAAGTTTTCCATCTCAAGAAGGGTCTCTATGGCCTAAAGCAAGCACACAAAAGTTGATACATTAGAATTAACAAGTATTTTGCTGATTTGGGATACATGAAGTCCAATGCAGATCATACTCTCTACTACAAAGTTCAAGAGGAAGACATTACTATTGCACTTTTGTACGTAGATGATCAGATTGTGACAGAAGCAAGGATAGCTTCATTAAAAAGCTAAAACAAGACTTATCTATAGAGTTTGACATAAAAGCTCTTGGACTTATGCACTATTGTCTTGGAATTGAGTTCTGGAGAGATTTAAACAACACCTTTATGAGTCAGCTGAAATATGTTAAAGAAGTTTCATATGGCAGATTGCAAGATTGCAAGTATTTCGCTGATTTGGGATACATGAAGTCCAATGCAAATCATACTCTCTACTACAAAGTTCAAGAGGAAGACATTACTATTGCACTTTTGTACGTAGATGACTTGATTGTGACAAGAAGCAAGGATAGCTTCATCAAAAAGCTAAAACAAGACTTATCTACAGAGTTCGACATCAAAGATCTTGGATTTATGCACTATTGTCTTGGAATTGAGTTCTAGAGAGATTCAGACAACACCTTCATGAGTCAGCTGAAATATGTTAAAGAAGTTTCATATGGCAGATTGCAAGATTGCATCCACTCCCATGGAACATAAATTGAAACTTACTAAAGATTCAAAAAAGCCTATAGTCAATGATAGATACTATAGGTAACTCATCAGATCTCTTATATATCTGACTATCACACAGTCAGATATTTCTTATGGAGTAAGTTCACTTGCATAGTTTATGGCAAATCCAAAACAGTCTTACTAGAATGCAACCAAAAGAGTCTTGAGATACATCAAAAGTATAAGATAGTTTGGAATAGAATACAGTGGAAGTCATCCAAGGTTACATGGATACTATGACAATGACTATGTCGGAGATCATGGGCAACTATTTCTTAGTCTTGAACTAAAGCAAAATATAGGGCACTCACTATAGGTGCATGTGAGGCTATATGGATCAGAAGACTATTGTCAGAAATAGATTACTTTGATTAATCAAAGCCAACAACAATATACTGTGATAATCAATCAGCTCAAGCATTGGCCAAGAATCCATTGTATCACTCTAGGACAAAGCACATTGATGTCAGAGAGCGCTTCATCAGAGAAAGAGTGTTACTTGGTGACATCACACCGCAGCATTGTGATAGCAAAGAGAATGTTGCAGACATCTTTACCAAACCACTCGATAAAGATCTTTTCAAAAAACACCAACAAGCTCTTGGTTTGATGGAGAGGAAGGACATTCCCATTAAAGAGGTGTTGTGGAATCTAATGCTCAGTCCTTCTTTGATTCCCCAGAATCATCATCTTGAGGGAAGGCCTACTTCATGATGTTGAACTTGAGGGAAGGTATTGAGAGACCACACTCAACATCATGTAATTACATGTGCATAGCACCAACACATATAAAGTGCTATAAAGGAAAGGGTTAGATGCCCTAACCCTAACCCTAAATGGGTTTGTATATATTCTACATTTTCAACTAAATCTACTATACAGTTAGTCATTTGTGGTGTGCTCTCTAGTTGTGCCCTCTCTCCCCATCTCCACTCTTCCCCTCTCCCCTCTTCATATTTTCTCAAATTCTTCCTCCCACCTTCAAAGGATTGGACATTAACATTAGATAAACCTTGCATATTTTTAATCTAGGAATTCATTATTACTCATTGCATTGGGTTTTATAATACTACTAGATGTACTAGATGTATATTTATGGAATCTTATGGAAATTTATCAAGAGCATGAAAACTCATGTTTCTCAATACTATGGGAACTTTATGATATGTTATCTCATAAATGATGCTACTTTTATTATATGTAATCTGATAAATAATTTCATTTTTCATAAGAAATTTAGTTATGCATTGCAACTGCATTTTAAAATTTGCTTTGAATATACAAGTGAAGAAACAAAGATGGAGGCTGACAAGAGTGAGTATGAAGTGGACCTCTACACCATGTTGTTGGAAGATTCACCCCCTCTTGAAGAGAAGAAACCACTTGTTTGATAGGGATGACTTGCAGAAAATGCTAGACCTAAAGCTCTAATAGAGTCAAAATAGCAAGATTATATGGAAATGCTAGAAGGATTTCCCCATCTTTTTCCAACTCTTATGAAGAAGCCTGGCATGTCAAAGGCAATAAGCATAAGATTGAGTTAGTACTAGGTAGTAAACCTGTGGCATAGACTCACAAAAGGTTGGGACCAGTTCAAAAAACAACCTTAGAGGATGAGGTTTTCACGTTACTGAAGGGGGGATCCATTGCACCCATCAACAATTCCAAGTGAGTTTTTTTAGTGGTAGTTAACCCAAAATTTTTAAGAAATGGTGGGTATACATAGACTATACAATGTTGAACCAGTTGACAAAAAGAGATAATTACCCATTGACCTTACTATAGTTTCATCTTTGATCTTGCAAGCTTGTCCAGTCCACTCATGAAGCTACTATGAAAAGTCCCTTATGTCTAGGCTCCCAAAAGTTAGGCTAGCTTTGATTCCTTCAAGAAGGCTTTGATTACCACCCCTATCATGAGGTATCCCGCATGGGGGGAGACATTTTACCTCAACATTGGAAGCTTATGCATTACCTTCGCTAGTATCCTACTCCAAAAGTGTGATTTTTTGACAGATATTTCATGTTGGAAGTATATGGTCCAAACCGCCCATGTGGTGCCTTGGTTGATGGGAAATATAAAAGGGGGCTAAAAGCCCACTAAAAGGCCCATGATACATGCTGATGACATGTGGTATTTGGGGGATAGACATCCCATAAGTACTGTGGTAAATTGGAGGTCGTGGAATATAAAAAGGACTTGTGAGACCCTCCCCTTATCCCAGTCGGCTCTTTTTGGATGATGGGGAGGCTAGCATGGCTAGGAGGCGAGGGTGTGGGACCCCTCCTACTCGACGCTTCTTGTGACATGTGGCATCCATGCGATAACTACCTACATTGGTATCAGAGCAGGGCAGCCTACGGACTACGTGTGATTGGCACGTGTACTAAGAATGGCCGTTTACTTGTGTATAGAGGGATGCAACTTTGTGGTGGTGTGGCGGCTACATTGAAAGCAATTGCATGTGGGGAGTGGCGACCCTACATGCTCTGGACTGTTGTGACTGTTGTGTGCAAAGGTGGTGAGTCATCCTATGATATTTTCTCTGAGTTTTTTGGTGGCCCTTGAACCCTCTGATGGGTTTTGTGTGTGGTGGGGTCAATTTAATATGCTGGCTCTTGAACCCAATGGTTGGGTTACCTTTGTAGGGAGTCAATCTAATGTGTCTTGTGGTGAATTTGGACCATGGAAAGGGCATTGGAAGTATATCATCCAAACCCCCCATGTGGTGCCTTGGTTGATGGAAATATAAAAGGGGGCTAAAAGACCCATGATATGCATAGATGACACGTGGTATTTGGGGGATAGAAATCCCATAAGTACTATCGTAAATTGGAGGTCTTGGAATATAAGAAGGACTTGTGAGACCCTCCCCTTATCCCAGCCGGCTCTTTTTGGGTGATAGGGAGGCTAGTGTGGCTAGGAGGCAAGGGTGTGGGACCCCTCATACTCGGTGCTTCTTGTGACATGTGGCAGCCATGCGACGACTGCCTACATTTCCATCACAAATTCACTGTCCCAAAGATGAACAAATGGGGTTGGTTATTGAAGTTTAGCCTCAAGCATTATTTATTGGGGAGATCATTTGCGGTTCTTATGGAGGACGGTTCTATCAGCTAACTGGTAGGTTTGTCAAATGAATCGAGATGTTTTAGGAATACAACTTCACATTTAAGGTGGTTAAGGGGGGAGCAACAACCCTAAAAATATGCCTTCTCCAAGAGGACGATCCAAGCGGAGTTGTACTAGCCTTGACACTTGATCCAATGGATTGCTTGTATGAGCAAGTGACCACTTATTTAACTCATTTTTCTTATCCACTAGGAGCCACTTCAGCTATAAGGAAGAAGGTTCACTAGGAAATCAAGTACTTCTTCTTGCTAGGAGGAGTTTTATACCATATGGGACGTGATAGTATACTTTGTAGAGCTATGTCTTTGAAGGAAGGCTACACAATCATCCAACATAATCATGATGGCATCTGTGGTGGACATTTACTACAAAGAAGATCTTAAACAGTGGTTACTATTAGCCAACTCTATTTTGTGATGTGAAGGAGTTCTATAAAATTTGTGAGGTATGACAACTCTTTGGAAGGAATGAGTTACACCCTAATCTTCTTCACCCCTCATTTTCCCTTTTGCATTTCATAAATGGGGGACTAACTCTATAGGTCCCTTGCTAACTACGGCAAGAAGGAGGAATTATCTATTGATTGCCACTGACTATTTGACTAACTAGGTTGAAGGATCAGCCATGTCCATTGTGATGCCACCACTGTTCCAAATTTTGTCATTAGGAAAATTTGTGCCCATTTTGGCTGCCCTCTTGAGTTAGTATCTAATCAAGGCACACATTTTATCAATGATGTAAAAAGGAAGTGTTCGAAAAGTGGTATATTCATCATCAAAAGAGTAGTCACTACTATCCTCAAGCCAATGGAGAGAGAGAAAAAATGAATGGCATCTTGTGTGGCATTATGGGGAAATTGGCTCTATGGGCAATGTGAGGGACTAGGATAAGTTATTGGTCCATGCTTTGTGGGCCTACAATACTACACATAAGGTCACAACTCACTATCCCCATCCTAGTTAGTTTATGAGATAGAAGCTATTATGCCCTTGGAATATGAGATTCCAAGTTTGAAGATCTTGATGTAGTCACAAGTTCCTGAGAAACAGAAAAGGGTGACTTTAGGATTTCAAAAGTCATATGAAGATTGGAATATGTCCATACAACATATGGAGGCCCAGTAGATGAAGAGGAAGCAAGATTGTGACAAGGCATTGTTGAAGACATAGAGGTGCCCCCATATATTCTAGAAAGGTGATTTAGTTTTGTTGTTTGATGCTCACAATGATAAGGGATTTGGTAGGAAATTTCTTCCTTCTTTCTTCCCCATTGTAAAAGGACTGTATGAGCTTGCAAATGCCTTGAATAAGGGTGATAATGTGTTGAAGAGGATCACTAGACATACTATGCCAAAGGTCTACAATGAAAATTTTCTAAAGAGAAGTTTTGTTCGACCGGTCTCATTTCAAGCAGAGCATATTGGGTCAACTCCATGTGGATTTAATTCATCTATACTCGAGGGGGGAAGTTTTCATAGGAATTAAATTCCACCTACTATACTGCACTTGGTTTTATTATATAAAGTTGATGGTAATGTTATTCAGCCTAAGGCAGAAGGAGACTATTAAATATTGTGTGCATTTAGTGTTTGTTATGCAAGTTTGGTCCATCTAGAATAAGACACCAAAGAGGTAAGTGATGTGTGAAGGAATATCCATGGGCCATCTTGCCACATAAGTAGACCCATGGCAACATTAAGTGAGCTAGACACAAGGTAAATGGCCTAAAAATATAAAATGTTCAAAAGAAGTTTAGGTGGCAAGGAATTTGTTCCACCCTTACCTCTAGAAATATTTTAAGCTTGAGTATGCCCTTGGATGGGTTTTGACATTCTGCGAGTTTTATGAGTTCTTAGTGATTTTTTTAAATAGCTCATGGCATGCCATACCTTACTCTTTGATAACATTAAAGTGTTTCTTTAAAATTCAAGTGTGAAAATCAAGTTCATATAATGAGTTTCAAGGAGTGATAGATGAAACATTACAAAATTCACAAGCATTATAAATGTATGTACTTTGATATATCAAAGGCTGTAAACATATGTGCTTTAATACTTTAAGTTGTATGATTAAGAATTATAAACATATGTGCTTTCATACGTTAAAGACGATATTCATTTCAAAATGTTGTCATTAAAAATGTCCCATCTATACATATGATATTTTCTATAAAAATGTTTCATGCAAGTGCAATTGAAGCACTAAAGTCTCTTTCGCTATTAAATAGAATAAAAAAACCTTTAATAAGGCCATATAACCCAAAATTAAAACACAGCAAGGATTTTCAATGGAGCTAGAAGTAATTCCAATAGAGTAGACCAAACAATGTTAGACTGAGCTATTAACTTTGTTGGAGGTTTTTTATTTCAAAGTAAGAATGGATTCTTTCTTAGTTTCAAATTTTGGTGTGATTGAATGGACAAATTTTGGGCATACAATACTCAAATAGATTAGAATTTGACATCTATTTATGCTATGGGCTCTTTTAAGTGATTTATTGATTGCATTGAGTTATTATATGAAGGATTTATAGCTAGCCAATTAGAAAATTGATGGACATGGTCGAGTGTTTTCTATGTTGCGTTACTACATGCACTCATATTCTTTTTCCTCTTGAACAACTAAGTTTGTAGGAAGTTTTTCATTTCAAAGAAAGAATGGATTTTTTGTTGGTACTAAATTTCAGTGTGAGTGCACTTACAAATTTTGGGCACATAATAATCATATGAATTACAATTTTCCTTCTAATAACATTATGCATTAGGTTCAATGTCTTGTTTATTGCATTGACTCTTTTATATGAAAGGTTTATAGCAAGAAACTAAGGAAACACATGAAAATTGTCCATCCACTATTTTCCATGTAATATTGATAAGTCCCATCTTACTTTGTTTCTGTTGAACTATAAAGTTTCTTGGAAGTTTTTAATTTCAAAGTAAGAGTGGATTTTATGTTAGTTTCAAAATTATAGTGTGAGTGGACTTACAATTATTGGCACTCAATAGTCTTATGAATTACAATTTCTCTTCTAATAACACTATGGGTATCATTTAGTTTTTTATTGATTGCATTGACTCAATAATTTATAGCTAGCCACTCACTATAAACCTCACATAGGAAAAGACCACAAAACTCGCAAGCTCGCATGAAAATTTACTCTCTGAATGCTAAGCCCCTGGATGAGGTGGCAAGCATCTGTCTTCCAACACTCCACTTGTCCTTCTATATCCATTTGCATATTAGAAATTTAGGAAGGAGCCATGGGGCATCTTAGGCTTGGGATAAGGGGTGTTTGATTTATATAGAAAATTGATGCAAGGTGTTGTCACATGAAATTGGGAGTGTGCGACCTCCTTACTCCCATGTATTGTGCCTTCCTCATACTAGGCATGTGGGAGGGAAATTTTATTGAGGAGACCTTGGCCTATAAAAGGATATCACTCTTTCATGTTGAGGCTTTCCTACCTTTGACATCTGTCTATGTAGATACTTTCTTCCTTAGTCCTCCCCTATCTTTGTACATAGACTTGGTGCTTTGGATTAATGTTATGGATCCCCTCTTGCCTCCACTCTCTCTCTCTCTCTCTCTCTCTCTCTCTCTCTCTCTCTCTCCCCCCACATTGTGACTACTCTCCCACTTCCACCCTCTTTTCATAGTACTTTCACTTCATGTGTGGGGCACATCTCCTCGATAGTAGTGATAGTTCCATAGATTTTTGGTAGATTCAAGTAGCAAACATCCCATTTCTTACTCAAGAGAGATCTCTAATAGCATGTTAAGCAAGTTAAAGAATATAAAGTTCAGAAAGTCCTTGATAATGTCACATGAGACCACCACTATTGATTGCACCTAATTGTCACTTGTCTCAATATAGTATTTCATGAATACGAGAAGGAGATGAAGAAGCTATAGAGGGAAGCCACCCATGCAACATCTACAGTGCAATAGAAGAAGATGCTCAAGAGGATGTAGAGGCCAAGGTAGCACTTGCACAAGCCATGATAGAGGAGGCAAGAGAGAAGGCCATGTAGGAAGAAGAGCAAGATGATTCCATTGATTCCCAAACAAGAGAAGCTAAAATGTGGCCAATAAGGAAAGACAGAGAAGAGAGGATGCATAGAACTAGTTCAAGTACTTGTACCAGCAATTTGAAGACACTAAAACATATGAGAACCTGTAGAGGCCGATCTAGTAAAAATGAAAGAACAACTTGATGCTCAAAGGGAAGAAAATTAAGTCATTTACCAAAAGCTTAACAATATGTAGAATGCATCGAATATTGAGAAAGGTGATATTATAGCCCAATTGAGAAGGGACAATGCATAGCCATAGTATGGATGCATCAATTTTACGAGCAAAAACCTATGAGCAGGTTTATACGAGCGTGTTTTTCAAGAGATTTTAAAAATAGTATTTCTTTAGGAAACATGGTTTTTACACTTTTATTTTCATTAGAACTAGATCCCTTTATCATAAAATTATACAGACTAGTCACTCATTCATTTTTACATAACATAAATCTTCTTATTCATAGACATCCCTTTGTACCCTTGTTATTACCTTAAAATAGTATTGAAAAATAATTCATTTAAGAAACGTCCCTCATAATAACTCTCAATATAATAATATTATACATAAATAATTACTTATTAAACACATTTATATCATATGGCAATATCTTTCAAGTGTTTTTATAGTATTAATAACAAGATATTTATGGACATGTTTCTACAGAAGTTTAAATTACTATAAATAAGTATTAACTTGGGCTTATATATCACTCTCATAAAATACATGTAATATTTAATACTATATATGCAAGGTTTTCCAAAATATAACCCCATAGATGTGCTCAAATGGGGTTTTCCGATCAATTTGAGTGGCTGAATGACTATATTTGGACATTGGATGTGAAAGTTATGTCACTTTTAAAAGTGCTGTCCAAGGTAGTTTCGCCAGCGAAACTACCTTGAAAGACCTTGTTCAAAGGGGTTTCGCTGGTGAAACTACCTTGATGGCTTGCTTCAATGAGTTTTCTTTGGAGAAACCCTTTCATGAAGATAGGTTGAGAGAGGTTTTTCAATGTCACCCCCTATTAAGTAAAAAGTTGTAAGAAGGATCATAAGGGAATTTTCATAGAGAAGTCTACTCTACATGTGGGTTTCTTCAAAAGCCATCCCATTATGTTCTCACCATTCCCAAAGATTCACATAAATATTTGTGTATAAAATAGGCATTCCTATAATACTTTTCATATTTTTAAGTGAAACTATGTTTTCTTTTTATCCAATTTTGTCATATTTTTGCATAGTTGGAAGCTTTTTTTTTCCTTCGCTCGGATGCTCGGAAGATTTCGCTCAGAAAATGCTCGTCCCCGCCATAGTAGTGATGTAGGAACTACAAGAGAGATTTACAGCCAAGAAGGATGCAACTTAGGAAGAGAGAAGGAAGGATGTAGATCAAGTAGAGAGTGGCCAAGGAGGGCACATGGAGAGAATAAGAATGTGCAATATTGGAGAGAGAAGTTGAATTATTAGGAAGATAAGGGCAATGCCCTACAGTTAAATTATGATAATTATTGGGAAGATAAGCAGAGTACCCGACAGTTAAATTATGATACCACTATGGAGCAGCATTGGACAAGCAATCCTCCATCCTTTCTAAAACCCAAAGTACTATGTTATTCTTATAAGGGGCCTATGGTGAAGTTGCTAAAGACTTTAAAGAGGTTTGACAACAATTGAAAGAAGTTGATAGAACTCTTGATGCTAGCCAACATCAAGTACACTATGGCTGGAGGAGAATGTCCACACTCTCAAGATGAGGTAGAAAGTAATCAAGAAATAGCTTGCTCATGTATGAGGTGAGACTTTGATATTGACAGCTACAATAGTTAAACCAAAAGAATATCCCCTTTTGATGTAGTGGGGTTGTAAGTGCACAACCTACCTTGGGTACATTATAGATAATTGCAAGATTTGATCGCCTCAGTGTGGCCACTTTGTGCATGTGTTTTGCTTTGGGTTGTTTGTGCATGCAACCTCTATATGTAGAGCTTGTCATTCACCAATTCTCATAACATAGAGACAACAATTGTGCCTACCTATTGCAACTTATTTTGTGATTTTCTATCACTCTTATAATTTTTTGCACCTTTTTAGCACTTTTTTAGCACATAGATAATTGCACCATGGAGGAAATGAGCAAGGAACATCCTGAATTGCTTGTCTTGCCAACTATCTATGTAATTATGAATATATTTTGGGATGGATTGAGCCAAGTAATCTATAAGCTTCCTCGGCTGAGTGTGTCTAATCCTTCAATCTCCTCCATTTTAAACAAAACAAGGTTGTCTTGCCTCATAGATATGTTGTCTTACTCCCACACTTAGGCTATCAATTTTAGTCTCCCTTTATGATGAGGATCCAAGTGGCTGCAAATTGAACTTTCATATATGAGACATTGGCATCTATCTCCATGAAGCAATGCTCCAGCATGATTGCATATGAATTCAATCAAAGGTTGCAAGGCTAGGTCAAATTTTACATGTGTGTTGCAACAACACACAATTTTTTCCTTTGAGTTTCTTAATGTACAAGGGCTTATAGGGTACATACATTGCAAGGTGGACAAAAAACCTATGTCCCAAACAATGATAGGGCAAGCGGTTTGGGTGGGAAACAAGAATTGAAATATCACATAGTAAGGTGCCACTGACTGGCACTCAATGTAAAATGTGGGCAAGAAACGATTGCACAAGCGCCTCTCTCTTGTTAAAATCTAGAGTGCTCAATGGGAGAAGAGAAAAAACAATGTGGTAGAAGGAGATAAGAAGATGGTCAAACCAACACAATATGAGCCGATCAAGGTTAGATTAGCAGTTTGAGTGGCAAATGAAGAAGCATTTTGAATTGAAATATCACGTAGTAATGTGCCAATGATTGGCAGTCAATGTACAACATGGGCAAGAAACGGTTGTGCAGGCACCTCTTTCTTATTAAAATCTAGAGTGCTCAATGGGAGAAGAGGAAAGCTCACGTGGGAGGAGAGAAGAAGATGGTAAGATCAAACACAATAAGAGCCAATCAAAGATAAATTAGCTATCACCCTCAAAATGGAAGGCTAGGATGATCCACACAATACGAGGGGGATAGCACCCACTAAATAAGAACCAAGTCCCTATCCAAATGCCATCTTATATCCACTTCCACCAATCGTGGGAAGATGTATTTCAGACTCCTATGATCATCCCAATGTACTAATCTCAATACTCCCCCTCATTACAAGCTGGGTAGAGTATTTCACTAGCATCAAATGATAAAAGAGAATAGCCTTTATTAGTAAATAGGCCTTTACAAGGTTTTGGATATAATGAAGACATGGTGTTAACTAGCAACACACTACATAATGCAAGTAGTGCATTGATTACAGTATGTCTCTATAATTGCTTAGTCTTCTCAACATCCGTATGCATTGCACCTTGGTCATTCTCACACAATGATCAACGCGAGTCTCATACCCTCGCTAGAGTACTGTGCACATGGATATTAATGACTATGCATGAGATTTATCTACATATAGAAGGAGGGTCGTACCACTTGCCTTTTTGTGAAGGTCAAGAGGAGTGTCTACTCCTTTAACAAAATTGCAGAGAAAGAAAAGGCATGTTGCATGAGAATACAAGCATAAATAGAGTAAAAAAATGCACATCACTATAAAAGTGACTTCTCCATAGATTCCTATAAAGACTTTGCTATCGAGGCTTCACCAAAATTGCAAAGAATCCTATTAATGACTTGTAGTAATATGTGAGCACGAGCACTCTCATACTCCTCTAAATCAATTGTTTCATAGGATCGATAGTTATCCCAAAAATATATGGTAGGAAAGGGGCAGTAATCCCTTGATAAAAAAGAGTTTGAAGATTTGTGATGCATAAAAGCACTTGCCAATAGAAAAGTTTGTAGCCATAGTGGCCAAAATACTTGAAAAATATTTATCCCTTTATGTTATATTATCCCTGAACCAAGAAGAAATTCTATTTCAAAATAAGGTTTATTAAGGGAATATTAGGGCCCAAGTGACATTTACAAAAAATAAGTCCTTTGAAATTACAAAAAAGGACTATAAAGGTTTCCAAAGAGGGAAGTCAACTCAATATTTGACCTCCCTAAGAACATTTTGAAAATTTTGCAAAGGTGGAAAAATGCTCTAGCCACATGTCAGAAAATTAGAATGTTTTGAAAATATTATGAGAAATGCAAGGAAGACATGTCACAGTAAAGAAATCATCTCCATAGGTGTCGCGGCTGCCCCAAATCAACAATTGAAGTTGCACAACAAAATTTAAGTCTGTGGCCACACTTGAGGGAATCCAAAAGAGCCTCAACCCCTTATGAACTAGAAATAAAGCCTTTAAAAAAATTAGTGTCAACAAACAATAGAATCTTTGGCTTGTTGCTCAATGTTAACAAACAACATAGTAGTAGGAAATCGACCACACTAAATGTAGAAACGCCTCATAAAAACATCAACCCTTGCAACTAGTGATGGACTAAGCTCTTACACAAATCTGCTTAAGAGTCAGTGATGCATAATATCATGGCAATAAGACATTGGCACTCATTGAAGGAAAGAAGCATTCGGGTAGCACAACCCCACAAAAAATGCTAATATACATCTGGCAAGGAAAATTGATCATAGATCATTGTCTGTGGGGATGACATCAATGAATAATACCACACAGCCTTCATTGAAATGATTCATGGTAGCATATATCATAAACTGATGGCAGTAGCAACATAATCTCTCACTCTCTCAACAAGCTCCTATGCTCTTATGCTCTCTTTTGTTCAGCTTGTCTCAGTGACTTTATGCAAGAAAATACCATCAGTCAGTTAGTCAGTCTCACTCTCTCTCTCCGTGTGTGTTTTCTTTGAATTCTAACCACTCTAGCTTTAGCATTTCTTGATCTTCCTCTCTCTTTGTCTCTCTCTATTCTTTCACCAATTTGTATTACCAGGCATAGAGCTTTCAACACCTTTAGAAGAAAGAAAACAAGGATAGTGTAAAGTTGCAATAGAAGAATGCGACGATATATATACATGTTCTATGCTTGGCTGCCCACATGAATCTACAGTGCGTGCCAAGATCTATAGTGTGTGCCAAGATCAATTCCTCTTCCTCCACTCTTTCTGGGACCTTGAGCGATTTCTCTCCTTGATGATAATAAAGGATTATCATGCAAAGAGAAAGCAAAATCAACGTTATAATGCTACTCTCAAGGTGATAAAATCACCAGACAAGAATTCATGCGAGGGAGCCAATGAAGAGAAGTGATGATGAAGAATGAGCAACAAGGTTATTCATCCTTTTAATCAGCGTGCATCTAGTCTAGACGTCGATACAAGGGCTTGTATATTTCATTGGATTGTCCAACATACTTTGATGAGGGGACTCCTTAGTGGATTGCAATAGAGATCTGATGATGCTCATGGAGGTTTAGTAGCAAACATACAAACATCACTCACTACAATGAAAGTACCTAGAAGCTATCAGGAGTTGTTTTCCAAAAGAGCTAGTATTATGATGCTAATTAATGGTACCACAATAGAAACATCTCAAACAAACATTTTTGCTACATCGAGAATGTAAACATACACAAAAGAAACTTTTATGTGACTAAATCTCATTTGAACAAGAAGAATATGGTGTATTGCCATTTTCAACATATGAACGACAACCTCATCTAGTTGGTTGCTCATACCCCAAACAAAAAAGATGTTTTTCACAAGCAACTCAAAAGAAAATCTTGCATCAAGCACCCTATGCACCTCCTTGACCAACCTCAGGTGCTAACAATGGTCATGATTCTTTCATTTTTTGGGCTACTGCTATACCCCAACTATATATTACTCTGATACTAATAATATTATGGTGGTGGATCACTCAAGTGATATTTTGCAATGTATCACATTTCTTGAAGTCATTCTCATTATGAAGAAAATGGTTACTTACCAATGCCACAATGGTAATACTAGAATCATTGTATGACTATGAGGTAGTGTGGACAAGTTTTACACTAGCTATGATGTCTTATTGAGGAAATTGATTTTCTACTAGCATTGCATTAGCAAGATACCTATGTAGTAGAATGCAATGTGACATATTTCTTGTAGTTGGTTGTAGTAAGTTTCTTACAAGAAATCGGTTCCATAGTGAGGTGGCGCTAGTAGTGCAAGGATACTAGTATTAAAGTAAGGTATGTGCACTCATGGGAAATGAAATAGTGGTAGCATAAGATACTAACAATTTATAGTAAGGTTGTGTGCTATCCTGGTAAGTTGGTAATGTACTTTACTTCTATTCCCGTTCCTATTATTGTACCGATATCATGCAAATATTTGTTTTTCATACCATTGAGTTTTTCTTAAAGCAGGATTGGTTCCATACAAAAGTTGTGGCGGTTCCACAAGACTTCTTATATAATTTTACTAAGAATCATATCTAATGATAAGTATCATGACACTCTTTTTGTGCAACATTGTTTCATGCTTCAACATGAATGGTTGAAGGGTTTTGGTCTACCACTTAAATGACATTGCGTACGGTCTAATGGAGCAGCCTCCCAATAGGCCTTTCTACTTTGTAGCTCAGTACACTTGCGAGACCAGATTGCAAATGATGTGGAGCTTCTTTGGCTCTGTTCACAAGAAGGGTGAGCATGATGGTGTAGGAGATGTTGTTAAAAGATCATTTACTCACAAGCAACTAAAGGAGGATGGTGCAAAGCTGCAAAATGTTGCTAATGTAGTGGGAGTTTTGAAGGAAAACCTATCTTGTGGAGCCGAATGCTTGTATAATTCCTAGGCTCGTGAGGTGATCAAAGTGTTT
Source organism: Dipteris shenzhenensis (assembly GCF_047967505.1). NCBI lineage: Eukaryota > Viridiplantae > Streptophyta > Polypodiopsida > Gleicheniales > Dipteridaceae > Dipteris > Dipteris shenzhenensis. Next base: position 40,090,169 of record NC_141628.1, on the reverse strand, counting down.
TGGGAAATAAAAGTTGGTGCTATGAATAGAGATAAGAAATGAGATTGCAAATGATGATGCAGCTTGAAGAACTAGGAAATTATCATGCTTTTGGTATGCAACAACTTTGAAGGAGATGCACCAATTAATCGCATGTAGAAGTGTTGCACCAATCCATCACACACTTACTGATGCTTGCTGGTTGGAGATAATTTTACATCTAGTGTAAAAAAGGATAATTCAGTGAATGTTGACTTTTACATTATCAAGTGCACAAAGGAGAAGGAAATTCCCATGAGAGCTATTAAAGAAGGTTGGGGAAACATCATTGCCCTAGGCTCCGTCATAGTGAATGGACTCTTCTATGCAAGGAAGTATGAGCAAACGTATGAATTCTTGCATACCAAGCCTCAGGTTAATATATACTCGCATCTACTTTGGGTCATCAAGTTCCCAATGGTCTAGGACAAAAGCAACAACAACTTATTCATCTTCTCACCTAGGTTACACAAATAACACATATGTCATTAATTTTAGACTCCATTGTCTATCTTTGGACTATTCTTTAAAATCCTTACCAAATGAAAATTTTACATTTTGAAATGGTCCCCTCCAAATCAAAAGTTTCTTTTATGGCACTATCCTTTCCACATAAATTTAGTTACTCACATAATCCTTTTGCACTAAAAATGGAAAAAGTAGGAAATATAACTCGCATCTTACTCTACGATAATTTTTTATTTTAAAGAAAATTCCTTTAAAATCTTAACTTTTTCTTAACTTATTAACAATTTCAATTAATAAAAATAATATAAATGCATGAAAATGCTATATGTATGTATCTATGTATGCATTTATGGCCCATGCATGACATTAATTTACCATAAGAGTTCTTCAAAGTCTTTAAGATATCATAGGCATGCATGGCATGAACATGCCTTTGGTTCATCGATGAAAGGCCATTGGTACATATGCTAGGAAGGGTGCAATGCACTTGCCCATGTGGCATGGACATGCCCATGGGGCTTTTAGTTCATGTGTGTTGGTGTGGGATTCACCTTGTTGCTATTAACTGAGGGGAGGGAGGGGGGAAAAGAGAGAAAGGGAGGGGGGTAAGAAGGAGAGGGAAAGGAAGGGGAAAGGGAAGAGGAGGAGGAAGGGAAGGAGAAGGGGAAGGGAAGGAAGGGGGAATGGGAGGCGGAAGAGAGAGAGAGGGGGGGGGGAAGAAGGGGAGGGGAGGGGGAAGAGAAGGGAAGGGGAGGGTGAGGAAGGGGGAAGAGAAGGGGGGGGGGGTGAAGAAGGGGAGACGAGAGAGAGGGGAGGAAGGGGAGGGGAGGGGAGGGGAGGGGTGAGGAAGGGAGGGGAAGGGGGATTTGGAGGAGAGGGTAAGGGGAGGTGATGAAGGAAGAGGGGAGGGGAGGGAAGGGGGAAGGAAAGGGGGGGGGAGTGGAGGGTTGGCGCAGATGTGGCCACACACTCGCCTCTTTCCCTTCCCAATATGCCTTCTTGGCATGCGGTCACAATCGCTAGTACTCAAAAGAAGGAAAAAATGCAAAGATGCACTTTTGTGTTTTGGAGGGGAAGGGGGAGCAAAATGAGGAAAATGAAAGGAAGGAGAAGAAGAGGGAGAAGGGAGGGAGAAGTGAGAAGAAGAGAGAGGGAGGGGAGAGAAAGAAGAGGAAAGAGAGAGGGAGAGGGAAGATTAAGCAGAGGGAAGAGAGAGGGAGAAGGGAGGAGAGAGGGGAGAGGAAGGAAAAAGCAAAGGGAGGGAGGAGGGAGGGAAGAAGGAGGGGAAGGAGAATAGTTTCCTTTTCATTATGGGAGGTCAATATATAAGCCTCCAAACCCTTAAAATTTAAAAATTTTCTCTCTTTTCCCTCTCCCTTTCCCTCCCTACAATTCAAACTTCCTTCTCTCCCTCCTCAAACCTTCCCCCTAGAATTCAAACTTCTTACTCTCCTCCCCTCCCTTTTCTCCATCTCCCTCCACCCTCTCCTCCCCCCTCTCCCTTGTTGAGATATCGAGCTCCACTCGTGATATGCCAGGGTGACCATTGTGCATTTATGTCACCAACTTGTTAGCTGTAGATGCAGTTGGTACATCGCCCATGAATAATAGCTGGATGACAACTATCTTTATATACTCTAATTAGTGGCTCAGTTAGTATGCCACCTAGGTTAGTTGAGTTTCGTTTGAGACCCACATATAGGGTTCATCTATTCCTTTTTGTAAGAGAGAGTTTTTTTGGCTTTCACAACTAAGAAGAGGAAAACTGTTTTTAGCCTCCACCTTTGTGTGTATTCCCCCATCGTGTATGTGAGGAAGCTACAAGTGAGACTCCTTACCTCTCTCCCACTCTCTTCACATGGTATCAAAGCTCGATTTGTGGTAAGGAGCTCAAGGAAGCAAACCAAGTTCATAGTCTCTTGGTAAGAGGATCAGTGTTGCTTTCCTTTTTTGAGTTTGGGAGCAAATCTCTGCAAGTAGCATAGTCGGAAAGTGCAAGAGTGCACTGCCTTAGATTGAGATGCCCTTTGCAGTGCGGCGAGAGGGTAGTATATGCTGCGGGAGGGGGCGAAGCCCTTAGTGACACTATTTTTTTGATTTGAGATCGTTTCGGGGCCCGTTTTGGTAGCGAAAGTTTTTTCGCAAGCACTAAAAAAAGTGGCCTGTTTTGGCTATGCGACCATTGTTCTGGACGTCCATGAAAAGTTGCCTCAGAAATTGCATCATATGCCTATGCACGGAGATATTGGGAGTGACAATATCATTCGTTGATGCAAAATCGTCACTAGGAAGTGACTGTGTGGTCAAATACCACTTTTATCAGTTTTGCAAATTTGCCTTGTGAGGCAAAAGTTGTGTTTTTTGCAGTGACAGAATATTTTGCAATGTTCTGTAATGGCACCTAACTCTCTTTCACAGATTGTCACTGAACTTGACAAGAACAACTTCCAAGCATGGGAGTTAAGAATGACGAATTTCCTTATGGGAAAAGGCTATTGGGAGATCATTACAAGAAATGAAGAAGAACCAGTTCTTCCTAATGTTCCCAATCAACAGGAAACGCAGGCATTCAGAGCCTGGCATGAGAGAGCCAGAAAATTTATGTACTGGCTGTCTATCAGTATTTTAGGTTCTATGATTGTGCATATTCAAGATGCAAGCACGCCAAAGGAGGCATGGGATACTTTGGCAAAAATGTATAGCACAAATACGCAAGTCAGGAAAATGCAACTCAAGCAGGAGTTGCACAATGTGTGCAGAGAGAAAATGTGAGCATCAATGACTACCACATGAAGGTGAAGAAAATTGCAGATGCACTTGCTTCCATTGGGTCACCAATGAAAGATGATGATTTAGTTTCTGTGACCTTGAATGGTCTAGGAAAGGATTATGCACAGTTTCGGACATCCATTGCTGTTCGTGAAAAATTTCTTGATTTTGAGGAGTTGATTACTCTTCTAATTTCTGAAGATCAGAGAAATGGTGGTGCATCTTCTTCAAGAGGAACTTCAAAAGAAAATGTCTTCTACTCAAATGCTGGAAGAGGTAGAGGCAGAGGTAGAGCAGGACGATCTGGAGGCCGTGGCAGAAATCAGAATATGCAGCAAATTCAAGAAAACCAGTCCTATGGAGGACGACGTGGTAACCTTAGAGGCAAGGGGAGCCAAAGAGGTCGTGGTGGATGGTAGAGAGGCCAAAATGCAAACAGCAATGTTGAATGCTACTATTGTGGTAAAATGGGTCATATAGCTAAAGACTGCTACAAAAAGCATAATGACATTATGAATGGAAAATTGCACCAATGCAATTATGCATCCTCTAGTAGATAGGGTGATGACAGAAATGAGCATTTGTTTATGGTGCAACACATGACCAATTCTGTAACAAGTGTAGAAGAAAGCAATGATGTGTGGTATGTTGACTCAATTGCTTCAAACCACATGACAGGTCATGCACAATGGATGCAAGATGCAAGGAAAATGGAAAAACCAGGATTTGTGGAGACTGGTGATGATACTGCTCATCCTATTGTGCAGATTGGTAAAATTCCTTTGTCTATGCAGGATGGGATAAATAAATACCTGTCTGATGTATTTCATGTTCCGAACATCACCAAGAACGTGGTTTCTGTTAGTCAAATGGTTAGCAGGGCTTGCAGTCTAGATTTAATCCTCATGGATGCTTTGCTGAGGATATGAAAAATAAAGGTTGCTTGATAGCAAAAGGGAAGAAGAAGGACAGGATGTTTATGTTGGATGCAGACATGCTTGAATTGAGTGCAGCAATGTTTGCACATGGGACCGTGTAGTTGCAGATATTGATATCTGGCATAAATGCATTGGTCATGATAATGTACAGCGACTTAAATTAATGCAGGCCCAAAATATTGTTGCAAGATTGCTCAAGTTTAAGGTTGTAGAAATGCATAAGATATGTGAATCCTGTCAATTTGGAAAACAGGCAAGGAAACCATTTCCTAGACATGTTCAAGAGAGTAAGAATCCACTCTGATGTGTGGACTACTAAAGTTGCATCTATTGGTGGCTATCATTATTTTGTCACTTTTATTGATGACTACAGCAAAAAAGTTTGGGTGTATTTTATGAAAAAGAAAAGTGAAGTGCTTGGGCATTTTAAAGCTTTTAAAGCTATGGTTGAATAAGAAACAGGCTTGCAAATAAAATGCCTAAGGTCAGATGGAGGGGGAGAGTACCTCTCAAATGAGTTTGCAAGGTTCCTGCAGGAGCATGGCATAAAGCAGCAATATTCATGCAGTCATACCCCACAGTAAAATGGACTTGCAGAAAGGAAAAAAAGGCATATTGGAGAGGTATCTCGTGCCATGCTCAATGAAAAAGACCTGCCAGATTTTTATTAGGCTGAAGCAGTTGCTACAACAGTCTACATAATGAACAGGACTCCCATTGTAGCAATACATGGCATGATGCCAAAGGAGAGGTACACTGGTAGGAAACCATATATTTCTCATTTGAAAGTTTTTGGTTGCATTGCCTATGTTCATGTGCCAGATGAGTTGAGATCCAAAAGCTGAGAAGTGCATCTTTATTGGTTATTCTCTGCAGCAAAAAGGGTATAGATGCTATAACCCTTCTACTTGTAATTTTACAGTAAGTAGAGATGTTTTTTATGAGATGAGCGACTGGTACAAACCAATAAATGTGGTTGATGATGTAGATGCACAAAATGGTAACGCCGCATAGAATTCACAGTAGCAATCACAAAATATTAGTGGACCTGCAGTGTCCTCTAGCAGTGGTTCACATACTTCACCATGGATAGGCGGATTGAGATTAGGAGAATCTCCTGAAAGCAATGCAGATAGTGGTATGCAGGTATCACGAAAAGGGAAAGAGAAAGTAGATCAGCCCATGGTTGATGTGAATGCAGGTCACTCTTATGTGGATGGTGAATCCAGTGGCTCAGAACATAGCATTGATGATGAGTTGGGTATTCCTTATGTTGTTACACCTGGAGTAAGGAAGATCATGGATGTTTTGAGAGCACCTAGTAGTGAGCCTATTTTGCGCAAGTCTACCAAAGTCAAGTATCCTATGAATAGGCTGAAAATGATGGATTTACAACCATTCACTATGCCTATATGGTCAAAGTGATACAAGAACCAGAACCCACTTCTTTTGAGCAAGCCATGGGAAAAGAAAAATGGGAGAAAGCCATGGATGAAAAAATGGATGCCTTGGAAGCAAATGCTACATGGGAATTGGTGCCTTTGCCTAAAGAGAAGAATGCAATTGGCTGCAAGTGGGTCTATAAGGTGAAGCACAATGCAGATGGTTCTGTGAGCAGATACAAGGCAAGATTAGTTGTCAAGGGGTATGCACAGACATATGGCATTGATTATGAAGAAACATTCAGTCCCGTTGCAAGGATGGCAATTGTAAGAGCAGTCATTGCTATGGCTGCATCGAAGGGATGGTCTTTACATCAGATGGATGTAAAGAATGCCTTCTTGCATGGTGATTTGCAAGAAGAGGTCTATATGGAGCAGCCACCAGGTTATGTGCATGCTGTTCATCCTGAGTTTGTTTGCAGGTTGAAGAAAGCCTTGTATGGCTTGAAGCAAGCACCCAGAGCATGGTCTGACAAGATAGGACAGTATCTTGTCACCATTGGCTTTCAAATTTCACGGCGGCGGATTTCTCACTTTATGTGAGAAAAACAGAGAAAGGTATTATGTTGCTTGCTATTTATGTTGATGATTTAATCATCACAGGTGATAGTGATGAAGATATCCTTCATGTAAAAATGCTATTGAAGCAGAAGTTTGAGATGAAGGATTTGGGAGAGCTGCGTTACTTCTTGGGCATTGACGTGATTAGATCCACAAGTGGGATATGGCTCTTGCAGAGGTAGTATGGATTGGACATGATGTCCAAATATGGGATGACAGGTTGTAAGCCTATTTCAGTTTCTTTGGAGCAAAATGTGAAGTTGGCTGCAGATGCAGGTGAGCTTCTAGAAGATCCTACTATGTACAGACGCACAGTAGGAAGTTTAATTTATATGACTATTACCAGGCCAGATTTGAGCTATGATGTTGGGTTGGTAAGTCAGTTTATGCAGGCTCCAAGGAAACCGCATTTGGATGAAATAGCCAATTTTCGCAGGGCAAAAAGTGACCTAGTTGCGGAGTGTAAGTCTCTCCAAGAGAATCTTGAGGGAGTAAGGAAAGTTCATGATGAAATCTTCAGGACCATGTGCAACTGCAATAGTCGCACACCAAGCTCCAGATAGACTATAGCAATTTGTAGTGTGGGCTTGAGCATCAGAAGGACTTCACGAATAAGGCCCAGGGCACTGTGGTGTCCATTGTTGCAAAGAATGTTAACCTGCAGTAGCGGGATGTACAAAAGTTGCAGCAACAGGTCACAGTGAGCAAGAAGCAACAGGTAGACCATGAGGCGCTCGAATATGAAAATGGACGCTTGAGGGAGGAGGTCGTGCAAGGGGAGACGCTGCACAAGGACAATGCACAACTTCAAGAAAAAATGGAGAAGTATGGGCAACTCCAGCAACTCATCCACCTCCTTCAAGTGCCCAACGAACATCCCTGCAGCCTTCGTCACAAACCATCGTCAGATCATGATGGAGCCGATGGTTCAGCGGGTGGCCACCAATAGTCCACTTCGAAAGCAAGCAAGAACCTTAGACCCACGTTCCTCAGCTGAGGGGGGGGTTTTGTAGGCGAAGGGGCTAGAAGGGGTCAGAACCCAAACACTCTTATTATTACATTCTAGTAAGGAGACCCAGACTAAGTGGGCAGTACAAACGGAATGCAGTTTTAATATAATAGCGCAGATCCGAATTTTGTTCGAGGTCGTAGATAAGGAGCAACAAACCTAGCATATGGTAGATGCTAAGCCCATTTTGCTAGAGGGTCTTCCAATTGATGTAGCTGCAACAAAAGTTTTGAGGCGTGTTCTAGGTAGGGAGGAGATGCCTATCTGCTACAAGGTTTATCAGCAGCCGCCGGCAAGAGATGATGTGTTTACTGCACCCCTTATGCACCAAGAAATTTTGGAGCCCATCCAACCAATTATCTTGGTCTACGGACAAGGCCATTCAAGATTTCAACCATTTTGTGGAAGAGCACGCTAAGCGACAATACAATATCTTCAAAGCCGAGTGCAAGTTGATTCTTGCATGAGTTCGACAGCTATCTATGCCTACTATGGCCGAGTTACTTGTCTACTACAAAAAGCTTTTATGAGAACTCGAACACTTAATCAGTTTCCATGTAACAAAAGTGTGGTCATGCACGATAACATCCATGACCTTTGTAAGAAACTAGGGATTAAGTGGCAAGAACGCATTAGCCAGATGTAGCGCTCCTGCACCAATTTTGAAACCCTTGGTATTGACTTCTTGTTTGAGGACCCAATTACTGAAGCCTAGTCCCTCGATTGGCTGGCCGAACCCGAGCATCCACCATCGGTAGACATCTCCAATGTCTATCCTTGGCCACCAAGGGGGTGCCATTTTGAACTAGTGTGTTTCCCTCCTCAACCACCACGAGCAGATCAAGCCAGGGGCCTTCTCAACCACCGGTCCACCCATGATTGTCTAATCAATGAAGGTGTTGCCCACCCCGAGGATTCAATCCACGAGCATCCACCTTCGAGCAACACCTAGTCCTTGCCAGTCCGTGAGGACATGGGCTAACTAGCATGAGTTCACTGAGCATTGAGCATAGATAGCAAGAGCAGTAGTTTGCAGCAATGGGTGCTGATGATTCCGAGGTATCGACCCATAGGTAAGTAGCAACAAATGCACCGAGGATGTGCTAAAATGGAAAGTGGTTCTTAGGTTAAAAAGTTATAACATGTGGGCAAGGAAGAGAGAGCAATGTGCTGAGTCCTCTTCCTTCGACCTAAGTTAATAGGTTAGGGAATTTTCATTGCAAGCCAAGGCAGCTTAGTTGTATAAGGTGATTCTGATTGAATGAATGAGCAATAGTCTCTCTCTTTTCACTCGTGTTTTTTTTTTTTTGAGAAAAGAAAAAGGTTTATATTACAAGCATTTCACAAGATATACAATCATGATCACAAAATTACAATTATAATAGCAGTTCTGCACAACCCGAAGCAGCCAGCCAATTATCATTCACAAGATCAGTCTCATAGTAGATAAATCCTTTGAAATGACATTCTTGGTTGAAGGACTTGAGGTGCTCCTGCTCATGGTTCTTGATCCCCGTGAAGAAAAGTTCGAGGTCACTATCATAAATCCGAGATGCCTGCTAACCATTCAGAAAACAGATATTCTGCGTCAGTAATATTCGTGTTAAATTGAAAATCATTTCTGGAAACCCAAACAAACCACAATGCGTGTGCCCGCATGAGTTCCCATTATGTGTACTTGACTTTTGATGCATCCCCAAGAAGTATTGCTTTCCAGTTGGCTAGCTCTCCTAACTGTAGCTGCACTCTTTTCCAGACTTTCCTAGCCCAAGGGCATGCCACAAATAAGTGAAAAACATCCTCTAGAGATCCCAGACAGAGTCGGCACTTGCCATCACCTTTTCCAATCCTCAACCCCCTTGCATTTGTCCAAACCGCCTTATACATGACGAGCCAGAGCATGGTTGACATCTTCTTCGGAATGGCTTTTGACAAAATATAGAGGAATCTCCGCTTCCACCAATGAGCAGAGTCGGAGGTGTTCCAAAGGGAATTTAGAGCGAGGATCATGTCTTTAATATCATAGCAAGTGGGGGGAAGCGTATCCAACTAAACTCTAAGGCATAGTTAAGCACTGAGCCCCCCTTCCACTATATGTTTCCTTCCCAAAGTGCTAATCTAGTGGTGACAAAGAGCGCATCTTGATTGGTAAGTTTGAATTCCCTTCTGATTTCAAGCATGCCTAGAGGCCCTTGTTGAAAAGGAGGCAGGCTCTAAGAAAGTCACTGTTGCTAAGTAAAGTATTTGTGTGTATTGCGGAAGCCCATATGGAGTCCAGCCTCATAAAGGAGCCTTTCCCAGAGAAATGCAGTTGGGTTTTAGTTTCAATTCGAGTGCCTTCCAAAGAGATTTCCATAAGTCACTTCCCTTTGTTGAGCAAAGTTCAAGACAAAAAACAACAGACAAACTTGGGTATTTTTCCACCCCTTAGCTTTGACAGGTCGAATATGCTTGAAATTCCGTGCTAGCAGTGTAGCCCAATCAAGCTCAGGGCTTAGGAGGACTTCAAGAATCCGCATAGTAGCCAATTTTGCAGCCGCATGTTTGATGTCCAATACCCCCAGTCATCCTTCACTCTTGGGCGGGTGCAAAAGCTCCATCTAACTTTGGCGATCCTGTTTGTTCCTCCCCAAAGAAACGATCTGCGTTTGGAGATAAGCTTGTCAAGACCCGCCTGACTTGGGTGCCAACAAGACAAGTAGAAAATGGTAATGGGGTACACTCAATGGTTGAGAAGCATCCGTCTTCCCACCAGATTGACTTGAAATCCTCTCCACTTTCTAGCTTAGCATTGAATCTGTTTAACACCCAGTCCCATCGTTCCTTCATGGACACTTCGAAGCCCATGGGTATGCCAAGCAATCTTAAAATAGTACCTTTCTGGATCATTTGACAGCCCAAGCGATCTAGCTCAACTTGAGGCCTTCCACTGAGGGTGCAATATCCCGTTTTGCTATGATTGATCAGTGAGCCTAAGGCTAAACAATAGGTTTCCAGGCATTCCATAACCTCACTCATGTCACGAGTGGTGTTTCTAAGCGTAAGATTAGTGTCATCTGCAAATTGTTTCATAACCAGCTGCTTTCGAGAAGGTTCCCTTGACTATTCCCTCATAAGTTTTGTCGATAAGCAACCAACCCAAAGTGTCAACTGCTATGGCATAGAGGAGAGTGGCAATGGGGTAACCTTGTCTAACGGATCTTCTCAATAGGAAAGGTGAGGACATCTCCCCATTAATGCACACCTTAGCTGAGGCGTTTGAGAGCAAAAGTTTGACCGAGTCCCATGTCTTTCATGGATTTTGTTAGGAATTCCCAATCAAGCCTGTCATAAGCTTTATCAAAATCTATTTTGATGAAGCAAATATCTTGACCCGACTCCCTGGCATGTTCACAACCTTCCCATATATTTACAATAGCCTCCAGGAGGTGCCTCCCTTTTTTGAATCCCTTCTATTCTTGCAAAATCCATCTATCCATCTTGTGTTGAATTCTTAGGGCTAAAGCTTTGGCCAAAATTTTGTAGGTGCAATTAAGCATAGTTAGGGGTCTCCGGTTTGGGCCATAACTTGGTCAATTGGACTCCAAATATGGTCATGTTTGTAGTCAAAACGATCAGAATGATATGAATGAATACATTTATCATGTTAAAGTGTCAAAATCCTGATCTTTAGAAAGTTTATACTTATCTTTGTTTCATGAGAGTTGGACCTTATCAAACTCTATATTTAATTATGACCATGGATTTTTCTCATATAGAGTCTAGGTCCTTGGTTTCCTCCCTCCATCCTAGAGGTGTATACATGGTCAAGGACATATGAAGGTGATCCATATTTAGTTAGCATCATCATGGTCATAAGGTGATCAATAATTTATTAGTTCCATAGTTTAAACATTTTATTCATGTGATCATTTTGTGTACAAAATGGGATCAAATCATGTCGGTAGCATAAAAATCGATGAGCTACAAATAGTTGTTTGTGAGAGATTTTGCTAGGAGAAGCTTCTATATCATCGGTGGGACTATTGTTGCCATGTATGTAACTCCATAAAATAAAGAAACCTGTTCAACTCACGTGCTACCTTACATGATTTTGAGTGATTGGCTCGAGGTGTAGACATTGCAACATTTTTCCTTTTGTATCTATTGAATGATTGCTAACTTGCATGTATTTATTATTTATTTAATAATAGGTTTTCTCTTTGTATGTTACCAATAATTTTTCCCTTGGTATTCATTGAATGATTACTGAATTGCATGGATTTATGAGTTATCCAATAGTAAGTTTAATCTTTGTAAGTTGCCAAGAATCATACAAAAAATAATTTAAAACAATTTGTAATAGTGTTATGTAGATTCAACCATTTTTACTAAAAATTTATTGCTCCTATAAGTTTAGACAAAGTTCCTCATAAGTGTCGCTCGAACTTTGGGCTCGCTCGATGTTTTGACTTACCCATTCACAGAAAGAGAGCTTTAGAGGAAATTCATTTCCTCGAAGTCAGTACAATCAGTTGGGCATTTTCTGACATTGAAATGGCCTTACATTGCGCACAACATGCCATGAGGCATTCCAACTGATGGAATGTTGCATTTTCTAGTTTACTACGAAGACATGACTCCCAAAATACCGTGATTTCACTGGACATGATCTGACGCTGCACATATACCATTCTCTCTATCACATAAGCAGATCTTGCAAGAACAAGCACATGTTACTTTATACATACCAAATGAAGGTGACCAAACACAATTGATGGCCTCTTTGAAGTATATCATTTGACAAGTATTCCTGTTCTTCATCTTCCGCACAAAATATGGTTTGTACCTCTTGAAACTACGTTGCCCTATAATCACATCAGGATGCATTGATTTGAACCTCAAGAATAACTCTGTCTGCAAATAAAAGCAGATGTTCACTTCTTCAAACAACATAGAAAGCTTATAAAAGCATAAAGAAAAATATAGAAGCATCAAAATGCAAAGGAATGAGTCCGAAAGACGAGGAGAGATTAAATAAAGGTAGGACTCATGTATGATTTAGGCAAAAAAAAGAAACTATGATATAGACGCAGATTTAGAGAGTGCCTACGAGGTTGAAGGAGAGAAGGTGTGTAACGGGCCCATAAGCATTGAGAGAACGAAATGCAGAGACAACAACGGTTGGGTACAATGTCAAGAACATGAGCGGGTAAGTCGTTAGACTTGCCCCGTCTGTTCTCTCACAACTGTCTAACAAATTATGCTAACAACTAGTCCGTAGATACTGGGTTGTAAAATATCCCCCACTTTCATCTTGAGGGAGATTAATGTGCGTTGGAATTGGTTGGAGCATAAGAATTCTTCCATTGTTTCTGACTTCATAAATTTCCCGGAGCATTTCCCAAGCAGCGTGGATGGTGAATACTTGCTCAAATTTAAGAATCATCCAAGAGATGATGCTCAGTGGATGCTTGAGTGGTTCTTTCGAACTTTTCTAGACCTCATTAGTTTCTATAATCAAACATGCAACTAAGGTTAGTTGCAATCCAAGCAAGAGGAATGTTACGAAAATTGTATTTCTTATATATATCCTGCTTTGGACATTATTATTTTAGTCAAGTGTGACTATGGCAAAGTACTTCTTAGGAGCGCACTGGACGTGGCAGGGGTCCTAGTGGATACTTTGTGTGGTTAGTTGGGGACGCCTGACTAGCTTGTGTTTCGCCATGCTAGCTGCTTAGTATTGTGGGTGATTCATGTTAATACTGATGTTGCTAGTGTTATTGGTGTTGTGCTTGATTATTGTGCTTTGAGCACGGTTATGTTGAGATCGGTTGATTCAGTGATTCGTTCAATCGATTGTTAATAACTAATGTAATTGGAGGCTTGAATACAGGTGATGGGACTCATAGCGAGGATTCAAGTTAGTGTGAGGGTACTGATTGAGGTGTCACACACCACATTATATATGGCCATGGGCCAATTTTTTATTTGCTTTATTATTACACGTTTAAGCAATATGTTTTTGTAATGGACATAATCCATTTTTGGACCCTAAGATGGCTATGTAAAGCAAATCCCTCATTTTGGAAGGGAGGGATAATTTTGGCTCCTTGGTGCTTCTATGAAATATCATAGATACTCTAGACGAGAAAGCGTGAGCCACTCATCTAGGGGGGGAGATTGTACCCAGTCTGCTGATGTTTTTCGTAGTGTGATGGTGTTCTTCTTCTCCAATTGATTAAGTGGTGACTTTGTGTGTGAAAGAAATACCTTCTGGTTTCAAAAGCACATTATTGTAAAGCACATGAAAACACAAAAAAGCACAACCAAGTATATTAAAGCACATAAAATCACAACAATAAAATGCATTCAAGTACTGGAAAAGCACTAAACACAATACAAAAGCACAAAAAAGCACACCACAAAAGCACAACCAAGAATATAAAAGCATACAAAAGCACATGAAAGCACTTGAAAGCACAAAAAAGCACACAAAAAATATAAAGCACACAAAAGCACATGAAAGCACAAAAAAGCATATAAAAGCACATAAAAGCACACAATAAAAGCACATGAAAGTACATGAAAGCACAAAAAATCACAACCAAGAATATAAAAGCACACAAAAGCACACCACAAAAGCACATCAAAGCACAAAAAATCATAACCAAGAATATAAAAGCACACCACAAAAGCACATGGAAGCACTTGAAAGCACAAAAAAGCACACAAGAAAACAAAAGCACACAAAAGCACATGAAAGCACAAAAAAAGCATATAAAAGCACATAAAAGCACACCACAAAAACACATGAAAGCACAAAAAAGAAAAACCAAGAATATAAAAGCACACAAAAGCACATCAAAGCACTTGAAAGCACAAAAAATCACGACCAAGAATATAAAAGCACATGAAAGCACTTGAAAGCTTAAAAAAGCACACCAAGAATATAAAAGCACACAAAAGCACATGAAAGCATTATCTCGAGAGATGTAATCTTTGATGAGGAATCAGAATGGAAAACCTCAAACACACGGGTTGCTAAAACAGTTTGAAGTTTGGACACTACAACATGTAGAAAGAGCTCAAAATGCATCAGCCCATGAAGCTGCCCAAGGGGTAAATGATACTCAAGTTTGTGGAGTGAAAATTCAGGAACCATTATATAAAGAAAGAGACAGCTTGGCCAATGAGGAGAGTTTTTCATTAGTATGTAAAATTCCTGCACATATTTCAAAGCAAAGGAGATATATGTTTATGAAAGCATGTCAACCATATTGTATGATTGATGTTGTGATCTATATGAGAGGAGCTAATTTGATCTTAGAAGAATTCCATGGCATAAAGAGATTCAACACATACTGGAGGCTAATCATGAAGGTGTATGTGGTGGACACTTTACCTTTAAGATTATGCTCAGGAAGATTTTAAATGAGGGATATGTATGGCCATCTTTGCAAAGGGATTTTCATCATTGGTGCAAGTCTTGCTTCCAATGTCAGCAAATGGGTAAGAGAATTTCGCATCCTGAACTAAAGAATGTGATGATTGCTTTTAATAGTTTTGAGAAGTGGGGAATTCATGCTATCGGATGACTGCAAGAGGCAATTGCTACCTACTCTCTGCTGTGGATTATTTATCCCGTTGTGTTGAAGCAAGAGTGGTACGAGTTGTAAATCCTAAATATGTTTGTAAGTTTGTATATGAGGACATCTGCTACCGCTATGGATTGTGTTTGGAGTTGGTGTCTAACAGAGGGCCTGGCTTTAGGAGTGAACTTATGGACTAGCTTGTGACAAAAAAAAAATTAAGCATAGGTATGCCACTTCTAATTATCCTCAGTGCAATGATATGAATGAGCAATTCAATGGTGAGGTCTCAAATATTATAGAAAAAATGATGAGGTTGGATGGGAAGAGTTGGGATCTTGCTTTGCTTGGTGCTTGGTGGGCTTATGGAATGGCAGTGAAAGAAGGCACTTAATTCTCTCCTTTTCATTTGGTAGTTGGAAAAGAGGCTTTGATATCTCTAAATGTTGAGATTCCAGCTTTGCAAATATTGATTAAAATGGATGAGCAGTCAAATTCAGCCTTGAAAAATAGACTGTTGAATTTACACGAGGCTCAAATGGACAAGATGAAAGCAGTTGAGCAATATGCCTTAACTCAAGAAAAGAATTAGTTGAGGGCTAGTTTGAAATTTGTGACTTAAACTTCACTTGTGGCTTAAAATTTTTTTAATTATCTAAGAATCCATATGGTTATCTATATTCCTAGGTAAAGCGATAACAAGCTCAATATATGTGTGTGCGTGTGTGCGCGTGTATGTATGTATGTATGTATACATGCATGCATGCATACATACATACATACATATATAAGGGGCTAGTTTTTTTCCCCCCCCCATAAATAGACTTCTATTAAGTAAGAGAAAAAACCCGGGAGAGCAAGCTCAAAGCACAATACATCATGAAATCATGAGGATAAATAAAACCCCCTCAAAGTGAGGTTGAAAACAACGAAGGCTAAGGCTGAAAGTGCCACCTCAACCCTGTAGGAGTCTCAGAGAAGAAAGGAGAATCCTTCTATTTCCTGAAGAAGGAAGCCCTCCTAGCTGAGGCTGCACGGGAGTCTCCCTGCATACTCATCCATACGGCCATCAAAGTATGTACAATGTCTGTCCAGATATACTAGTTAAAGTGTGCGAGGGATGAACTTGAGTATCCTCCATAGCCTCTGTGCATCTGGCTCTCCAGATATGCCACGATGCTATGCTCGCTAAAATCTCCCAAGAAGTATCCACAGAGGCATGTACATCTGTAAAAGAAAGGTGTGGTACCACTCCAATGAACAAGACTCAATCTGATGATGTTGAACCAAAATGGCCCGAGAGGAGTCGAGTCTCTCATAGAATACCTGAGGCCCTATAAGAGAAAGCCAAGCCACTGAGCCCTATGTCATAAAGAATGGGGAGTGGACAAAATGACTGAAAATCTTGGCTACCCCCATCCAAATCATCCTCACCTGTCTGCAATCCCATAAACAATGCTGAATAGTCTCCGAAGCAGAGAGGCAACGAGGGCAAGTAGGGTCGGCTTCGAACCTAGATCTCCAGAGGTTCACTACAATCCCACCATGGATAGAGAGCCAAAAGAAGAGAGTGATCTTTCTATTCCTATGGGATTTTCACAGTTTCCTTTAGAAGCACCTCTGTAGATATGCAGTGATATCAAATGTCTCCCAATGAGGAACACTGTGGAAGGTCTCCAACCTCTACTACTGAGCTGAAATCTCCTGGCATTACTGATCGTGTAACGAAAGAAGGGGATGCTCTTCTCTCGATGCCCTGCGTCAATCCACTCCCGCTCTACAAGGTCCCACTGCAAATACCTAATGGGAACTCCCCCGTAGAGCCAAAGCCTCCAAGACCCAGTGGAGAGTAGCCGGGGGTCTGGGTTTAATGGCAACCATGAGAGGGGACGAAGGTGATCTGAGGTGTGCTGTGTTGAAGATCCACCTAATACTGCTCATCCAGTCTCCTCCTGAAGAAGGTGTGCAGCTCTGTATGCTGCTAATAAGAAAGGCCTTCCACAGTTGTATGCCCTGGCATAAGTCCCTGCACCGCCATCTTGCATAGTAAAGCTCTGCACTGTAAATCTGGATCAATAATATTGAGACCCCCTTCCTGTGTAGGGAGGATGAGGGTCTCCCAAGCCACCCTGCTAAGGTATCTGCTGTGCCATGAAGCCCACTCCAAAGAAAATTTCTGATCGGTCTCATGAGCTGAGTGATGCAATCCCTAAAACAGCACGAGCAAGAACAAACAAACCACGCCGTGGCCAAGAGGACCTGGTTGACCACCACAACTTTAGAGGCAAGATCCAGCTTAGCTAAGCTCCAAAAAAGAAGCTTCCTCCCAATGCTCTCCAACACGGGAGCAAACTGCTGCGTGGAAGAAATATCTAAGCCGACCTGGCAGCCCAAATACCTGACAAGCACACCCCTCTGAACCCAAGTGAATCCTATGTCAAGCCCCCAAACTAGAGTGTTCTCATCACTGATCCAAAAGCCATTGGATTTATGCCAACATCTGCGCCCCCGCCGCCAAGAAAAATAAATCCAATGCTGTCCTGAAACAAGTGAGCGTCTGTGGAGTGGCATCCAAGTAAATTGCTCTGTCATCTGCCAACTCACTGTCAAGTAACTCCTCTTCCCTTCTAATGGAAAGTCTTAGCCCAAAGATGTCAGCTTGAGATCTAACATAGATACTCATAGCTTCGACCACAAACAAAAAAAGAAAAGGAGCAAGGGGACATCCCTGACAGACTGATCTGGAAATCTGAAATCTCTCACCCCTTACCCCACCAATAAGTACTTGGCTGTGGGCTGATCTGTACAAAGAGGAAATACCTCTGATCCAAGCATAAGTAAAGCCAAAACGTAGAAGGGGTGCCCTCCAAAAAACCCCAATCTACTCTATCATAAGCTTTCTCAAAATCCAAAAGTAGAATGGCTAGATACTGGCTGCTCTGCATGGCCCACTCTGAGGCTTCCCATAAAGAGAAAATGTTATAAAAAATGATTCTACCATGCACAAATCGCGTATGAGTGTCATAAATAAGATCTGGGAGAAGGGGCTGCAATCGGAGGCTGATTGCCTTGGCCAGAATCTTGTAACAAGTCCCCAGAAGTGTGATAGGCCTCCACTTGGACACTAGATTTCTGCAACCTTCTTTCGGGATAAGGTGGATGAGACCTTCTGTAAGCGACCAGGGCATCTCACCAGAGTCCCAAATACCCTGCAGGGCTGAAGTAATGTAGTCTCCAATCATATCCAAAATGCAATGAAAAAAGAGGGGTTAAGGCCATCCAAACTTGGGCACTTGCCCTTGTGAAGGGCTGAAAGTGCAGTCTTGAACTCTGTGTTGGTGAAGGGTGCATCAAGCAAAACATGCATATCCGGTTTCACCAACAAAGGGATGCTCTGCCAAATAACCTATCGAGCATCCTCTATCCCCTATCTCAAGATCAGCAGTAAGAAGGGCGGCATAAAAATCTGAAGCTATGTGCAAGACATCATCAAGATCTGTCTGTAAAACCCCATGTGAGTCAATAAGCTAGGATACACTCTCTCTACTATGTCTAGGGCCAAGAGTAGAGAAAAAGTGTTTATTGACTCTGCTACCAATCTGAATCCAGAAGGACTCCCGTGCATGAAAGGCATGCTCTGCTCTCTGATCAAGCAATACCTGTTGATGAGCCCTTGCTGTAGCAAGGCGCTCCTGAATCCAAGCATCTGAAGCCGTTTCTGCTCTTCCCTCTGCAAAGCTGGCAACTGCTAGCGAACACCAATCTTGCGTCTGAGAATATCTTGTCTCCTGGTACAAGCAACTGATAGGTAGAAGTCGCTAATACCAGAAAGGGCAACAGATACCTGTGATGGCAATGGCTGCCCACCCTAGACATGAGAAACCCATATCTGCAGGGCTGTCTCTATAAGGTCCTCCTCTGTGTACAAGGCATCTGGAATCCTGATGCTGTCAGATCGGCCTCTCAAGTGAGGCTCTGAGATAGCCAGCACAACAGGAAAGTGGTCGAAAGTGGAAACCCCAGTAGCAATGCATACCGATCTACCTCTGTCAAGTGCCCAATCATCTACATAGAATCTGTCAATACGTGAATGAATAGGCATCTGCTGCCTCCTGTTCGACCAACAGAACAAGAGGGAATGTAGCTGAATAAGAAAGGCATCGTCCAACCAAGTATGTCTATCACAGTAGTGAAAAAGGAAGGCATCCCAAGCTGCTCTCTCCAAAGAGTGAAGTCCTCCTCTACCCCCTTTTTTGTCTAACGGTAACTCAACTATGTTAAAGTCACCTCCAATCACCCATGAATCTGCAATGGGTGCCCAAGAGATAAAATCCTTCCACAGAATGACACGTTCCCCTCTAATGTTGGAGGCATACAGGTTAAGGAAACCAACCTTACACCCTCCAATCAAGAGAATAACCCACTGAGCTCTAGAGGGAATAATGACTCCGTGTCCAACAACCAAGGGGAGAACCGACTGCGAAACTGAAATAGAAGTGCCCAACCTAGTGCCCAAGGCAAGCGACCAAAAAGTATGACCAAGAAGCAGTTTGCCAGACTTAGAGCAATCACTGGCATCCAACTTGTGTTCCTGGATAAAAAGGACATCAATAGCCTCCAGTGGCACCTAGATGAAGCTGATTCCGAATCAACTGCCTACAGCGATGGTGTGGAACTCCGCCTAGGCCCTATATGTTCCATCTGACTATCCTCATCGACAGGAGGATGCTGGATGGAAAGGCTTACCCGACCTAGTAGAGGAGACCATCTTCCCTTGGGCCGAAACACTCCTGCTGAGGGCAGGAAACTCAACAAGTAAAAGGATCCCTAGACCTGCTGAGGGGGAGGCCATGTCAAAAGGAATCCCAATGACCGGGACCCCTAAGGTGGTCATCATCCATGAAAGTCGCCGAATTAGCCAGTGTCGAAAAAGAGTTCTTGAGAAGCAAGTCTGGCCGAGGAGTGCGAAGAAGACCTGCACTCGTGGAGAAAGGAGGAGAAGAACCTGCCAAGCCTCTATCAATAGAACCGGAGCTTGGAGCTGAGGAGGCCTATGGCTAGGCTAAATAAGGATCTGGATTCCTCATCTGTGCATACACTCCCTCGGCTGTGGTAGGAACATTCTGAGGGAAAGAAGTATCGGTAGCCCCCTCGTGATCAGAAACCAAAATGATTGGGGCTGGTGCATCTAAAGGCCCCTCCTGATGTGGAACTGTAGTATCTGGGGTTGTAGCAACATCCACCTCTAGAGTCTGGAAGGCATCTGTCTGAACCCGATCAAAGGTCTCCTCCTGAGGTAAAGGAGCCACTCTGACCACTCTCCAACGTGGTACTGGGAGTGCTGCAGGCTTTGGGCGCCCTGTTGCCCCTGGTGGTCCTGGGGTGCGTGAAGCAGGGCGCCCTATTGCTCTTGGTAGTCTTGGAGTGCGTAGTACAGGCCGTAGGGGAGGTACAGACGGGGTAGTATGTGAAGGAGCCGCACCAGAAGACCTCTTGGGTCTTTTTCTCTTCCTTGGGCAATCTCTAGCAAAGTGCCCAAGGGTCCTGCAAATCCTGCACTGATCCTGTCTACCTACAATCTCGATTCTCTATCGAAAGAGAGAGCCATCTGGATGCTGAATCATGATGTGGTCATCTGAGATGTTAGGGTCAGAGACAATGACCTAACTCGAGGCACCCCGTCCGCTTTGACTGCCTCTGCCGAGGAAGAAGGCATGCCAGGAAGGGGGGGAATCTCAGTGACCACTCCGAAAGTGGCTCCGATAGTAGCAAGAAGTCGATGGTAAACCTAAGGAAGACCAGGAAACCTAATGAACAGTGATGTGACCTGACTGTCCTCCTCAACCGAAAGCCCAACGTGTAGGGCAAAAGAAAGATTCTCCTCGAACCCAAAGCCAGGGGATTAGCTTTGAGAACAAGGGCTGTGGACTCGTGCAAGTCGAAAATCACTTGGAAGAATCCACGTCCCAAAAGTCGAATATCCCTGAGGTGTGGGGCGAGATCTCTTGGTAATGCCGCCAGCATCCAGTCTCTAGCCTGTGATCTGGAAGAATGTGACCCAAAGATGCGGGCGAAAAGTGATGTTGAGTCCTCTAATTCCACATCTTTCTTGAGCTGCTGCAACTCGTCTTCCGAAAAAATGACGGTTCTAGCGGCCAGTGGAAGTGGACGGAGATTGGCTGAATGGGGATCCATTCGCCTATCAAAGGGGGAGGATAGAAGAGAGGGGAAGGGACGGAGAGTGGGGAGGGAGAGAGAGGGAGAGGGGGCTGGCTGAGAGAGGGAGAGGGGGGGGAGGCAACAGCTCACGAGGAGAGGAGCAGCTGTATGCTCACCAGAATGAAGGGGCTAGATTGAAATTCAAAGGATAAGGAAATTAACTAAGGGGACTTGGTCCTTAGTATAACAGCAAGCTTTATCATACTTTTAGGAAGAGGTTTGTAACTTAGTGGGAGGGTCCTTTCTATGTAGTGACGGAGTTTTCAAATGGATCATATTAGTTGGCAGACTTGGATGGCAGTCAGCATAGAAATAGGGTGAATGGCTCGAGATTGAAGAAGTACTTTGTAAGACTCATGCGAGTGAGCACATGTGGACCTGCTATTATGAAGATGAAGGAAAAAGCTAAGAGTTTGGTTGTTGAAGATATGTCAGATGAACTGCATCATATGTTCCTGGAGCTACAAGACATGAATGTCTGCAACCTGTGGTGGTTGTAGGGATCCCAATGAGAGATGATGAGATGCAGTGCAGGTGCCAAGCATCCAGAGCACATGGTATCCAATGTGTTACGGTGTTGATTGTGGATGGCATATGTCCGTCATAGTAGCCCTTTGCCAAGTGTTCATATTGTCATGAGTGGTGTTTCGTATTGTGGTTGTGTCATGCAAGCACTCATGTACTCCTCGGGTCTGATTTATGTGTGGGCATGTGTGGGCATGCATGCATTAAATGCCTTGCTTGAAGGTTATGTGCAAAGGGTGGTACCTAAGGTTGGGATTTGGGGATTACTTGCCTTGGTCTAAGTTTTAGGAAAAGGGGATGGGAGATTGGTACATCGATATGATGATGTGGTTGCAAATTAGGATGATGCACATGTTGCATGCGAGATGGCTACGTGATTCTCCATGCTCTTGGATTGTGAAGTTGGCGATGGTATGTGGTGATGGGATTGAAGGAGAGTTCCAGACTTTGGATCGAAGAGGAAAGGAGAGCAATTGTTGGATCGTTCCAAGGAGACACCTAGGAGAGATCATTACAGACAAGAACTGTGGAAGAGGAGTAATCGACGGGTGTGTGTGAGGTGTGGGCTGTATGAACACAGGAGCTACAAGGCTGAAAATAGAGGGAGCCGTTTTGGTTTGATAAAGCTGTGTGCTCTAGCTGGCCTTTTGACATCTGCTGCTTAGAAGGTTGGTGGGTGTAGGCACTGGCCTTTGGAGGCTTAGATGACGGTGTTGAGGGTGACGCGCGAGCCGCACGCTAGTTGGAGTAAGGTTCTAATTGAAGAGCCATGCTACTTGGTTAGCGACGCGACTAGCGACTAGAGAAGTTGTTGATCACGTACGGTCCCCGTCCCTGGATGCAAGCAACTTGCAAGGCTCGTGCAAACACAAGTTAAGGCTCGGTTGAGAAATCAAATAGAGGGCTTTGTTTCCCAATGGTCTATATTGTCCATGAGCTACTCGAAGAGGATCTGATTTCGGAGGTGGTTGGCGAGCTGATGTTCGGGCATACTACTGTTGTTTGTATGGACTCTTACCAACATGATGGTCATGGAGAAGATGTCTTTCTACTGGTTTACATTAGCTCGAGAATGAGCTTCCTTTGTTGCTTCAGAAAGGTTATGCATTCACATGCGCTTCTCTAACATGGCTCTTGGCTGTGAACTGTTTTTGGAGGGCTATTACAGGCAGGGAGATGCACAATTGTTGCTATCAAAGAGATGCAATTGTGGTTTGTTTTTTCTCCTTTGAAATGCTATCATCTACTCCTTTGGGCACGTCAGAAGTTTAGTGGGCATTTGAGGATTGGTAAGGGAGTTGAGTGTTCCTGTGAGATTGCTTCTAGTCAACCTTGTGTAAGTTTGCCTTAAGTCCTCATGCTCTGGATACCTACGCATATGCTGCTTCTACATGAGCGCCACTCTATGTTGTTGATCCCGTTGGTGTCCCGGCTACAACTTCAATTGTGAATTGGTAATTGAATGCTTTCCAGGTTTTCCCCCCCCTTTTTTTGCTTATCAGTGGAACAAATAAATAAGGAGTCCGGCTCAAATTTAGATGGTGAAACAAAAGTTGTGGCTAATGTGGTAATCAAAGAACTGTTCCTTGTGACATCTCCATGTGTTATTGAGGTCAAATATACAGACCTAGAAGTCATAGTGAAGATGTCTGATATTGAGATGCGGGCCAACGCGGAGTCAGAGAACTTTGTGAAGGTGAAGTACAACAAGGAGTGCTTGGACTCTTCCAAGTGCATAGCTGTTGACACTAACATGGGGGTGGATTTCATGAAGTGCCCTAGGGTTTCAAGTTCCGATGGATGCTGTAATTTAGAAGGGGGCATTAATACAAAGGTTATTGGTATGTGCCTCCATGAGATGCATGGTTTGCTTTCAAAGCAAGAACACATGCAAGACGAAGTTCTGGTATGTACTTGATGTCAGTAATTTGAGCCTTTTTTAGCATGTTGTGGAGAGAATCTACTCTTCATATGTCTCAAGTAATGCCAGATTGGAAGGAATGTGCCTCTTGGAAGGCAGAAGGGGAAGTGTGGGTGCTTCTTCAAATCTTTGATGCAGATTGTTGAAAGGTAATTATGGACAAGGTGTATTAAAGTCCGAAGAGTAATTGCTTGAGAACTCAATAAGAGTTCGTGGTCCAGGTTATTTGGAGATATTCTTGGGATTTCATTTCTCGAGATGGTTCTTTTGTTGCGGACATTGCCAAAGGGAGGACAGGTTCAAACAAACCCTGAGGAATACATGTGATGAGCTCCTACTACTCCCCCACTCCCCTTGCCGCCCCCTCTCAGCCTCTCCATGCCTCCCTCCTCGCCCCTCTCTCCTCCCTCCCTTCAGCCCCCTCCCTACCTCCTCTCTCCCTCCTCCCTCAGGCCCCTCCTTGCCTCCCTACCCCTACCCCCCATCCCTTAGCCCCCTCCCCCTACCCTCTTCCCTTGCTCTCCACCCTCGCCCCTTCAGCCCCCTTCCTCCGCCCTCTACCCTCGCACCCTCAACCCCCTCCCCCGCCATCAACCCCCACCCCCTTCCCCCGCACCCTCAACCTCTATCCTTGCCCCCTCATCCCCTACCCTCGCCTTCCTCCCCTGCCCCCCCTTCCCCTGCCTCTCTCAGCGCCTCTTCAGCCCCTTCCTTCAGTCTCTGCCTCATTCCTCCCCTTCTCCCTCAGCCCCTCCCTCAGCCCCTCTCCATCAGACCTCTGCCTCTCTCCTCCCCTTCTCCCTCAACCGCTCTCCTTTCAGCCCCCCCCCCCCCTTTGCTTTCTTCTAGCCTCTCCCTCTACCTTCACCCTCTTCTCTATCCTGGCAGTTTTTTTGGTCAGACTGAGCTCAACAGTGTTCGAGTTGGCCTTTCCACCTGTATTGACGATGGCTTTGCCTTCAGCCATCCTCGCCCGCTTCCGCCGCCCACGAAAACCATCACATTCTTAAAAGACGATTTGCAGCAGCTCAGAAAAGATAGAGGAGGAGAGCTCGACATCACTCTTTGCTCGCATGTATGGTCCCATCCTTCCAGGTTACAGGCACATGGACTAGATGCTCGCCGCTTTACCTGGAGACCTTGCAGGGCACCTCACAAATGTTTGTCTACTTAGTCGAGGTTTCTTTCAGGTTGTTTTTGATTCCTCGAAAGCAACAGGTATAGTGCTTCAAGCCAGTCCTTTGGCACTTATCTCTAGGAGGATTTTCTTGACACCTTTCTCGTTGGGTTTTGACCTTGTGGAGGAGGATGGCTGGACATTTTCACTCTTCCTCAGATTCCCCAGCCTCGCTCAAGTGTACCATCGTCTCTTATCTTCCATTGGAGCCTCTTTCGGGATGGTCATCGAGATACCCCCCCTTCTTGGGATGCCTTCTTCGAAAACAGAGGCAGTCAAGTCGGACAGGGGTACCACATGTTAGGGTCGTTGTCTTTGACAATAACATTACGGATGACCACATCATGCTCCAGCGTCCAGATGGCTCATTCTTCAAGTAGAGAGGTTTTTCATTGGGCCTCTTTCTCTCGCCGATGAGGATTGTTAGTAGAAATGTTCACGGCTACAGACGTGTACCTCACTGCTGCCGTAGGCAATTGATTTGTAAACAACTTCATCCAAGTGTTGCTGGAGGTCCCATTGATATTCCATTGATTCAGGAACACAAACTGGATGTCAAGGATTGTGCCAAGTCGGGTAAGCTTCTCTCAGGGCATACTTTTTGGTCACCCGCCTTGGGCACCAAGAGAGGTACTTGCATTTCTGTTTCTTCTTCGGTACAATCCTTGGTGGTTGGACATGGGATCATAGTTCCCTCTAGAGCTCAGTGGATCATTCTGTTGATTGGTGGGCGTAAGGTTGGTTTCTTAAACCTTTATGCCCCCAATTTAAGAGGGGACTATGTCCTATGGAAGGAGTTGCTTTCTTGGTCATGCATTGCAGAGTCTTAGATCATTGGGGGTGATTTCAACATGGTTGAAACGCCCACAAACAAAAGAGGAGGTAGGGAAGGTGGTATTCATTCCCTAGAGAGAGCAATTTGGAATACCTTCTTATTTTCGGTACAGTGGTAGAGATGCTTGGCATGAGGATGCTTTCCACACTCAGCTTGGGAGGTAGGGAAGGTGGTATCCATTCCCTAGAGAGAGCATCCTGGGATGCCTTCCCTTTTCGGTACAGTGGTAGAGATGCATGGCATGATGATGCTTTCCACACTCAACCACAATCACTCCTGTATTCTTGGTCGAACAGCAGGTTGCAGATGCGTATCCATGCACGGATTAACAAATTTTATGTGGATGATTGGGCTATGGAAAGAGGGGGGCCAGTATGCATTAAACCTGGGGTATCCACTGCAAATCACTTTCCAATTGTTCTGTTTGTTCCAGATACTCATGTGAGAAGACCCTCTACCAGTATCAGGATTCCAGATGCATTCAACGCAAAGGAGGTTCTCACAAAGTCAATGTTGCAGACTTGGGTATCTCACATGCACGATGGGTAGCTTTCCCTATCAGATATAGCTGCAGACCTTTCAAATATTAGTGACTTTTATCATTCAGTTGCTCGTATCAGGAGAGGTGAGATCCTCAGGGGAGAGATAGGTATCCGCCAGTAGTTGGCTGTTCTTCAGAGGGAAGAGCAGAAGAGGCCTACAGTTGCTTGGGTTCAGGAGCGCCTTGCTGCAGCCAGGGCTGAGCAGCAGCAGCCATTGTTAGATCAGAGAGCAGAGTATGCCTTTCATGCTAGAGAGTCATTTTGGACTCAGACGGGAGGTAAGGTCAACAAGCAGTTCTTCTCTACTCTTGGCTCCAGATATAGTAAGGAGAGCTTCTCACAGCTTGTTGACTCAGACGGAGTTTTATAGATACATCCAGATGTCGTTTTGCAGGTAGCCACAAATTTATATGCCTCCCTTCTTACAGCAAATCCTGATACACAAGCCAGAGATGATGCTTGAGTTGTTATCTGGCATCACTTACCTATGTTGGTGTCTGGAGGTATGATAGTCTCACTTGATGCACCATTCACCAACATAGAGTTCAAGACTGCTCTCTCTGCCCTTCACAAGGGTAAGTGCCCTGGTTCAGATGGGCTTACAACCTCTTTCTTTATTTTATTTTGGGATCAGATTGGGGATCACATTACCTCAGCCCTGCAGGGCGTTTGGGACTCGGGTGAGATGCCAGACTCACTTACGAAGGGCCTCATTCATCTTATCCCAAAAAAGGGATGCACGAATTTAGTGTCTCAATGGAGATCGATCACTCTGTTGGGTACTCCATACAAAATCTTAGCAAAAGCAATTAGCCTACATTTGCAGCCCTTTCTTCCAGATCTTATACATGATTCGGAGACATGATTTGCGCATGGCAGGAGCATCTTCGATAAAATCTTCTCTTTTTGGGAGCCTTTTGACTGGGCCATGCATAATGGCCATAGGCTTGCCGTTCTACCCCTAGACTTTGAGAAAGCTTATGACAGAGTAAGACTGGGGCTTTCTAGACGGTACCCTCGCTTGCTTTGAATTCATAGATGCATGGATCAGAGAGGTGTCAACTCTCTCTACAAATCAGCCCCCAAGTTCTCATTGGTGGAGTCAGGGGAGACAAGTTTTAAATTACCAAATCGGTCCATCACTCAAGGATGCCCTTTAGTCCCCCTTTATCTTTTTATTTGTGGCCGAAGCTATGAGCTATTACCTTAGAGCTCAAGCCGATATTATAGGCTGAGTCTTCCATTGAGGCAAGAGGATGAGCTATCGGATAGTGAGTTGGCAGATGATACAGCCGTTTTTTTGAATGCCACACCACAGACACTCACCCTCGTTCGAGACAGCCTTGGATTTGTTTTACACTGTAGCAGCAAAGGCTCATATTAACTGGAAGAAATCCAATGGCTTTTGGATTAGTGATGAGGACACTCCAGACTAGGGGATTGACATAGGATTCACCTAGATTCAGAGGGGTGTTTCCATCAAATACCTAGGATGCCAGGTTGGGGTGGGCATCTCTCCAGCACAATCCTCCCTGGAAGAGTATCAAAAGGAAACTCATTTTTTGGAGTTCTTCCAGACTTGACCTTGCATCCAGAGTAGTGGTTGTGAACACAGGTATTATTGCCTACTACCTAGTTCATTTGCTCATGTTGGTGCATATCTAGAGGTTGTATATCTCAGCTCATAAGACCTATTAGAAACTTCCTATGGAGTGGGTTAGATGGCACCTCAGATGTGATGGTTGGGGTGGCTTGAGAGACCCTCATTCTCCCCAATGGGGAAGGAGGTCTCAATATTATTGATATGAACTTGCAGTGTATGGCCTTGCTCTGCAAGTTTGCAGTGAGAGGATTGATGCCTGGACAGGAGCCTTGGAAAGATTTTTTCTTGCACAACATTCAGTCTTGTAGACCTTCTCACGGGGGAGATTGAAAGGACAACTCGAGATGGATTTTTACTTTAACCCATCTTAAATCTCCATCTTTCCCTCTCATGATTGACATTCTGAAAGCTTGGGGCAGCTTCACAGGCACTCTTCGGGGAGCTCCACCCTGCTCTCCTGAAGAAATAGACAGGCAGCCAATCATGTGGAATGACTATTTTGGATGAGCATGGCAAATCACTAGGAGTGTCACATTACATGCAATGGTCTAAATGGGAGAGGGGACCTGCTTCCATAGTAGGTGCCTGCTGGAAGGCCTTCAGGAAGCTTCCAGATGATCAAAGACTCTTATCAGTTGGCCACCTCAAAGGGAGTACAGTCAGGATGTAGCAAATAGATGAAGCCATACCAACAGAGTGGATAGATACAGATGACATGCCTACCACAGAGTCCACCTGGTTAGGAGCTTTTACAAGAACAGGTATTCCTTTACAAGTTATTGTCTTGTGAGATGCACTTGAGGAGACCCTTGTCTTTGATGTTCAGTCTCGGGAGGCATACTTCTTAGATCTTTAGATGATATTCTTTTAGAGGTTTCCTTCCATCCTGTTAGGATTGTAGGTTACATGGAGAGGGACAAGGACTCGCACTGGTATCTTTATCTTGATCCTGACCATGTTCTCCTGGCACTTGGGTCTTGGAGACTATGGTTGTATGGTGGTTCTCCCATTAGGTTCCTACACTGGGACCCAGGGGAGTAAGAGTGGATTGATGAAGGGCACAGAGAGAAGAGAATTCCCTTCTTTCGTTACACAGTTTGAAATGCGAGGAGATTCCAACTTAGCAGTAGAGGTTGGAGGCCCTCCAGAGCTCCTCATTGGGATAGTTTTTGAATTTCTGCAGAGATGCAGAAAAACTTTTGTAGGAGGCTTTGGAAATCCCTTAGGGATAAAAAGATTACTCTCTTCTTTTGGCTTTCTATGCATGGAGGGATTGTAGTGAGCCTGTGGAGATCAGGTTCGAGCTTGACCCTACTTGTTCTCGATGCCACGCAACAGTTGAGTCAATTCAGCATTGCCTCTGGGAGTGCAGACAGGAAAGGACGATTTGGAAGGGTGTTGCTAGGATTTTTTTCATATTTCATAGAGCACCCTTCTTCATGACTTGGGGATCAATGGCATGGTTATCTCTTATTGGCCCTCAGGTGTTTTTCAAGAGACATGACTCAGACTCAGCCTTTATTATACGATGACACTCTGTGGAATCTTATTCTCTCCAGGATGTTCCCTTCACTCCTTTCAGAACTACTCATATCTCAGTGGACACATCATGGGAGATTCTGGCTAGCATTGCAGCTTGCCATATTTGGAGGGCCAGATGTACGTAGGCGATGGAGTGTTCCCACGTTAGTCTATGGCTAGTATATGGACTGATACTATACACACATTGGTGGCCATATGGGAGAGCATGCACGGATCCTCCAGAGCAACTACTGCCAGGAGAGGTACTTTTTCCAAAATTTGGAGAGGATCTTCTTTCTTCTCTGAGTCTCCTTCAAGGTTGAGACAACACTTTCAGCCTCCACCTTGGATTTTTGTTAGCTCGTTTTGAGCTGGTTTTTTTCTCATGCATGGCATGATGTACTCCCGCACGTGAGCTTGCTCTTGCGGTTTTCATTCATACTTAATGAAGTAATCTTTTTGAAAAAAGAAAGAAACAAACCCTGAGAGCATGGTGCTTAGAAGATCCAGGTTGTTCACTCATGATGAGGGGGGCAGCTAGAAGATGGTGGCATCTAGATTGCTCGAGTTCAAAGGCGGAAACGTGACTAAAGGTGGTGGTTCCATCTCGTGGCTACCTTGGATGGCCTATGTACCAGGATGGTTAGTTTGTGCAGGACCCAACTTGGAGGATCCTGGTTGAAAAGCCAAGAATTGGAATTGACACTATATTGTTCCAGAGGGTTTCATCATAAGAGCTGCTGAAGAAACTTCATCGATGAGTTGGCATTGGGCCGAGATGTGTTGGTGAGAGGGGGTGTTGGAAAGTTCAGCTCCCCACCTATAAGACCCCAAATGAGGAGAGCATGGAGTCTGGACGAGGGAGACCAGCACCTCACAGCAAACAAAGGCGGGATCATCCATAGGCAGAGGTGCAATTTGGCAAGGTGTGTGGGTAGCATTGAGGCCTGCAACAGGACCAGCAGATTGTGGTTGCCTGTGGGCAGGATTGAGACCTGCAACAAGGCTGCCACATGGTGGGGAGTGCAGCAGCCCACAAGGGCTGGGCCCTGCATGGAACAAAGGGGCCTGGCTGGTCGGTTGGCCAACCATGTCGGCCAGCACACAGCCCCAAAAAGGGGTTCCCACAGCCCCATAATATAGGGCTGGTGGGATCGGTTGGAGAACAAAAACGTCCTCCAGCAAGGGAGCTGGTCAGCCATTTTTGGGGCAGGATTGCCCTATATAAAGGGAGGCCCTTGGCCTCATTTGGACATCCAGAAGGACAGCAAGAATCTGAGTAGAAAAGAGCAGAAAAAGCGCCTTGCTTGGGCCTACGTCTAGGTGGATGAGGGACCAGAGGTGCGGCAGCAGACTTAGCTCACAGGGCTGAACCATAGGCTGTCTATCAGGGCAGCAAGGTGCTGAGTTCTTTGGACAGAGTCTACATATGCTGAAGTGGGCTCAAAGACCTTGGAGTACCAGGCAGATAGTAGGAGAACCTTTTGGTAAGATCAGAGGACCACAATCTAGTAGAACTCTGGATCTGTCTTTTGTATTGTGTTCATAGCTTTGGATGGAAACATATGGATTGTATATCTGGCTTGGATCACTGTCTATTTGCTAGTCTGCACAACACATCTATGTGAAGCACATTAGTAAGGAAGTTTGTGATTCCACCCACACCACACATTGTGTGAGCTCCTTGGCTATTCTATAAGTCTGAGATCAGTCTTCCATTGTGCGTACCCTCTATTGGTTGATTTGTAACAAATTTTCATTCTTTCTTTGCATTTCTGATTATTTCTAGCTCTTTAAGCTTTTGGGAATATTGGCTCCTCGTCAAATATTCATTGACACATATCGAATGTCCCTTATGATGATGCTTAAGGTTCAGCAGTTTATTTTGTGAGCCATTTCATTCATGGTGTCCTTTAGCTTCTTGACCTCTTGTGCTAGCATATTATTTTCGTTCTGCATCCTTAACATTGCCTCATACATCTGCCTTCTAGATGTCTTGTAAAACATGGAGTATGGAGTCATAATTTTCAGTGCCATTTTTATTTGCAAAAGCCCTGCTCTTTCTGTTGTTTTTTTTTTTTTCAAAAAAGAGACTTCTATTAAGTACGAAAGAAACCCGCTAGAGCAAGCTCTGTGCGGAAATACACCATGCTAAGCATGTAATAAAAAAGACCTCAGAGGAATGAGGTAGAAAGAAACCAAGGATGAGGCTGAAAATGCCATCTCAACCCTGTAGAAGTCTCAGCAAAGAAGGGAGAGTCTCTCCAATCTCTGAGAAAAGTAACTCTCCTGGAGGAGGCTGCTCGAGATGATCCTTGCATGGTCGCTCAAATGACCATCAGAGTGCGTATCGTATCTATCCAAGTACTGGCCAAGATGAGAAGCGTGAACCTCAGAACCCTCCAAAGCCTCAGTGCACTTGGCTCTCCAAATGTGCCATGCTGCAATGCTAGCTAGGATCTCCCATGGAGAGTCGACCGAGGAGTGAGCAGCCCTGAAAAGAGTAGCCGGAACATCCTCTAGAGAGCACGGCTCCACAAGGTGTCGTCGGATGTGAAGAGCCCAAGAGGAGTCAAGTCTCTCAAAAAATACCTGGGGCCCTGAAAGAGTAAGCCAAGCCATTGATCCCCAGGTCATATAGAAAGGTAGGTGAACAAAAGTGCTGAAAAGTCTTGCAATCCCCTTCCATATGATTCTCGCCTGTCTGCAATCCCATAGGCAGTGATGTATTGTCTCCAAAGCAGAAAGGCAGCGAGGGCAAGAAGGGTCAGCTCCGAACTTGGATCTCCAATGGTTCACTGCTATCCCACCATGAATAAAAAGCCAAAAGAAGAGAGTGATTTTTCTATTCCGGTGGGATTTCCAGAGCCTCTGCCAAAAAATTATCTCCAAGTCAGCAGAAATCTGAAAGTTCTCCCAATGAGGAGTGGTCTCTCACCCTGTGATGGTCTCTCCGACACCCTCGGCTGGATTTTCATTGCGATTGCATAGGATCAGCTTGTTGGTTTCTCTTGTTTCTTGCTCTTTCACTTCTTTGTAAAGATCAGCTTTGTTAACCTTATTGTTAACATCTGCAACCATCTCCTCCTTGATTGAGCTTGCCTGAGTAGTGACCATTTTTTTAACTGTGGATACTAGCTGAGGTACTGGTAGAGATCAAGCTGAATAATTTCCTGCTTTTTTTTCGCTTCCATATCAATGTTTTTTCTTTCCAGAGCTGCAATTCCAAGATTGAGTTCATGAATTTCCTGCTCTAAATAATAAATATGCTCTTGTGGATCTATCATGCTTACCATTTTCTTATCCTTGAGTTGGGCTGGGGGTTCAGCCCAACCTAAACTAGGTGGTGCTCGGCTAAGTTGCCTTGAGCTATCCAAAAGATGAGGCTGGATTGGTGCAAGTTCTTTTGTTGCTGCTGCTATGCGACATGAGAGGGAGTGGAGGAAGTTGTGCTTGGGCCCTATGCCTAGGGCAGTGCCTAGTGCAGCACAGCCTATGCTGCTTGGCTGCGCCTAAGAACAGCACCTAAGAGGCGGAAGGGAGGAAGATGGGCAGGTGGGAGAGAGAGAGAGATCATTAAAGTCTTCAAAAGACCAAAGGATCTATGAGACTGAAAAAACTAGATACAATGAGCTGAATGGGTGGAACCTCAGAGAGAGAGAGAGAGAGAGAGAGAGAGAGAGAGAGAGAGAAGTAGAAGTAGAAGTAGAATTTATTAGCGTCCTCGGGGGGCCAAAAAATGACCCATGGGACCCGTCTCGATACAATGTAAAAAGAGTCTCCTCAAGGAGAGGGGTCAGGAGTCTATGAGTTCCTGACGACAGGTAAAAAGACGCGTGACAAAGATCCCAATGCTGCCGGAGAGGCAGTGAAGAGAACTGATGTCAACTGAGCGGAGTCCCCCAGTATCTGCTGGTAGTCCTCCCTGATATGTGCATATCGGGGGCACTGTAGAGCTACATGTGCCTCCGTCTCAATTGTTTGCATGTCACAAAGGGTACAGACTCTAGCATGTCGAGCCTGGTGTATCCAAGCTCCCTGCTCAATTGTGACAAATTCAAATTGCTATTTGCTAATTCAATTTTCTAAAAACAATAGTGGTTATATGCTAAAATGTCTCTATGGACATGTATGTAGACCAACATGTGGGATTTATGTTGTCTTGGTAATATTCCAGCTTTACCCTCTTTTCACTTGTCAGCCAGTGATTCCACAAAGTGCTCAGTAAAGACACTTGAAACTCTTGCATGTTGACCTTTTCAGGCGGCATGGTCAAATATGCTTCCACTTTCCATCTGCTGAACCATTTTCTTATGTCGGTTGCCCATCCTATGCAGATGACCTTACTTTTGTAGTTCTTTTAAAGCTTTGTGCTGGCATTCCATGCTTTATGAGGCAGCCTATCAGGTTGCATTTGCTGCACCTCTATTAGGTATTGCATAACTCTGATCAATGCATGAAATTCAATCGGTCTCCTTCCCGTTTCCAATAGAAGTATTGAGTATGGAGTAGTGGGTTTGACACCAAGGTGTCTCCTTAAGAAAGCTTTTTGCATTTTCTCAATATCATTCCATGTAGAGGCTGAAATGCTGCCTCCCCATACTTCCACTCCATATAATACTGTCTGCACTACATATGCATCAAACAATACAGTTCGAATTTTCCAGTTCCTAGTGTCGGTGTGCCTGCAATCATTCTCAAGCTGGTAGTACTTCCCCCAACCAGTGTCCATCCTTCTATGTATACATTGCCACCATCTGTGATCTGCCGGGATATCAACCCCTAAGTATTTGACGGTGCTGACATACTCAATGATCTGTCCATCAAAGGTGATCTCAGGGGGATGTTTTGGCTGATTGGTACAGACTGCCATCATCTTTGTTTTTCCGACATTTACTTGCAGCCCGCTTTCCCTACAAAAAGTCTTAAGCATTTGTAAAAGGTTGTACATGGATTCCGGATCGTATGCAAAAAGAACGACATCATCTGCGTATAACAACAATAGCACTGTCCAAAGCCCCAATTGCGGTCCTTGCAACCCTTTCTCTACTGCAAATTCATTGATGAGTTCCTCCAGTTGGTCAATGCATATTCCGAACAAGGTAGGCGATAGAGGTCAGCCTTGCTTTGCTCCCATATTGCTCTCAAATACATCAGACATACCTTGTGTTTGTTTGAGTCGGCATAATACCTTTCATAGATGCGAGAGATGCCTACCCTTAAGGCCAAAGGGACTCCTATTTCTTGCATTCTCTTCCATAATCCTCCTCTTGGAACTGTGTCAAATGCTTTCTTGAAATCCACAAAACAACAAAATAGAGTGCGTCCTCTCAGTCTACATTCATCCATGAGGACCCTTAAGGTAATAAGGTGGTCGGCTGTCCTATGCTCCTTGCGAAAGCCCGCCTATCCGGTGGCTCTTTTCTGTGCCTCTTCTGCCCATGAGCTGATTTTCATTTCAAGCACTGTATTGAAGAGCTTGGCCAATGTAAAGCTGACCATTATAGTTCTGTAATTTGTGACTGAATTTTTGTCTCCACCTTTGTGTAAAGGCTGGACCCAATTTTCTTGCCATTCCTGAGGGAAACCATGGTGTAGAGCATGTGTTAGGATGTGTGAGAGCCATGTTCTTGCTCGGTCTCCTGTCCATTTGACAAATTCTGCCTGTATCTTCATGTGATCTGATGCTTTGCCATTAGCCATCTTCTTTAGTCCAACTTCAATGTCTTCAAAGGTGAAAGGACTAGTGCATGTGACCGATAGATCCTCCTTCCCCATTTCAGTAGCAAGTGCATGATTGTACAACTTGGTAACATAATTAAGCATGGTTGCATCTGATATATCCCCTATGACTGGTTTCCGTCTGCCTTTCACTTGTTTCCAGCCCTTTCTTGGATTTTTTATGAAAGTAACCAAATCATATTTCTCTCTTTCCAAAATATATTTTCTTTTCTTTTTCCTTGTGAGGGCATTGTATGTCTTCTCCAGTTGTTTATGCCTATCTGCATCCAGTATGTATTTCAGCTCTTTGCGTAGTTGTTTGCATTCCTCGTCATACCATTTCTTGTGTGGTAGGCCTTTGACCTGTTTCTTTTTTCTTGTAGTTGCTGCTCCAAATGTTTGCGTGGCTGAGGCAAGTATTGCTTCTTGCAAGGCTGTCCATGTGGGGTTGGTTATTGCTCTCAGCTTTGCATCCAAAGTGTCTGCATAAACTTGGTGTTTGTCTAGCTCTACTTTGAAGCCTCCTGCATGTGCTGAAAATTTCTGCTCCCTATGTTCAAGGTGTATGTCAAGATCCATCCATATTAGGAGATGGTCCGATTCTGGATATTTCATCCCTATGTTGAAGCTTTTGATAATGGGTATAGTATCCACATGTACCAAGGCATATAGTATCCACATGTACCAAGGCATAATCTAGCACACTCTGTTCTCCGCTGGCTGACAGACACGTCATCTTGTGGGTGTTAGGGAATAATTGCATTCCATTCAAGACTAGCATGTGCAGCCCATTAATCATGCATCGGAGTGCTTTGCCTTGGGTGTTGATGGTGTCGTCCTCGGATCCTCTCTGCCACATGATGTCCGCTTCTGTGACTGCTTCTTTAACCATTTCATCATGCGTAATGGGCCGAAACTGTAGTTTACCAATTCTTGCATTAAGGTCTCCCATCACTATGACTTGGCCCTTTTCTCTGAGTTCAGCCACATCAAGACATAGTGCTTCAAACGCAGCACTAGGGTCCACTCCGTGTCTACTGTAAAAGGGTGACTCATGGTGAGGTATGTAGCAACCTGCAAGAAAGACAGGGCACTTGCTAAGTTCTATTTTCAGCCACATGTATCTTTTGTATTTGTCCACTTTATGAAGGCTGACTTTTTCTGCCATGTGTTCCTGTATCATGCATGCAACACCTCCTTGCCCTCTTTTCCCCACTTGCCATTGGTATATTGAGTGCACCACATATCCCAGTATCTCTGGGATACTGCATGTTTCACTTTCCCAAGTTTCTCCTAAAAGGATGATGTCTGCATCGTGAATGAAGGCATTTATGCTTATCCCTTTATGCCAAGGGAAGCCCCTACAATTCCAAAACATGACTTGTAAGCATTTGTGTGTCCCATGGGTTGCGAGCCCCTATTTCACATTTTGATCCCCATCTTGTGTTTGGGGCAGCTTTCCTTGTCTCATTAGTCTTTCCGTGTATTGCTTTCTTCGCACTTCCTGCTGTTTTGGGGTGCGGTCTTCACTGACATAGAAAGGTGTGCCTTTAAGATACACTTAACTGCTATCCAGGATAATCTCCCTTTTCTGTGGATCTGCTACAGTGCACACAATAGCCCTTTTATTGGGTTTGTCCTCTTGTGCTTTCCCTACACGATGGGCTGCATATACAGTCACTTCAGGCATCGCAAAGTGTTCTGAAAAAAAATCAGTCACCTCCTTGGCTAGAGCCAGAGGGGTTTCCTTATCCATCTCTGGTAGACCACGGATAACAATGTTTTGAGATCTCTTATCTCTTTCTCTCTATTCATGGGCATCTTCTTGGTTTGTGGTTGATGGACGTGACGGTGTTTGAGCTGGTTTTGATGGTTCTTCAACATGTGCTGCACTGGCATCTTTCTTAGACACTATTTCAGTCCATTTCTTCCCTTCTTGTACATTCTTTGCATCCCTTTCGACAGGCTTGGCTTGCATAAACTTTTGCATCTGTTGCCATCCATTATCCACTGTGTTCTCTAAGGCATCCACTCTTCTTTTTTTTTTTTTTTGAAAAAAAGAAGGGCTAATTATATTACTTTGAGACAAGGCATACAAGAGACTCAACAGCAATGCTGGAGCACAGGGATAACTCCCACCTGCGAAACTACAAGCCACACAGGGCCAAGCAAAAAACTGTTGCAAAATGCTGTCAAAACAAAAAACCCTAGTCTGGGTCTTCTGAAAACCAGTAAACCGCGAAACCAAAAAAGCTACGGATCCCTGATGAAGTGAATCCTGGAAGTACTAGAAAGTCTTCGAGACAGTGAATCATCAACTGATATGACTCCTCTGAGTCAACATCCAACAATCGAGGCCGACCAATAATCCCTGATGAGGTGAATCCTGGAGATACTCGTAATCCAAGCATGTATGGATCCCTCCTCCGCTGAGCTCCCGTCCATCGTGCCCGCCCGAGGGTGCCAATAGGAAGAGACCTGCCAGCATGAGCAACCACCACCTGGCGGGGGGCGAGTCCGCACTCCAGTAGCCCGCTCCACGCACCTGCAGGCCTCAACCCACATGGGGAGCCTCCTGGTACGACAAGAAGAAGTAGAGCCAAAGGAGAAGGGATCCCTGAGGAAGGAGTCGAGGGCCGCCGCCCTGTGGAAAAAGAATCTTTGAGAAAAGCTCTGAGTCTTGAGAAGCTTGGAGACCCAAGCAAAAAAGGGTCCCTCCTCCGCTGAGCTCCCCTCCATCGAGCCCGCCCGAGGGCACCAACAAGAAAAGACCCGCCTGCATGAGCAACCACCGCCTGGCGGGGGGCGAGTCCGCACTCCAGTAGCCCGCTCCACGCATCTGCATGCCTCAACCCAGTTGGGGTGCCTCCTGGTACAACAAGAAAGAGTAGAGCCCCAAGAGAAGGGATCAAGTCCAGCAGCCCTGCGGATAGAGCCAAGAGCCGTCGCCCTGTGGGAAGAAGGTCTTCGAGACAGTGAACCATCAACTGATATGACTCCTCTGAGTCAAAATCCAGCAATCGAGGCCGACCATGACCTAGGTGCCAACCACGA
The DNA here is from genome assembly GCF_047967505.1 of Dipteris shenzhenensis. Lineage (NCBI taxonomy): Eukaryota > Viridiplantae > Streptophyta > Polypodiopsida > Gleicheniales > Dipteridaceae > Dipteris > Dipteris shenzhenensis. The sequence continues at coordinate 40,052,272 of NC_141628.1, read as the reverse complement.
TCAAGAACCCCTGCTAGGAGGAAAGCAGTGAAGCCACGTCGAGGTAGCAAGGTTCCACGAGCCGGTGTAGCTCCGAGATCGGAAGCGCCAGGATCCCTGTTGTCGAGCTTGACCATCAAGAAGAGCTCTTGACCACCATGGGAGCAGGCATCTCGCATCTCTATCTCCTTGAGCTCGAGGTAGTACCAAATCTTTTCTCGACAAAAGGTCCCGAGCACACACGTCGCTTCCTGAAAGATGTTCCTACTGCTGCGATGAAGGTGCAGGTGATGCAAGCCGCTGGGGCGGAGGAGCAGGCTACAGCCAACAATGCTCCCCTCCGAGGAGATGCAATGCCCCAAGCCACGGGTGGCACGAGAAAGCAACTTGCACATACAAGCCCTACGCGAACGAAGCATGCCCCAACAAGAGGGCAAAGGGTGCAGACCACCCAACCCGCCACTGGCCAGCTCTGCCGCTAGAGGTGAACCCACCATCACACGATCGAGGCTGCTCAAGCGAGGTCTACGGAGGCCCAGGCGAGGGAGGTTCCGCTGAACTCCAGCCGTTGCTGCCATCAGATCGAAGAGGGGTGCGAGGCGAGGTGGAGGAGGGCGAGGGAGGGGAAGTGGAGGAAGACGGGGGGGGAGGGGGGTGAAGCGGCGCGCAGGCAGCAAGGGGCCGTGGGCGACGGGGCTGCAGCAGCAGGGAGGCGGGAAGGTCGCGACGTCAAGACCAATGCATCTTCTCGCGCATCCACTCTTCTTTGGAGTTGCATGACAGTTTTTTGGAGTTGGAAATTGTCATCCTGTAACTCAATGAACATATTCATAAGCATATCTATTTTCTTGCTGTTCTTGAGAGAGAGAGAGAGAGAGAGTCATATTAACGTCCTCGATCAGAAGGCCTCACGGGCCTATGGGACAAAGTGCAAAATGTCAAAATGACTTACAACATCTGGATAGGCCGGAGAGTCGAGCAGTGCACATGGCTCAGCTCGAAAGTATTATAGCATAACTACTACATCCCAAATACTACTTTGAAATCGGTCTGAATAACATCAGTTTAAGACTGAGAATCTTTGGGTCTAGGTTTAAAGTCTCGAATGAGTGCCTGTCCATCTCGATTAACTGCTCATTTTCCCTCTTTGCGTGCTTTCTTCACTTGTTGGTTTGCTTGAGAATCTTGGTTCTTGAAATCTTTTCTTTGAGGTAGGCATGTGCTTGACGATTCCCTTTTCGGGTGATAAGGCCTATGTCCTTCTCATTCAATTCAATTTGTGGTTTGCCTTCTTGAGTAGGGGGAGGGTGTTGAAGCCATATCAGCATAAGATGGCTTCTTGCTAGCTAGAGTCCAAGGGAAGAACTTTGTCTAGGGGAACTCCATCAGAAATGACTTTGTCTCGGGGAACTCCATTATAAATGACTTGTACGAATCTGTCTCGCCTTTGACTATATCTAACCCCCAGGGCTAGGCCAAGGGCTCAGCCTAGCTTGGGGTTAGGTACAGAGAGGGTACAAGTTGGTACGGAGGTATGGGTTGGTACAAGCAGAGGTTGTATGGACGATGGGCTGAGGGGGTACGGATGACGGGTTGTATGGACGATGGGTTTTACGGCCAAATGGACGATGGGCTAGAGGGTACGATGAGCTGTATGGTTGTGCGAACGGCGGGTAGAGAAAGCTATAGAGGCAACGTACGGCAAGACAATTGTATGGGTGACGGGAAAGCTATACGAGTTGTACGAAGGGGGGGGGAGAGAGAGAGAGAGTTTATTAACACCTTCAAAAGAGTGGAGGTTCTATGAGACTGAAAAAAACCAAATACAATAAAAGCTAAGGAGTGGGGCCACTACAATGGGCATCCACACCAAATACTGATGTCACACAGAGAGAAAGAAAGAAAGATTATTAAAGTCTTCAGAAGACCAATGGGTTTATGAGACTATGAAAAACTTGGTACAAATGAGCTGTGGTGATCGAGCTCTGGTGATGGAGCTACTAAACAAGCATCCACACCAATGCAAAATGCAAAAGAGAGACACAGAGAGAGAAAGAAAGAAAGAAAGAAAGTGTATTATTGTCCACTAGAGGCCAAAATGGGCCCATGGGACATCAAGAACTCTGCATACAAGATAGCACAAAATCAACGTGCCCCAAAGAAGAGGCATCGTCGAATATCATCTAAGTGCTACGCAATATAATGCAAGTGAAAGTACATAATGTCAAATCTGAGCCTAAATACAGAGTAAACTAGATGCAAGGAAACCGCCCCCGGGTGCAAAATGGGGGGATGAGCACGATATGCCAATGCAAAGATACAAGTCCAGGTGTCACGGAGTCTCAGAACCAAAATAATACTGGAAATCCTGTCCATCGACTCTGCCTCCTGCTATGAGAGTACAAATCTGGGCAAAGGTGAGGTGAGCGGCTGGTGGGGCGAGATCTCCATGAGTAAGTCTCCTCCGAAATGCTGCCATCATCCTGGATCGTCTGGAGATGAAGCGGCGAGTACGTCCCCTATGTAACAAGATCCTGCGGCGTCTACAAACCATCTCATATGTACATCCACATGGTGGAGGCATGTGTCCTGTGTGGGCTCTGCCGTCCTCGTGCTCCTCCTGGTCTCTGTCCTCTGGTATGGCGTGTGCCTGAGCTCTATGAGGCTGGGCTCTATCACGCTCCGGTCTGTGCTCTCTGAGGTAGTCTCGCCGAAGCATAGTGGCCTCCCTGACATAAAGGGCTAGGCAATGCTGATCCTCGTAGTCCATCACTCGTGAGAGAGGTCCAAAGCCATCCGTGAAGAGACAGTGGAATCTACCTCTGATCTCATAATATAGCGGGCATCTGCAAATGAAGTGCTCCTCTGACTCCACCTCTCCCATGGTGCAACAAGGGCAGATCCTGGTCTCTCGGCCTGGTCGCCGTCCATCCTCCATGCGTCGCATCCTACCAGCCTCTATCTCGAGCTGATGCGAAGAGACTCTAAGCTGGCCGAGGGCAATCCTCAGTGAGTGGGACATGTGGGTACCTGTATAGCCTAGTGGGATGACAAATCCATCCTCTGAGATCCGAAGGAAATGGTCACGATATGTGGCCATCTTCACCGGAAGCTGCGTGGGATAAATCCAAGTGCGATACGTATGAAGCTGCAGCAAGTCTGCTCTCGTGACCTGGCTAAGCTCGTGGCGAGTCAACTCGAGATGAGGGGCATCTATGCTGTATCGGAACGGAGGCAGTCTATCCATGTCTAGTCCAAGAGATGTGAGCCACCTAGTGAGTCTGAAGTACCAGCAGTATCGGGTCCCTGATCGTGCCAACTCCATAGAAGATGCAAGTGCTAACCATGGCAACCGAGCTCTGCCTGCTGCTGAGTCTCCAAACTCCCTGACCCTGTGCAGATACATGACCGACTGAAACGCTGCATCCAATGCAAGGGGAGTAGCTCCAAACTCTGCTAGCATGATCTCGTGCGGAACTGTAGCCTTGGCCCTAATGAGCCGAGAGAACATGATGATCTGTAACCTCTCTACTCGTCTCCAATCTGCAGCGCCGAGGTCTCCTGCCCAGAAAGGAGCTGCATACATCGCAGCTGGTCTCACCACTGTATCAAAAAGCAAGGATTTCGTATCGGGATGCTGAAAGTGGGACTGAAAACACTGACGCTCAAGATGAGCCAACGAAGCATACCCTTTACTAATCCTATCTCGTGCTGCATATGTCATGGTGAAGACCGGTCCCCTGAAAACTGCCCCCAAATAAGTGTACTCTCTAACAAGCTCAATGGGCTGTCCGTCATAAGTGAAGCAAAACTCATCCGTGCTGTAAATACGATCAGAGGTGTTGAAAACCATAACCTTGGTCTTGCCAAGGTTTACGGTCAACCCCCTGTCCTGGCAAAACCTGTGGAGTGCCTCAATATGTGCCTGGAGGCCCTGAGCAGTAGAGGAAATGAGAACCACATCGTCCGCATACAGGAGGATAGGAATGGAGGATCCTGAGAGAGTAGAGCCCACACCGCCTCCTGTCATCTGTACAAACATCTCTAGCTCATCAATATATAATCCAAAGAGAGTAGGAGAGAGCGGGCAGCCCTGCTTCACCCCAATCGTGCTGCATACCTCCTCTGAGAGCCCCTCACGTGTCCGAGCCCGACCAGTGACCCTCTCATACAAAGCCATGATAGCCCACTGTATCTCTCCACTAAAGCCCATCTGGCGAATCCTCTAAAACAATCTGAATCGCGGAACTGTGTCAAATGCCTTCCTGAAGTCCACGAAGCAACAATAAAGCCGTTGCCTTCGTGACTTCGCCTCCTCCACCAGTGCCCTAAGTGTGAGGATGTGGTCAAGTGTCGAATGATCCCTACGAAATCCAGCCTGCCCTCTGGCTCTGAGTCCTGTCGTCTCGGCATGGTCATTTATACGGCTTTCCAAAACTGATGCAAAGATCTTGGCCATAACGTGGCCGATCATGATGGTCCTGTAATTCGACGGCTCCATAGGGTCCCCCGACTTGTGGATAGGTACTATGGTATTGCCTAACCAGGACTGTGGTAGGCCTGTACAAACAGACTCATTGAAGAGACGGGAAAGAACAAAATCTAAGGCATCAATCCCATGGATTACATACTCCGCTTGCAATCCATCATGATCCTTAGCTCTCCCGTTCTTCAATCGGTGGACTGCTGCACGGACACTCTCTGGTGTGAAAAGACTAGATGAGAGAGAGAGAGAGAGAGAGAGAGAGAGAGAGAGAGAGAGAGAACTTATTAAAAGTCTTTGAAAGACCGAAGGGTCTGTGAGACTAAAAAAACTTCATACAATGAGCTGAAGAGGTGGAGCCTCTAAGCGGGCATCATCAAAACCCATGATGAATACAAAAAAAGCCATAGTCATAATGATACCAATAGATAGAAAGAAATTTTATTTAAGTGTTCGGGAGACCGATGGGTCTATGAGACTGTGAGAATCATGATACAAACTAGCTGGTGGGGTGGAGCTACTAATCGAGCATCCACACCCATACAAAAGTCAAAAATTGTATCCTACATAGTCATATAAAAAAAGTAGTCATCTACAACATCATCATCATCACCATCATCATCATCAGTAGAGCAGCTATCATCATAATGCAAAGTAAAATGTGCTCCAAGGTCAATGTGATGATAGCATGAAATCTGATATAGAATGTTGCCGGCTCCCTGTGGATGCAATGAGCTCATGGAGAAGATGGGGGCTGGCGACGTTGTGGTGGTCATCTGGAAGCCGACGAAGGTGTCATGTCTAAGAGGGGTCATGATGTGTGAAGTTGCGGTGGCAGAATGAAAGCCGTGATAGAGCGTTGTCGATTGTCGGTATGAGTGGTCCGTGGTGGTCTCCTAGCTATGGCGTTGCTGACAAACAATTACCATTGTCCCTCCCGTTGGCCAACCTTTGATCTAGTAAGCATGGAGGGAAGTTACCCTAGTTTAATATGTGCCTCAACCTGCTGGCAATTCTACCATGTCTCTCGCTCTAGTCCTCATCAAAGGCACCATCTCCTTGAACCCTGCTAGTCGATGATGTCTGGCTAGAAAAACGCAATGATAATGCTTTGAGTGGAGTCTTGTTGTACAGCAGATGCTCCCTATGTTGGATGGCCTCATGGATGAAAGTTGCCACGCATCTCTAATCTGAGTAGACAAGAAACTAGACAAGGGTCTAAAACCGTCCCTAAAGAGGTAGAAAGAGAGAGAGAGAAAGAAAGAAAGAGAGAGAGAGAGAGAGAGAGAGAGAGAGAGAGAGAGAAAGAAAGAAAGAAAGAAAGTCTTCGGGAGACCGTGAAGGTCTATGAGACTAAAGATAACTGATACAATGAGCATAACGGTGGTGGTCTCAAAACGGGCCAACCAACCGTTTCTACAAAAAAAGAGGTTATGAAGGACTATGTGTCTAGTCCTGATACAAAAAATATATGTGTCTACCTCCAGATGATACAAAGAAGAAGAAGGGGGGGGCACAAAAAAGTGGGGTAGAGGAGGGAGATACAGTATACATGTGCAGGTGGTGATCGTTAGAGACCAATCATAGAGGGGCCATCAAATGGGAAGTCGGAAAAAACCCTGCGATAGATGATTGGCCTCTGACGTCACGCGGCCTAGTCGAGCTCGATCGTCGGGGGCGGCGGGTGGCCCTGTGGATGAGGGCAACGGTAACCCCAGTGGGGCGGGCCGAGAGAGAGAGATTAATGTCTGTAGGAGGCCTAGTGGGCCGTTGAGACAAAGAACGAAACCAAAGGATAACTCATACAAGCCACCGCGGGCTGAAGCTAAGGGCTCATTAAGGGCCTTGTTGAGTGCTAAAGTGCTAGTCTAGTAACAAAAAAAGCAGAAAACAGCATCAAGTACTCAAGGGTACTGCTCCGAGTACATGCCTAGGGTCCAAGTATCCAGGTGCCGTGGTGGCTCTATGGTGAGATGCGAAGAGCTCTTGTATTGGTGTCTATCGAGCTGTCTTCGGGGGTGGGGTAGGACGTGGTCTCCTCGATCACTGTATCCGATGGGCTATGTCAAACGTGACACCGTGTCTCTGGAGATCGCCCCTGAGAAGGGCTGAGATACATCGAACCTCAGTCGTGTGTGCTCTCATCCCTCGCCGTGTCGCATGTAGTCCGTGTGCATCTTGTCTAGCATGGCTCTCACTGCTAATCCATGATGCCCTCATCTTATCTAACTCCTCCTCATCAACAGAAAGCATGTGAAACCACCTGAAGCGGACCATCTGTCAAGACGATTATAGATAATGAGATCATATATCTTGCCTAGGTCTAATAGGGCATGTCCATAAGATGAGAATGGACCTCGCCTGTCAGCTGAAACCTGTAGCATACCTGCCTCCTCAAGGTCAAATGCAAAGAAGTCTGTGACATGTATCTCTACTCGATCGACTGGCATTATCTCCTGCCGTTCTCTCATCTGTCACATCACTGTATCTCTGTGTCATTGCATCTCCATCAAGTAGAGTCCAACACAGACCTGGTCAGAAAAGTGCATCAGCCATGTAAGTGGACCAAAGTCATGCCCCTCCTGGAAGAGGCAATGGTAACGCCCCCGGATCTCATAGTAGACATGGCAGACACAGAAAACGTTCCTTTGTCTCGACCACTCCCATCATGCACAGCCTGTAGATCCCATTGCTCTCTCAGTATGCCTGTCGCTCTTCCCATCTCAATCCCTAGCTAATGAGATGACACTCGCAACTGTCCTATGGCAATCCTCAGTGCACGCGAGATGCTCCTATCCTCAAGGTAGTGGGGTCTGATGATGAGACCATACTCCGATATCCTCAAGAAGTGGTCATGGTAGAATTGAGTCTTAGTAGGGAGCTCCTGATCTCCCCCCCAAGTCTAGGACGTGTAGAGCTGCCAATCGAATGATACAATTGATTTCATCTCGTGGGATCAGCTCGGGTGTTGCATCCATGCTATACTAAAGGGGAGGAAGTCTATCCATCTGGATCTCCTCGCAGCCTAACCATGTGGAGACATGTGCATACCATGTTGTATCAACACCACTCTCTAGACAACTCTAGTGCTAGTCTCGGTAGTCTCCAAGGGAGTAGGGCCCAAACTCTATGGAGGAATGTCACTATGTGAAAAAAGGCATCAATTTGGAGAGGTTTCATGGCGAACTCTACCTGTATGATCTGGTGAGGGACCAAAGGCTTGCTGCGAATCATCGTAGATCCCATAATGACCTATAGCCTCTCAAATCTCTTCCACACTATTGCTGAAAGATCACATCCTCAGAAGGGTGTTGCATCCATAGCCGTCGGCTTCACTAGCGTGTCGAAAAGCTAGCCCTTCGTCGGTGGATCCTGGAAGTGTGCTTGAAAGCATTGCCTCTCTAATCAGGCCAAAACGCCTTGTCCTCGTGTGTGTTGTTGTTACGCTCAAGTTGAGGTAACATGGCCTCGGAAGGGTCAGCCGGCATTTTCCTTTAAAGGATCAATGTTTGTATTATATTTGTTTGGGCTTCATGTAAATGATCAAAATGGAATAAAGGTCAAGGTCCTTGGTGAGGGTGACATGGCACTAGACTAGGTGGATCTAAGGCTAAGGGACTTTAATGCATTTAATGTGCCTAGGGGCAAATGTTTTAAAGATATCCCAAGAGAGGGGTAAATAATGCATTAAGGAAGGACCCTACAATTATGACATGTGGCATACTAGATTCATCTAGGGAGTTTGGGGGCTCGATGGAAAAAGCAAGCATGAGCTTTTACGTAATGAGACTATCTGTGAGCTTGCTACCAACGAGGTTGGCTCGGAGGAGAAACCAAGTGCTCGTGCCCGTGATTCAACGAGAAGAAGGGAGAAATCAGATTAGACTGTGAAATTTGGTATCAGAGCACTTAGGTTGGATGATGGGATTCATACGAGTTGCGTACGAAGGAAGTGCAGGTTGTATTGGGTAGCCTGGATGAACGGCGAGTGACGGGTGCTATCGTGGTCGTCAGCCTACAGCTAGCTTAGGACTAGGGAAATTAATCAGGATATCTGCGTTACGTGGGGGCCCTTCGACGCGATAAACGATCACCTCTCATTTTTTTGATTCATAATGGATCGTTAATGTTGGGCTGCGTGGAAAAATTTGATCGACAGAGGCCCTGCGCGTGAACAGGCCCTTAGAAGCAGGGAGCGTACCTTGGTGGAGTCAATTGCAGACACAGCGCAGAATCACGCTTATAGCATACCTCAACGTGTGTGGTTCGCGTGGAGATACCAGGGGGCTTTCGACTCTTTATTCCCTCTATTTTATTTTGGTTAAATTTCTAAAGCTTCGAGGTGTGTGAGCTGGATTGGGGGTAAAATTATGCTTTTGGATTCAAAGGTTTGAGTCAACTTAGAATTGCAGGAGTTTCCCTAGTATAGGGAAAAGCGGGTTTGGTTTCAAAGTAATATATGCTTTGTCAGCTGTAAAGTTGGAAGTTGGACTTTCGATTTGTAATTACAATTTCAAGCGGTGTTTTATTTATTATTTTATTTATTTATTTTATAAAAAAAACACCCATTGACCTGAATGGAAGTAGAAGAAGAAGCTTCCAGGATGGATCCCGTAGAGTCAAGAGTCCGGCCAACCCCGCAGGTGTCGTGCCCAACAGGTCATACATTGTCTGACAGAATTGCAATGTTAGAGGATGCCTTGCAACAGATTTTAGCGCAACAGTTACAAACAAATGTGGGGCAGTCTGAACTCAGAAAAATGGTACATAGTATGTCTGCTAGACCATCTCGTGAGGAGAAAGGTAAATCTCCGATGGAACCGGAGTCCAGTGTTCGTACGGTCGAGCCTAGGAGAGCTAAGGTGCCTAATATTGCCAATTATACGCCAGAAAAGTATTCTGGTCAGATGTCTGACCGTAGTTCCAATATCATTGACACCTGGTTACACAAATGGGGAGTGATATGAAGAAATCAGGAATGATATGAAGAAAATCCACGAGGCCACTCATATGTTTAATGACGCAGCGGATAGGTGGTGGATAAAACAACAAAAAGATGGAGTAGCATCCACTACCTGGGAGGGGTTTAAAAAGGAATTTAGAAAACACTTCCTACCTCCTGATGAAGCATCCCGAGCTTGGGGTCAGTATCGAAACCTTCGTCAGAGAAATTTATCAGTGGCAGAATACACTGATAAGTTCAGAGAAAGTGTAATGAAGGTTGATGAACCCCTACCTCAGTCAATCCAAGTAAAAGACTTTATCTTTGGATTGAATGATCGAATAAAGATGGAAGTTCGGGATAAGTATGCGAACACGCTAGATGAAGCAATTGCCATAGCCCTGAACTATGAGGATGCAAAAGGAAACAGACCAAGTGGGCTTGTGTACGTTGGTACTCAGTATGGGTACCCAAAGAAAACTGGGTTTAAGAAGAAGTGGATTAGCAAAGGGGGTGCCTCACAGTCTAGTGGTCAAGCCAAGCAGGTGAAACCAGTTGAGACTCCTAAATCAAGTACCACCATTGGGATGAAAAGAAAAGTAACTCCAATGGCAACCCGAGCTTGGTCGAAGTCCTCTTCAAACCCAGAGCAAAGGGAAAAAGCGAGCAGAGAAAGCTTGTGTTTTGGTTGCCTTCAGTCTCATCAGTGGAAAGATTGTCCATAGAACAAAGATTGTCGAATGGCTGAGATGATGGTCTCAGAATGCGACGTGGAAATGGAGGGAAGTCCCAGAGCAAAATAGATGTAGATTCAGCTAGTGGGATCTTCTCAAAGGGCAGTACCTTCTCTGTTATGTGTGTCTGTTGCTAAGTTAGTAACTAGTGCACCTGATAATATCCCGTCAAAGCCCGCAGCAACGGGGTATACAGCCTTTAATGATACGGAGTTAATTATGATGAAAGAGCAAGTAGCTAATCATCAGGTCATTGTGTTGTTTGACTCAGCGTCAACGCACAATGTGATTAACTCCAAGCTGGTAAAGAGGCTGAAACTAAAGACTAGCCCATCTGACTATGCATATACAGTCAGGATGGCAGATGGAAGTTCAACTGAAGTATGGGATCAAAGGGTTACCCAGTTGGAGCTTCGAATTCAGGACTATGTTGAGAAGCTTGATTTTGAAATGACTAAGCTTGCTCATGCAGACATAGCCCTAGGTAAGGCTTGGCATTCGAGGAAGAATCCAGCCATAGATTCGAAAAAGCACATTTATCAATTCAAGATGAATGATGTGCTATATGTCTTACGAGGTGAACAGGATATACCTCAAGGACTGTTGGTTTTCGTGATGGAAATCCGAAAAGCTCAAGAAGAGTTTTTGTTTCTTTGTACAGCATCGGTAGAGCCGATTGATAATTCTTCGACTAGCACTGATGTTGCTCAAAATGGAGAGATGGCCAAGCTAGCTGATCAAATAGCAGAGGAGTTCTCTGATCGTTATAGGGATGAGCTACCTTATGGATTACCTCCAGAGCGGAATGTTCAGCATAAGATTGAACTAATCCCGAGGGCAGAACCTATAAATAGACCTCCCTATCGGTTGAGTATTGAAGAGGCGGAGGTGCAAAGACAACTGGAAGAATACCTCAAGTTGGGACAGATTCAACCAAGTTTTTCACCTTTTGCTTCACCAGTGATATTAAAGAAGAAGAAAGATGCTACTTTTCATCTCTGTATAGATTATAGAGCATTGAATAATATCACCATTAAGCACAGGTATCCGATGGCTCAGATCGATGATTTGCTAGATGCATTACATGGGGCCGCAATTTTCAGTAAGATAGATCTTAAGTGTGGCTACCATCAGATCCGTATTAGAGCTGAGGATGTGCATAAAACCGCTTTTAGAAGCAGGTTTGGACATTATGAGTTTTTGGTAATGCCCTTTGAACTTACCAATGCTCCAGCTACATTAGTCATGCTTATGAACGATTTACTACGTCCGTATATCGGAAAGTTTGTAGTACACTTTTTTGACGATATTTTGGTATTCCGTAAGAGTATTACTAAGCATTATGAACACTTAAGAATAGTGTTCAATACTTTGAGGAAAGCCAGTCTTTATGTAAATAAAAAGAAAACTATACTCTGTATGGTAAGACTTGTATATTAAGAATTCATAATTACTCCTCAGGGGGTAGAAATTGATCAAAAAAAAGTGGCTGTGATACTGACTTGGCCAATCCCTCAGAGTTTAACCGCTTTGCGATCATTCTTGGAATTTGTCCAATTTTATCGAAGGCATATCAAAGGATATTCCGAAATAGTATTGCCATTGACTGATCTGACCTCAGATAAAGTATCTTTTATATGGGGACAGAATCAACAAGAAAGTTTTAACACCATAAAACAAGCTATGGTCACAGGACCGGTGTTAAAAATAGTTGATCCCCAGAAACCGTTTTTCCTTGAAACCGATGCAAGTGGCATTGCGGTAGGAGCAGTTCTCCTCCAAGAGGAAAGGCCAGTAGCCTTTGAAAGCAAGAAGCTTTCTCCCTCTCAACGAAATTGGCCAACTCATGAATTAGAGTTGTATGCTGTTGTCCATGCTTTGAAAACATGGAGACATTATTTGTATGGATCAGAGTTTTATGTGGATGTTGATCACGATACTCTGAAACATTTTTGTAAACAACTTGACTTGAGAGGCCGCCAAGCTAGGTGGGCAGAACTCATGCACGAGTTTAATTTCACGATCCGGTACTGAAGAGGGAAGGATAATAAAGTTGCTGATGCGTTGTCACGCATTATGCATAACATGAGTTTCACGGTGTTAGAGAGTGCTCTAATGACCGAGATTAGAGAAACTTAAAAGGTGGACGAGTTCATCCAGAGCCTTTGGCCTAAGGCTCATGTGTTCAAACCCGGGGAAAAGGATGACCTGGCATCCAGAAAAGGCCACACTTATGCAAGATATGCCATAAGGGATGGTATGCTAAAAAGAAATGGCAAGGTAGTAGTACCTAATCAAAATGATCTCAGGCAGAGAGTCATTCGACAATGCCATGATATCCCATGTGCGGGACATCCAGGAGTCAAGAAGAGATATCATCTCGTGAGACGAGATTTTTTTTTGCCAAAGATGAAAAAGCATATTCGTGAATATGTGACACGTTTTTCGTGTCAGGTAAGTAAGGCAGAACGGGTGAAGCCACCCGGACTTTTACAACTCTTGGAGATACCACTAGGTAAGTGGGAGAGCATTTCCATGGACTTTATTGTAGGTTTGCCTACGACACAAGGTGGATATGATTCTATCCTTGTGGTGGTTGATCGTCTTACCAAGATGGCTCACTTCATTCCAACTAGAGAGTCGGTTAGTGCCCCGCACGTGGCGGATTTGTTTATTAGACATATATTTCGTTTGCATGGATTACCCAAATCCATAGTGTCAGACAGAGATGTCAAATTTATCGGTCATTTTTGGACTGCGGTATTTGAGACACTAAGGACTGAGTTGGGAATGAGTAGTGGGGATCATCCAGAAACGGATGGTCAGACGGAAAGAATCTACCAAATTTTAGAGGATATGCTTAGAGCATATGTGTCATTGAGGGAACATACATGGGACAAGTGGTTGCCATTGTTAGAGTTTGCCTACAATGATAGAAAACATTTCTCTACAAGGTTCAGTCCGTTTGAGCTGAACTATGGTTATAGACCAGCGAATCCAACTATAGTTTGAATACCTCAGAAAGTGCCTAGTGCCGCGAACTTTGTGCTTCAGATGCGGGAGATGCTAGCACTTGCGAGAGCTAACATCCGCCAAGCTATGGATAGAGCTAAGGCGTATGCGGATGAAAACCGATCTGCTAGAGAATTTAAGAAAGGAGAAAAAGTTTTTGTCAGAGTTCCTTTGCACTCCAAGTCTTTGACTGTAGGAGAGTGTGCTAAGTTATCACCTTGATATTGTGGGCCATGGTTAATTCTAAAAAGAATAGGCAAGGTAGCCTATAAATTAGAATTGCCACAGGGTTGTAAGGTGCACCCAGTGTTTCATGTTTCTCGTTTAAAAAAAATTTTGCATACAGGTGACTCACTAATCGAAGGTGTTGTTTTGTTTCAGGAGATAGAGGATAATGCAAGACGCAAACCAATAGGAATACTGGACCGAGGAACAATGCAAGTACACAATCGGAAGATACCCACGGTGTTGGTTGCATGGCATGGTCTACCTCTATCAGAAGCTACCTGGGAATCCGTATACCAGTTACGGAGTGTTCCCAGACTTTATCATCCAAGACGCTGATGCTGAAGAGGAAAGGAATGTTACGCTCAAGTCGAGGTAACATGACATCGGAAGGGTCAGTCGGCATTTTCCATTAAAGGATCAATGTTTGTATTATATTTGTTTGGGCTTCATGTAAATGATCAAAAAGGGATAAAGGTCAAGGTCCTTGGTGAGGGTGACATGGCACTAGACTAGGTGGATCTAAGGCTAAGGGACTTTAATGCATTTAATGTGCCTAGGGGCAAATGTTTTAAAGATATCCCAAGAGAGGGGTAAATAATGCATTAAGGAAGGACCCTACAATTATGACATGTGGCATACTAGATTCATCTAGGGAGTCTTGGGGCTCGTTGGAAAAAGCAAGCATGAGCTTTTACGTAATGAGACTATCTGTGAGCTTGCTACCAACGAGGTTGGCTGGGAGGAGAAACCAAGTGCCCATGCCCGTGATTCGACGAGAAGGGAGAAATCAGATTAGACTGTGAAAGTCGTGCTCTAGCTGCATGAGTCATCGTTAAGACTGGCCCTGTGAAGACTGCTCCCAGGTAGGTGTATGATTGTACAATCTCCTAGCTCACCTCAATAAGCAAAGCTATGTCGGTGGAGCACTGGTTGTGAGGTGTTGAAGATCATAACCTTGGTTTCCCAAGGTAAACCGTCATATACATCTTTTGGCCAGGGCTGCTGAGCTCCCCGTCCGAGCTGTTCCCTGCTGCCTCTCCATCCTGCACCCCTCTCCCCTCCCTTCCCTCCCTTGCCTTCCCCTCCCTCCTCCTCTCCCTGCCAGCCCCTCCCCCGGGCTGCTGCTCCCTCCCCCGCTGCCCTCTCCCGCTCCCCTCCCTCTCTACCTTCCTCGACCCCTTCCCTCCCCTACCCTCCCTGCCTACCCCCCGCTTCCCCTCCCTCCCTACTCTCCGCTCCCCCTACCTGCCCCTCCCTGCCTACCCCCCCACTGCCCCTCCCTCCCTACTTTCCGCTCCCTGCCTACCCCCCACTGCCCCTCCCTCCCTACTCTCCGCTCCCCCTACCCGCCCCTCCCTCCCTACCCCCGATTCCCCTTCCCCGCCTCTCTCTACCTCCCCGTTGCCCCTCCCTCCTTACCCCCCACTCCTCCTACTCCCGCTCCCCCCTACCCCACTTCCCTTCCCTTCCCCCGCCCCTTCCCCCCGCCTCTCCCTCCCTTCCTCAGCCCCTTCCTCAGCCCCTCCCCCGGCCTCAGCACCTCCCTCCTTCACTCCCTTCCCCCTCCTTCCCTACCCTGCCCCTCCTTTGCCTGTCACCCCCCCCTCCACCCTCTTCAGCCCCCTCTAGGAGAAAGATAGAGAATGTCTCTTCCCGGCAACAATTTTTCGGACGGACTGAGCATCTTCGTATTTGCGTCGGCCTTTCCACCTTGATTGACGAATGGGTTCCTATTCAGCCAGTCCTCGACCGCTTCCACTGGCCGCAAGAACAATTACCTTTTCCAAAGACGAGCTTCAACACTTCAAGACTGATTTAAAGCATGAGTACGCTACCTCACTCTTTGCTTGCACTCACGGTTCCCACCCTTCCAAGCTACGCGCTAGGGATTGGATCCTTCCGGCTTTACCTGGAGACCTCGCAGGGCACCTTACCGATGTTCGTCTACTTGGACAAGGGTTCTTCCAGATGGCCGTTGATTCTCCAAAATCAACAGGTTCAGTACTTAGGGCTAGTCCTTTGGCATTGAGCTTCAGGAGGATCTTTTTGACACCCTTCACTTTGGGTTTCGATCAGGTAGAGGAAGATAGTAGGGTTACCTCACTTATCATCAGATTCCCCGGCCTTCCTTAGATTTACCATCGACTCTTACCATCCATAGGAGCCACTTCTCGCTTGGTCACAGAGATCCCCCCCCCTCCTTGGCATGCCCTCTTCAGCAGCAGAGGCGGTCAGATCGAATGGGGTGCCACGAGTCAAGGTCATCGTCTCTGACCCTGATATTACAGATGATCACATTATGCTTCAATGACCAGATGGTTCCTTTTTTTGACAGAGATTCAAGGTTACTGGGAGACAGGATTAGTGTAGGATTTGCAGGACCCTTGGGCACTTCGCCAGAGATTGCCCAAGAAAGAAGAAAAGGCCCAAACGGTTTATTTCGGCTTCTCGTCCTACTTCTTCTGCATGCGCTACCAAAGCCCCCACTTCTCACCCAGGACCTTCGGGACCAGCCCCTAGACCTGGAACCTCTTCTTCAGCGCACACAGAACGATCAGCATGTCCTGCTCCTGTCATCCCCTGTTGGATGCCTGTGAGGGTTGCTGACACTCCGCCACCTCTACGAGGCACCTCGGACCATTCTCAGTTACAGGCAGGTGATATTCATGTAATTGTTTCAGGCATAGATGTGGTTGCCCCTGTCCCCCCACTTGCTCATCAGGAGGAGCAACCCATTTCTTCAGGTCCTATCACTGATGTTCCTAATCAGGCCCCTGCCCCTTTTAGTCACACTTCACCTCTTGATAGAGGTAAGGGGGTTATTTCTCCTACTCCCTCGAGTGCAGGGATTCTTCACACTCCTATGCCAGTTCCCTCTTACAGGAACTCCTTTGCAGTACTAGCAGATTTGGCAGAGTTTGAGACAGAGGAGTTTGTACCCTCTACCCTGGGGAAGCTGGTTATGGGGATTCCGTTGGACAGGGCTTCCCCCTCTGCTGGAGTGGGGTTTCTTTCACCAGTTGATTTCCCTCCGCTTGACAGGAGGACTCTTTCACAGGAGAGGATCTTCTCCACCACCAGGTCGGTAGGGCCTTTCACCCGGCCTTCTCCTCCCATCGATGAGGATCATTAGTTGGAACGTTCAGGGCCTTGGTGGTATGCTTCATCGCCACCGTAGGCAGCTGATTCATAACCAACTCCATCCAGGTGTTTCAGGTGGCCCCATTGATATCCTTATGCTCCAAGAGCATAAGCTGGATGGTAGAGATTGTGCCAAGTCACGTAAGCTTCTTTCTGGCAATACTTTTTTGTCACCTGCCTTGGGCACCAGGGGAGGCATTTGCATTTCTATCTCTTCTTCGATGCTCCCCTTGGTCATTGGACATGGAGTCATAGTCCCCTCTAGAGCACTGTGAGTTATTTTGTTGATTGATGGGCGTAAGGTTGGCTTTATTAACCTTTATGCACCCAACTTGAGAGGGGGATCGTGTCCTCCTTTGAAAGGAGTTGCTCTCTTAGTCCCATATTGCGAATTCTTGGACTATTGGGGGCGATTTCAACATGGTTGAGATGCCTTTAGACAAAAGAGGGGGTAGGGAAGGTGGCATTCACTCCCTTGAGAGAGCAACATGGGATGCCTTCCTTTTTCACTTCAGTGGCAAAGATATTTGGTATGATGATGCTTTTCACACTCAGCCACAGTCTCTTCTATTTTCTTGGTCGAACAGGAGAGTAAGGATGCCTATCCACGCACAAATTGACAGATTTTATGTGGATGATTGGGCACTGGACAAAGGTGGGACAGTATGCATTAGCGCTGGGGTGTCCACTTCAGATCATTTTTCAGTTGTTTTGGTGGTTTCAGAGCCTCGGGCGAGAGGCCGCTCTGCCGGTATCAGGATTCCAAATGCCTTCTATGTAGAGGAGGGCCTCACAGAGGTAGTGCTACAGATTTGGGTTTCTCACCTGCAGGGTGGGCAGTCGTCCACGTCAGATGTGGCTGCAACTCTCACTGACATTAGCAGCTTTTATCATTATGTTGCTGGTATCAGGAGAGATGAGATTTGCAGGCGAGAGATTGCCATTCGCCAGCAGCTTGCAGCTCTCTAGAGAGAAGAGCAAAAATGGCCTACAGATGCTTGGATTTAGGAGCGCCTTGCTGCAACAAGGGTTCATCAGCAAACACTTTTACATCAGAGAGCAGAGTATGCCTTTCACGCCAGAGAGTCTTTCTGGACGCAGAATGGAGTCGTCAACAGGTAGTTCTTCTCTACTCTTGGCCCTAGACATAGTAGAGAGAGGTTTCGCAGCTTGTTGACTCATATGGGGTACTTCAGACACATCCAGATGCCGTCGTGCAGATTTCTTCAGATTACTATGCCTCTCTTCTGACTGCAGATCCCGATTCACAGGCCAGAGATGATGCTAGACAGGTTGTTTGGCAGAATATTCCTATGTTGGTGGATCGAGGTATGAGAGCCTCACTTGATGCACGCTTCACCAACATAGAGTTCAGGAATGCTCTTACTGCCCTTCATAAGGGTAGTGTCCAGGGTCGGATGGACTTACACCTCCTTTTTTAATTATTTTTTGGGATTAGATCGGGGATTACATCACCGCAGCCATGCATGGCGTTTGGGACTTGGGTGAGATGCCAAACTCACTCTCGAAGGGTCTCATTCATCTTATCCCAAAAGGAGGTTGTAGAAATTTAGTGTCTCAGTGGAGACCGATCACCTTACTAGGCTCTAAGATCTTGGTGAAAGCCATCAGTCTGCAATTGCATCCCATCCTGCCAAATCTTATACATGACACGCAAACAAGCTTTGTCCATGGCAGAAGCATTTTTTATAACATATTCTCATTTTGGGAGGCTTTTGAGTGGGCTATGCATGAGGGCCATAGGTTGGCAATTCTACTCCTCGACTTCAAAAAAGCATATGACAGGGTAGATTGGGGTTTTCTATAGGGAACCCTTCTTCGCTTTGGATTTTCCGATTTGTGGATTAGAGGGGTTTCTGCTCTTTACAGGTCAGCCCATAGCCAAGTACTCATTGGTGGAGTCAGGGGAGACAGGTTTCAGATTTCCAGATCAGTCCGACAGGGATGCCCTCTAGCCCCCTTTCTATTCTTATTTGTGGCTGAAGCTATGAGCCTCTATATTAGAGCTTAAGCTGATATTTTTGGGCTGAGACTTCCGTTGAGACAGGAAGAGGAGTTGCTGGAAAGTGAGCTGGTAGATGACATGGCTATTTTTTTGGATACCACTCCACAGACACTCGCCTCTTTCAGGACAGCCTTGGATTTGTTTTGCATTGCAGCAAGGCTCACATTTACTGGAATAAATCCAATGGTTTCTAGATTAGTGATGAGGACACTCCAGATTGGGGTGCTGATATTGGCTTTACTTGGATTCAAAGGGGTGTCTCCGTCAGGTATCTTGGATGCCAAGTTGGGGTGGAATTTCTCCAGCATAGCAGTTCGCTCCCGTGTTGGAGAGCATCAGTCGGAAACTCCTATTTTGGAGTTTGTCCAGACTTGACCTTGCATCTAGAGTGGTGGTTGTAAACCAGGTACTGTTGGCTACAGCTTGGTTTGTTTGCTCTTGTTGGTGCCAATCTACAAGCAGTATCACTCAGCTCAAGAGACCTGTCAGGAATTTTTTGTGGAGTGGATTAGACGGCACTTCAGATGTGATAGCCAGGGTGGCTTGGGAGACTCTTATTCTACCCACTGAGGAAGGGGGTGTCAATATTATTGATCTAGACTTGCAGTGTAGAGCCTTGCTCTGCAAGATCGCGGTCAGAGGTTTGATGCTTGGTCAGGAGCCATGGAAGGATTTTTTCTTACGTAGTATACAGACATGCGCACCTTCTCAAGGAGGAGATTGGATGGACAACCCTAGATGGATCTTTACGTTAGCCCATCTCAGATCTCCTACCTCCCCTCTCATGACTACCATTCTGAAAGCTTGGGACAGCTTCAGAAGTACTCTTCGGAGAGTTCCACTCTCCTCTCGTGAAGAAATTGACAGGCAGCCCGTCATGTGGAATGATTGCATACTAGATGAGCATGGTAGATCACTGGGCATGTCACACTACATGCAGTGGTCTAGATGGGAGTTGGGCCCTGCATCCACGGTAGGTGCTTGGAAAGCTTTCTCGATGCTTCCAGAGGATCAGAGAGTTCGTTTAGTTAGTCACCTCAGAGGAAGTGCAGCCAGGATGCAACAGATAGATGCAGCCATACCAGTGGAGTGGATGGATACATACCATTTGCCTATTTTGGAGTCCACCTGGTTGGGGGCTTTTACGAGGATAGGTACCCCTCTGTAGGTTATAGGCTTGCGGGATGCACATGAGGATACCCTTGTCTTTTAGGTTCATGCAGAAGGCAAACTCCATAGATCTTCAAAGGACATTCTCTTGGAGGCTCCTTTTCAGCCTATCAAGATTGCAGGATACATGGAGATGGGTAGAGACTCACAGTGGTATCTTGATCCAGACCTAGTTCTCCTGGCTCTTGGATCTTGGAGGCTTTGGTTGTATGGAGGTTCCCTTATTAGATCCTTGCAGTGGGATCCACGGGAATGGGAGTGGATAGATGCACGGCACCGAGAGAAGAGCATCCCCTTCTTGCGTTACACCGTCAAAAATGCCAAGAGATTCTAGCTCAGTTGTAGAGGTTGGAGGCCCTCTAGAGCTCCTCATTGGGATACTTTTCAGATTTCTGCAAAGATGCAGAAAAACCTTTGGGGGAGACTTTGGAAATCCCTCAGGAATAGGAAAATCACGTTAGTCATCTCGCTTACTATTCATGGAGGGATTGCAGTGAGCTTGTGGAGATCCAGGTTTGGGGCTGACCCTACATGTCTTCGATGCCACTCAGCCGTTGAGTCAGTGCAGCACTTCCTTTGGGAGTGCACTCAGGCGAGGATGATTTGGAAGGGTGTTGCTAGGATACTTTGCATTTTTCATAGAACACCCTTCTTCATGACCTGGGGATCAGTCCCTTGGTTGTCACTCACTGGTCCACAGGCTTTCTTCGAGGGACATGACACGGACACAACTTTCTTTGTTCGGCGACACATTGTGAAGTCATGCTCCCTCCGGGATGTTTCGTTTACTCCATTCAGAGCTCCCTGCGCTTCTATTGACACATCTTGGGAGATTTTGACTAGTATTACAGCATGGCATATTTGGAGAGCTAGATGTACAGAGGCTTTGGAGGACTCCCAGGTTCACCCTTCTCAGACTATGGCCAGTATCTGGGCAGATACTATACACACTTTGATGGCCATTTGAGTGAACATATAGGGAACCTCCAAGACTGCTACTGCGAGGAGGGTTGCTTTTCTCAGAGTCTGGAAGGGATCTCCTTTCTTCTCTGACTCTCCTTCAGGGATGAGGTGGCATTTTCAGCCACCACCTGGGATTTTTGTTTGCTCATTCTGAGCTGTTTTTTCTCATGCTTGACATGATGTACTCCCGCACTTGAGCTTGCTCTGCGGTTTTTATTCATAATTAATGAAGAACTTTTCTTGAAAAAAAAAAGAAAAGGTAAACCGTCAGGTCTCTCTCTGCAAAACACTTCTAGAGCCTCCAAGTGTTTTTGTAGCCCCTCTGCTATGGAAGATATGAGTACTATGTCATCTGTTTATAGTAGTATTTGCACCATCAAGTCAGCCAGTAATGAGCCTTTGCCCCCTAGGTGATCTAAAAATGATGTGATCTCATCAATGTAGAGTCCAAATAGAGTCGTGAGGGGGAATCCCTGCTTCACTCTGATAGTCCTCTCCACCTAGTCTGATGTACCTCCTGGGACGCATATTCTCCCTCTGACAGACTTGTATGAGCTCATCACTCCCCAAATCATGATCTTTGGGAGCTGCATCTCCTATAACCTCGTGAATTAAGCGGGATCGTGAAACAATGTCGAAGGCCTTCCGGAAGTATACAAAGCAAGCATAGACTTTCTGGTGCCTGGACTTCGCCTCCTCAATGATAACCCGCAAAGTGAAAATGTGACCCAGGGTGGAGTGCTGTCTTCAAAAACCTGCCTGCCCGAAAGCCCATTGTCCATGACCCTCCGTGTGGCTGCTAATCTCCCGCTCTAGTACTGATCCATATTTCTTGACTAGAGTGTGCCCAATCATGAGGGCGTGGTAGTTTTAGTATCCATGGGATCTCCTACTTTATGTATTGGTAAAATGGTGGTGGTACTCCATGTAGATGGGAAGCCATGACATACAGCGTGGTTGAACAAGCGTGGTTGAACAATTGTGCTAGGATTGGGGCCCGGACCTCTTGTCCATTTGCAAAATGCTAGGTCCATAGCCCCTCATGGCCTGGTGATCTCCAATTATGAAGTCTCGGGAGCGCTGCGCGCACATTCTGTGTAGGAAACACATGGCACGTCGTGGATCTAGGTATATATGACATATCCGGTAGTGTTTGGCCTGGAACCTCATAAAGAGAGCATACATAGGTGTGCCAAATACCCGGATCAGTGATGGGGATAAGCAGTTTCCCTTTTGTGAGAGGCCCCTAGCCAATAGTGGGGTCTCCGCATGGTGTATTTCCGCACGGAGCTTGCTCTAGCGGGTTTCTTTCTTACTTAATAGAAGTCTCTTTTTTGGAAAATAAAAATAAAAAAATAGTGGGGTCTCCTCCTCGAAAGGATCTGATTACCTCATCCATCTTGTGTGTGAGAAAAGCCCGCCGCTTCCGTCGTATCATATGACGTGAGGCCGACTGCATCTCAAGTGGTGTCATATGTCCCAAAGCTCACTCATGTATGAGGGAAGCTCTCATCAATCTGCACTCGTCACATCGAACCAAGGATTTTGAGGCATCTTCCCATCGGGGACCCGCGAGGATCGAGTAATGGGGAAAGATCTGATAGCTGCAATCTGTACCACAGAGACCAAGGTGTCTGAAGCATGGCTGAGGTCTATATAGGACTGGGAGCTCAAAGGCCAGGTGGCTCACGTACACGGAGTCGAGTGTGATCAAAATGCATCTGGATACAAGTGGGTGGGGTGTAGGAGGAGCTCTCTCAATGGCTGGCATGGTGGTAGAAATGTAGAAGGCGAAGTATGCATGATCCGGCAGTGAGAGGGGGGACGGGCACAGAAAAGTCAAGTATCCGTGAGGAAAAAGCTATTGGACCTATCAAGTAGTCATCTCTCCACCATGTAGGAAAGAGGTGAGTCCGCCAGATGAGGGCCACTTCTCGAGGCCATTGTATATAATCAGGTCATGGACAACAATGCCCAACTCAAGCATCACCCAAAACCTGTCACATGTGGTACGTGTGCTAGGTGTCGCATTATTCCAAGCTTTGCTAGATCCAGCTCTGGTACAATAAGTCATATGCAAAATCTAGTAGGCTCACCTGCCCATCGTCTGTGCGTGCATTGAAAGTCACCAAGGGGGAGAATGTCTCCCTACTAGGAGAACTCTGTGATGTCATCGAAGATCGTCTCATATGGACTATGTCCCTCTGTGGTGACCTCATGTGCATATGACGAGGGTAGGTTTGGGTTGGTAGCAGGCAATAGTTATAAGTTATAATTCAACAACAATGCATATAGTGAAGCAGTTCAAGAGTAGTGATAACCCAAAAAACTCAATAACTTCAAGGACCTTATGAAATTATCAACACATTCACTTATGTAAGGTCAGCAACTGCCAACAGCACAGCACACCACAATGAAAAGAGGTCATGCATCAAGTTGGATGCCGTGTCGACATGTGTCGTGCATGCTCCTCTCTTTGTACTATAGATATGAGCGGTTTCAGGTGCCACTCCACCATAAACTCCAGTCTCGCTGTCTCCAAGCATATCTTGTCACTGTACGCAGCCCTGCCTCAAGGCTCTCATGCATTTCAGTGTAGAAACCAGGTCTTTATCAGTGTAGGTCTTCGAGAAACCCCCAGGGTCTAACCAGAGGGTACCATTACAATTCCACACCGCCATCTTCAGCTTATTTTGTGCTCTCATCTCAGGGATCAAACACTGTCATGTGCTGGTTCATGCTCCTCCTTTCCTCTCTCCATTTTCTAGAGGCCTCACATGCCTATGAGACAAAGCACAACCTAGAATAGTTTCTCATAAAGCCGCAATGGGCTAGTGCAGGGCCCTTGCTGAGTGCTATACTAAAAAATCCAAAATCCTGAGAAAACACAAAGATGTAGAATCCAAAAGTACCAACTAGTATCCCAGTGCCTTGGCAGTCCAGGAGTGCCTATGATGGGAGGTCCTCTAGTGAGATATCAGGATATGTCGTATCTGCCTCTGACTGGTCGCCTCTCGATGACCTCCATGATCTCTGTATGTCGTGGGCCATATCATGAGTGATATGGACTCTGAAGGGTTGTCTCCTAATGTGATAGGGGACATGGCCTCCGTGATCTCTGTATTTCGTGTGCCATATCACGAGTGATATGCCCATATCCGTGATCTCTGTATATCGTGGGCCATGTCAGGAGTGATACCTTGTCTCTGAGGGTCCCCTCTCTGAGTAGGGCTAGGATGGACTTGACCTCGATCGTGCATGCTTTGGTCTATCTCTGTACTATGTCTGGCCTCACTAATCCACCATGTCCTCATCTTGACTAGCTCCTCCTCTCCACTGTGACCTGGTGCCAACTCGAACGTGCAAAAATCTGTGACATGCTGCTATATCCGGTCTCGCTCTATCTCTAGTGTCATTGTCTCCTACTACTGTCTAATCTGTCCCTGATAGAGTCTCTCTATGTTATCGCATCTTGGTCAAGTAAGGGCAATGTAGACCTGATCATAAAATCAACCAAGAAGTGGTCCAAACCATGCCCGATGAGGCAGTGATATCATCCATGAATCTCATAATAAGCTTGGCTTGAACAAAGGAAGTGCTCCTATGTCTCCACCTCCTCCAATGTGAATAGCTTGCACATCCGTGCTGCTCTCTAGGTGCGCCTGCAGCCCTCTCTATCTCAATCCTCAGCTAGTGAGACGAGACCTGCATATGTCTTATTGCAATGCTTAGTGCATCTGAGACTCATCTATCCTCCAAATACCAAGGAATGAATTAAAGGTAGCATCCTAAACGATTGATTCTAGGGTGTCTAAGGCCAGGGCAAGATCTACATCATCTGAAAGAAAAGTTGATAGCTCACGAGATAGGTGGCTCTCATAGACCACATCAAGGGCATGATGTTGATGTGGGTGGTGGTAGGGGAATCGAAGTCTATGTCACATGTAGTAGCCGAGATGGCAAATGCCCGGCTGTAAAGTCATGTACACATGATACAAAGGCTGGAGGTCCCATCAAATAGTCTACTATACTTGTCCATTATACATGACCCAAGATGTGTACCATCCCCATCTCCAATAGGTAACGTGCACACCCTACACATATGGTGCATCATCCAAGTTCCTCACTATCTATGGCTCTACTAGGTCTGGTACTCTAAGGGGGTTGGATCCAAAATCTAGTAGGCCCACTGTCTACTCCAATGTGTGTGTTGATTTCCCCTAGTAGGAGGGTCTTCCCCTACCTAGAGAACTCCAAGATGTCATTGTGTATCATCTTGTATGAACTGTGTCCCTCTGCGATGACCTCATGGGAATAGGACCATATATCTGAGGGGAATTAACACACTGCAATGAAGACCTATGTGCAGTCATGTCAAATCTCATGTCAAATCTCGTATCCACATGTCGTGCATGCGGCTACTTCCTCATTACAGATATGAGCGGTCTAAAGTGTGATATGAAAGAACTGGTACACCCCCACAATCTCATACCCTACTTTCTCTCCTCATCTCCTTCCATGGGTCAACTCCCAGGTGTATCTGGGCACTATGGTAGCCCTCTCTTAGGGCTCTCGTGTGTCTCGCTATATAAGATACTTCTCTACGAGTATGAGTCTCTTACCCCTGGGTTAGACCATAGAGTTCGGTGGCAATTCCACACGGCCAGGCACAATCTGTCTTGTACACCTGTCCCACAAGCCTCACACTGTCATGCACACTGTTTTTATTTCTTTCTCCTCTTTCTCCTTTTTCTCGGATGATCACCTTACCGTCTCTATATCCACATTTCTATTCTTGTATTGCTGCCATAAGTAGAATCATTCCCTTTGTTCCGCGCTCTTGTTGCAAGAGTGTGAGGTCATTGTCCTAGTCTCCTTCAGGGCAGCCCTCGTTCGCAAATGAATGTTGATCTGTCTGCTACATTTCTGAAATTGGCTTTACTGGTTTGTCAGCTTTGCCTACTCTCCAGGCTGCATCTAAAGTCATATTTATGCCCATTTGTTAACCAAAGCTTCAGCATCCCTCATGGGCGTGTCAGCTACTGCCCGCCCTCTAACAAGTATGGGAGATTGTTGCCAGCCTCACAGCTTGGCAGATTTAAAGATCCATATGTATAGAGGCCATAGAGGGCGCTCAGACCTACACTTCCCAATATATTTACGTCATCTGGCGTGATATTATCCATACTCTTATGGACACCCTAAGCAAGATTCAAGGATTTTCCATGCTGCTCCGGCTAGGAGAGCATCTTTTATAAGGGACTGGGACCATGGATTGTTTTTCTCACAACACCCCCATAGGCCCTTCTTGGCAATAACTAGCTGTGCCAGTCTATGCATAACTATCATATGGGATGTTGATGTACACAAGAGTTGGTTTACCCGTATTTCTGTGTATACTTAATATAAGTCTTTATTCTTGCTAACAAAAAGGCAAAAAGTAAAAAATAAAACCACATGTTCTCACTAGAACAAGGATACGAAATTTATTTTCTGTGTTTTTTCTTTAGAATTGAATATGTAGATTGAATCCACCAAAAAGAGGAACCTCAGTTGAATATTCTTCATTATTCCTACTAACAAGTGACAAACAAATGCTTATAAAGTCGTTTTTAAAAAAACATCTGCAATTTGGAAAATTCCAACAGTGTGCTCAATTTCTCATAATACGATAGCAGTTGCACCAAAAGATCTCATTGTGCTACAACTGTAGAGATCTTGTAAGTTCTTAATTACCAATGCAAAGAATGCTAATCTATATAATGAAAATTTCCGAAAGGTTTCACATTTTAAAGCACTAAGATTTCAACAAGATTCAAGGACATCTGATGTAAAACTGTACTCCATACTACATTCATGTGCAAGATCTGTGCTGGTGGACGCTTGAGATCTACTTTCCATACAGAAAGCAGTGAATGTCTGAGCATAAGTTCTCACATGGTCCGGGGGAGGACTTAATGTTAGGAGTATTTGGCCCAGGGTTGTTACAACATCCTGCATGAAAACCACCCAGTGCTCTATGTAGGTGAGTTATTTTACATGCTCTAAAAATTGAATCAGCTCCTCCACACAGATTTTATATATGGCACCTCATAATAATGCAACCCTGTGCTAAAAGAGCTTACAGAAAAAATTCCATGGTGCATATATTTTAAAAATGTTAATTTGACCACACCCATATGGAATCTGAAATTAACTGCGCATAACTATGATGCATTGAGATTTGGAGGAAGACAATATATCAAGGTTTCACATCACAAACCTGCATCGAGGGTCTCTGTAGCCGTTCAAATGAGGTACACTTTACAGCTAACTCGGCCACCTGCATGTATGCTTCTGCAGGATAATTAGGTCCAATTCGTCGGTCAATGATTGCTTGAATTCCTTTTCTCTGAAGTTTTGGCCTAACCTGAAATATTTCAACACCAGAAACACTTCATCCGATTGCACATGACAAAGTAGAATCCCAAATATTTCACAAACAAGTATTTCAACCCGCATCACTGTCATCTTTTAATACCTCAAACTGTTGTCAAGCATTATCCACATTGAAAGTTGTTCAGCCGCTATAATTGATCAGGTATCCTTAATACTCTTTATTATTCTTCACCAAATTCTTGTTGATGTGTTCTTAATCCCTTCATCTCTTTCTTTCACCCTCACGCATTGTGTAGGTACAAGAATTAAAATAGCATTCTTCCAAACAAGTTCGGGGCATTCATTATACAGGTTTTTGGGGATTTACTTGTGGTTGGTTGCGAGTTCTTGGTGGTATTTTCAGCAGAGGTAGCTCCTCTCCTCAGGACAGTGCAAGCTGAGACAATGGAGGACACTAATGCCACTCCCATCGCCGAACCTGCAAGATTGAAGTCACAATTTCTTTTCCTCCTGACATTGTGCAGATGATTGAGGTAGCAAAGGAGGGTTTTCGTTCGACGCACATCATTGGCTTTCTACCCGGTAGAGGCCAACAGTTACGTGATTGGGTGTACACCAGCATGGCCTCATTGGGTGTCTCAGTTATGGTTTTCCGATTGCTTGGCAAAGGGTACTTTTCTTTTGGCCTTCAGTCTGCAGAGCAGGCTCAAAGAGTACTTATGAGCTCACCGATTCAATATCAGAGCAGAGTCATCCATTTGTGGCCTTGGCAGAAGCACTTCAGTTCTACTTCCCCGGGACCGCAACAGGTCTCTTTTTGGATGCTTTTCCCTGGACTTCCTGATGAGGTCAGCTCTTGTCGCAGAGCTGTGGAGCATATGGCTAGTGTGGCAGGTACAGTCATCCCTTTAGGTGCTAGACTTTCCTATGCTCAGTCACTTGCTGGTACAGGTGTTATGAGGGTTAGACTCATTTCAAAGTTCCCCCCTCCTCGACCTTTGCCTACTTTGATTTCGTACTCCACGGGAGATGGGGTCCAGATGCAGCAGAGGGTTTTGTATGAGGGTCTTCCTGATCAATGTCTTTTCTGTCAGAAGAGAGGTCACTTTATTAGGGATTGCCCCAGTTGTCGGCCTCGATCAGAGACTCCGGATCCATCTCATCCTATGAGTGACCCAAAACCTACAGCTCAGCCTCCAGGGGTCTCTGAGCCTGCTTCGACTCATTCAGCAGAGCGAGAGGAGACTCCTCCGGGGGAGCCTCCAGTGGACTCAGAGGACTTGGAGGTGCCTCCAGCGGAAGAGCTTTCACGGAGAGCTCGGAGGAGATGGAGACAGAGGGAGAGTCAGCAGTACGAGTAGCCCCAGGTACGAGCTCACAGATGGCAGAGAGTTGAGACACATGTGCAGGAGACCCCAGAAAGGGGAGATACAGAGGACCATCCGCAGGGAGGTCTTGACACTGTGCAGGAGATGGTAGCTCAGGGAGTTGAGACACACGTTTAGGAGGACCCGGAAAGGGGAGATGTGGAGGACCATCCGCAGGCAGGTCCTCACACTGTGCAGGAGACACTAGCTCAGGATTTGATGACTCTTGACACTTCTACCCCAGAGGTTCAGATATTGGTTACTGAGACAGTTATCCAGTAGGAGAGTGCTCAGGCTGCAGTTACGGTGACGGATGCCTCTTCCTAGCAGTCCATGGAGAGAGAGGTATTTCACGACACAGGTCAGAGTCAGAGCCCGTCCCAGGATCTCATGTGCCTGTATGAGGTTCCCTCGAGACCTCTTTCTCTTCCCCGCCGCACAGTACCTTCTTTTGTTGCTATGCGGAGCGTCCTTTTAGACACCCCTCCCAGTACAGCCTCGTCCTCGCAGCTTTTCTCTCCTGGTTTATCCAGATCTTTTGCGAGTACGGTCACAGATTTCGCTCAATACCCAGACAGGCGTGAGGGTTGGGAGATCCTAGCAGATGAGATCGAGCGAGATTATCAGTCACCCATGCTTACAGGCACCTCGTCACAGATTCTTCCTCTCCCTCTCACCTATTCCAGGAGCAGAGTTAGGACGGCTCAGCCCTTTTCAGCTCTTCTGACTCTTAGACCTGACCCCAGGATGGTTGACAGAGATCTGCCCGTTGAGTTTTGGCCCTTTTTGGCTCGAGGGGTTTCCACAGACTCCCTCACTCAATTGGAACTTCTCCTAGTATTTTGTCAACGGTCAGAGGAGGTAGAGGAGTACTTGGGATCTGTTACTCTCTCCAGAGAGTGGCAAATTCTTCATTTCTCCGCAGGCAGCTTTCGATCTCGGGGGAGCGTGGAACGGTTGAGAGAGGCTTGGTTGTCAGAGGACACTCTTGTGGATCAAGGCTGGTTGATGTGGGTAGAGGGGGCTTTGGCTAGAGTCAGCATGGCCTACTAGTTGAGGGCAAAAGAGGAGAAGGAAAAGCTCAGAATCAGAGATCGGAGCGCAAGAGCGGAGGTATCCAGACTTCAGAGATTGATTCAGAGTTTTCCTCATTCTCTTTTCATCAGAGGGCAGCTTTCAGAGGCTCAGGAGAGACTAGAGGAGATTCAGGGCAGGAGGGCCCAGTTCAGGTTTTACTCCCAGCAGACTTTCTAGATCCAGAAGGGGGATAGATGCTCTGGAGCGTTCTTCAGGGCAGTGGGTCAGAGATACTCTTTAGACAGTCTTCGTAGACTTGTGGATGAGGCCGGGTCTCTTCAGACGGACCCTCACCGTCTTGTTGAGATCACTACCTATCCGGCAGGAGCAGGAGCTTCTGGACACTGAGTTTGCTGATGATACGGCACTGACAGTCAGAGGAGATGCATATAGTCTTGCTACTGCTACGGATTCAATTGGCAAGTTCTGCCTAGCCTCAGGGGGACTCGTCAATTGGAACAAATCAAAAGGCATCTGGACTGGAGCTCAGCAGGATACCCCAGCATGGGGAGGAGACAGAGGCTTTGTATGGATACCCAGAGGCACCTCCACGAGATATCTAGGCTTCCAAGTTGGCATTGAGGTGTCCCCGACGCAACAGTTTGCCCCAATTCTTGAGAGTATCCGGAGAAATCTAGCCTACTGGAGTACGGCTAGACTTTCTTTTGTCGGAAGAGCACTGGTACTCAACCAGGTTCTACTAGCGACTATGTTCGTACGTTGCGTCATGTTGGTGCTTTCATGCTGACTCGATCCGTCAGGTGAGGAGATTGCTTCGGAACTTTCTGTGGAGTGGTGGTGATGGTTCTGAGCACACTAGGGCCAGAGTTTCATGGGATACTATCACTTTACCTTTCTCGCAGGGAGGACTTGGGGTTCTTGATCCGGAGATGCAGAGCAGAGCCCTTTTAGTCAAACTTCTTGTTAGAGATTTGACTCCAGGAGATCAGCCATGGAAGCAGTTCCTACTGCATGGGATTCACCAATGCACCCCTAGAGTACCAGGTCAGTGGGCAAGTAGAGTCAGTTGGATCTTCCTGACGGACCAGCATTCTCAACCTTCCTCACCACTTGTGAAAAGGCTTATTCAGATATGGGATCATTTTCGACAGCACCTCATCAGAGCAGTTCCCTCCTCCAGAGAGGAAATTGCCCAACACCCACTTTACCATAACCCCCTGGTTCGGTACCAGGGATCTTCCCCTGGTACAGAACTTAGGACTCCCTTGGTCAGATGGCATGCTCACGGGGTTGTGAAAGTCGGAGATTGGTTAAGGGGAGGTGTGGAGATGTCAGAGGAGGTGATCAGAGATAGACATGGGCCACTTGGACAAATTGCTGCCACCAGATTACTGATCATGAGAGCTATTCCTTAGGAGTGGAGGGATATACTTACAGATCCAGCCTATGTTCATCCCATTTCTACTTGGTCAGGTTGTTTTAGTGAGGCTGGGCTATGCATTGGAGTTCGCTTAGGACCGGCACCATTTATTTATTTTGAGACGGACTCCTCTCACAGATTGTATTCCACTCAGCCCCCCCTAGATCGACAGGAGCTTCTTTGGTAGAGACTCAGGGTCATTGGTTGCCTAGGTAAGGAATGGGCCACAGATCCTTCCAGGTTGACCATTGCAGAGGATACTAGATAGAGACTTTGGATTTTTCAGGGTCGACATCTTGCGGAGCTTGACTGGGACCCAGGTGAGTGGG
The DNA here is from genome assembly GCF_047967505.1 of Dipteris shenzhenensis. Lineage (NCBI taxonomy): Eukaryota > Viridiplantae > Streptophyta > Polypodiopsida > Gleicheniales > Dipteridaceae > Dipteris > Dipteris shenzhenensis. The sequence continues at coordinate 40,021,062 of NC_141628.1, read as the reverse complement.
CATGGCTTGCTCCGGTGGCAGGCGTTCGTCCTCTTTCATTTTCCCAGTACTCGACAAGGGCAGGTTACAGGCTTCAGCAGAGAGACTCTCATCACCTACCATCTGCCTCCCAGCATTGGCACACACAGGGACTTACTGCACAGCTCTTGCTGAGCTATTGGACCCACTTTTGGGGCATCAGTAGAGCCAGGAAAGTCTCCTACTTTCTTTGGCTCACTATACATAGGGGCATACCTATGGGTACTTGGCTTCAGCAGATGGGTAGACCCTCCTTGTGTATGCGTTGTCAGCTTGCAGAGGAATCTAGCAAGCATTTGGGTGGAGATAATCTTCACATTTCCTCGACGCTATCAACATCCGCCCTGCTGGTGCAGGGCGGATGCCCTCTTCGTAAGGATGAGGGTGATTTCCAAGATGTAGAGCACATCTGGTGGTGTTCTCATGATCTTTTGGAATGCAGTAGTATATAACTGCCGGACAAGTGGAAATGCATTCTGGAGCTTGAGCACAGTGGCGACAAGTCAGATTTCCATCCTCTGCTCTAATCAATCCCACATTACAAATATGTTTCATTCTCCCTTTCCATTGACTCTCATTTTGAAGATGCATTCTAGAGAAGTACGAACATTCGAGATTGATGCATCGTAGGTGCCCTGCACATCTACTGAAACGCACCACCCCATCAAAACAATCACTACTGCACGTCACATAGTCAATCCATGGATGGCAGTCATGCTTTCGTTCCATCCCATGCATGAAACTCTTCTTTCCATAGGGAGGTAGCTCAAAAGCAACATATCCATCATAGATCTTTGGAAACTCTACAACTTGCATGATATTTGCAACATTATGCAGAGCAGTATGCAAACTAGTGCTCAAAGGAAGCCCACGAATCAAGTCAAGAACTTACTATTCTTATTGTTGTCCTCATCTACATCTATATGCACTATGGAGGCAGATTCTTCTTTCAAAACTTGGCATCTCTTGCTGAATTCGGGATTCAGATGGTAGCCGTTCTCTCCATTGTGCAGCAGAACTGGTTCGAGCTTTATACCTTCAACATCCATTCCCAAAGGCTTTAGAGTCACAGGCGTATCTTGTAAGTCAAATGATTCACGCAAGGTGTCAAGAGAAATCTTTGTCGTGTCCTCCTTGAAACCAAGGTCATCTTTTGTTGAACTTCAGGGCCAAAAATGGTAATCTTTCTAGTGATCTTGTCAGCTAAAGTGATCGCAGCAGAAGTAGCACAATAGAGAAATGCATTGCAAGAAGGAGCTGGAGGAGCAGAGAACACAGTAGAAGTGGGACACGAGAGCAATAGAAGCATAATAAGAGCGCAATGTGTTGCAAGAAGAAGCTGGTAGACTGAAGTGAAGCTAGCCATAGATAGCTGTCATGAAAAGCAACTGGCCAAAGGTAGCTCTCATGACATGCAACTGCCCATAGCTCATGCCCATAGCTCACCAACTCCACAGAAGAATGATGTTAACGAGGATGATGGCCACGAAGAGTTACTCAGCCCACCATTCCATAAAACGGCCTGACAACCACGTCTCCATAGGGAGGTATATTCCAACGTGCATGTTATAAGTTAAAAACCAACGAGATGAAGAGGCCAATAAAATACGGAGTCAATAACTTAATCACTAACAAGTTAATAATTTAAAAGCTAATAAACCAATAAGTTAAAAGCTAATAAGTTAATAAGTTAATAAGTTAAAAGCTAATAGGTTGATAATTTAAAAGCTAATAAGTTAATAATTTAAAAGCTAATAAGTTAATAATTTAAAAGCCATGCAAAGTAAATAAGTTAATAATTTAAAAGCTAATAAGTAAACAATAAGTTTAATAAGTTTAATAAGTCTCAAAGCTATAAAATGTATCATTATGAACTTTATAACTTTATAATTTCGAGATCCGATGTCAAATAAATTTTTTTTTTTGCAAATCCGCCGTCGTCAAGATTTCCCTCTAGCGTTGATTCTCTGACACGGACAAGGCTATATTGTGAAAATAATTTCAAAGCCGGCGGCATAGTGAGACTCCCCAAATAATACATGCATAGGTTGAGGGGCCCTAGCTATTACTATTTCAATACCTGCTTTTAAGTTTCGAGGTATTGTTTGTTTTACATTTTGTAGAAATGTTGACCGATCAAAAGCGGGTCCTAGCAACAAGCGTGGGAGGCGGGGAGATAACAGGAAAGGGAAGAGGAAATGATGATCCTCTTGAGGTCAATGCCCCCATTCCTGATGTCAATTCTATGGGAGCAGAGGATATGGGAGACATGAGGTAGGGGCTTGGAGTGGGATCTGCAGCACAGCCTGATTCTGACCATGTGCCTTCTTTTGAAGAGTCCTCCTTACAGACTGTGCCATACATAGCTCAGCCGGAGCATTCCTCCTGGAGAAGGGGATTCTTTGTCTGAGAATTCACTTTATCTAGATAGGGGGGAGGACATTCTCCAAAAAACAAGAGTATTTTCTTGTTTTCGGTGTCCTCCAGTTCCTTTGTGAGGGCTTATCCCTTATGCCAAGGTGAGGGATGATGTGTTTGGATTGAAAGCCGCCTTCGGTAGAGAGAGTTATGTGAAGGAGAAGGGGGCTTTTATTGTTTCTCCTTGGACTTCTGGGCGAGAGGATTGCGATGTTGATGACGCTATCATGCAGGAATGGGACCCTATATGGGTTTCCATTAATGCAGAGTTTGAGGCAGAGCTTGTTGGGCAGCCTTTGTGGTAGGTTATGCCCAACAAAATGTTCTACGTTTGGGAGAGCAACCACAGGATTGCTGCATGGCAAGCAGTAATCAAAGAGCGGTTTTCACAGATGCGTGAGAAGCATTGCAGAGTCCTTTGCACAGTCATTGATCCTACACATGTTAGTGAGATTCCTATGCTATCCACCTTATAGAGGATGAACTTGTAAGAACTATTTTCCTTTTTCTTAGAAACATTATTTGCTTTACTAAATAAAGTCAATTGCGTTCCTTTTAGTAGAAAGAGTATTTGATGGTTGATCGCTACTTTTGCAAGACGATAACTCAGGGTCGAAGTGAAAGATCATAGTGGTAGGGAGAGAAGCAAGCTAACACTAGGAATAGAAAGGAAAGATAACAAGCATAATGTGAATGAAATAGAAAGAAAATCAAAGCAATGGACAAGTACTCACATGATACCAAAGAGCTTGATGTTGACTGATGTGTTAGACAATAGATAAGCACAACACTATATAGTATGACATTAGACTCTAGAAAGCCATAGTGTATATGGGATAGCTCCCAATATGACACGTGGCATGTCTAGGACTCACTAGACTATAAAACACACCTAGACCACCTAGAACACTCATTTTAGACTCACTTTGGCTTCATATTCCAACACCCCCCCATGAAGACAAGGTGAGAGACTACTGGAATGGAACCAAGAACAGAACATGACAATGATAGTCATCAAACTGTGCACCCCATGTAACTTAGAGGCTAAAATTTGAGTGTGTTCAGAGGTTGATCCAAGCACTCTCATGGCTTGAGACTCGACATGCTCAGAGGCTCACGTTATAGCATGGCTACATGACCAGCTCATAGGTCTAGGAATACACCAACATCTTGGAACTCGGCCGAGCCTGATAACGAGACCTATCAAAGCCAATACATATGGCTCCCACAGTACATCCCCCCTTGGCTTCATAACAGAACATGTTAGAAAGCCCCACACCAAAATACGAAAACCAATACATCTTTTTAGGAGGACTATCCAAGGCAGAGGACCTTTAGACTCAATGAAAACCAAGCACTCAATACATATCATTTTAGGGGGACTACCTAGGGCAGAGGACCCTAAAATACATCAAGCTGTAGGAATAATAGAAGTAGATTAGAAACAAAAGTCCCGATCATCAGGTAAATAGACCTCTAAATATAGAGAGATCTCTAATGTCGGCAGTAAGAGCATGAGTCAGTGTCGAAGCATCATCTTCTTCTTCGTCTTCACTTGTTGCAGCCCCAACCAAGTTGACATGATCCTTGTGTTGTTGCTTGGCAAGCTTCTGGAAGCAGCAATCCTCGGTGTGACCAAGCTTCCACAATGATTGCATTTGAAAGGCTTGAATTCGCCTTTGCCTTTACCCTTGGAGTACAGTACAGTGGAGTCCGAAGTGTCTACATACTGTCTGTCATGATCAATAAGAATAGCAGCCATATCATGATAACCCATTTGTGTCACACGCAATGCTGGTATGATCTCCTGGTACTTAGAATTTTCCTCAATGCTCGAGAGGAGCACAACAACTTGATCATCTTCCCCCACAGAGGCTGCCAAACTAGCAAGCTGAGTGACAAGGGATTCCATATGATTCAAGTGAGCAAGAAGAGAGTCTTCATGCTTCATTTGCAGCTTGAAGAATTCCTAGCTGAGGAATACCTTTGAATTGATGATTTTGTTGCCGAACAATTCTTCAAACTTATCCCATAAGTCGTGAGCAGTGGAATCAAAATCAAAATGATGAATAACGTCATCACCCAACCCCAAACCAATCAGAGATAGAGCTTTGTCATTCAGATTCTCCCACTATGCAATTTTCTTTTCATCTGATTGTGGCTTTTTCTCCTTTCCACGCACAACATTCCACACTCCATCTTTCATAAGTACAAGACGCATCTTTGTTTGCCATGTAGGCAAATGCTTACCATTAAATTTCTCAAACGAAATGGTAGTTGATTTGGAAGACTCCATGGCTGGAATTGAGTAGAAATGCAAGTGTAACTAAGATCACCTTGATAAGTTCTTCATGAGCTGGAGCAAGTTTGGAACTTCTGCATGGCAGACAGAAGTACAAGGACAGCAGCTCCAAGAGAATGACGCGCAGAATATGGGCAGCAACTTGTGGGCAGCAGCTCCAACAGAATGCCGGGCAGAAGGAGCAAATGGTGGGCTGGAGTAGAGGTCAACGATGAAGAGGATGGACAGCTCCACGTTGAGCTGACTGCATCATGCTTGGGCTATCAAATCATTGAGCTCCAAAACAAAATTCCCGCGTTAAAACAAATTTCGTCACTTCTTGCAAGGGCTATAACTTTTCACAGAAAACTCGGATTGCAATTACGTAAAAACAAAATTTGTAGTACTCAAGGTCCTTTGAAGACACAAAGCCGTGATTCTGCTTCTAGATCCAGATAGAAGCGTCACATCGTCCGCAGGTCACAAAAAGATGTAGCTGAAGGAAGGAGAAGAGAGGTGGCAGATCATGGCGTGGAGAAGAGAGCTCAAGGAAGGAGAGAAGAGGGCAGCCTTCCAAGGAGGAGGAGGTAGAGTAGCTTCATTGGACTCCCTCACCTCAACCTCTTAAAAGGGAAAGGGAAAGAGAGAGCAGGGCTAGGAACATGGCTCTGATACCACATGAAAGATCATAGTGGTAGGGAGAGAAGCAAGCTAACACTAGGAATGGAAATGAAAGATAACAAGCATAGTGGAAATGAAATGGAAAGAAAATCAAAGCAATGGACAAGTACTCACATGATACCAAAGAACTTGATGTTGACTTGTGTTAGACAATAGACAAGTACAACACTATATAGTGTGACACTAGACTCTAGAAAGCCATAGTGTATGTGGGATAACTCCCAATATGACACATGGCATGTCTAGGACTCACTAGACTATCACACCTAGACCACCTAGAACACTCATTTTAGACTCACTTTGGCTTCATATTGTAACACGAAGGACAGTGATAGAATGCTATACCTTCATACAGCAATTCTCTATTCTGTTTGCTCTCTTCAGGGCCAGCCATCAAGGTTCAAACATCGTACAAGTTAGGCAAGAGATGGTGGGTTACTAGGCAAGGTTTGCCTACAGATGGCAGTAGGAGAAAAGAGAGATGTAAAAGATTTGCTTGAGATTGGCTAGGAGCAAGAAGGTAGAGCTGTAGCCGATTCTCTAGGAAGAGCGTGGGCTGAGAGAGCAATCATTTGCAACCAAGATGAGGCGAATTGGTCAAGTATAAACCAACTTATAGGCATGGAAGGATGGTTGAAATAAAGGCCGGATTGGGCTGAGCAACGTGTGTCAAAAAGTGATGCCATGCATGGATTGTGTATTGGACCTAGGCTATATGAAAAGGGTATGGCATGCAAGCCACTACTTTCCCCTCCTTTTAGAACTTTTATAAAAGGGATGGTGTCCTCGAAAAGTACTTTTAGAAAGTACCTTTCTAACTCAAACTTTGCTTTGCAGAAAGTAAAACTTGCTTTTTGCAAAGGAAAGCAAACTTTGCTTTGCAAAAAATAAAGTAAAGAACTTTTAGTTCTAAAGGCATACTATTTTAGAAAGTATAACCACATACACGCATGCATGTGAACACTTGTCCATTCTAGAACTCATGTGGAAGTCTAGCTTTAGTTTGCATGTCTTTCCACGCATGCATGCACACACAATGCTTGCATGACACACAACTAAAGTGAAAAGTAGAGACTTTTAGGAGTTTCCACTAGTAAGGTTACTTTGCAAGGCATGCAAGCCCAGAGAGTAGTGCATGTCACACATGCATCAGCCTTCATGTCACGTATTCTAACTTTACTTTTCAGAAAGTAAACCTGCATGCAGCCTCGTCGAGAGAACCACAAACAGCCTTGAAGCATCTAGGCTCCAAAGCAAGCTGCTTTGCAGCACTTTTCCAGCCCACACACAGCCCAGAATAGATCTGTGACTATTCCAGGCTGCTCCACGCCTTCCACAACCAGCCATGTACAGCCCAGTCAGCCTTAGGACAGCACCGCGCATGTTCTAGGCTGCTGTAAGGCCAGAAACGAGCCTCAAATCATCATCTCCGCACAATTTCTTCTGGCAATTCATCTTGCCTTCCTAGAATTCATTTCTTGCAAAACACCATTTCAGATATTACTTGCTGCAATTTCTCTCACTGCTTGTTTCTCAACTTGTTGCAACCCTCACAATGCGTAACAACTTGCATGCACAGCCTGAGGGAGCAAAAAAAAAATTTCAAATAGCTCGTATTCAATCGTGCATCCATATCTCAGCAAAGCATACACAAAAAACACGAATCTCAAGCACAACGAACTCTCTTCTCCTTCCTCTAGCAGGGACGTGTGCATCCTTTATCAGGATAAGCACTCCCAAGGGAAGTTACGATTTCACTCATAGCATTAGGGCTCTACAGAGTCCAAAGCAAGCCCTGATACAAAATGGAACAACCCCTAACCAGGTCAGGTAAGCCCTAAACCCCGGTAAGGTACAACTTCAAGTCAAAGTCCAGTCAAACAATGGGAATCTCCCGCAAATAACCCATAAGGGTTGGAGCTAGAAGCTCACCTCTCAGCCGTAGGCTCAATACGTTGAGCCACCCCCGAGCGAGAGGTCTAGACCACCACAGAGAGCCATCCAGCCTCAAAGTTCAGACATGCATCCATATCACATGTCTTTTCCTCTAAATGCTGCTCTCAGGCCAGCAAGTCTATGTCCAGAGAAGCACACTCCTCGGACCCTTGATAATGAGCCCCTGACCTACACTTATAGACCAGGTCCCAGCTATCTTTAGCTATGAGCCAATACTTTAGTACGCATGCATAGCGGTAGAGCCAACAAATCTGTAGAGAGTGTGAGCTTGAGCTACAACAACCTTGAGACCACAACGTCTAGTCAGTGCACTAGATGTGCTAACAATCAGTCGCATTTGGGAGGCAATTCTCTAGGAGGTCTACTACAGGTGATATCAATGTTTTATCCGAGCTACATGTATATTTTGCTCTTGTGTCAAGTTTTAGGACCAGAGAATGACTAGCTGATATCAATACCAACTAGATCCCCAACACTTCTTCTATGGTGATATCCCCCAATATATGGATTTGTGTAATATATTCTACTACTGGATACAAATGTACAATACGAGGGTTCAAAGCATGCATTGTTGGTATATGTTTGCAAACAAAGCAAGCTATGGAGCCCTACTTGTAGTTGGTCCACCTCCCCTATATGACAATAATAGCTTGAAATCTTTTATTATCTTGACGGCCATAACAAGCAACCATGATGTTCTCTTAAAGAAGTTTGACAACTCAAAACACACCCTTTCAACAATCTGACCTTATGCAATTGGCATGACAGTGCCACGGATATTCGACTCATGCACGCTCTTCCACCCCTAGGAATACCAGCCCCTCCCTTTGATGGGCATAGGCTACAAGAAGAATTGAGTGAGTGTCGGAGTGGCGCCATTGCCTATGCCTATGATGATAACATGTTATAGTGGAATGATTGGCACCATTGCGTATGCCTATGATAATAATGTGTTGTAGTGGATTGATTGGCAGTTTTAAAACCAATCCCATATCTCCTCCTAGGTATGAATACTTTTGATCATTTATCCAAGCTCTACTTGCACTAGAAATGTGCACAACGTAATTATCACCCTTCGGAGGCATAATCCCTAGAAGTGCAATGTAGCTATGGGTATTTTCTTCTAAGGTAATGTCTAAGGGGTGGTTGGATCACTTCCAAAGGTGTTACCGGAGGCCTAAGGCCCACTAATGTGAGAAGCTAGGAGTGGGTGGTGTGTGGACCTACGACACTACACAACACTGTACAAGGATCATGTGTGATGATACAGGGGTACTAGGAAGTGCTATGCATCGGAACAGAAAGAACAAGCTCTAAAAGAAGACAAGGTAAGAACAACGCTCATGATAAACAACGTAGGGAAACAAAAGATATACAGGGGACAATGCGAACCAAATGTCTATCATAGAATGAAAATGGAACCAAGTACACTAATCCACCTAGAAGATGGAGCAGAGATCACTCATCCATAGCAATACAACACGCGAGCTCGTAGCTTCAACCTCTCTCTTCTCTATCCCTCTCAAACCCCGTACAATCAATGAATGAATTGCATCCCCATCATCCCTCATCTCCCTCTTCACCCTCGCCTTCCCTTGGCTAGAAATCTCATCCCGCCAATCATCTCTTCATGTCTTCTGCAACAGCCCACTTCTACCATTGGTGCACAGAACTACTCCATGTGTACCACCTGTGTCTCTGACAAGGAGCTTGACCAGTGACAGCCAAATGTGTTCTCTCATAACTCTTGCATGTGGAGGATAGTATCCATGTGCATACTCTCTGCAAATTCACAAACTTGGGCATGGGACCCATGGTGGGTCAGGACAGTCGTGTACCACACCAAGTCCTGGTCATGTACCACACCAAGTCCCGGTCACGTACCACACCAAGTCCCGGTCATGTGCCATACCAAGTCGCGGTCATAATTAACTACACAGAATGTCACAGGCTTGTAGGAAGTACCTAGCAGTTTTGAGTTCAAGGCAAATATTAGATGCTACTTATGCCATTCTTGCTATTCACACTAGTATTGGTGTTGGCATGTTTAAACATGCATTCTTTCTATTCATACTAGTACTGGTGTTGGTATGTCTAAACAACCAAACTTTTTTCCTTTGCTCTCACCACCACAGCCTGAAAATGGTGCCCAACAACTACAAGCCAAGCTTATCATTGCTGGCAGTCGAGACCATGTGAGAATGGGTAATCGAAATAGCAAGGTTACCAAAGTGTTATTGTTCATAACCCTAGAATTAGGTTGCATGCCACTGTGTACTTGTCATGCCCATATGTTAAGGTGATGCACTAAGGATAGAGGATGAGTCCTTAAGAGTATTTATACTTTCCAGTTAATGCTCATGTGTGGTTTCGTAGAGGAGTCTCAGAGGCACTGAATTTGGGATTGCCCGCCATTGGCACAAAAGGTTTGGAGGGAGCTTTGAGGATAGTCCTCCCTGGGATTCAAGATGAGATGGTGGTGACTTAGGGAGTGGCGGCCTAGGTTACAGATAGAGCACCTGCTTGTGGGACGAGGACAGTCCAGGGAATTCATCATTTAGATTGGGAGATAGGCCTGGATACTGTCATAGATGGGAGTTGACAGTAGACATCATTGCTGGTGGTACATATGGAAGCTACGTGCAAGCAGCCAAAGAGTAGTAGACCACATCAACCTCGGAGACTCTGGCCAACATTTGGCTAGAGATATTCTTCCTCTAAGAGGTAGATCGGAGAGATTCTACGGAGATTGGGATCGCCTTAGGCACAAGAGGGAGGCTTTTCTCAATATATGGTTTTGTAGACACATACAATAATATGATTTTTTTTAATTTTCTTTTGCAAAAAGAGACTTCTATTAAGTATTAAAGAAAAACCGTTAGAGCAAGCTCCATACGGGATACATCATGCAATGCAGGAAAAGCTCAAGAGCCAAAAAGAAAGGATTGAGGCTGATAGTGCCATCTCAATCCGGTAGAAACCTCCGAGAAAAAGGCAGAACCTCTCCAAACTTGAAGAAATATAGTCCTTCTAGAAGAGGCTGCCCGTGAAGGGCCCTGCATGCTAGCCCATATGGCTATCAAAGTGTGAACCGTGTCAAACCAAATACCCGTGAACACCTGTAATGGGTGTATCTGGGTGCCATCCAAGGCCTCAATACAACTGGCTCTCCAAATGTGCCAAGAGGAAATGCTAGCCAAAATCTCCCAAGAGGTGTCCACTGAAACATGAGAAGCTCTAAAGGGAGTAAGTGGTACATCCTGTAGAGAGCAGGGCTCTATCACCTACCGGCGGACCGAGAGTGTCCAAGAAGAAGGCTCACCCTCATAAAACACCTGGGGCCCGGTAAGAGATAACCATGCAACCGAGCCCCAAGTCATGAAGAAAGGGGAAGTGTGAAAGATATTGAGTATACAATAATATGATGGTGTGGGATAGACTAGGACTTAGTTTACTTTGGTGTGTCGGACTTGGGTACTATATATACCAAGTATTTGTACTTCATTTTCCTTGAGCGTTCTATTGGAGTTTCTGTGTGACCACTTCTTGTTCACTTGTATTCACAACCTTTCTCTGTTTGTTCCTTTGTGTGATATCAGAGCCACACTCACTAGCACTCGGTTCCAGCCTTGCTTCCCATCACCAAGCAAGTTCTGTGACGTCTTTGCTTCCATCCTACTCCGGTCTCATGTCGACGCTCTGCTCCAGCCTGTTCGTGTGGATTTTTCTCTCGATCGTGCACTTGCTATGGCCATAGGTTTCATTGTCCTACAACTTCTCTTTGGCGTACAACATTTCTTTGTCGTACATCTTTTCTAGCTTCTGGCGTATAGGTGCATTTGGGGATTTTTTTGTGAGCCCACAGGCACACGTTTGTACTTGAGGTGCATTTTGTTAGTTGATTGCTGAGCAATTAGTTCCACTTTAAACTCATTGATCCCATACGTGCAGTGATTGCACAGAGCAGTTAGAGGTTTTTCTTATTCAATTGCATTAAACTTTGCAGGTGCACTTGCAGTCAGTGTTGCTTTTGCAGTCAGGATGTCTCAAAATGAGAGCTTTGGTATTATGATGACCGAGGTTGATAAGTTGGAAGAATCCAACTATGCCTTGTGGTCATTCATGCTCAATAACATTTTGGTTTGCAAGAACTTATGGGATATTGGGAGTGGTGATGAGACTAGGCCTATTGCATCTAGCACTACTAGCTCATCCTCTACCACCACTTCTACTACTTCTACCACATGTTCTACTACTTCTGCCACTCCATCTCTAGCACTTTTTGAGGAGCAAAAGAAGTTTGATTGTAGAAATGTCCACGCTTTATTCTTGATTGCCTCGTCAATGAAGAGGCACATTATGACAACCTTTAAGTCATGCAAAGATACAAAGGATGCGTGGGAAAGTTTTCAAACATATATCATGTCAAGAATGAGGCAAGGGTCATTGCATTGACCAATAAGCTCAAGGAGAAAAAGATGCAAGAAGGTCAGACAATCACAGAGCACATTACAAAGATCACTGATATCAGAGATTAGCTAGCAAGTGTTGATGAGGAAATAGATGACAAGAAATTAGTCTTTATCACTCTCAACAGCTTGGCTCTCTCTAATGGCACATTTGTTACCTCTTTAACCATTATGCTTAGGGATGTCCCTCTCTCGTTTGGTGAGATTGGGTTGTTGTTACAGGAAGAGGAGAGGAGAGGACCTCCAATTTTGCCTATTCTTCTCATCAAGGTGAGCAAGCACTTGCCACCCAAGGAAAGGGAAAATTTCAGCAAAAGGAAGGTCATTTTCAGAAAAAGAACAGCCATACATATCAACCCAAGAATGAGGGGAATGCAAGTACAAATCAAGGTCCTAAGATGAAGAAGGGCAAATGCAATTATTGTAAACAACCAGGTCATTATATTGCAGAGTGTCATAAAAGGATTGCTAATCAAAAGAAAAGGCAGTGTACAAGCAGTAATTTTGTTGCACCAGCTGAAAATGCAAATGCCCCACCACAGGCAAACTTTGCACAAGAGGACAAAGATTTTGTGTTTGCTGCAGTTCAGGACAGCTTTGATGCATGGGAGCATTCTAGTGCACATGCTAATTATGCATGGGGGGATTCTAGTGCACATGCTAATTCTATTGATGCTTCTTTTGCTGCCATTGATAAATGGTATTTGGATAATGATGCTACGAAGCACATGATTCCTAGAAAAGAGTGGTTTGAGGAAATCTCATCAGTTTATGGAAGACAGGTCACATGTACAAGTGATGCATCACAGGACATCATAGGAGTGGGAGATATTCCCATCCTTTTGGATTCAAGAAAGAAAAAATACATCCGTGATGTTTGGTATGTCCCAGATTTGAGAAAGAATTTAATTTCAGTTTCTTCTATTGCCCATGATCAATACATGCTTGTTGAGTTTCAAGATGATCAATGCAGGATCAAGGATCCCAAGAAAGGGTATGAAATTGTGGCAACAAGTACTTATGAAGGGCTATAAAAGCTTGATGCTCAGCCCTATGTACAACAAGCTTTGGTTGTCTAATTTTCTTCTCCCAGTGATTTATGGCATGCCAGGTTTGGCCATGTTCATCATAGGGCATTGGCCTACTTGCACAACAATGAAATGGTTCATAGAATGCTAAACTTACAGCAGCCAGATAATGAAGTGTGTGAAGGGTGTGCTCTTGGCAAATTGCACCATCATAGAGGGGCAAGGTAATTTGTTACCTTCATTGATGACTATTCTAGATTCACATGGCTCTTCCTCATGAAGACTAAAGCTGAAGTGTTTTATTGGTTCAAACAATTCAAAGCCTTGGCTGAGAACCAAACCAATTCCAGGATAAAAACATTTTGTTCATACAATAGGGGAGAGTACACATCAAATGCCTTTGAAGGGTATTTCAAGGTATGGATCAAAAAGCACAAGACCATGCCATACACATCGTAACACAATACCTGCGTGAAAGAAATATCCAAGCCGACCTGGCAGCCCAAATACCTGACAGGCACACCCCTCTGAACCCAAGTGAATCCTATGTCAAGCCCCCAAACTGGAGTGTCCTCATCACTGATCCAAAAGCCATTGGATTTATGCCAATTATCTGCGCCGCTGCCGCCAAGCAAAATAAATCCAATGTTGTCCTGAAAGAACTGAGCGTCTGTGGAGTGGCATCCAAGTAAACTGCTGTGTCATCTGCCAACTCACCGTCGAGTAACTCCTCTTCCCTTCTAATGGAAGTCTTAGCCCAAAGATGTCAGCTTGAGATCTAACATAGATACTCATAGCTTCGGCCACGAACAAAAAAAGGGAAGGAGCAAGGGGGCATCCCAGACGGACTGATCTGGAAATCTGAAATCTCTCACCCCTTCCCACCAAAAAATACCTGGCTATGGGCTGATCTGTACAAAGAGGAAACACCTCTGATCCAAGCATCAGTAAAGCCAAAACGTAGAAGGGTGCCCTCCAAAAAACCCCAATCTACTCTGTCATAAGCTCTCTCAAAATCCAAAAGTAGAATGACTAGATTCTGGCCGCTTTGCATGGCCCACTCTGAGGCTTCCCAGAAAGCTTCTGCCATGCACAAATCCCGTTTGAGTGTCATGAATAAGATCTGGGAGAAGGGGCTGCAATCGGAGGCTGATTGCCTTAGCCAGAATCTTGAAACGAGTCCCCAGAAGTGTGATAGGCCTCCACTAGGACACTAGATTTCTGCAACCTCCTTTCGGGATAAGGTGGATGACACCTTCTGTAAGCGACCCGGGCATCTCACCAGAGTCCCAAATGCCCTACAGGCCTGAAGTAATGTAGTCTCCAATCATATCCCAGAATGCAATGAAAGAAGTGCACTTGCCTTGTGAAGGGCTGAAAGTGCAGTCCTGAACTCTATGTTCATGAAAGGTGCATCAAGCAAAACATGCATATCCGGTTTCACCAACAAAGGGATGCTCTGCCAAATAACCTGTCTAGCATCCTCTCTATCCCGTGTCTCACGATCAGCAGTAAGAAGCGAGGCATAAAAATTTGAAGCTATGTGCAAGACATCATCAAGATCTGTCTGTAAAATGCCATGTGAGTCAATAAACTGGGATACACTCTCGCTACTATGTCTAGGGCCAAGAGTAGAGAAAAAGTGTTTATTGACTCTGCCACCCATCTGAATCCAGAAGGACTCCCGTGCATGAAAGGCATACTCTGCTCTCTAATCAAGCAATACTTGCTGATGAGGCCTTGCTGCAGCAAGGCGCTCCTAAATCCAAGCATCTGAAGGCCATTTCTGCTCTTCCCTCTGCAAAGCTGCCAACTGTTACACCAAGAGAACAGGAGGGACTGTGGCAGAATAAGAAAGGCATCGTCCAACCAAGTATCTATGACACAATAGTGAAAAAGGAAGGCATCCCAAGCTGCTCTCTCCAAAGAGTGAAGTCCTCCTTCCCCTTTTTTGTCTGACGGTAACTCAACCATGTTAAAGTCACCTCCAATCACCCATGAATCCACAATGGGGGCCCAAGAGAGCAAATCCTTCCACATAATGACACGTTCCCCTCTAATGTTGGAGGCAAACAGGTTAAGGAAACCAACCTTACACCCTCCAATCAAGAGAATAATCCATTGAGCTCTAGAGGGAATAATGACTCCGTGTCCAACAACCAAGGGGAGAACCGACCGCGAAACTGAAATAGAAGTGCCCCCCCTGGTGCCCAAGGCAGGCGACCAAAAAGTATGACCACAAAGCAATTTGCAAGACGAGCAATCACTGGCATCCAACTTGTGTTCTTGGATAAAAAGGATATCAATAGCACCTCCAGTGACACCTGGATGAAGCTGATTCCGGATCAGCTGCCTACGCGAATGGTGTGGAACTCCGTCTAGGCCCTGTATGTTCCAGCTGACTATCCTCATCGACAGGAGGATGCTGGATGGAAAGACTTACACGACCTAGTAGAGGAGACCAGCTTCCCCTGGGCCGAAACACTCCTGCTGAGGGCAGGAAACACAACAAGTAAAAGGATTCCTAGACCTGCTGAGGGGGAGGCCCTGTCAAAAGGAATCCCAATGACCGGGACCCCTAAGGTGGAGGACACAAACAACTCCTCATCCATGAAAGTCGCCGAATCAGCCAGTGTTGAAAAAGAGTTTCTGAGAAGCAAGTCTAGCCGAGGAGTGCGAAGAAGACCTGCACTCGTGGAGGAAGGAGGAGAAGGACCTGCCAGGCCTCTATCAGTAGATAGGGAGCTGCGAGCTGAGGAGGCCTGCGGCTAGGATGAAGAAGGATCTGGAGTCCTCATCTGTGCACACACTCCCTCAACTGTGGCAAGAACAGTCTGAGGGGAAGAAGTATCGGTAGCCCCCTCGTGATCAGAAACCAAAATGACTGGGGCTGGTGCATCTGAAGGCCCCTCCTCATGTGGAACTGTAGTATCTAGAACTGCAGCAACATCCACCTCTAGAGTCTGGATGGCATCTGTCTGAACCGGATCAAAGGTCTCCTCCTGAGGTAAAGGAGCCACTCTGGCTGCTGTTCAACGTGGTACTGGGAGTAGGCTTTGGGCGCCCTCCTGCCCCTGGTGGTCCTGGGGTGCACGAAGCAGGGTGCCTTGCTGCTCCTGGTA
Organism: Dipteris shenzhenensis; assembly: GCF_047967505.1. NCBI lineage: Eukaryota > Viridiplantae > Streptophyta > Polypodiopsida > Gleicheniales > Dipteridaceae > Dipteris > Dipteris shenzhenensis. The sequence continues at coordinate 40,005,089 of NC_141628.1, read as the reverse complement.
GTCTTGGAGTGCGTGGTACAGGCTGCAGGGGAGGTGCAGACGGGGTAGTATGTGAAGGAGCCGCACCATAAGACCTCTTGGGTCTTTTTCTCTTCCTTGGGCAATCTCTAGCAAAGTGCCCAAGGGTCCTACAAATCCTGCACTAATCCTGTCTACCTGCAATCTCGATTCTCTGTCAAAAGAGAGAGCCAATTGGACGCTGAATCATGATGTGGTCATCTGAGATGTTAGGGTCAGAGACAATGACACTAACTCGAGGCACCCCGTCCACTCTGACTGCCTCTGCCGAGGAAGAAGCCAGCCAAGAAGGGGGGGAATCTCAGTGACCACTCCGAAAGTGGCTCCGATAGTAGCAAGAAGTCGATGGTAAACCTGAGAAAGACCAGGAAACCTAATGAACAGTGAGGAGGAGCAGGAAGGGGAGCGAGAGGGCGGGCAGCGAGGGTGAGGGGGAGGGAGAGAGAGGGAGAGGGGGCTGGCTGAGAGAGGGAGAGGGGGGGGGCAGCAGCTCATGGGGAGAGGAGCAGCTCGAGCTCAAAGTGCAATTTTGAGCTTCACATCAAATGCATTTTTGTTGGATATAGTACAGAAAGTAAAGGCTTTAGGCTCTATGATCCAATACTCATGAAGATAATAATCAGTTGAGATGTTGTATTTGCTGAAAATGAATGCATGCAGGCCACTAGTAAGGATTTGCCACCTTGTGATGATATTCCTTCGGATATAATTCAGTTTGAGGATGATGATATAGGTTCTCTAGAGGATACTCCTTCTTCCTCTCATACTTCAGCTAGTTTGCCACATGTTGAGGGTGATTCTCCCTCAAATGTTCCAGATGAGCAGCCAGCTAGTGAAGGAAAACAGCCCAATGTTTGGATACATTATCACCGTCGTGGGGTCAATCAACCCCAGGATACAACTCCAAGTGGTATAGCCAGTGGTACAGCTGAGAAATCCATTCCAAAATGGGCAAGGTTGACCCTTCAGGATGCAAAAGATCAGCCTACTTTGGGGAGAACGAGGGCAAGCACAAAAAGTGCTCATGGACAGGTCAATTTTGCATTGATGACCTCTGTTTGGAAGCTAACTTGAGCCTCAAAGGTTTGAGGATGCACAGGGACATCCTTCATGGCAGAAGGCCATGGAATCTGAAATTAGGTCCATTGAAAAGCATGCCACATGATTTGATTGATGAACCCATTGGTAAAAATATGGTGGGCGTCTTTCCTGATTGAAACGACTGCTGCTGCTCCCCGCTCCTCCTGCTGCCCCCCCCTCCACTCCCCTCCTTGCTGCCTCCTCCCTCCCCTCCCTCCCTACCTGCTGCCCCTTCCCTTCCCCTCTCCTCCCCTCCCCTTCCCGCACTGCTGCTGCGCTACCCCCCCTCCCGCACTGCTGCTGCACTACCCCCCCGCTGCTGCTCCTGTGCCCCCCCTGGTGCTACTGCTGCGCTGCCCCCCACGCTGCTGTTGCGCTCCCCCCCCCTCTCCCCCGCTCTGCTGCTATGCTGCCCCCCCCCCCCCCCCCCCCCGGGCGCTGCTGCCTACGCTGCCCCCCCACTGCTGCTCCCATGCCCCCCCCCCCGCGCTGCTGCTACTTGCACCTCCCCCCCCCCCCCTTCCCTCTCCTCCTCTCCCCCCCTCCCTCTCTCCTCTTCACACCCCTGCTGTCCCTTTCCCTTCTCTCCCTTGCTACCCTCCCTCTCCCCCCTTCCAACTCCCCCCTTCTTCAACCTCCCTCCTCCTTCAACCTATCCCCTACTTCTTCTGACTTGCTCTCTCTCCTCTCTCCCTCCTTCCTTCACCCTCTCCCTTCAGGTGTACCCCCGTTTTTTGGGGGTCTCTTGGGCATTAGGAAAGTGGACGGAGTTTTTTTTTTGTGTGTTTGAGTCGGCCTTGGGCACCCATTCAGTCAATCCGTTACCGCACACACCGGCTGCGAGAACCGTCACATTTTCAAAAGACCAGTTGTAGCAGTTGCAAAAGGACTTGGAGCATGAGTGTTCCACGACTCTCTTCGCACACATCTTTGGTTCACACCCCTCCAGATCACAGGCTAGAGATTGGATGCTTGCGGCGCTTCCCCAAGAGCTCGCCCCCCCACCTTAAGGATGTTTGTTTGTTGGGACGAGGTTTCTTTCAGGTGTGCCTAGACTCCTCGGATGTCACGAGAGACTTGCTACAGCCAGGTTTCTATTTCTAGGCTACAGGAGGATTTTTTTGTTTCCCTTTCAACTGGGCTTTGACCCAGTTGAAGAGGACAAGCAGGGAGTTTATGTTTTCATCAGGTTCCCTAGTCTCCCCTCAGTTTATCACCGGCTTGTTTCAGTTATTGGCAAGAGGTTTGGTGTGGTAGCAGAGATCCCCCCTCTTCCTAGCTAGCCCTCTTCGGCTGCTGAGGCGGTCAGGATGGATGGGGTACCCAGGGTTAGGGTCATGGTCCAAGACCCTAATATTTCAAATGACCACATCATGCTATAGCGACCCGATGAGTCTTTCTTTCCGCCAGAGATTTGAGGTTGCAGGTCGGCAGGACCAGTGCACGATTTGCAGATCCTCGGGGCACTTCGCCAGAGATTGCCCAAAGAAGAAAAAGAGGCCTAAAAAGCAACCAGCTCGTACTAGCTTATGACAGAGAGTAGGAGCAGGACCTACCGCTCCACAGGCACCGCCTCAGACACAAGCTCCCCCCCTCCTAGGGCTACTCGAGTCCCTCCTGCACCCCGCACCACCTCTGGCCCACGATGGGATCCGATCGCGGTTAGGCCCTCTACTTCAGATCATACCTCCACCGCTTCGGAGGCTACCCCCTTGGAGCCTATGGAGGCTAACGCAATGGAGCCTAGTGTTCAGGAGCCTTCTTCCACTCCACCCCAGGATCAGGATGTACCTCCCTCAGCAGCCCAGGTTGTTGGCACCTCGTCTGCAACACTTCTTCATCAGGACCCAGTACAGGTGCCTCCTTCCGTGGATAGATGGAAGGGGGTCTTACATTCTCTCCCTGCTTCGGTAGGAATCCTTTGGACCCCCTCCCCAGGATTGGCTCAGCTGAACTTCTTTTCCGCTCTAGAGGACCTCTCTGACCTCCCAGATGATGATTTTGTACCTTCCACTTTCGGAGAGCCACTTATCAGCATCCCTTTTGAGAGATCTTTCTCTCTCTCACCTGTGGACTTTCCTCCCCTTGGACCTTGTGTGTATGGCAGGAAGTCAGCTATGGTGGAGGGTTCTTTTTCCGCCACCAGGTCAGGTAAGGTATTCCAACCCGCTTCCTCCCGCCGATGAGGATAGCCAGTTGGAATATACAGGGATTGGGTGGTTTCCCTCATTGCCGTCGCAGACAGCTGATTAGGAATCAGCTCCATCCAAGTGTTTCAGGTGGTTCCTTAGACATTCTTTTTCTTCAAGAACACAAACTAGATGTCAAAGATTGCTCCAAGTCAGGTAAGCTGCTTTAGGGCCAGACTTTTTGGCTTCCTGCCTTGGGAACCAGAGGAGGTACATGCATACCAGTTTTAGATTCTATTCTCCCTCTGGTCATTGGACACGGTACCATCACCCCCTCCAGGGCCCAGTGGGTTTTACTTTTGATTGACGAACATAAGGTTGGTTTCCTCAACCTCTATGCTCCGAACAACAGAGGGGACCGTGTTCTGTTTTGGAAAGAGTTACTCTCGTGGCTGACATTGCAAATTTGTGGATTATAAGAGGTGACTTCAACATGGTTGAGGCACCATCTGATAAGCGAGGGGGCAGAGAAGGTGGTATTCATTCCCTCGAGAGAGCAGCTTGGCATGCCTTCTTGTTCAGGTTCAGTGGCAGAGATGTTTGGTCAGATGATGCATTTCATATTCAGTCTCACTCACTTTTGTTTTCGTGGTCGAACCGTAGGGTGTAGATCCCTATCCATGCTCGGATTGACAGATTCTATGTGGATGACTAGGCTCTTGATAGAGGGGGGACAGTTTGCATTGCACCTAGTGTTTCCACTTCCGACCATTTTCCAGTAGTTTTGTCTATCTCAGAGCTCCATCTGAGAGGACGGTCTCATAGTATCAGGATCCCCGATGCCTTATACACATATGAGACTCTCACAGAGGCAATCTTGGAGATCTGGGTTTCTCACATGCAGGGGGGGGTGGCCGGTCCTTCACATGTGGCCACAGCACTTGCCAGTATCAACGAATTTTATCACTCTGTTGCTAGTGCTCGGCGAGGTGAGGTACTCAGGCAGGAGATTGGTATCCGTCGGCAATTGGCAGCCTTGTAGAGGGAGGAGCAGAGACGACCATCAGATGCTTGGATACAGGAGCGCCTTGCTGCGGCAAGGGCTCACTTGCAGGCATTGCTTGATCAGAGAGCAGATTATGCCTTCCATGCACGGGAATCCTTTTGGATACAGATGGGAGGGAGGATCAATAAACACTTTTTCTCTACACTTGGTCCCAGACATAGTAGAGAGAGTGTCAGGAAGCTTAATAACTCTGACGGCGTTTTGCAGTCTCATATTGTCATGCACTTAGCGACAGCTTTCTATGCCCCTTCTTTCTACAGATCCTTACACACAGGCTAGAGATGTGGCTAGAGATAAAATTTGGCAGAGTTTACTTGTGTTGGTCACACTAGAGATGATATGCTCACTTCATGCATGCTTTACCAACATAGAGTTCAGGACTTCTCTCTCTGCCCTTCATAAGGGCAAGTGCCCTGGTTCCGATGGTCTTACTCCATCTTTTTTTACACCTTTTTGGGATATGATAGGTGATCATATTACTTCAGCCCTGCAGGGCATTTGGGACTCCGGACACACTGACGGAGGGACTCATACACCTTATCCCGAAAGGTGGCAATAGGAATTTTGTATCCCATTGGAGACCCGTCACTCTTTTGGGCAAACTATACAAAATCCTTGCCAAGGCGATCAGCATCCAATTGCAGCCCCTTCTTCCAGACCTCATCCATGATACTCAGACAGGCTTTGTGCATGGCAGGAACATATTTGATAATATCTTTTCCTTTTGGGAAGCCACAAAGTGGGCTATGCAGAGCGGGCAGACGCTGGCAGTTCTACTCTTGGACTTTGAGAAAGCCTATGACAGAGTAGATTGGGGTTTTCTTGAAAGCACTCTGCAAAAAGAGACTTCTATTAAGTATTAAAGAAAACCAATAGAGCAAGCTCCATACGGGAATATGGGAAACACCATGCAATGCATGAAAAGCTCGAGAGCCAGAAAGAAAGGATTGGGGCTGATAGTGCCATCTCAATCCGGTAGCAACCTCTGAGAAAAAGGGAGAACGCCTCCAAACTCCAAGAAATACCGTCCTCCTAGAAGAGGCTGCCCGTGAAGGGCTCTGCATGCTAGCCCATATGGCTATCAAAGTGTAAACCGTGTCACTCCAAATACCCGTGAACACCTGTGATGGGTGTATCTGGGTGTCATCCAAGGCCTCTGTGCATCTCGCTCTCCAAATGCGCCAAGAGGAAATGCTAGCCAAAATCTCCCAAGAGGTGTCCACTGAAACATGTGAAGCTCTGAAAGGAATATGTAGGTATTTCTTGAAGAGAGCAGGGGCTCTATCACCTGTCAGCGGATCGAGAATGCCCAAGAAGGCTCACCCTCATAAAACACCTGGGGCCCAGTAAGGGATAACCATGCGACCGAGCCAAAGTTCATGAAGAAAGGGGAAGTATGAAAAATGCTGAGTATCCGAGCAACTCCTTTCCAAACAGTTCTCGCTTGATTGCAGTCCCAAAGGCAATGCCGCACTGACTCCTCTGAAGAATGACAACGAGGGCAAGTGGGATCAGCCCCAAATCGTGATCTCCACAAATTCGCTGCAATCCCTCCATGAATAGAAAGCCAAAAGAGAAGAGTGGCCTTTCTATTTCTGAGGGATTTCCAGAGCCTCCTCCAAAAATTCCTACGCAAATCTGCAGTGATGAAGCAACTATCCCAATGGGGGGCTCTGCCAGCCTCTACTGCTCAGCTGAAATCTCCTAGCATTACCAACCGTGAAACAAAAGAAGGGAATCCCCCTCTCTCGATGCCCATGGTCTATCCACTCCCACTCTCCTGGGTCCCATTGCAAGCACCTGATAGGTGCACCTCCATATAACCACAACCTCCAGGATCCCAGGGCCAGAGCAGAGGGTCGGGGTCTAAGTACCACTGCAAGCCCGCTCCATGGTCCACAAAACCAGCAATCCTGACAGGTTGAAAGGCAACCTCTACAAGAATATCATCCGTGGATCTAGAGAGTATACCTCCATCCCCAACGTCAAAGACTAGAGCATCTTTCCTGAGATCTCGAAGAGCGATCACCTGTAGAGGAACTGCTATCCTCGAAAAAGCTCCCATCCAAGTGGTGGAAGTAATAGGCATCTCAACTGTCCATTCCACTGGGATGGCCGCATCTATCTGCTGAATCCTACGTGCTACCCCTCTGAGGTGACTCACGGACTGTAGCCTCTGATCCTCAGGTAGGTTGATAAAAGCCTTCCAAGTGCCTACTGTGCAGGCGGGGCCTCTCACCCATCTAGACCACTGCATATAATGAGAAGTGCCCAACGGTCTGCCATGCTCACAAAGTATACTATCGTTCCAAATGATCGACTGCCTATCAATCTCTTCTAGGGTAGAGGGCGGAACCCTTCGAAGAGTGTTCCTGAAGCTCCCCCAAGCTTTTAGGATGGCAGTCAGGAGAGGAGAGGCAGGAGACATGAGAGAGGCAGAAGTAAAAATCCAACGAGGGCTGTCCACCCAATCATCTCCCAAGGTAGGTGTGCAAGCCTAAATGCGTCCAAAAAAGAAATCCTTCCAAGGTTCCTGCCCAAGCATGAGTCCCCTCACCACCACCTTCCAAAGCAATGCCCTGCATTGCAAGTCCGGGTCAATGATATTAAGGCCCCTTCCCATGTAGGGAGAATAATGGTCTCCCACGCCACCCTCGCTGCAACATCTGCTGTGCCATCAAGTCCACTCCATAAAAAATTCGTGACTGGTCTAATGAGCTGAGTGATGCAATCCCTAGACCGGCACCAGCAAGATTACACAAACCAGGTGGTGGCCAAGAGAACCTGGTTCACTACCACAACTCTAGAGGCAAGGTCGAGTTTGGTTGAGCTCCAAAAAATGAGCTTTTTTCTTATACTTTCTAGTACTGGGGCAAACTGCTGTGCTGGAGAGATCCCAAACCTACCTAGCATCCCAAATATCTGACAAGAACACCCCTCTGAATCCAGGAAAAGCCAATGTCAACTCCCCAGCCTGGAGTGTCCTCATCACTGATCCAAAGGCCAAAGCATTTATGCCAGTTAATGTATGTCCCTGTAGCTGATCAAAAAATATCCATCCGGAAAGAATCAAGTGACTGCGAAGAGGCCTCAATAAAAATAGCAATGTCATCAGCCAACTCACAGTCAAGAAGCTCATGTTCCTATCTCAAGGGCAATCTCAACCCATAAAGCTCAGCCTGAGATCTAAGGAAGATACTCATAGCTTTTGCCACAAAAAGAAAGAGGAAGGGGACTAAAGGGCATCCCTAACGAACTGATCTGGAAATCTGAAACCTATCACCCTCAAAACCTGGCTGTGGGCTGATCTGTAAAGGGAGGCCACCCCTCTAATCCAAGCATCTGAAAATTGCTAGCCTCTGCCCGCTCTGCAAAGCCCACTCTGTGGCTTCCCAAAAGGAGAAGATATTATCAAATATGCTCCTGCCATGCACAAAGCATGTCTGAGTATCATGGATGAGGTCTGGAAGAAGGGTCTCTAATCTTTTGGGCACTCTATACAAAATCCTTGCCAAGGCGACTCTTCTACGATTTGGATTTTCCGATGCATGAATTAGAGGGGTGGCCTCCCTTTATAGATCATCCCATAGCCAGGTTTTGATTGGAGGGGTAAGGGGTGATAGGTTTTAGATTTCCAGATCAGTTTGTCAGGGATGCCCTTTAGCCCCCTTCCTCTTTCCTTTTGTGGCAGAAGCTATGAGTATCTTCCTTAGATCTCAGGCTGAGCTTTATGGGCTGAGATTTCCCTTGAGACAGGAGCAAGAGCTTCTTGACTGTGAGTTGGCTGATGACACTGCTATTTTTATTGAAGCCTCTTTGCAGTCACTTGATTCTTTCCAGACAGCCTTGGATATCTTTTGCTTAGCTGCAGGGGCACACATTAACTTGCATAAATCCTTTGAAGGGTCACGTAGACAAAAAAGGAGCACGTACAAGGTACAAGGGTCGATGAGAAATGCCGTCACGTCAACTAGGATAATAGAAAAGAAAGAGTACAAAGTACTTGTACCTAGACCTAGGACTAAGTGTCCTAGGTGTCACATAGGACGAAGTGTCCTATGTGGCCTAAAAGGCACTAACACTGCAAGGCACATACCATGGCCTATAGGGCATCACTAGAACCACTAAGAGATGGCCTACAAACCCCCCTCAATGGGCTGGGCTGAAGTTCTTTGAAAACGTCTTAGAATACCTAGTATTTTCTGGTCATGGTGGCACATGTTCATCCAAAAGAATATAGCCACCTATTAATGTACAAGGGATGTCAGATCATGTAACAAAGGGAACCAAGTGTAAAGCCTGTCGAAAGACTTCAAACTTAGGACGAGGAAGTGCCTTTGTAAACATATCCGCTATGTTGTCCTCTATCGGAAGATAGGACAACTCTATGTCTCCTGCTGACAACCACTCCCGAACATAATGATAATGAACTTCAATATGCTTGGTACGCGCATGAAACACTGGGTTACGTGCAATGGCCAAAGTACTCTGGCTGTCAGTGTGGACAATAGTGGAGGATGTCTGGCGAATACCAAGATCTGTAAGTAACTCTCGAAGCCAAACACACTCTACTGTAGCGGTGAAAGCTGCCCTGTACTTAGCCTCACATCTAGATGTGGCAACTGTTGGTTGCTTCTTGCTGAGCCAAGAGATACATGAATTGCCAAGCAAAAAACAATTGCTAGTATGTGACACTCTAGTGTCAGAACATCCTGCCCAGTCACTATTCGTGTAAGCATGCATGGTAAGTGAACCCTGATCACCATAGAAGAGGGCTAAATCCTAAGTGCCTCTGAGATATTGAAAGACTCTCTTCACTGCCTACCAATGCTGTGAACTTGGAATGTGCATGAATCTGCTGAGCTGAGATACTGCATACTGCAAGTTAGATCTGGTGTGACATAAATAAATAAGGCATCCAACAGCTTGCTGATAAAGAGTGATATCACATGGTGGGCTCCCATCATGAGCTGAGAATTTGAAGCTAGGGTCTACTGGAGTAGAGATTGGCTTGCAATCGTCGAACTAAAAACGATCAAGGAGCTGTCCAATTTACTTGGACTGTGGCATCATGATACCCCCCTCAACATGAGCAAACTGAATGCCCAAATAATAATGGAGCTGTCCCATGTCTGACATGTCAAAAACCTTGAAAGCTGCAATTTGCTGAGTATCTGGGCCTGTGATAAGCATATCATCCACGTATAAAATCAGCACTAAAAAATCAGATCCACTCCCACGGACATAAAGAGTGGGTTCTGTGGGACTATTTTGAAAACCAAGGGATAGTAAGTGTGCATGAATTCTGGCATACCATGCCCTGGGTGCCTGCTTCAAACCATAAAGGGCTTTTCTAAGCCTTGAAAGCTGCGATTTGCTGAGTATCTGGGCCGGTGATGAGCATATCATCCACATATAAAATCAGCACTAAAAAATCAGATCCACTCCCACAGACGTAAAGAGTGGGTTCTGTGGGACTATTCTGAAAACCAAGGGATAGTAAGTGTGCATGAATTTTGGCATACCATGCCCTGGGTGCCTGCTTCAAACCATAAAGGGCTTTTCTAAGCCAGCATACCTTATTTTCAGAATTAACAACCTCAAAGCCAGGAGGTTGCGTGACATATACTTATTCCTACAGATCCCCATGAAGAAAAGTAGTCTTGATGTCAAGTTGGTGCACTTGCCAATGATGATGGGCTGCAATGGCAATGACACATCTAATGGTAGTAATCCTAGATGTGGGAGTAAATGTCTCCTCAAAGTCAATGCCTTGTTGTTGGGCATACCCTTTTGCAACAAGACAGGCTTTGTATCGATCTATGCTGCCATCACATTTCCTTTTTAATTTGTAGACCCACCGGGAGGGAGATCTACTAATTCCCATGTGTCATTTTTAGCTATGGAATGTAACTCAGCTCTCATTGCATCCATCCACTCTTTGCTGTCAAAAGCATCTTTATGGCCCAGAGGCTCTTGATTGCAAGCTGTAGCAAGGAGTGCAAACTCAAGAAAGTGACCATGCTGTCTATTCCCTCATCTTGTTTGGGCAGCAAAAGGCTGATCTTGTTTGCTGTCCCTCAATGTATCAAGAAGCCATCTAAGAACTTGCCTTTGCTGTCTATTGACAGCTCTTTCTTCAATGACTGCATCATAGTGGGATCATTTTGTGCTGGAAGAGAAACCTGCAAATCAGCATGGGGTAGTGGCTGATTATTGCTTGGTAAAGGGCCTACAGGAGGCTCATGTTGCTGGTCAAAGTCCTCTTCTAAGGATGGCAGAGGTAACCAAGATTCAAAGGCATCAAACATGTCGACATCTGGCTTAGCTTTGCAGTCCACAAGAGGAGAAGCTGAATGTTCAGCAAAGATTACATCTCTACTGACAATAATCTTCTTAGTATTTGGTTGATATAACCGATACCCTCTCCTCTCCTGGCTGTAACCAATAAATATGCATTTGATTGCTTTATCATCAAGCTTATGTCTCAGCTGAGATGGTACATGAACATATGCAAGAGACCCAAAAACTCTCATGTGTGAAAGTGAAGGCTTCCCGCCTTTCCATGCTTCATAAGGTGTAACAGTCTTCAATGCCCGTGTAGGTGATCTATTCAGCACATAGTTGGCACACATCACTGCATCAAGTCAAAATTTATTGGGCAAACACTTGGCCTTAAGCATGCATTTGGCCATCTCCATTGTGGACCTGTTTTTCCTTTCAGAAACAGGATTCTGCTGAGGAGTGTAAGGAGTAGTGCATGAGTGAATAAGGCCCCGTGAAGAGAGAAATGCATCAAACTCCTTTGACATATACTCTCCCCCCCATCCTAGTTGACGTGATGGTGTTTCTCATCTCTAAAGGATTTTGCTGAGGAGTGTAAGGAGTAGTGCATGAGTGAATAATGCCCCGTGAAGAGAGAAATGCATCAAACTCCTTTGACATATACTCTCCCCCCCTATCTGTGTTTACGGTGACAAGCTTGCATCCTGATTCATTCTCAACCATATTCAGCCACCTCTGAAAGCATAAGAAAACTTCAAATTTGGCTTTTAAAGGTTATACCCAGCAATATCTTATGAAATCATCAATGAGAGTCATAATATATTTGTACCCCTCAATGGCATTTGTCCTCATTGGGCCACAGACATCACTGTGTACTAGCTGCAATTTCCTTTGTGAGAGTTTTGGACAATTCTTTTGTAAAGGAAATCGATGCATCTTACCCAAAAGACAACCCTCACACACATGTTTGAAAACTGTGTGAGTTTGAGGTACATCATTTGCCATCTACTGTGAATGTAGCTTTGCAAGAGCTCTATAATTAAGATGGCCCATTCTCTCATGCCAAAGATGAGTTTCAGCAAGCTGTGAATCTGAAATAGCAAATGCTGCTCCTCCCCGAGCACGTCCCTCCCCGTTCCTTGCTGTGAGTCTGAAATAGCAAATGCTGCTGTGAATCTGAAGTTTGACGATCACGAGCTGCTGCTCCTCCCCGTTCCCCTGCTGCTCCCCCTCCCTCAGCCCGTCCCTCCCTCTCTCCCCTCAGCCTGTCCCTCGCCCCCTCCCTGCTGCTCCGCCCCCTCCCCCTTCCTGCTGCTCCGCCCCCTCCCCTGGCCTGTCCCTCGTCCCCTCCCCCTGCCTTTCCGCCCCCTCTCCCTGCTTCCGCCCCCTCCCCCCTGCTGTTCCGCCCCCTCTCCCTGCTTCCGCCCCCTCTCCCTGCTTCCGCCCCCTCCCCCCTGCTGTTCCGCCCCCTCCCCCTGCCTTTCCGCCCCCTCCCCCTGCTTGCCCTTCGCCTGCCCCCAGCTGTTCCGCCCCCTCCCTGCTGTTCCGCCCCCTCCCTGCCTGCTCTCCCGCCCCCTCTCTTCCTCTCAGCCCTCTCCCTACCTCTCATCCTGCTCCCCCCCGCCTCCTCCCTGCTTCTCCGCCCCCTCCCCCCCCCCTCTCCTCCCCTTCCCTTCTCTCCTTCCTCTCCCTCTCCCTCTCCTTCTTCTCCACTCCCTCTCAGCCCTCCCCTCCAGCGCCCCCTCCCTCCCTCTCAGCTTGCCCCTTTCCCCTCTCAACCCCTCTCCTCCTTCCCTCCCCTTCCCCCCTGCTTCCTCCTTGCCTCCTTTCCCCTCCTTATGCCCCCTTTTCTCGCGCAGCTTTTTTGGAACGGAAGGAGCCTTTAATTTGTTAGAGTCGGCCTCCTCACCTTGATTGGCGATGGATAGCCCGTCAGCCAATCCTACTCCACCTCCACCGGCCGTGAAAACTATCACTTTCTCTAAAGAGGAGTTGCAGCAGCTCAAGTATCACAAACTTCCTCTAGACTTGTCGTCAAAATTGTCACGGGCGATGGCTTGCTATATTTCCACCCAGCCATTTCTCAGGGATAGTTGATTCGTCATATTACGTTATTATTCCTTAATACTTATCCATTAGACCCTCATTTCCCTAGATAGTTCTCCTTGCCAAATGTCAGCATTTTGGCCTCTCCACTTGGTGCACCTTTTTACCCCTCTCTTGGGGCACATTAAAACCCACTTGCCCCTTGGCATTATTGCACATTTAGGTGCACCTAGGCCTTAGCACTCAGAACTATCTAGTCAATGCCATTCCGCCCTCACCTAGGACCTTGGCAGTTACTTCTCTTGAACATTTCAATTACGCACATTAACTATTACAAAAGTTGGTCATCTAAGAGAAAATGCCCACCGATCTATCCGAGATCATGCTATCCCGGCTAGAGCATAACATTCCTTCCCTCTTCAAGCATCAGCGTCCTCGATGATGAAATCTGGGAACGCTCTCCGTAACTGGTATACGGATTCCCAGGTAGCTTCCGATAGAGGCTGACCATGCCATGCAACCAACACCGTGGGTATCTTCCGATTTCGTATTTGCATTGTTCCTCGGTCCAGGATTCTTGTTGGCTGGCGCCTTGCAATATCCTCTATCTCCTGAAACAAAACCACACCTTCGATTAGTGAGTCACATGTATGCAAAAATTTCTTTAAGCGCGAAACATGAAAAACCGGGTGCACCTTACACCCCTGTGGCAATTCTAATTTATAGGCTACACTGCCTATTCTTTTTAGAATTAACCACGGCCCACAATATCGAGGTGATAACTTAGCACACTCTCCTGAAGTCAACGACTTCGAGTACGAAGGAACTCTGAGAAAAACTTTTTCTCCTTCTTCAAATACTCTTATAGACTGATTTTCATCCGCATACACCTTGGCTCTATCCATAGCCTGGCGGATATTAGCTCTCGCAAGTGCTAGCATCTCCCGCATCTGAACTACAAAGTTCGCGGCACTAGGCACTTTCTGAGGTACTCCAACTATAGTTGGATTGGCTGGTCTATAACCATAGTTCAGCTCAAACGGACTGAACCCGGTAGATGAATGTTTCCTATCATTGTAGGCAAACTCCAACAATGGCAACCACTTGTCCCATGTATGTTGCCTCAATGACACATATGCCCTCAGCATATCCTCTAAAGTTTGGTTGACTCTCTCCGTCTGACCATCCGTCTCAGGATGATCCCCACTACTCATTCCTAACTCAGTCCTCAGTGTCTCAAATACCGCTGTCCAAAAGTGATCGGTAAATCTGACATCTCTGTCTGACACTATGGATCTAGGCAATCCATGCAGACGAAATATATGTCTAATGAACAAATCCGCCACTTGCGGGGCACTAATAGACTCTCTAGTTCGAATGAAGTGAGCCATCTTGGTTAGACGATCAACCACCACAAGGATAGAATTATATCCTCCTTGTGTTGCAGGTAGCCCTACAATAAAGTCCATGGAAATGCTCTCCCACTTACTTAGTGGTATTTCCAAGGGCTGTAAAAGTCCGGTTGGCTTCACCCGCTCGGCCTTACTTACCTGACACGAGAAACATCGTGTCACATATTCATGAATATGCTTTTTCATCTTTGGCCAAAAGAAATCTCACTTCACGAGATCATAGGTCTTCTCGACTCCTGGATATCCCGCACACGGGCTATCATGGCATTGTCGAATGACTCTCTGCCTGAGATCATTCTGACCAGGTACTACAACCTTGCCATTTCTAACTAGCATACCATCTCTTATGGTATATCTTGCATAAGTTTGGCCTTTTCTGGATGCCAGGTCATCCTTTTCATTTTCCCCGGGTTTTAACACATGAGCTTTAGGCCACAAGCTCTGGACAAACCACCTTTTGAGTTTCTCTGATCTCGATCATTAGAGCACTCTCTAATACCGCGAAACTCAGGTTGTGCATAATGCGAGACAACGCATCAGCAACCTTATTGTCTTTTCCTCTTCGGTACCGAATCGTTAGATTAAACTCCTGCATGAGCTCTGCCCACCTAGCTTGGCGGCCCCTCAAGTCAGGCTGTTTACAAAAATGTTTCAGAGTATCATGATCCACATCCACATAAAACTCTGAACCATACAAATAATGCCTCCATGTTTTCAAAGCATGGATAACTGCGTACAACTCCAATTCATGAGTTGGCCAATTCCTTTGAGAGGGAGAAAGCTTCTTGCTTTCAAAGGCTACTGGCCTTCCCTCTTGAAGGAGAACTGCTCCTACCGCAATGCCACTTGCATCGGTTTCTAGGAACAACGGTTTCTGGGGATCAACTATTTTTAACACCGGTCCTGAGACCACAGCTTGTTTTATGGCGTTAAAACTTTCCTGTTGATTCTGTCCCCAAATAAAAGGTACTTTATCTGAGGTCAGATTAGTCAATGGCGATACTATTCCGGAATATCCTTTGATATGCTTTCTATAAAACTGGACAAATCCCAAGAATGATCGCAACGCGGTCAGACTCTGAGGGATTGGCCAAGTTAGTATCGCAGCCACTTTCTTCGGATCCATTTCTATCCCCTGTGGAGTAATTATGAACCCTAAGTACTCAAGCCTAACCATATACAGTATAGTTTTCTTTTTATTCACGTAAAGACTGGCTTTCCTCAAAGTACTGAACACTATCCTTAAGTGTTCACGATGCTCAGTAACACTTTTACTGAATATCAAGATATCGTCAATAAAATGTACTACGAACTTTCCGATATACGGACGTAGTAAATCGTTCATAAGCATGACGAAGGTCGCTAGAGCATTGGTAAGTCCGAAGGGCATTACCAAAAACTCATAATGACCAAACCTGCTTCTAAAAGCGGTTTTATGCACATCCTTGGCTCTAATCCGGATCTGATGATAGCCGCACTTAAGATCTATCTTGCTGAAAATCACGGCTCCATGTAATGCATCTAGCAAATCATCAATCCGGGCCATCGGATACCTGTTCTTAACAGTGATATTATTCAATGCTCTGTAATCTATACAGAGGAGAAACCTATCATCCTTTTTCCTCTTTAATATCACTGGCGAAGCAAAAGGTGAGAAACTTGGTTGAATCTGCCCCAACTTGAGATATTCTTCCAGTTGCCTACGCACCTCCGCTTCTTCAGCAAAACTCATTCTATAGGGAGGTCTATTTACAGGTTCTGCCCCCGGGATCAGTTCAATCTTATGTTGAACTTTCCGCTCTGGAGGTAACCCATAAGATAGTTCATCCCTAAAACATTCAGAGAACTCCTCTGTTATAAGATTAGCCAGCTTGGCCATCTCACCACTTTGCGTAACATCAGTGCTAGCCGAAGACTCATCCACCGGCTCTACCGATGCTGTGCAAAGGAATAAAAACTCAACTTGAGCCTTTCTGATTTCCATCACGGAAACCAACGGTCCCTGAGGTATATCTTTTTCACCTCGTAAGACATAAAGCACATCATTCATCTTGAATTGATATACGTGCTTTTTCCAATCAATGGCTGGATTCTTCCTAGAATGCCACGCCATTCCCAGGGCTATATCTGCATGAGCAAGCTTGGTCATTTCAAAATCAAGCTTCTCAGCATAGTCCTGAATCCGAAGCTCCAACTGGGTAACCCTTTGGTCCCATACTTCAGTTGAACTTCCATCGGCCATCCTGACTGTATACGCATAGTCAGATGGACTTGTCTTTAGTTTCAGCCTCTTTACGAGCTTGGAGTTAATCACATTGTGAGTTGATGCCGAGTCAAACAACACAATGACATCATGACTGGCCACTCGCCCTTTCATTTTAATTAACTCCGTATCATTAAAGGCCGTATACCCCGTTGCTGCGGGCTTAGATAGGATGTTATCAGGTGCACTCGTCACTAACTTAGCAACAGATACACATAACAAACAAGGTACTAACCTCTGAGAAGGTCCCGCCAGTTGCATCTGCATATGTTCCGCATTGGGACTCTCCTGCATTTCTACGTCGCATTCAGATATTATCATATTAGCCATGCGACGGTCTTTATTCAGTGGACAATCCTTCCACTGATGTCGCTGAAGGCAGCCGAAGCACAATCCTTCTTTTCTAGCTTTCTCTTTCTGTTCAGGGGTCAACGAGGACTTTGACCAAGCCCGGGCTGCCATTGGAGTTATTTTCCTTTTCATCCCAACGGTGGTACTTGTCTTTACTGGTCCCTCAATCGGCTTCACCTGCTTGGTTTGGCCACTTGGCTGTGAGACACTTGTCTTTGAAACCCATTTCCTCGAAAATCCCCCTTTTTTTGGGTACTCATACTGAGTCCCTGCCTGCACAAATCCACCAGATCTGCCTCTGGCATCCTCATAGTTCAGGGCTACTGCTATAGATTCATCTAGTGTAGTCACATATTTAGCCCGAACTTCCATTTTGATCTTGTCGTTCAGTCCATAGATATAGTCCTTTAACTGAACCGACATAGGGAGAGGGTCTGTTATTTTCATGATACATTCCCTGAATTTGTCAGTGTACTCTGCCACTGACAGACTCCTCTGACGAAGATTTCTATAAGCATCCCAAGCTCGGGATTCTTCATCAGGTGGGAGAAAGTGTTTCTTGAATTCAGCTTTAAACCCTTCCCAGGTGGTTGGAGCAACTTGATCCTTCTGTTGCTTTATCCACCATCTGTCCGCTGCCTCAATAAACAGGTGTGTGGCCTCGCGGATTTTCTTTAGATCGGATCTAATCTCACAAATGGCGAAGGCTTCTTCCCACTTGTGTAGCCAAACCTCGATCACATTAGAGCTGCGCTCGGTCATCCGACCAGCATACTTCTCAGGTCTATAATTAGCAATATTGGGCACTTTGACCCTTGCGCGCTCTAAGGAATGTATACTGGGCTCTGGCTCTGCTGGAGCTTTGCCCTTATCAATCCTAGACGGTCTAGCCGACAAGGCTTGCACCATCTCCCTGATCTCATTTTGACCAGCATTCACTTGAAGCTGCTGGTTCATAATCTGCTGTAAAGCATCCTCTAATATCGAAATCCTACCAATCAAAGTAGGTGCTGCCTGATGTGACATCTGTTGTGTAGACTGTACTCTAGACTCACTAGGATTCACTCTTGAATTCTGTCCTTGTGCTTCCATAGGTTCACAGTGGAAGATGGGTTTTTTTTTAAAAAAAAATTAAACCCAAATAACCAATATATACACCCTTCACTGCTGTTCTGCTTTCCTGTTTTTTTTTTCTCTTCTACAGTGCAGAAATCACAGGACCATATGAAAACACAAAAAAAAACTGCACGGAAAGAAAGGGCCCCCTGATCTTTTCGACGATCCCGGCTGCTCCAGCTATTCGTAGGTACGACCCACTTGGCTCTTTGATGCAAATTCCATGATAGACAGTCTTGCAGGCTCACCACTATGCTTTGGAACGTATCTTCACAAAATGAGCCGGCTTTTTGTGCGTCTTGGTTTTGCACCACCCTTTTTCCCCATCCTTCGCAAGCGACTTTTAGTTTCCCACAGCCACGGCGTCTGGCCCTCCGTTGCCGGGTAACACGAAGGAAATGCTACGCAAAACAATCACCAGGTTGACGGGCAAAACGGAGACTCCTGCGACCAGCGATGAACTCTCTGAGAACAGGTTCCGATTACAGAAGGTTCCGCTACCCATTATCCTACGCCTTCACCTAATTCGTCGTAGATCGTGCACGTCGCTCAATCCCGTATCGCGTGCCTGCGCTTCATAGGCCACCTTGGATCTCCCTCGACGCTGGTCTGTTTATGCAGCCTTTAGAATCTAACTTCACCGCCTACGTGCCCGTTCTTATGCTCTACGACCTGCTGGTGTAGGTCCGCGTCAATCAATTTGACGCTCACGTCCCTTGATCTCTCCAGCTGCTATCCGTCACAAACCGACGGGTTCTACCCTTACCTTTGCTCTGATACCAAAATATCACAAACTTCCTCTAGACTCGTCGTCAAAATTGTCACGGGCGATGGCTTGCTATATTTCCACCCAGCCATTTCTCAGGGATAGTTGATTCGTCATATTACGTTATTATTCCTTAATACTTATCCATGAGACCCTCATTTCCCTAGATAGTTCTCCTTGCCAAATGTCAGCATTTTGGCCTCTCCACTTGGTGCACCTTTTTACCCCTCTCTTGGGGCACATTAAAACCCACTTGCCCCTTGGCATTATTGCACATTTAGGTGCACCTAGGCCTTAGCACTCAGAACTATCTAGTCAATGCCATTCCGCCCTCACCTAGGACCTTGGTAGTTACTTCTCTTGACCATTTCAATTACGCACATTAACTATTACAAAAGTTGGTCATCTAAGAGAAAATGCCCACCGATCTATCCGAGGTCATGCTATCCCGGCTAGAGCATAACATCAAGAAGGATGTAGAGATTGAATGCTCTACCACGTTGCTAGCACGCATCTTCGGGTCTCACCCCTCCAGATCCCAAGCCAGAGACTGGATGCTTGCGGCTCTCCCCCCAGACCTCACTCCTCGATTGTTAGATGTCCGTCTTCTAGGACGAGGTTTTTTCCAGGTTGTTTTTGACACTCCAGAGGTTGCGAGCACTGTGCTCAAGGCTGAGTTTTTACACCTAGGACATAAGAAGATCTTCTTTGAAGCCTTTCACATTGGTTTCGACCCAGTAGAGGCAAATAAGAAAATCTTCTCGCTCTTCATCAGGTTCCCCGGGCTTCCCCAGGTTTACCATCGACTTCTTTCTGTTATTGGGGAGCATTTTGGCGCAGTTGCTGAGATCCCACCCCTACCTGGGTTGCCATTGACTGCAGCAGAGGCAACCAAGGCTGATGGGGTTCCTAGAGTTAGGGTCCTTTGCAAGGATCCTAACATCAAGATGGACCATGTTATGATCCAGCGCCCGGATGGTTCCTTTTTTCGCCAAAGAGTAGAGATTTCAAGCAGGCAGGACCAGTGCAGGATTTGCAGGACCTCGGGACACTTTGCCAGGGATTGCCCCAGGAAGAAGAAAAGGCCCAAGAAGCAGAGGGGTGGTACAGGTCCAGCTCCTGCTCCTCGTCCTTCGCTTGGCGGTCCTCCTCAGTTAGGTGGTGGTACAGGTCCAGCACCTATTCCTCGGCCTCAACAGGGGGGTGGTACAGGTCCTTCACCTGCTCCTCGACCCCCACCTCCCTCAGGCACACGCGATGCTCTACAGTGGGTTCCAGTACGTGTGCAGGTCCCTCCTTCAGTTCACGAGGGTACCTTAGTAGACTCTGCTTCACCTCGAGCTGTCCCTCCTGTCTCACCTTGCACAGTCCGAGACGCTGAAGCTTCGACCTCCTCCCCAGTTGCAGCTTCTTCCTTAGATCCAGCAGTGCCAGATGCTCCTCTTGAGGCAGGAGAGATCTCCGCGGCTGGGCAGACACAGGATAGAGAGCATTCCTCACTCCCTCCCTTGGATAGGGGGAAGGGGATAGCTTACACTATTGATCCTCTTCCCTCACAAGGGATCCTTCGCACTCCGGTGTCTGGCTTGCTCCACAGGAACTCGTTTTCAGCCTTGGCAGAGAGTTCAGATTTCCCAGAGGAGGAGTTTGTGCCCGCTACTTTCGGGGAGCCAGTGGTTGCGTTTCCTATTGACAGGGCTTCTTCTTCAGGTGCCAGGATTCTTTCCCCTGTTGATTTTCCACCACTTGGTTCCATCCCTCCCTCCTCGAGCAGGAGGTCTTTCCCTGTTGAGGGGTTTGTTTCCGCCACTAGGTCGGGTAAGGTGTTCCACTCTACATCCTCCCGTCGATGAGGATTATCAGTTGGAACATACAGGGCCTAGGTGGCGTTCCACATCGCCGCCGTAGACAGCTGATCCGGGATCAGCTTCATCCAGGTGTTACTGGGGGTTCCATTGATATATTATTTATTCAAGAGCACAAGCTGGATTATAGAGATTGTGCCAAGTCAGGCAAGTTGCTTTCTGGCCATACTTTTTGGTCACCTGCCTTGGGCACCAGGGGAGGCACTTCTATTTCAGTTTCGCAGTCGGTTCTCCCCTTAGTTGTTGGGCACGGAGTCATTATCCCCTCTAGAGCTCAGTGGATTATTCTTTTGATTGGAGGGCGTAAGGTTGGCTTCCTTAACCTATATGCCTCCAACATTAGAGGGGAACGTGTCCTTATGTGGAAGACTTTGCTCTCCTGGGCCCCCATTGTGGATTCATGGGTGATTGGAGGTGACTTTAACATGGTCGAGTTACCATCAGACAAAAAAGGGGGTAGAGAAGGCGGACTTCACTCTTTGGAGAGAGCAGCTTGGGATGCCTTCCTTTTCCATTTCTGTGGCAGAGATACTTGGTGTGATGATGCCTTTCTTATTCAGCCACAGTCCCTCCTGTTCTCTTGGTCGAACAGGAGGCAACAGATGCCTATTCATGCACGCATTGACAGATTTTATGTAGATGACTGGGCACTAGACAGAGGTGGATCGGTATGCATTGCTGCGGGGGTTTCCACTTTAGACCACTTCCCTGTTGTGCTGGCTATCTCAGAGCCTCACTTGAGAGGCCGGTCTGCCAGCATCAGGATTCCAGATGCCTTTTACACAGAGGAGGACCTTACGGAGGCAGCCCTACAGATATGGTTTTACAGACAGAGCCTGATGACGTCTTACGCATAGCTTCAGATTTCTATGCCACCCTCCTTACTGCTGATTCTGAGACACACGATAGAGAGGATGCTAGACAGGCTATTTGGCAGAGTATCCCTGTGTTGGTGAGTCCGGATATGCATGTTCTACTCGACGCACCTTTCACCAACACAGAGTTCAGGACTGCACTTTCAGCCCTTCACAAGGGCAAGTGCCCAGGTTTAGATGGCCTCACCCCGTCTTTTTTCATTGCATTTTGGGATATGATTGGAGACTATATTACTTCAGCCATGCAGGCCATTTGGGACTCTGGCGAGATGCCTGGGTCGCTTACAGAGGGTCTCATCCACCTTATCCCAAAAGGAGGTAGCAGAAATTTATTGTCCCAGTGGAGGCCTATCACACTTCTGGGGACTTGTTACAAGATTCTGGCCAAGGCTATCAGCCTCCGATTGCAGCCACTTCTCCCTGATCTTATTCATGACACTCAGACGGGTTTTGTGCATGGCAGAAGTATTTTTTATAACATTTTTTCTTTCTGGGAAGCTTCAGAGTGGGCCAGGCAGAGTGGCCAGCATCTTGCCATTCTACTATTGGATTTTGAAAAAGCTTATGACAGAGTAGATTGGAGTTTTTTGGAGGGCACCCTTCTACGCTTTGGATTCACTGATGTTTGGATCACAGGTGTTTCCTCTTTGTACAGATCAGCCCATAGCCAGGTACTTATTGGTGGGGTAAGGGGTGAGAGATTTCAGATTTCGAGATCAGTCCGTCAGGGATGCCCCCTTGCTCCTTTTCTTTTTTTGTTCGTGGCCGAAGCTATGAGTATCTATGCTAGATCTCAAGCTGACATCTTTGGGCTGAGACTTCCCATCAGAAGAGAAGAGGAGCTACTTGATAGTGAGTTGGCTGACGACACAGTGATTTATTTGGATGCCTCTCCACAGACGCTCACTTCTTTCAGGACAGCATTGGATTTATTTTGCTTGGCGGTAGGGGCGCAGATAAATTGGCATAAATCCAATGGCTTTTGGATCAGTGATGAGGACACTCCAGTTTGGGGGCTTGACATAGGGTTCACTTGGGTTCAGAGGGGTGTGCCTATCAGGTATTTGGGCTGCCAGGTCGGCTTGGGTATTTCTACCACGCAGCAGTTTGCTCCCGTGTTGGAGAGCATCAGAAGGAAGCTTCTCTTTTGGAGCTCAGCCAAGCTGGATCTTGCCTCTAGAGTTGTGGTGGTCAACCAGGTCCTCTTGGCCACAGCCTGGTTTATATGTTCATGTTGGTGCCGTTCTAGGGACTGCATCATTCAGCTCAGAAGACCGATCAGGAACTTTCTCTGGAGTGAGCTTGATGGCACAGCAGATGCCTTAGCTAGGGTGGCTTGGGAGACCCTCATCCTCCCTACACAGGATGGGGGTCTCAATATTATTGATCCAGATTTACAGTGCAGAGCTTTACTTTGCAAGATAGTGGTGCGAGGACTTATGCCAGGACAGGAACCGTGGAAGGACTTTCTTATCAGCAACATACAGAGGTGCACACCTTCCTCAAGAGGAGACTGGATGAGCAGTGTTAGCTGGATCTTCACCACAGCACACCTCAGGTCACCTTCGTCCCCTCTCATGGTTGCCATTCTGAAAGCTTGGGCCAGTTTCAAAAGCTCTCTTCGGAGGATTCCTCCTTCCTCCCGGGAAGAGATTGATAGGCAGCCCATCATGTGGAACGACAGTATTTTAGATGATCTTGGTAGGCCACTGGGTGCCTCACTCTACATGCAGTGGGCCAGGTGGGAGAGGGGACCTGCTTCTTCTTTGGGATCTTGGAAAGCTTTCCGTAGGCTTCCAGAGGAAACCAAATCAAGGTTCACAGGACATCTCAGAGGGAGTGCAGGGAGGATCTTGCAGATTGAGGCAGCCCTTCCAGAGGCTTGGATAGACACAGATGATATGCCACGCACTTCCTCCACTTGGGCAGGTACTTTCTCGAGAGGCGGGGTTCCGCTTCAGGTCTTAGCTTTCCGAGATGCACAGGAGGATGCTTTGGTTTTTAGTGTCCAGGATGGTGGCAGATTGCTCAGGTCCACAGAGGACATCTTGCTTGAGTCTGCTTTTCAGCCTATCAGGGTTGTAGGTCTTTTGATGCAGGGATCAGATTCAGAGTGGTTCTTAGACCCTAACCCCCAACTACTCTCCACCGGGTCTTGGAGGCTCTGGCTCTATGGAGGAGTTCCCATCAGGTATTTACAGTGGGACCCCGGAGAGTGGGAGTGGATTGACGCGGGGCATCGAGAGAAGAGCATCCCCTTCTTTCGTTACACGGTCAGTAATGCCAGGAGATTTCAGCTCAGTAGTAGAGGTTGGAGACCCTCCAGAGTTCCTCATTGGGAGACTTTTGGTATTACTGCGGATCAGCAGAGGTACTTCTGGAGGAGGCTCTGGAAATCCCACAGGAATAGAAAGATCACTATCTTCTTTTGGCTTTCTATCCATGGAGGGATTGCAGTGAACCTTTGGAGGTTCAGATTCGGAGCCGACCCTACTTGCCCTCGTTGCCTTTCTGCTTCGGAGTCTATTCAGCATTGCTTATGGGATTGCAGACAGGCGAGATTGATTTGGATGGGGATAGCCAGGATCTTCAGTCACTTTGCCCATTCCCCACTTTTTATGACTTGGGGCTCGGTGGCTTGGCTTTCTCTTGCAGGACCTCAGGTTTTCTATGAGGGAGTTGACTCCTCTCGGGCCATTTCAGTTCGACGTCATCGGGTTGAGTTCTGTTCGTTGGATGTGGTACCACACCGTCCTTTTACAGCTGTACATGCCTCTGTGGATACTTCTTGGGAGATTATAGCGAGCATAGCAACCTGGCATATCTGGAGAGCTAGATGCACAGAGGCTATGGAGGGTACTCAGGTTCATCCCTCACACACATTGGCTAGTATCTGGACAGACATCATACACACTCTGATGGCCGTATGGACGGGTATGCAGGGGGACTCCCGTGCAGCCTCAGCTAGGAGGGCTTCTTTCTTCAGGGAATGGAAGGATTCTCCTTTCTTCTCTGAATCTACTACAGGGTTGAGATGGCACTTTCAGCCTCAGCCTTGGCTTCTTTCCACCTCACTCTGAGGGGTTTTTTTATTTATCCTCATGATTTCATGATGTATTCCGCTTTGAGCTTGCTCTCGCGGGTTTTTGTTCTTACTTAATAGAAGTCTTTTTCATGGAAAAAAAAAGAAATAGCAAATGCTGGGAATGAGCAATAGACCAAAATGGAAAGGCTCACATTGGGTGAACTGCTGCTCCTCCCCGTGAGCTACTGCCCCCTCTCCCTCTCTCTCTCCCTCGCTGCCCCCCCTCTCCCCCCCTCGCTGCTCCTCCTCTCCCTGCCCTCTTGCCAGCCCCCTCTCCCTCCTCCCTCACCCTCCCTCTCCCCTTCCTCCTCCCCGCCCTCCCTCTCCCCCCCCCGCTGCCCCCTACCTCTCCCTCCCTGCTGCCCCTACCTCTCCCTCCCCGCCCTACCTCTACTCCACCCATCAGCCACCCCACCCCCCTTCTCCTCCCCCGTCCCCTCCCCCGTCATCCCTCTCCCCCCCCCGCTGCCCCCTTCTCCTCCGCCCTCCCTCTCCCCCGCCAGCAGCCCCTGGCCCCCTTCTCCTCCCCCGCCCCTCTCCCTCCCCCTCCCTCTCCGCCCCCCCCCCCCCCCCCCCGCTGCTCTCCCCCGAAAGGAGACCCCCC
Organism: Dipteris shenzhenensis; assembly: GCF_047967505.1. NCBI lineage: Eukaryota > Viridiplantae > Streptophyta > Polypodiopsida > Gleicheniales > Dipteridaceae > Dipteris > Dipteris shenzhenensis. Next base: position 39,980,128 of record NC_141628.1, on the reverse strand, counting down.
CCCCCCAAAGAAAAAAAAAAAAAAAAAAGAGCTTGAAAAAAAAAAAAAACCCTCCTCCCTCTCCCTCCCTGCCCCCTTCTCCTCCCCCGCCCCTCTCCCTCCCCCTCCCTCCCCCCGTTGCTCTCCCCCCCCCCCCCAAAAGAAAAAAAAAAAAAACCTCCTCCCTCTCCCTCCCCGCCCCCTTCCTTGCTTACTCAGCTCCCCATGCCTCCCCTTCCTTCCTAACTCAGCTCCCCATGCCTCTCCCTCAGCCTACCTCCGTCTCCCCCTTCAGTCTATCCTCTCCTTCCCTTCCCCTCTCTCCTGCCCTCTCTTTCTCCTTCTTCCTGCGCCCGGGTTCAGGGCGTCCTGGGCAGTAGTTTCACATACGGATCTTTTTCAGTCTTGGAATCGGCCTTTTCACATGGATTGGCGAATGGATCCCCATTCAACCAATCTCCGTCCACCTCCACCGGCCGCGAGAACCGTCATTTTTTCAGAAGACGAGTTGCAGCAGCTCAAGAAAGATGTGGAATTAGAGGGTTCCACATCACTTTTCGCCCGCATCTTTTGGTCACACCCTTCCAGATCACAGGCTAGAGACTGGATGCTGGCGACGTTACCTGGAGACCTCGCCCCACACCTCAAGGATATTCGGCTGCAGCACCAGACACTAAAGTTCCACATTCGGAGGGGCCTTTAGATCCACCAGCCCCAGTCACTTTGGTTTCTGACCCCTTGGTTTCTGACCACGAGGGGGCTATAGGTACTTCTTCCCCGCAGACTGTTCCTGCCACAGTCAGGACAACCGAGAAAGTGCAGGCGCAGATGAGGGCTCCTGATTCCTCTTCAACCCAGCCACAGGCCTCCTCAACCCCCAGCTCCAGTTCTGCTGATAGAGGCCTGGCAGGTCCTTCTCCTCCATCTTCCACGAGTGCAGGTCTTCTTCGCACTCCTCGGCCAGATTTGCCTATAAGGAATTCTTTTTCGGCACTGGTAGATTCGGTGACTTTCATGGATGATAAGGAGTTTATGCCCTCCACCTTAGGGGTCCCGATCATTGGGATTCCTTCTGACAGGGCCTCCCTTTCAGCACGTGTCGGGATCCTTTCACATGTTGAGTTTCTTGCCCTCAGAAGCAGTGTTTCGGCCCAGGGGAAGCTGGTCTCCTCTACTAGGTCGGGTAAGCCTTTCCATCCAGCATCCTCCTGTCGATGAGGATAGTCAGCTGGAACATACAGGGCCTAGGCGGAGTTCCACACCGTCGCCGTAGGCAGCTGATCCGGAACCAGCTTCATTCAGGCGTCACTCGAGGTGCTATTGATATCCTTTTTATCCAGGAACACAAGCTGGATGCCAGTGATTGCTCTAAGTCTGGCAAACTGCTTTCAGGACATATCCAGCCTACGATCCGGAACCAGCTTCATTCAGGCGTCACTCGAGGTGCTATTGATATCCTTTTTATCCAGGAACACAAGCTGGATGCCAGTGATTGCTCTAAGTCTGGCAAACTGCTTTCAGGACATACCTTCTGGTCGCTTGCTATGGGCACAAGGGGAGGTACTTGCATTTCGGTCTCTCTTTCTATTCTCCCCTTGGTTATTCGTCATGGTATTATCTCCCCTTCTAGAGCTCAAAGGATCATTATTTTGATTGGAGGGCGTGGGCGTAAGATTGGTCTTCTCAATCTTTATGCTCCCAACAACATAGGGGAGAGGATCTCCTTTTGGAAGGAGTTACTCTCTTGGGCCCCCATTGCAGATTCTTGGATCATTGGTGGCGACTTCAACATGGTTGATTGCCTTCAGACAAAAAGGGAGGCAGACAGGGTGGAATTCATTCTTTGGAGAGGGCAGCCTGGGATGCCTTCCTCTTTCAGATCAATGGCAGGGACACTTGGTTGGATGATGCCTTTCATATTATGCCATAGTCACTCCTGTACTCTTGGTCGAACAGGAGAATACACATGCCCATTCATGCACGGATTGACAGATTTTATGTAGACAATTGGGCACTTGATAGAGGAGGATTTGTATGCATTTCTACTGGGGTTTCCACCTCATATCATTTTCCAATGGTGTTGCAGATTCATGAGCCTCATCAGAGAGGACGCTCTGCCGATGTAAGGATTCCGCATGCTTTTTATGCAAAGGAGAGCCTCACAGAGGATATTTTACAGATTTGGGTTTCTCACATACAGGGTGGAGCTGTCCACCCATCTCAGGTAGCTGCAACCTTATCCGGAATTAGTGACTATTATCATACAGTTGCTCATTCTAGGAGACGTGAGATTCTCAGATGTGGGATTGGTATACGTGAGTAGTTAGCTTCCCTTCAGAGGAAAGAGCAGAAGAGGCCCGCAAATGCTTGCATTCAGGACCGCCTTGCTGTAGCAAGGGCTCGTTTGCACACATTGTTGGATCAGAGAGCAGAATATGCCTTTCATGCACGGGAATCCTTTTGGATTCAGATGGGTGGCAGGGTCAACAAACACTTTTTCTCTACTCATGGGCCCAGACATAGTAGAGATAGTGTTTCGTAGCTTGTTGACTCAGACGGGGTGTTACAGTCAGATCTTGATGCTGTCATGCATGTAGCTTCAGATTTTTTTGCATCCCTTCTTACTGCAGATCCAAGCACACAGGCCATTGATGATGCCAGAGAGGTTATTTGGCAGTGTATCCCTGTATTGGTAAAGGATGAGATGTATGTTTCTCTGGATGCGCCTTTCACCAATGCAGAATTCAAGACTGCATTACTTGCCCTTCACAAGGGCAAGTGCCTAGGTTCACATGGACTTACCCCCTCCTTTTTTATTACTTTTTGGGAGCAGATTGGTGATCACATTACATGATCCCTGCAGGGCGTGTGGGACTCTGGTGAGATGCTGGCCTCACTTACAAATGGTCTCATTCATCTCATCCCAAAGGGGGGTAATAGCAATCTTGTGTCTCAATGGAGACCCATCATTCTATTGGGCACTTTTTACAAGATTCTGGCGAAAGCCATCAGTCTGCAGCTACAGGTTTTTCTTCCAGATCTGATTCATGACACGTAGACAGGGTTTGTGCATGGCATAAGTATTTTTTATAATATTTTCTCATTTTGGGAGGCCTCAGATTGGGCCATGCAGAGCCGCCAGAGATTGGTCATTCTACTCTTGGACTTTGAGAAGGCTTACGACAGAGTAGACTGGGATTCTTTAGTGGGTACGCTATCTCGCTTTGGTTTTTCATATGCATGGATTAGAGGAGTATCCTCTCTCTTCAGATCAGCCCATAGCCAGTTGCTCATTGGGGGGGTAAGAGGGGACAGGTTTCAGATTTCTAGATCCGTCCGCCAGGGATGTCCTCTTGCCCCGCTTCTTTTTCTGTTTGTGGCGGAAGCTATGAGTATCTACATTAGATCTCAAGCTAATATTTATGGGCTGAGGCTTCCTATCCACCAGGAAGAAGAGCTCCTGGATAGTGAGTTGGCAGATGACACAATTGTTTTTTTGGATGCCTCCCCCAGAACACTCACTTCCTTCCGGACAGCCTTGGATTTGTTTTGCACAGCTGCAGGTGCACACATTAATTAGCATAAATCCAGTGGTTTTTGGATTTGTGAGGATGACACCCCGGATTGGGGTAATGATATTGGGTTCACTTGGGTACAGAGGGGCGTCTCCATCAGATATTTGAGCTACCAGGTTGGGGTGGGCATCTCTCCTTCACAACAGTTTGCTCCGGTGTTGGAAGGCATCAGAAGAAAGCTCCTTTTCTGGAGTTCAGCCAAACTTGACTTGGCCTCCAGGGTGGTGGTGGTTAACCAGGTTCTTCTAGCCACAGCATGGTTTGTATGCTCTTGTTGGTGCCACTCTAGGGATTGTATCACTCAGCTTAAGAGGCATGTACGAAACTTTTTATGGAGTGGTCTAGATGGCACAACTGATGTTACAGCCAGGGTGGCTTAGGAGACCTTGATTCTTCCTACAAGAGAAGGGGGTTTGAATATCATCGACCCAGAACTACAGTGCAAAGCTTTACTCTGCAAGTTCGTTGTGAGAGGGCTTATGCCAGGGCAAGAGCCTTGGAAAGATTTTCTTCTCAGATGCATACAGTCTCGCACGCCCACTTCAGGAGAGGATTGGACACACAGTACTAGATGGGTTTTCACCACAGCCCACCTCAGGTCTCCCTCTTCCCCTCTTATGGTTGCTATCCTGAAAGCATGGGCCAGCTTCAGGAGTACTCTTCGCAGGATTCCCCCATCCACCCGTGAAGAGATTGAAAGGCAGCCTATCATGTGGAATAACAGGATTTTGGATGAGCTTGGCAGACCACTTGGAGCTTCTCCTTACATGCAGTGGCCAAGATGGGAGAGGGGCCTTGCATCTACAGTGGGATCATGGAAAGCCTTCAGGAAGCTTCCTGCAGACCAACAGGCCCAGATGGTTCTTAATCTCAGAGGGAGTGCAGGGAGAGTCCAACAGATTAATGCAGCCTTGCCCTTGGATTGGGTGGACACAAATGACATGCCTATTACTTGCTCCACTTGGATGGGGGCATTTTCCAGATTGGGAGTTCCTTTACAGGTGATTGCTTTTCTTGACCCACGTGAGGATGCCTTAGTATTTGATGTTTCTTCGGGGGGCAGGCTGTCCAAATCCACAGACGATATCTTGTTGGAGGTACCGTTTCAGCCAGTCAGGATAGTGGGCTTCATGGAGCATGGCTCTCTTTCACAGTGATACTTGGATCCTGACCCGCTTCTCCTCGCCCTTGGCTCATGGAGGCTATGGCTCTATGGAGGTGTCCCAATTAAGTTTTTGCAGTGGAACCCTGGGGAATGGGAATGGATACATGAAGGGCACTGAGAGAAGGGCATCCTCTTCTTTCGTTACACGGTCAGTAATGCCAGGAAATTCCAGCTCAGCTGTAGGGGTTGGAGGCCCACCAGAGCTCATCATTGGAAGAACTTTCAGATTCCTGTTGACTTGCATAAATTTTTTTGGCAGAGACTCCGGAAATCCAACCGGAATAGAAAAATCACTCTCTTCTTTTGGCTTTGTATTCATGGTGGGATAGTAGTAAACCATTGGAGGTCCAGGTTCGGAGTTGACCCTTCTTGCCCTCGCTGCCTTTCTGCTTTGGAGACAATACAGCACTGCCTACGGGATTGCAGCCAGGCGAGAATCATATGGAAGGGGATTGCAAGACTTTTCAGCACTTTTGTTCGCCTACCTTTCTATATGACCTAGGGATCAGTGGCTTGGCTTACTCTTTCAGGGCCCCAGGTATTTTTTGAGAGACTTGACTCCTCTTGGGCTCTTCACATCTGACGACACCTTGTGGAGTCGTGCTCTCTAGAGGATGTTCCGGCCACTATTTTCAGGGCTGCTCACTCCTCGGTCGACTCTCCATGGGAGATCCTAGCTAGCATTGCACCATGGCACATTTGGAGAGCCAGATGCACTTAGGCTTTGGAGGGTTCTCAGGTTCACCCTTCTCAGATCTTGGCCAGTACTTGGATAGATACGATACACACTCTGATGGCCATTTAGGCGACCATGCAGGGATCATCTCGGGCAACGTCCTCCAGGAGAGTTACTTTTCTCAAAGATTGGAGAGACTCTCCCTTCTTTGCTGAGACTTCTACAGGGTTGAGATGGCATTTTCAGCCTCAGCCTTGGTTTCTTTCTACCTCATTCCTCTGAGGTGTTTTTTATTAGATGCTTATCATGGTGTATTTCCGCACAGAGCTTGCTCTAGCAGGTTTCTTTCTTACTTAATAGAAGTCTCTTTTTCGGAAAAAAAAAAAGAAATAGCAAATGCTTCAATAGAAAGTGCAGTTGAGCGATGATCAAGGTGATAAAGCCCTTTTGCAAAGTGCCAGTGAGAACTATGGCATTGTCATCATGAAGATCATAAACTAGGCATCTGTAGCCATCAAAAATAACTCTGAAACCTGAAGTAGCAATTGCTGAAATTGAGATCAGGTTGACTTCAATTCCAGGCACAAAGAGAACATTTGTCAAAGTGACAGGATGACTTGAAATAGATGGGAGCTGCACATCTCCAATTCCTTTTACAGCATATGAAGCATTATTAGCACATGTGACAGTCCCCCCTCGAGGTGCATCAGCTAAAGAGTGAAACAACTGTCTGCAAGATGTGACATGCTTGGAAGCACCACTATCAAAGTACCAGGACTGAGCATCATTAGCAGTAAAGAATGCATCAGCTTTGGAGGGATCAAATGAGCAATGGACAGCCCATGCCCAATCATCCTGAAGAGCATATGCATGAGAAGCATCTACTGACTCATGGGATTCAATAGCATGTGAGGCATTAACTGTCAATCCTACTTTCTTTTTCTCGGAAGCAATGCGCTTCCTGCATTCTGAAATGTCATGCCCAGGCTTGTGACAATAGTTGCATCTTTTCTTCTTTGACTTATCTATTGTATTTTTAGATGCATGAGAGGAATCGCAGCTGCTATGCGCAGATTTTGGCTTGCCCATAGGCTTGGAAGCCTTGCCTCTTCCTGTCTGCTATGAAGCAAATGCATGATCAGGAATAATCGCTTGTCTATTAGCTCTACTTTGCTCTTCCTACAAAAGCAAAGTAACTAGTTGATCAAAAGAATAGTGGTCTGGATTACCCATGGCCACTAATCGAAGGGTTGTAGCAAACCCTTGATATGTATCTGGCAGTCCATTCAATGTGGTACTGACAAGCTGTGAATTTGGCACCACCTCATCAATGTTGGCAAGTTGTTCCGAGAGGTCCTTGACCTTTGTCAGGTATGCATCCATAGAGTCACCTTCATTCATGCTGACTTCCTGTAATTGCCTTCTCAAATATGGAACACATGCCTCATTGCGAATCTGATAGAGAGAAGCCAATATATCCCAAGCATCCTTTGCTGTCCTGCAAGACCGGATGTGTGGAATAATGATTCTCTTGCATAATAAAGCAATACATGAATGTGCATTTGCATCTCTTGCATCCCATCTTGTCTGTTCCTGAGTTGGAAGAGTAGTAGCAGGAGTGCTAGAAGATGAGGCATCAGGAGGAGTACCCCCTGCAGAGGGACCAGCAGTAGAGGCAACCATTGTAGCATTGGCTGGCCTCACATCGACCCCAGAAACAATATTCCACAAATGCTTTGCAACAAGAATATGTTTCATGAGATAAGACCACATCGGATAGTTGGTGCCATCGAACTTATCATCTTCACGAAGAATGCCAAATAGATCTTGATTGTTCCCAGCCATAGCAAATGTGATACCCTGAAAGAGACCTGAAAACCCAAAAGCCTCAAGGCTAGCACTGCTAAAAGCTGGCTGTCCAAAAATGACAGCAAATATATGCAAATTTCCGACCCAAATCAAAGGGCAAATGCAGATCTGACCCAAATGTGACTGTGGCAGGCAATGTCCACTGCAAAAACAGCAAATCTGGCAAATGCCCCAAATTTATTGAGGGCAAATAGGCCAAAAAGAGGGCAAATGCAGAAAAGCCCCAAATTTTGCTGAAATTTTGCAAATGTGACCCAATTTATGCGAATCTGACTCAATGTCTTGCAGAAAAGACTCAATGTCTGAAAATCTGACTCAATGTCCTGCAAATGTGACTCAATGTTCTCCAATCTGTCCCAATGTATTGCAATCAAAAGAGAAATTGCAGACAAAATCCCAAAAAGATTAGCCTCAAGGTTTGTAACTGCAAAAGTCCTCAAAAGCCCCAAGTTTTTGTATTAATTTCTTGCAAATCTAACTGTAATATACCCAAAAACCCCAAATGTCTTGCAAAATCGAAAAGCCCCAAATTTTGAGATTGAAATTGAGCCAAATTTCAACTTCAGGTACAATCTAATTGCAGATTAGCTAGGAAGAGGGCAAATCTGACAAAAGCCCCAAATTTTGGGCCATATCTGCCCAAATGTGCCAATGATAAAATCTGCACGTTCTTAGAGTGACGCTGCTGAAATTTCCAATGCTTCGCTCAAGATTTGTGTTGCTACAGTTCACGCTCCAAGTCACACATTGTTGTACGCTACTTTTGTGCACTGCTGGCTATAGACTTGCAAGTCAGCTGCTCTGCTATTATGGCAATTCACCAAGTTGGCGAAAGTCTCACGTAAGGCGCCTGATGAAGACACCACGTCAAACTGGTAGTTCACACGCGAGACACAAAAGGACAGAGTCACTATACTAGAACCTTAGTCACGTTGCAACAATGCTGCACACCTTTGCGATGGAGATTCCTTCAAGTGATGTGTGCATCAAATTACATACGACAGCAGGCACGTTGTTATGGCGCAATTCACACGCAAGTCTTGCGTTCACTCCGTGCAAGTTACATGCAAGTCTTGCTTTTTATGGCAAAGACGTAGCACTATTGGGAAACAATGGATTGTACGGTAACGTGTAGGCGCCCAGCAAGAAAACAGGTCGACCAGCAAGAAATCAGCCTCCAATGAGTTAAGGGAAGGCTTGGGATAACCGACATGGGCTGGAGAAAGATGGCAATGCCTGCTCTGATACCATTGAAGGGTCATGTAGACAAAAAAGGAGCACCTACAAGGTACAAGGGTCGATGAGAAACGCTGTCACATCAACTAGGATAATAGAAAACAAAGAGTACAAAGTACTTGTACCTAGACCTAGGACTAAGTATCCTAGGTGTCACATAGGACTAAGTGTCCTATGTGGCCTAAAAGGCACTAACACTACAAGTGCCTATATTTATGCCTACAAGGCACATACCATGGCCTATAGGGCATCACTAGAACCACCAGGAGATGGCCTACATCCTTTGGCTTTTGGATCAGTGATGAAGACACTCCAGCCTGGGGTGTTAACATTCGCTTTTCCTAGATTCAGAGGGGTGTTTCTGTCAGATATTTGGGATGCTAGGTAGGATTGGGCATCTCTCCAACACAACAATTTGCCCCGTACTAGAAAGTATAAGGAAAAAGCTCCTTTTTTGGAGCTCAGCCAAGCTCGACCTTGCATCTAGAGTTGTGGTAGTGAACCAGGTTCTCTTGGCCACCGCCTGGTTTGTGTGTTCTTGCTGGTTCCGGTCTAGGGATTGCATCACTCAGCTCATTAGACCAGTCATGAATTTTTTATGGAGTGGACTTGATGGCACGGCAGATGTTGCAGCGAGGGTGGCCTGGAAGACCAATATTCTCCCTACATGTGAAGGGGGCCTCAATATCATTGATCCGGACTTGCAGTGCAGGGCATTGCTTTGTAAGGTGGTTGTGAGGGGACTCATGCCTAGGCGGGAACCTTGGAAGGATTTCTTTTTTAGACGCATTCACGCTTGCACACTTACCTTGGGAGATGATTGGGTGGACAACCCTCGCTGGATTTTTACTTCCGCCTCTCTCATATCTCCTGCCTCTCCTCTCATGATTGCCATCCTCAAAGCTTGGGGGAGCTTCAAGAACACTCTTTGAAGGGTTCCGCCCACTACCCTCGAAGAGATTAATAGGCAGCCGATCATTTGGAATGATAGTATACTTGATGAGCATGGCATACCACTAGGCACTTCCCATTACATACAGTGGTCTAGATGGAAGAGAGGCCCCGCCTACATAGTAGGCACTTGGAAGGCTTTTATCAGGCTACTTGAGCATCAGAGACTATAGTCCGTGAGTCACCTCAGAGGGGTAGCACGCAGGATTCAGCAAATAGATGCAGCCATTCCGGTGGAATGGACAATTGAGATGCCTATTACTTCCACCACTTGGATGGGAGCTTTTTCGAGGACAGCAGTTCCTCTACAAGTGATCGCTCTTCAAGGTCTCGGGAAAGATGCACTGGTCTTTGACGTTGGGGATGGAGGTATACTCTCTAGATCCATGGATGATATTCTTCTAGAGGTTACCTTTCAGCCTGTCAGGATTGCTGGTTTTGTGGACCATGAAGCGGGCTTGCAGTGGTACTTAGACCCCGACCCTCTGGTCTTGGCCCTGGGATCCTGGAGGATGTGGTTATATGGAGGTGCGCCTATCAAGTGCTTGCAGTGGGACCCAGGAGAGTGGGAGTGGATAGATCATGGGCACCGAGAGAGGGGGATTCCATTCTTTCATTTCACGGTTGGTAATGCCAAGAGATTTCAGCTGAGCAGTAGGGGTTGGATTCTCTCCAGAGCCCCCCATTGGGACAGCTTCTTCATCACCGCAGATTTGCGTAGGAATTTCTGGAGGAGGCTCTGGAAATCCCTCAGAAATAGAAAGATCACTCTTTTCTTTTGGCTTTCTATTCATGGAGGGATTGCAGTGAACCTGTGGAGATCATGATTTGGGGCTGATCCCACTTGCCCTCGATGTCATTCTGCAAAGGAGTTAGTGTGACATTGCCTTTGGGACTGCAGTCAAGCGAGGATTGTTTGGAAAGGGTTGCTCGGATACTCAGCATTTTTCATACTTCCCCTTTCTTCATGACTTGGGGCTTGGTCGCATGGTTATCCCTTACTAGGCCCCACGTGTTTTATGAGGGTGAGCCTTCTTCTTGGGCACTCTCGATCTGCCGGCAGGTGACAAAGCCCTGCTCTCTTCAGGATATACCACTTACTCCCTTCAGAGCTTCACATGCTTCAGTGGACACCTCTTGGGAGATTTTGGCTAGCATTTCCTCTTGGCACATTTGGATAGCCAGATGCACAGAGGCCTTGGATGGCACCCATATACACCCATCACAGGTGTTCACGGGTGTTTGGAGTGGCACGGTTCACACTTTGATAGCCATATGGGCTAGCATGCAGGGCCCTTCACAGGCAGCCTCTTCTAGGAGGACTGTATTTCTTCAAGTTTGGAGGAGTTCTCCCTTTTTCTCGGAGGTTTCTACTGGATTAAGATAGCACTATCAGCCCCAATCCTTTCTTTTTTGCTCTTGAGCTTTTCATGCATTGCATGGTGTATCCCGTATGGAGCTTGCTCTAACGGTTTTCTTTAATACTTAATAGAAATCTCTTTTTGCCTTTTTTTTAGAAAAAAGGGTGGGCACCAAATGGATCTATAAGGTCGAGTATCATTCCGATGGTACTTTGGAAAAATACAAGGCCCATCTTGTTGCCAAAGAAGAGGGAATTGACTATAGGAGACTTTTGCTCCGGTAGCAAAAATGACTGCCATTCATTGTGCCATTTCTCTTGCTACAAATTATGGTTGGTTAGTCTATCAAATGATTGTTAAGACTGCCTTTCTGAATGGAGATCTCAAAGAAGAGGTCTATGTACAACAACTCCAAGGATTTGTGGTAAAGGGACGAGCACAAGGTGGGCAAGATTAGGAAAGCTTTGTATGGGCTCAAACAAGCATCCCGTGCATGGTATCACAAGATACATCATTTTCAGCTGTCCCAAGGCTTTGTCAATAAACATATAGAGCCTAATCTTTATGTTTTGCAAGAAAACACAGATTTGTTTATTCTAGTGCTTTATGTGGATGCCATACTACCCACAGGGAGTAATACACAGCAAATTGCAGCAGTGCAGTCTGCTTTATGTAAAATGTTTGACATGACAAATTTGGGTTTATTGCACTATTGTCTTGGCATTGAGTTTTGGTGAACCCAAGAGGGAATATGCATGTCACATACAAAGTATGCTAAAGATCTCTTGCGGAAATTTAAGATGGAAGAAATCAAATCTGTGGCTACTCCATTGGAAAAAGACTCAAACTTACTAAGCATGATGAGGCTGAAAAGTTTGATGGCACACTTTACAAACAGCTAGTTGGGAGTCTCATTTATTTATGCTCCACTAGGCCAAACATTGCCTATACTACAAGGTTATTGAGTCAGTTTATGCATTGTCCTACTGTCACACATTGGAATGCAACCAAAAGAGTTCTCAGATATGAGCATGGCAGTCTCTCTTATGGTTTGCATTATGCTTCAGCTTGTGACATTTGTTTGAGTAGTTTCATAGACTGAGATTGGTCAGGGGAAATCGATAACAGAAGATCCACTTCCAGCTATTCCTTAACATTGGGTTCAGCCTGTATCTCTTGGCTCAGTAAGAAGCAAGACTGAGTCTGTCTTTCCTCTAGTGAAGCAGAGTATAAAGCAGCAAATGCAGCTACTATGGAATGCATGTGGTTAGGGAAGCTTTTGCATGAATTGCATCATGCCCAGGATGGTGAGGAAACCTCTCTCCTTTGTGACAGCCAGAGCTGCATTGCCATTGGCAACAATCCTATTTTTCATGCTCGCATAAAAAACATTGAAAATCATCATCACTACATACGGGATTGTATTTCAGATGGCTTCATTGACCTTATCTATTATTCCACTGGCAGATATCTTCACCAAAAGCCTACCAGCACCTCTTTTCACATGTCATCAACATGGCTTGGGCATTAGAGACATTAAAACAATGTCAAGGGGAGTTGTAAAATGACATTGTTTCTTTTTGTACTCCCATGGGTTGCTATATCCACACATGGATGAATTTGTGCAACCATGGTACTTTAGGTGCAGCAGTTCCAAAGTACTTCAGCCATATCATTGAGGGAGGATTTGTAGACACATCCAATGATATGGTGGTGTAGGATGGACTAGGACTTAGTCTATTTTGGTATCTAGTATGTGGGTACTATATATGCCAAGTACTTGTACTTCATTTTCATTGAGCACTCTATTGGAGTCCGTGTGTGACCACTTCTTGTTCACTTGTGTTCACAACCTTTCTCCATTTGTTCCTTCATGGGATAGGCCCTTTTGTCATTTCACAGACCGTGACATAGTACGGCATTATAAATCACCGAGTGGCTATTTGTTCAGCCCTTTATTCGAGGTAATCCCCCATAGAGCAGCCAGCCAAAGGGATATCCTTGTGTTTCTATATTGTTTGTATCTTGCATTGGGGAGTTGTATTTTCCTTGGTGTCCATATCACTAAGGAGTTTATAATAGAAGTTCGTTTCTCTTGACGGAAAAAAAAATCTGTTTATACACACAAGAGTGATAGGGTGTGAATGGTTAGTTCTAGCCTTCTGCTTCAACAATCTATCATCTTCTCTCTCAGTCGTCTCATGCAATTGTACGTCCAATTGCAATGAAGAAGGCAATGGAAGTTTGAATAGATGTTTGATGTCTTCTTTTGTCAATTCTTGTTTTGGGGAATTTCCCTACAAAACACACAGCCTTGAATAGTATCCCCATATAAACAAACCAATAACATCCTTCTTAGGAAAAATTATGCTGAGGCTTGAGAACTCATTTCATGGTTGTTTATTGTTTATTTATTTTTGCCACAATCATGGTTGTCTATTGTTTGTTAATGGGGATTTGATTCCCTAAGTTCATGCTCTACATGAAGTATTGGCACCTTGAGTTTCACACTCATGGTTGCTTATTTCATGCTTAATAGAAGTCTTTTTCGTTGAAAAATGCTGTAATAACACATTAGCCTTTCAGGCTATTCCTACCTTAACTTCAGAGAATCAAGCACCAAATCTTATGCCTCTACTGAGAGGTTGCTAAACAGATCTAGACAAAAAATTGCCACGGGAAAACATGTGGCCTTAGTCAACTGAACCTTGAAAGATCACAGTGGTAGGGAGAGAAGCAAGCTAACACTAGGAATGGAAAGGAAAGATAACAAGCATAATGGCAATGAAATGGAAAGAAAATGAAAGCAATGGACAAGTACTCACATGATGCCAAAGAGCTTGATGTTGATTAATGTAATAGGCAATAGACAAGTACAACACTATATAGTGTGCCACTAGACTCTAGAAAGTCACAATGTTTACGGGATATCTCCCAATATGACACATGGCATGTCTAGGACTCACTAGACTATAAAACCACACCTAGACTACCTAGAACACTCATTTTAGACTCACTTTGGCTTCATATTCCAACACCCCCCCATGAAGGCAAGGTGAGAGACTACTAGAATGGAACCAACAACAAAACATAACAATGACAGTCTAAGGTGAGGGACTATTAGAATGGAACCAAGAACAGTGACGGTCATCAAACTATGCACCCTATGTAGCTCAGAGGCTAAAGTCTAAGCGTGTTCAGAGGTTGATCCAAGCACTCTCATGGCTTGAGACTCAACATGCTCAGAAGCTCACGTTATAGCATGGCTACATGACCAACTCATAGGTCTAGGAATACACCAATATCCTAGAGCTCGATGAGGCCTGATAATGAGACCTATCAAAGCCAATACATGGCTCCCACAATACATCCCCCTCTAAACCTATCAAAGCTAATACAGGGCTCCTACAGTACATCCCCCCTTGGCTTCATAACAAGACATGTTAGGAAGCCACACACCAAAATAGGAAAACCAATACATCTTTTTAGGAGGACTATCCAAGGTAGAGGACCTTTAGACTCAATGAAAACAAAACACTCAATACATATCATTTTAGGGGGACTACCCAGAGCAGAGGACCCCAAAATACATCAAGCTGTAGGAATAATAAAAATAGATCTCTTAGAAGTAAGAGATGTCCTCCAAGTAGCTAATGCACATGTGTGCACATCCTTGCGAGTCGATGACGATGTCGATGAAGTGCTAGGTAGGAATGCCTTTAAAAAAAAAAGTGTCGGTGAAGTCCACAGGTTAGCTAAATGGAGCACTCACATAGTGACTCTCAAAATGGCTAAGGGAGAGTCACCGATGTCGAAGAAGAGACTGGAGGTGTCTCAAGCACTTTGAGGAGCAAACCAATGTGTACCACCGGCACCACGAGCACTCGGACAGGTGATCGAAGAAGTCAAGGTGTTACCGGGACTCACATCAAGCGCGAAGCAATGCACCAATCGGATAAGTCACTGTAGTCTAGTGTGTCGAAGTAGTGTCGGAGTGCTTACATCATGCTGGCAGCATCTTCACTTCCAATGCAATAGTAGAAATGCAAGTGTAACTATGGAAAGATCACCCTGATAAGTCCTTCATGAGCTGGAGCAAGTCTAGAACTTCTTCATGGCAGACAGAAGTAGGACAGCAGCTCCAAGAGAATGACGGGCAGAATACGAGCACCAACTTGTGGGCAACAGCTCCAAGAGAATGTCGGGCAGAAGGAGCAACATGCTTGGGCTGTCAAATCATTGAGCTGCAGAACAAAATTCGCGCGCAGAACTAAATTTCGTCACTTCTTGCAAGGGCTGTAACTTTGAACAGAAAACGCGGATTGCAATGATGTAAAAACGAAAATTGTAGTACTCAAGGTTCTCTACAACTTTGCTGAAGTCACAAAGCCGTGATTCTGCTTCTAAAGCCGGATAGAAGCGTCACATCATCTGGAGGTCACCGAAAGATGTAGCTAAAGGAAGGAGAAGAAAGGTGGCAGATCATGGCGTGGAGAAGAGAGCTCAAGGAAGGAGAGAAGAGGGCAGCCTTCCAAGGAGGAGGAGGTAGAGTAGCTTCATTGACCTCCCTCACCTCAACCTCATGGAAGGGAAAGAGAAAGAGAGAGCAGGGCTAGGAACATGGCTCTGATACCACATGAAAGATCACAGTGGTAGGGAGAGAAGCAAGCTAGCACTAGGAATGGAAAGGAAAGATAACAAGCATAATGGAAATGAAATGGAAAGAAAATGAAAGCAATGGACAAGTACTCACATGATACCAAAGAGCTTGATGTTGATTGATGTAATAGACAATAGACAAGTACAACACTATATAGTGTGCCACTAGACTCTAGAAAGTCACAATGTCTACGGGATATCTCCCAGCATGATACGTGGCATGTCTAGGACTCACTAGACTATAAAACCACACCTAGACTACCTTGAACACTCATTTTAGACTCACTTTGGCTTCATATTCCAACAAACCTAACCACAAAACGAGTAGTGTATAACTTGATCTACAAGAACTACAAAACTTCAAGGAGATGCTTCTAAAGGCATATAAGACCATTCTCTGCTAGCAAGGTTACTATATCTAACACAAGGCAACAATGTCTTGTATTAATATTGTGCAATATCTGATTTGTCCATGTCCAAATACTTGAGACATCTTACATCGCAAAGGCAAAGCTGAAGAGTCTAGATCCTTTTTTTCTTTTAAAGGAGCCTTTACATCCACTTTCTTTCAAGGACCCTTCATTAAAATTGTCAAAAGGCGTGGGATTATGACAACCTCTAGTGCTTTTAATAGAAGAGTATGAGGTGGCATCTTAGAGCACCGAGCTGTTTGTGTGTGGATCTTTATTAAAGTAGGATGCCACTTGTAGCACCACATCAGGATATAATAATGTATTCACGTTGAAATGCAATACATTGTCCGTTCATACACAAAGAGAGAAAGTATGCTTCAGCAACTATCTTATAATGCTTAACATAAGAACTCAAAGTTTGGCATTTACCCAGGCTACAAGATTGTAATCTTCAAGACGTTTGTGGTCAATGGCAACTTGACCTGTAAGCAACTCAAGCAACACTACACCATATCCATATACATCACTTGCAGTTGTTAACTGACGCCTTAGGAAGTATTCAGGATCCAAGTATCTGCAAGAAACAACATAAAACGAAGCTATGAGATTGTGACCAACAGATGAAACTGCTGGAGGTATTGAATTATTAAAAATACATGTTACAAAGAGGTTCAAAGGCTACCGGCTTGAGAACATATGAACCAGGACATGGAATTAACTTGAGACCATTCTAGCAAATACATATGTCGAGTGAAAGCTATAAGCTTTTTTTTTTTTTTTCCAAAAAAGAGACTTCTATTAACTAAGAAAGCAACTCGCTAGAGCAAGCTCTATGCAGAAATACAACATGCTAAGCATGTAATAAAAAACACCTCAGAAGAATGAGGTAGAAAGAAACCAGGGTTGAGGCTAAAAATGCCAAATCAACCCTGTAGAAGTCTCAGCAAAGAAGGGAGAGTCTCTCCAATCTCTGAGAAAAGTAACTCTCCTGGAGGAGGCTGTTCGAGAGGATCCCTGCATGGTCGCCCAAATGGCCATCAGAGTGTGTACCGTATCTATCCAACTGGCCAAGGTCTGAGAAGGTTGAACCTGAGAACCCTCCAAAGCCTCAGTGCATATGGCTCTCTAAATGTGCCATGTTGCAATGCTAGCTAAGACCTCCCATGGAGAGTCAACCGAGGAATGAGCAGCCCTGAAGAGAGTGACCGGAACATCCTCTAGAGAGCACGACTCCACAAGGTGTCGTCGGATGTGAAGAGCCTAAGAGGAGTCATGTCTCTCAAAGAAAACCTGGGGCCCTGAAAGAGTGAGCCAAGCCACTGATCCCCAGGTCATATAGAAGGGGAGGCGAACAAAAGTGCTGAAAAGTCTTGCAATCCCCTTCCATATGATTCTCACCTGTTTGCAATCCCAAAGGCAGTGTTGTATTGTCTCCGAAGCAGAAAGGCAACGAGGGCAAGTAGGGTCATTGGTTCACTGCTATCCCACCATGAATAGAAAGCCAACAGAAGAGAGTGCTTTTTCTATTCTAGTGGGATTTCCAGAGCCTCTGCCAAAAAAATTTCTGCAGAACGTTCTCCCAGTGGAGAGCTCTGGTATGCCTCCAACCCCTACAGCTGAGCTGGAATTTCTTGGCATTACTGACCGTGTCATGAAAGAAGGGGATGCCCTTCTCTCGGTGCCCTTCATCTATCCATTCCCATTCCCCAGGGTCCCACTGCAATAACTTAATCGAGACACCTCGATAGAGCCACATCCTCCATACCATGAGCCCATCACGATCAGTAGTGGGACAATATCCATGTACCACTCTGAAAGAGACCCATGCTCGATGAAGCCCACTATCCTGACTGGCTCAAACAGTACCTCCAATAAGATACCGTCTGTGGATCTGGACAGCCTGCGCCCCGAAGAAACATCAAAGACTAGGGCATCCTCATGTGTGTCATGTAAAGCAATCAGTTGCAAAGGAGTTCCCAATTTGGAATATGCCCTCATCCAGGTGGAACAAGTAATAGGCATGTCATCTGTTTCCACCCAATCCAAGGGCAAGGCTGCATCAAACTATTGGATTCTCCCTCCACTCCCTCAGAGATTATGAATTATCAGGGCCTGTCGGTCTGCAAGAAGCTTCCTGAAGGCTTTCCATGCTCCCACAGTAGATGCAGGGCCCCTCTCCCATCTGGGCCACTGCATGTAAAGAGAAGCTCTGTTGGAAAGGTCACCTCCCCATCTGTAAGCCCCCATATGAGGAGAGCATGGGGGAGGGAGACCTAGGGCAGAACCCAACAGAAAAAGAGAGAAAGGGGCTGCCACATAGACAGCATCATGGCTGTCATGTGGGCAGCACATCTAGGACTGTTATGTGCAGGATAGAGGGCCAGGAAAGTACGGAAGGATGGCAGAATACAGAAGCCTGCTGTACGGCTGGCATACGGAGCTCAGGCAGGAGCCTTAGAGCTGGAACAAGCCCGGAGCAGAAGCAAGACAGTCTGCGACAGATTGCGAAGGATCTAGGACATGGAGGCACACTGTTTGCAGAGGCGCAGACATGGCAGGGAGTGCAGGCTCAGATCTGCAGCAAGGAATGTGACTGTCAGTGGGCAGGTGGCAGGCCTTTTATAGGCTGCATATTTGCCTTGAATGGAGGGCCAAAAGCCCTGGAAGTTTGGGCCATAAAAGGCCTGACTTGTGAGCCCTTTAAGGTCGGTTTTTACAGACTGAGTCGGTTTTTACAGACTGGTCGGTTTTTTGGTGTAGGCCTTGGGGCCTATATAAGGAGGCCATTCAGGCCTCATTTCAGTATCACTTGCAGCAGCAGATCCAGAGCAGAAAGGAGCAGCAGGTAGCCACCCTCTGGGCCTACATTCAGGAGGATAGAGAGGTGCTAGCAAGGCTGCAGACTTAGCCAGGAAGCTGCCCACCTAGGCTGGTTCCCAGACAGTTAGGTGGAAAGGATCATCCTAGACGGAAAGTCTACTCACGCTCGAGGTGGAGCACGCGGACTCTAGTCTAGAGATAGCCAGCAGATAGGAGGAGGACTTTGTGGTAAGATCAGAGGACCACACCATTGGTGGGACTCTGGATCTGTCTCTCTTGTATTGTGTCCATAGTTGTGGACGGAAATATATTATATGGTGGTTTCTCTATCTAGTTTGGTTCATTGTCTATTGATGAGTCTGCACACCTATTGAATGCACATAAGTAAAGAAGTTTGTGATTCCACACCCACACCGCACACTGTGTGAGCTCCTGGGCATTATTTCCGCTGCGTGTACCCTCTGTTGGGTAATTTCTAACATGGTATCAGAGCCCAAGTAGGAGGCTCATAGGTGTGGGAGCCTGAAGGCAGGGACCTTGCTGAAGCACGACCCTGATTCAGAAGCTCTAGGGAATCGACTTCCACGACTGGAGGATTGTGCCCTTGCGAGAAGGAGGGTGACTCAGGTTCAGTCAGGTGCGTTCAGAGTTCTGGTTTACTGAAATTGAGTTTGGTTGACTTTGCTGTGAAGTATATACAGCAGAGATGTCGACAGCCTCTTCAGCCCCTGCTATCCCTTCCTCCTCCTCCAGTTTTCTTTCTTTCACTATCCCTAACTTTGGAGAGTCTGGGAACCTGGACGGGACTAATTACTCGATCTGGAAAGTGAAGATCCGGAGTCATTTAGTGGCTCGGAAGTTGTGGAAGCTGACCACGGGAGAGGAGTCGAAGCCGGCAGACATGGTAGACAATAAAGGGAAGGTACTCATGGCAGTAGACAGAGAGGAGCTTGAAGCTTGGGAAGAAAGAGATGCCCATGCCCTGGCAATAATCATAGGGACTACGGCGGACTCTGTTCTTCCGCATATCCAGCTGGCCGAGACGTCAGTAGAGGCGTGGGCCACCCTGAAGGATCTGTACGAGACAGATAATACCTCCCAGATCGTGCTTCTTTAGCATCAACTCTACAACCTTGATATGGAAGAAGGCGATACAGTACTGTTGACTCTTTCCTACTGCTTTCGTAGGAAGAGCTGGTTATTCTATGTTTGCAGGGTTCCGAGGCTTTTTGTCACCTACAGATATATTGGGATTGTCGGTTGTAGTATATGTGTAGCTTAGGACCTTGAGTCGTGTTCCGGTAAGAGACGTAGGCTTAAGTGTGGTAAGCAAACAAAGTGCAAGCATGTGTAAAAGGCACGTAAACCATCTTTGTTGAGGTAATGAAGGCTTTCGCCTTCATTGGGGGTTGTAGGGTTTAGGAGGAGTTTAAGGGTTTAGAAAGAGTTCCAGGGTTTAGAAGGAGGTTCCAGGGTTCAGAAGGAGGTTCCAGGGTTCAGAAAGAGTTCCAGGGTTGAGAAAGAGTTCGAGGGTTTAGAAGGAGGTTCCAGGGTTCAGAAGGAGGTTCCAGGGTTCAGAAAGAGTTCCAGGGTTTAGAAGGAGTCCAGGGTTAGAAGGAGGATCCAAGGTTCAGAGTAGAGTACATTGTGGAGAACTCGTCTTCCTCGTAGATCATGGAGTTTAAGGGTTTAGGAAAGCATAGGAGTGCGAGAGGAAGAAGGTGTAAGAGCATGGGTGAAAGAAGAGAGAGGAGGAAGGAGGAGGAGGGAAGAGGAGGAGGGAGGGGGAGGAGAGAGGAGGAGGAGCAGGAGGGAGGAGGAGGAGGAGGAGGAGGAGGAAGGAGGAGGAGGGAGGAGGAGAGGGAGAGGGTGGGTTACAGGGTTGGAGGAGAGGGGAGAAGGGTTGCAAGGTTAGGACATGCTTTTGGACGTGCAGTGCAAGGAAGCATGGACACTTGAGACAAATGCTTGGAATACCAAAGTAGACTCAACACAATGCCCCAAAGAGTGTGGGCTTCATTCCATTATGGGGTATTTATACAAGTTGGAGAGCTTCTCTCTATGCATGTAACACAAAGTCGTATCACAAAGTTGTAACACAAAGTTATTACACAAAGTTGTAACACAAAGTTGTGTCACAAAGTTGTAACACAAAGTTGTATCACAAAGTTGTATCACAAAGTTGTAACACCTTCTCTTTCTTCATAAGTTCATGTTGGCACAGAGTCAACATACTCCCGGATCCATTTTATTACCCGTCCTCGGGTTATGGCTTATTGCGATCACGTACCTGGGTTGCCATGTTTTTAGTCCAGTGGCTGTGGAACTTGTGTCGTGCCACTCAATCCTGCTGTAGAGCCTTAGCACCATACAATTTTTGTGCAGTTTCCAGGTAGCCTGTATCTACCATTTGCTCGAACAGAGATATGTGGCGTGCCTCCAAGAAGATCACTCTTTGATAGAGTCGGCTTGTAATCTGAGCATCAATCCGTTCATTGGGATTAAAGCTGAGTGGAGGCAAATGGGAATCAAGGTAACATGGGACCTCCAGAATTAATTCTAATGTTTTACAGAATATGGCACTTTGGCGAAGGAAGCGATCAATGTTGCCGCGCATTGTTTGTTCATGCTGCTGAAGTGCTCGGATCATGGTGCCTTGGATATTCCATTCTACACCAGAGTAGGGTTCGATCATTGGCCAATTAATGACTCGATCGTCAGCCAAAGTGTGTATGTTGGCTTCCCATTTTTTACGCCGTGGAACTGCATAGAACTTGGGATGGGTTCTGAGACATGGAGGTGCCCGTAAGTACTCCTTTAAGAAGATTATATCAAAGAGCTTGGGACGGCGCCAATCAGGTTGTGGATCCATTTGCTAATCTAACCTTCACTTATTTGATGCTGACGAAGGTTGGCAGGAAAGTTACCTAGGGTCCATCCACCGCGAGTTTTCATATCAGGATATTTGCTCCAAAATTCCTTGATGGGGTTACTGGGAAGTGGTATCTCATCAAAATCATACCCATCATTGGAACTTGGCATGGGTGTACGAATTGGATTATCCGGATCCTGATATTCAAAATCAAATACTGCATCATTTTTTGCTGATGGAAGCACCAGAAGTGTCGGAGGTGATGACGGGGCCAGGAGAGAATCAGGGGACATGGGGGAGAAATATGGCTGAGTGATAGTGGCGGAAGAGGGAGCAGAGGGGAGGGGGGGAAGAAATGGGCAAATGGTTTGAGCAGCTTGGTAATCCTCAAGGGTAGGATTAGCAAGGGAGGGGAAAAAGCTAGGTGTGAGGGGCTCGTAAGTTTGTGACTGTTGGGTAAGTTGAAAATGATGAGAGGCATGATCAAAGAGACGATGGAGGGAATAGATGTTAGGATGGAGCTCGGGGAAGGTTAAGAGGGTGGTAGCAGCAAGGGGAAGTGAGGTTATGATGTTGGCAAAAAGAGTGGTTAGATATGGGAAGTTGGATGTGAGATAGGCCTTGTCATCTTCCGACACTTCTTTTTGCTGGTGCGATGGGATGATCAGCTGCATGGGTTGGATGTCGGTTATGTCATGCCGTGCAAATAATAGGGATGGCCTTTGTAGCAATGGCAACAAACCTGCAATAACCCTGAGGCGAGGACTACCCATGAGGCAGACATATGCAATGAAAGCATCTGTCCTGAGTGTTATAAACCCGGCATGTGTAGACAGGCAGAAGATATTCTTCTCATCTTCAGACAAGTCTTGGCAAATTATGCGCAGGCTTTTAATCCCGATTGATCGTTTCCAGTTGATTGTTGGATGAGCAGATATGATCCTGATTTGGAGTTGCTTCCATTGGATAAGCACGCGTGCGTTGAGGTGATCTTCCACTTGTAGAGCAGCCACAAGCTCTTCGTACACCACGGTTGGGCATTGTACTGGGGCGTCATTGGTGTTGTCTTCCAATGCCTCATTGTTGTGCACTAGCAATTGGAGTTCAAGCTTGGAGATGGCTATTTTTTGGGAGTGCATCTCATTCATTTTTTCTTTGTACTGATGGTAGACAGCATCATTGGGGTGGACCATCAAAGTCTGGGTCCGGCAAGTCTAAGGTCACAACCTATCAATGTAATTACACGCCAACAGAAAGAGGCCACGAAGGACCCTCTCATTCCAATCCAACCAAAGCGACTTCTGAAAAAGAAAGCACAAGTGCCTCCACCTCCGCCAAGCAATGAGCAGCCGAGCTCATCCTCCCGAGCCTCGAATAAAAGAAGCTCCATTCCCGAATGCAGAGGTGGAGAAGGCTCGTTTTCAGGTACTTCAGCAATGGGTTCAAAATGAACAAGCTCAATTTGAGGCTCAGAAACAGGCTCAAGACCCACTCCATGACTTGGCCCCACAAAGTATTGATACTGTACTCGAGCCTTTGTTCCAACAACGGACTCCACAACAGAATGTACCGCCACGTCAACTTGAAGGAGCTGCACTCTCTAGCATCCTGAGTTGCCCTGTGTCAATTCCCATCGGAATCCTCTTAGATGGGGATGTCAGGCTTAACCTCTGTTTGTTCTGGGACCTTATTTTTTATGGGACAATCCATACAGGCATGTCCTATGCCACAATCTCTGCAGAGGGGTTGGAAAGTGGCTAGGCTACACTCTGCGATCCTATGATTTTCTCCACAACCGTAACACTTGATTGGTGCTCGAAATGTGTTGGGTCGCACTTGATTTGCATAGACTGGTATTAGACCCTCTGCACCTTCTACATAGTACACTGGGTACTCTGCTTCATACTCAAATAGCGAGTCTACTTCCTCGGCTTGTAATTGATGTATGGGAATTGCCTGAGGAGCTGGATTTGGTGCTCTTGGATACGGTCATGGATTCGGATTCCTGAGTAGTTGTGGGACTTGTGTCCGAATGGGAACAGGATTTAGCCTCGGAGCTGGTGGCGCTTGTGCAAGTGCTGGTTGCTTGTATACTGGCATGGGTGCCGCTTGGTATTGTGGTGGTCGAGGCGGATTGTTGCGCATGTTGAAGATGCAACTGTTCACATCATGGCCGCCGACAACACAGATATGGCACCACAACCGTGGCGTTGGATTTGCTTGTGCAGTGATCCTTGCTCTTAGGACTGGGTATTCATTTGCTGTATGATTTGCCAAGCAATGTGGGCACCAGATATTTTCTCGCCGTGGATATGTTTGAGTTGGCGGCTGAGACAAGTGGAGTTTTTGATCCATTATCTTCTTTCAGCTTCAAGGTCATGGCCTCTAGGTGATCTTCATTGGATGTTTCGGCAGTGTCCTTTGATTTACCTTTTTTCGAGCGTTTATCTCGTGTATTTGATCTGGCATCATCACTGCTAGTGTCTGAATCTGTCATGCCATCTTTGATGTCAATGGCTGCCGCATGAGCAGCACTGAATGTTTCATAGCTACTTATCTTTTTCATATCCTTGCAGATTTTCTTTCTGAGTCCTGCTATGAACCATGCCGTGAGGTACTTTGCATTTGGGCGTGGGTCACATTTGGCGATCAATCTCTTCCTCTTTCCTAGGTATGTGCGTACATCTTCCCTCCGGCCTTGTTCGATCTTGCTGAGTTGGAGAGCGGGATCATCTTGTAGCCTCTCCGTTTGAAAACGACGTTTGAATTCGGTTTGAAGTAGGTCCCATGTGGCACGTTCTTCCACGAGAAGGTCAAGGTACCATTCTGGCGCTTCATCAGTTAAGGCCATTGGAAACCAAGCCACCTTGGTTTCATGGGATTGATCACCACCTGCTCGACATGCGGCATCAAAATACTGGAGGAAGCGAGCTGGGTCTCCCCTACCATTATATTTGGGAAGTTCCAGTTTTCCCAAGGAACGTCGGCCGTGATTGTTGTGATTTCGTCGATTGAAGAAGTTGTCAGTCGAGCTCGATATCCCCATCATGCTCATGACGGCGTCCAACCATGTTGGGACATGGAGGAGTTAAAGGGAGTTGTTGAATCTCAAGGGGGGGATTCGAGGTAGAGGATTGGCGGGGGCGGTTGTTGCAGTGGAGTTAGTTGCGGATGGGGTGAGCGTTGGAGTCGAAGTCGTTGGCCGGAACGTAACTGCATGCAGATTGTGCGTGATTTGCCAAGGGTGTCGCTACTTCAAGTGCGGGTGTGGATGTGGTGTTGTTAGGAGAGTTAGAGTGGTGTTAGTTTCTGTAGGGACCGTCGTGTTAATAATGTGCCTAAGATTGTTCTACGTGTGTAGGGAAATGTGCCGGTGCAGACGGATCGTTAATCGGAGGTCACGGCGTGAAAATACGAGTGAATTAATGCAAAATGAGGCCCACACGGGGGCGCGAATGAACGTGTGCTAGGGATGCCGAAATGGTGTGCAATGGGCTGGAAAAATACCCCGTAACGTGGTGTTTCCGTGTGTGAAATCTGGGTTCAAACGGGGTTCAATTTGGGTCCCAAACGGATGAGTTTCGAGGGGTTAAAGGAGGGGCAAATTTTGTGTTTGGGGGGTCCTAATTGTGGTGCGAAGGGACTTTAGGTCCAACTGAGGGGTTGAAACCAAGTGACTCTAGTTAGACTAACTAATCAATTAGTCTAACCTAGCCTAGTAAGGGTTAGACTAACCATAGTCTATCTTAGTTAGTGTAACTAACTATAGTTATGTTAACTAAGGTTAGGTTAAACTAACCAAACCAAGGCGAAATTAACCTAGTCTAGGTTTCTGTTAACTAACCTAGCTTAACCTAATCTAACTGAGTTAGACTAACTAGCCTAGGGTTAACCAACTAACCTAGCATAACCTAGGTTAACCAACTAACCTAACCGTAGTTAGTAACTAACCGTGGGTTAGTTTAGATTAGGGTTTTTTTTTTTTTTTTTTTTTGGGGGGGGGGTTTTGTAGGGGAGCTTCTCGAAGGAGGCGTCCAGGAGGGGCTGGCGGGGTTTTGCAAGGGGGGGTGGCGCAGGGGGGGTTACGCAGGGGGGGTTGCGCAGGGGGTGCGGGCGGAGAGGGTTCGGGGATCCGGAGGAGAGGGCGCGAGCGGAGGAGAGGGTGCGGGGGGGAGGAGCGACGAAAGGGGGCGGGGCGGGGCGTGCGCCGCGGGCGGAGCGGCGGGGGAGCGGGGAGCGGGGGCGGGGGTTTGGGCGGCGCGTAGCAGGGCGGGGTGGGCTTTTAGAGCGATGCGCGGGCGAGGCGGGCTTTTATAGCGACGTGCGGACGGGTTAGGTTAGAGAGAGGGGGCGGGCGGCGCTGCGTGCGCCGCCGCGCGACGGGGGGTGGGAGGTAAGAGAGAGAGGGGGCGGGCGGCGGGGCGGGGCGGGGGGTGGGCGGGGTAAGGGGGAGAGAGAGAGAAGGGGTGGGGAAGGGAATGAGGGGGAGAGAGGAGAGAGTAGAGGGGGTGGGAGAGAGAACGAGGGGGAGAGAGGAGAGAGTCAGGGGGGGGAAAAAGGAGAGAGAGAAGAGAGAGAGAGAGGGGAAAAGGGGGAGAGAGGAGAGAGAAAGGAGAGAAAGGGGGAGGGAGAGAGAGAGAAAGGAGAGAGAGGGGGAGGGGGAGAGGGGGAGGTGGAGGTGGAGGTGGAGGGGGAGGGGGAGGTGGAGATGAAGGGGGAGGGGGAGGGGGGAGGTGGAGATGAAGGGGGAGGGGGGGAGGTGGAGGTGGAGGTGGTGGTGGAGGGGGAGAGGGGGAGGTGGAGATGAAGGGGGAGGGGGGGGGGAGGTGGAGATGAAGGGGGAGGGGGGGAGGTGGTGGTGGAGGGGGGAGGTGGTGATGAAGGGGGAGGGGGGGGGGGGGGGGGGGAGGTGGAGATGAAGGGGGAGGGGGGGAGGTGGTGGTGGTGGAGGGGGAGGGGGAGAGGGGGAGGTGGAGATGGAGGGGGGAGGGGGAGGTGGAGATGAAGGGGGAGGGGGGAGGTGGTGGTGGAGATGAAGGGGGAGGGGGGAGGTGGTGGAGATGGAGTGGGAGGGGGGAGGTGTAAAAAAGAGCAAAAAACCTGAAAGACGAAAATCGAAAAGCAGGGAGAAGTGGTCACCTGAACGCTCTCCAAGTCTTTCTCAATGTAACGGGATTGTTGCGGAACAATGGACGGTGGGTGGAAGGCTAGGTCATCGCTGCGAGAAGGGCTCGATGTCACTTACATTGCGAGGATAGGAGTAAGGGGGTGGTCGATGGAGAGGGAGGAGTGTCTTGCGTGGGGCTCGGAATGAAGAAGAGAATGGAGGCAAAAAGTGAAAGATGAAGAATGAGGGGGGTGGAGTAGGTTTTATAGGATTGAATTTTAGGTTTAGGGTTTAGGTTTAGGGTTTAACCCTAAACTCTTCCCGAGCCATAACTCTTTATGGAGAGCTCGGTTTGCTTTTCTGTAAAAAGGTAAAATGATCGAAATTGAAAGCTCTACGCATCCGTGTCCACTATCTAGCCTGATTGTATATCATGTGGCTTCTATTTAAGAAATTAAGAAAATTTCTTAAGGTAGTAACCCAAAGTGGATGTTTGGGGTTGATATGTTTGGCTAGAATTGGAAAAAAAATTTTACTCTCCTTGCCCTTGAGTGTTATGTTCGTGAAAGTTTGAAGTAGTGACTTGTTTTACACATACCTACGTATGTTTACTCACTACTTGAGACGCTAGTCTCCCCGGCAACGGCGCCAAATGTTGGCTCTTTCCTACTGCTTTCGTAGGAAGAGCTGGTTATTCTATGTTTGCAGGGTTTCGAGGCTTTTTCTCACCTACAGATATATTGGGATAGTCGGTTGTAGTATATGTGTAGCTTAGGACCTCGAGTCGTGTTCCGGTGAGAGACGTAGGCTTAAGTGTGGTAAGCAAACAAAGTGCAAGCATGTGTAAAAGGCACGTAAACCATCTTTGTTGAGGTAATGAAGGCTTTCGCCTTCATTGGGGGTTGTAGGGTTTAGGAGGAGTTTAAGGGTTTAGAAAGAGTTCCAGGGTTTAGAAGGAGGTTCCAGGGTTCAGAAGGAGGTTCCAGGGTTCAGAAAGAGTTCCAGGGTTCAGAAAGAGTTCGAGGGTTTAGAAGGAGGTTCCAGGGTTCAGAAGGAGGTTCCAGGGTTCAGAAAGAGTTCTAGGGTTTAGAAGGAGGTTCCAAGGTTTAGAAGGAGTCCAGGGTTAGAAGGAGGATCCGAGGTTCAGAGTAGAGTACATGGTGGAGAACTCGTCTCCCTCGTAGATCATGGAGTTTAAGGGTTTAGGAAAGCATAGGAGTGGGAGAGGAAGAAGGTGTAAGAGCATGGGTGAAAGAAGAGAGAGGAGGAAGGAGGAGGAGGGAAGAGGAGGAGGGAGGGGGAGGAGAGAGGAGGAGGAGGAGGAGGAGGGAGGAGGAGGAGAAGGAGGAAGGAGGAGGAGGGAGGAGGAGAGGGAGAGGGTGGGTTGCAGGGTTGGAGGAGAGGGGAGAAGGGTTGCAAGATTAGGACATGCTTTTGGACGTGCAGTGCAAGGAAGCATGGACACTTGAGACAAATGCTTGGAATACCAAAGTAGACTCAACACAATGCCCCAAAGAGTGTGGGCTTCATTCCATTATGGGGTATTTATACAAGTTGGAGAGCTTCTCTCTATGCATGTAACACAAAGTCGTATCACAAAGTTGTAACACAAAGTTGTCACAAAGTTCTAACACAAAGTCGTAACACAAAGTTGTATCACAAAGTTGTAACACCTTCTCTTTCTTCATAAGTTCATGTTGGCACAGAGTCAACAAGTACATAGCCATTTGACAAAGGTCAAGGTGGTGCGGGATCAGCTGGCAGCAATTGGTCAGAAGACGGACTCATGCCATCTGGCCTTGATGGTACTGAGGAGACTGCCTCGGAGTTTCAAGAGCTTTGTTACGGCTGTGACTGCAGGACAGAGGACCAAACCTCTGACATTTAAGGAGTTGTGTCCCTTACTGCTACAGGAGGAAGCTCGCGAGAAGCTCTACAACGAGGACAAAGACGACAAGGCCATGCTGGTGAAGGATTCCGCAGGTAAGGGAAAGGGCAAGCCTAACAGTGGCAAGTCCAATAAAGATGATTCTGACGATGAGGGGACTTCGAAGAGGAAGCACAAGAAGAAGTGTTTCTATTGTGATACGCCCAGACATTTTGCAAAGGACTGCAGAAAGAAAAAGGCGGATCTGAAAAACAAACAAGAGTCTGACCCAGATTCAGAGGGAAAGGCCAAAGCTAATGTGGTAATCGAAGAATTGTTCCTGGTGACATCACCGAGTGTTACCGAGGTCAGATATGTTGATCCCGAAATCACAGTAAGGATGTCTGACATAAAGAGTTGGCTCGACGAGGAGTCAGAGGCCTTTGTGAAGGAGAAGGACAGTATGGAGTACTTGGTACCTTCCAGGTGTGAAGCTGTTGACACTGACACGAGGGTGGATTCCATGGAAAGCCCTGGGGTCTCATGGTCAGATGGATGCTGGACTTCAGAAGGGGACAGTACAAGATTACACAGGATCTTGGCGGGTGCCTCATTGAGGTATCGGGTTTGCTTTCAGAGCGAGCATTCAGGCAGTATAATAGTCTGGTATGTATTTGATATTCTGCATTTGAGTCTTTATAGCATGCTGTGGGGAGATTCTGCTCTTCATTTGTCTCAGGTGATAAGAGATTGGAAGGAATTGGCCTTCTTCGAAGGCAGAAGGGGAAGTATTGGTGCTTCTTCAAATCTTGGACGCAGATTGCTAGAAGGTGGTGGACAAAGAGTACTGAAGCCAGAAGAGTACCTGCTTGAGAACTCAGCGAGAGTTCATGGTCCAGGTTATCTGGAAATATTCATTGGTTACAGACCTTGCCAAAGGAAGGACGGGTTGAAACAGACCCTCCGAGCATGGTGCCTGGAAGACTCCAGGTTGTTCACTCATTATGAGGGGGATGACTGGAAGATCGTGACGGCTGGGTTGCTCAAGTTCAGAGGCGGGAATGTGACTGAAGGAGGTGGTACCAGGAGGTGCTACCAGAGATGGACCTGTATACCAGGATGGTGTGCGGAAGCGGAACCGGACCTGGCGGAGCACGAGCCACTGGATGCAAAGCTAGGAAAAGATTTCGATACCGTAAGGTTCCAGAGGACTACGACCAGGGAGTTACTGGAGCATCTTCATCGACGTGTTGGCATTGGGCTGAGATGTGTCGGTGAGAGGGGGTGTTGGAAAGGTCACCTCCCCATCTGTAAGCCCCCATATGAGGAGAGCATGGGGGAGGGAGACCTAGGGCAGAACCCAACAGAAAAAGAGAGAAAGGGGCTGCCACATAGACAGCATCATGGCTGTCATGTGGGCAGCACATCTAGGACTGTTATGTGCAGGATAGAGGGCCAGGAAAGTACGGAAGGATGGCAGAATACAGAAGCCTGCTGTACGGCTGGCATACGGAGCTCAGGCAGGAGCCTTAGAGCTGGAACAAGCCCGGAGCAGAAGCAAGACAGTCTGCGACAAATTGCGAAGGATCTAGGACATGGAGGCGCACTGTTTGCAGAGGCGCAGACATGGCAGGGAGTGCAGGCTCAGATCTGCAGCAAGGAATGTGACTGTCAGTGGGCAGGTGGCAGGCCTTTTATAGGCTGCATATTTGCCTTGAATGGAGGGCCAAAAGCCCTGGAAGTTTGGGCCATAAAAGGCCTGACTTGTGAGCCCTTTAAGGTCGGTTTTTACAGACTGAGTCGGTTTTTACAGACTGGTCGGTTTTTTGGTGCAGGCCTTGGGGCCTATATAAGGAGGCCATTCAGGCCTCATTTCAGTATCACTTGCAGCAGCAGATCCAGAGCAGAAAGGAGCAGCAGGTAGCCACCCTCTGGGCCTACATTCAGGAGGATAGAGAGGTGCTAGCAAGGCTGCAGACTTAGCCAGGAAGCTGCCCACCTAGGCTGGTTCCCAGACAGTAAGGTGGAAAGGATCATCCTAGACGGAAAGTCTACTCACCCTCGAGGTGGAGCACGCGGACTCTAGTCTAGAGATAGCCAGCAGATAGGAGAAGGACTTTGTGGTAAGATCAGAGGACCACACCATTGGTGGGACTCTGGATCTGTCTCTCTTGTAATGTGTCCATAGTTGTGGACGGAAATATATTATATGGTGGTTTCTCTATCTAGTTTGGTTCATTGTCTATTGATGAGTCTGCACACCTATTGAATGCACATAAGTAAAGAAGTTTGTGATTCCACACCCACACCGCACACTGTGTGAGCTCCTGGGCATTATTTCCGCTGCGTGTACCCTCTGTTGGGTAATTTCTAACAAGCTCCAAGTGGTCTGCCATGCTCATCCAAAATATTGTCGTACCACATGATAGGCTGCCTTTCAATCTCTTCATGGGTGGACGATTGGTGAAAACCCATCTGATACTGTGTGTCCAATCCTCTCCTAAAGTGGGCGTGCGAGATTGTATGCATCTGATAAAGAAATCCTTCCAAAGCTCTTCCCCTGGCATAAGTCCTCTCACAACGACCTTGCAGACTAAGGCTCTGCACTGTAGATCCAGATCGATGATATTCAAACACCCTTCTCTTGTAGAAAGAATCAAAGTCTCCCAAGCCACCCTGGCTGTAACATCAGTTGTGCCATCTCGACCACTCCATAAAAAGTTTTGTACGGGCCTCTTAAGCTGAGTGATACAATCCCTAGAGTGGCACCAACAAGAGCATACAAACCATGCTGTGGCTAGAAGAACCTAGTTAACCACCACCACTGTGGATGCCAAATCAAGTTTGGTTGAGCTTTCTTCTGATGCTCTCTAACACCGGGGCACACTGTTGTGAAGGACAGATGCCCACCCCAACCTAGCAGCCCAAATATCTTTTTTTTTGTTTTTTTGCAAAAAGGAGACTTCTATTAAGTAAGAAAGAAACTCGCTAGAGCAAGCTCTATGCGGAAATACAACATGCTAAGCATGTAATGAAAACACCGCAGAGGAATGAGGTAGAAAGAAACCAAGGCTAAGGGTGAAAATGCCAAGTCAACCCTGTAGAAGTCTCAGCAAAGAAGGAGAGTCTCTCCAATCTCTGAGAAAAGTAACTCTCCTAGACGAGGCTGCTCGAGATGATCCCTGCATGGTTGCCCAAATGGCCATCAGAGTGTGTACCGTATCTGTCCAAGTATTGGCCAAGATCCGAGAAGGGTGAACTTGAGAACCCTCCAGAGCCTCAGTGCATCTCGCTCTCCAAATGTGCCATGTTGCAATGCTAGCTACAATCTCCCTTGGAGAGTCAACTGAGGAATGAGCAGCTCTGAAGAGAGTGGCCGGAACATCCTCTAGAGAGCACGACTCCACAAGATGTCGTCGGATGTGAAGAGCCCAAGAGGAGTCAAGTCTCTCAAAGAAGACCTGGGGCCCTAAAAGAGTGAGCCAAGCCACTGATCCCCAGGTCCTGAAGAAGGGTAGGCGAACAAAAGTGCTGAAAAGTCTTGCAATCCCCTTCCATATGATTCTCACCTGTCTGCAATCCCAAAAGGCAGTGCTGTATTGTATCCAAAGCAAAAAGCCAACGAGGGCAAGAAGGGTCAGCTCCGAACCTAGATCTCCATTCGTTCACTGCTATCCCACCATGAATAGAACGCCAAAAGAAGAGAGTGATTTTTCTATTCCGGTGGGATTTCCAGAGCCTGTGCCAAAAAAATTTCTGCAAGTCAGCAGAAATCTGGAAGTTCTCCCAATGATGAGCTCTAGTAAGCCTCCAACCCCTACAGCTGAGCTGGAATTTCCTGGCATTACTGACCGTGTAACGAAAGAAGGGGATGCCCTTCTCTTGGTGCCCTTCATCTATCCATTCCCATTCTCCAAGGTCCCACTGCAATAACTTAATTGGGACACCTCCATAGAGGCACAGCCTCCATGAGTCCAGGGTAATGAGAAGCAGGTCAGGATCCAAGTACCACTGTGAGACAGAGCCATGCTCCATGAAGCCCACTATCCTGATTGGCTGAAACGGTACCTCCAACAAGATATCATCTGTCGATCTGGACAACCTGCCCCCCGAAGAAACATCAAAGACTAAGGCATCCTCATGAGTGTCATGAAAAGCAATCATCTGTAAAGGAACTCCCCATCTAGAAAAAGCTCCCATCCAGGTGGAGCAAGTAATAGGCATATCAATTGTGTCCACCCAATCCAAGGGCAAGTCTGCATCAATCTATTGGACTCTCCCTGCACTCCCTCTAAGATTAAGAACCAACTGGGCTTGTTGATCTGCAAGAAGCTTCCTGAAGGCTTTCCATGCTCCCACAGTAGATGCAAGGCCCCTCTCCCATCTGGGCCACTGCATGTAAGGAGAAGCTCCAAGTGGTCTGCCATGCTCATCCAAAATACTGTCATTCCACATGATAGGCTGCCTTTCAATCGCTCCACGGGTGGATGGGAGAATCCTGCAAAGAGTTCTCCTGAACCTGGCCCATGCTTTCAAGATAGCAACCATAAGAGGGGAAGAGGGCGATGGGCTGTGGTGAAAACCCATCTGGTCAGCCCCCTCTCCCTCTCCCTCTCCCTCGCTGCACCCCCCTCTCCCCCCCTCGCTGCTCCTCCTCTCCCTCCCCTCTCGCCAGCCCCCTCTCCCTCCTCCCTCTACCTCCCTCTCCCCTTCCTCCTCTCCGCTCTCTCCCCCCCCCCCCCCGATACCCCCTACCTTTCCCTCCCCGCCCAACCTCTCCCCCGCCCGTCAGCCCCCCTGCCCCCCTTCTCCTCCCCCGTCCCCTCCCCCATCATCCCTCTCCCTCGCCAGCCCCCCATGAAGTCTCTAGCAAAGTGCCCAAGGGTCTTGCAAATCTTGCACTGGTCCTGTCTACCTGAAATCTCGACTCTCTGTCGAAAGAGAGAGCCGTCTGGACGCTGAAGCATAATGTGGTCATCTGAGATGTTAGGGTCAGAGACAATGACCCTAACACGAGGCACCCTGTTTGCACTGACTGCCTCTGCCAAGGAAGAAGGCATGCTAGGAAGGGGGGGGATCTCCGTGACCGCTCTGAATGTGGCTCCGATAGTGGCAAGCAGTTGATGGTAGACCTGAGGAAGACCAGGAAACCTAATGAACAGTGATGTGACCTGCCTGTCCTCCTGGACCGGATCGAAGCCCAAGGTGTAGGGCAAAAGAAAGATCCTCCTCGAACCCAAAGCCAGGGGATTAGCTTTGAAAACAAGGGCTGTGGACTCGTGGGAGTCGAAAACCACTTGGAAGAATCCACGTCCCAAAAGTCGAATATCCCTAAGGTGAGGGGTGAGGTCTCCTAGTAACGCCACCAGCATCCAGTCTCTAGCTTGTGATCTGGAAGGGTGTGACCCAAAGATGCGGGCGAAAAGTGATGTGGAGCCCTCTAATTCCACATCTTTCTTGAGCTGCTGCAGCTCGTCTTTTGAAAAAATGACGGTTCTTGCGGCCAGTGGAGGTGGACGGAGATTGGTTGAATGGGGATCCATTCGCCAATCGATGTGAAAAGGCCGATTCAAACACTGAAAAAAACTCCGTCCGGGAAACTGCTGCCCAGGACACCCTGGAACATAGGCGTAGGAAGGAGGAGAACAGGAGAGGGTAGGAGAGAGGGGAAGAGGAGGAAAGGAGGCGAGGGGGGGGGGCTGCAGGGGGGGGGGGTAGACGGAGGTAGGCTGCGGGGGGAGGCGGAGGGGAGCTGAGAGTTAGGAAGGGAGGGGGGCAGGGGAGGGGGCTGGCTGGGAGGGAGAGGGTGGGCGGGGGAGAGGAAAGGAGCGGGTGGGTTAGGAGGGAGGGAGGGGGCTGGTGGGGAGGGAGAGGGAGGGCGGGGGAGAGGAAAGGAGGGGGCGGGTTAGGAAGGGAGGGGCGGGGGGGCGGGGGGAGAGAGCGGGCAAGGGGGCTGGAAGGGGGCAGCGGGGGAGGGAGAGGGAGGACGGGGGAGGGGGCAGGGGTGGAGGGGGTGGGTGGGGGGCTGGCGGGTGAAGGAAAGGGAGGGTCGGGAGGGAGAAGGAGGGAGGGGGCGGGGGTGGAGGACGAGGGCGGAGGGGCTGTCAGGTGGGGGAGAGGTAGGGCAGGGAGGAGGAAGGGGAGCGAGAAGGTGAGGGAGAAGGAGGGAGGGGACGGGGGAGGAGGAGGGGGGTGGGGGGCCTGGCGGGTGGGGGAGAGGACGGGCGGGGAGGAGGAATGGGAGAGGCAGGGTGAGGGAGGAGGGAGAGGGGGCTGGCGGGATGAGAGGGAGAGGAGGAGAAGCAAGGCGAGGGAGAGGGGGGGCAGCGAGGGTGAGGGAGAGGGAGAGGGAGCTGGCTGAGAGAGAGGAGATGGGGGGGGGGGCAGCAGCTCACGGGGAGAGGAGCAGCTCCGAGCTCAAGTTTCGTGATTTGCAGATCACACTGGTCCTTTAGGGCTATAAGCATTTGGGCACTCTATGCAGTAAAAAATATCCTAAACTCAAACAATAGTGTGAATAAATACCTGACTACCTCGTGAGAAGAAAACATTATTTTATCCAATTCTAGAACATTATAGGACAACAGGATGATCATAAAGGAGGTAAATTTGAGGTTTATATACAGGATACCCCTGTGTGAAAAATGGAACATCAATCACCTTTGTAGTAATTAGCTTAAAGGAGAATAAAACTGGTTGTGGAAAATACAAGATAAAATTCCTTAGATCACGAAGCTTCAAATTTGAGACACAGGGATTCTAGAGTTCAGTCAAGCCTCTCAGAATCAGTCTTACATGATGTTGGTAGTAAGTGCAACTTTCCAACGCAAATAGCAATTTTATAAATGTAAAATTTAAACAAGTATGTACGTACATCATATCAAGCTGTGAGATCCTTCCTCATTTGATTTGTTCTTGAGTACTTAAAGGCATAATGACCACTTACCCTGCAGTACCTGCCGGTCTTGTCGACACATGAGTATCCATTTCAGGATTCACCTTGGATATGCCAAAATCAGAAACCTTTGCAATCATGTTCTCATCAAGCAAGATATTACTAGGCTTTACATCTCTGTGTATAACAGGAGGATTCTGTACATGCATCAAAAAATACAAACACTGGAATGTTATTAAAGCGTACTAAGGTTACCATTGAACTGATCATGTCCATTCTATTTGGAGGAAATAGAAAGTATAATCTTTTTAATTTAAACACTCATATTTAGCAAAAAAATCGGAATCCAAATAAAAGATTCAGAGGTATCTTACTGCAAATGTGTGCAAATAGTCCAGGCCTTGAGCAACGGCCATCGCAATTTCAAGCCTTCTATACCAGTTCAGGGTCGAAGTATTTTTATCTTATAAAAGACAGGTCGAACCATTACATTACTGTCGTAACAATAACAATTTTTGAGCTTCACACATGTTCCTCATCACCATGCATAAAAACGTACTGGGTGCTTCTATGTTTGGAAAATAACAAAGACTCAGATAAATACTAACCAAAGAGATGCCGATGCAAATTACCATTCTTCATATATTCATACACAAGGATCTGTTCACAGCCAGAATGCAAATATCAGGATCTCATGAATGCTTACAATCTACAAGCTAAAAATTCTCAGAATAAATCGAAGGAGGGCAATTAGCAAAACAATTTCCTTAATTAAATAAGCTTTTCCTTGCATATTTACATAAACACATGGAGCTCTTTTCATGAATCCTGACAACCTTGACTAGTAGGAATAAATATCTGCAAGATAAAAGTTCCTCAGAATAAATTGAAGAAGTGCAATCAGTTTTCACATTTAAAATAACTTTGGTCTTTCATATTTACTTAGATACGTGGAACTCTTTTGGGCCATTTGTGGACAGCCTATGTGTGGGTTTAAGTGATATTATGTCTTTTTTGAAGATAGAACAACCCATGGCAAAGTTGAGATTATCCCACATCTGCTGGGCCATGAAGGAGTGGCCATGTTTTGTATGTCAACATCTTTTATTCTGCAGACTGCAATGCAAATGTGGGGCTTGGTCTTGGTTTCATCATATTTTCTCTTGAAGTTCTTGTCTTGTTTGGCCTAAGATTCACACATTTTTTGTGACCTCAGCTGATTATAGTTGTACTTCTAGTGCCTCAAGCTCCATGGGAAAGCATAGCCATGGATTTTTTTTCCCCAAGAAAATTACGTCATTAAGTATGAATGAAAACCGCAAGAGCAAGCTCAAATGCAGGAGGACATCATGCAATGCATGAGGAAAAAAACAGCTCAAAAGGAGCTAATAAAAAACCAAGGCGGAGGCTGAAAATGCCACCTCAACCCTAAGGGAGACTCAGAGAAGAAAGGAGATCCTCTCCAAACTTTGAAAAAAATAACTCTCCTAGCAGTGCCTGCTCTGAAGGATCCTTGGATGCTCGCCCATATGGCCATCAGAGTGTGTACTGTGTCACCCATGTGGCCATCAGAGTGTATACTGTGTCGGTCCAAATACTGGCCATAGCCTGGGAAGGGTGAACCTGGATACCCTTCATCGCCTCTGTACACCTAGCTCTCCAAATACGCCAAGTTGCAATGCTAGCCAGAATCTTTGAAGACGTGTCTACTGAGGCATGAACAACTCTGAAAGGAGTGAAGGAACATCCTGGAGGGAACAAGACTCGGCGCCGTACAATGACAGTTGGATCTGGATCATGTCCCTTGAAAAACACTTGAGGGCTAGTAAGAGATAACCAAGCCACTGAGCCCCAGGTCATATAGAAAGGTACTGTATGATAGATACTGAAAATCCTAGCAACACCTTTCCAAATCATCCTCGCCTGTCTGCACTCCGAAAGGCAATGCTGTACTGACTCAAATCCTGCCAACACCTTTCCAGATCGTCCTCGCCTGTCTGCACTCCAAAAGGCAATGCTGCACTGACTCAACTACAATGTGACAATCAGGACAAGTAGGCTCAGCCCCGAACCTGGATCTCGACAGGTTCACTGCAATCCCTAATTGAATAGAAAGCCAAAAGAAAAGAGCGATCTTTCTATTCCTGAGGGATTTCCAGAGCCTACACCAAAAAAGTTTCCTGAGGGATTTTCAGAGCCTACGCAAAAAAAGTTTCAGATCGGTAGATCAGTCCGCCAAGGATGTCCTCTTGCCCCTTTTCTTTTTCTGTTTGTGGTGGAAGCTATGAGTATCTACCTTAGATCTCAAGCTAACATTTATGGGCTGAGGCTTCCTCTTCGCCGGGAAGAAGAGCTCCTCGATAAAGAGTTGGTAGATGACACGGTTGTTTTTTTGGATGCCTCCCCCAGGACACTCACTCCCTTCCGAACAGCCTTGGATTTATTTTGCACGGCTGCAGGTGCACACATTAATTGGCATAAATCCAATGGTTTTTGGATTTGCGATGATGACACCCTGGATTGGGGTAATGATATTGGTTTCACTTGGGTACAGAGGGGTGTCTCCGTCAGATACTTGGGCTGCCAGGTTGGGATCTCAAAGGGAGTGCAGTAAGAATTCAACAGATTGATGCAGCCTTGCCCTTGGATTGGGGGGACACAGATGACATGCCTATTACTTGTTCCACCTGGATGGGGGCATTTTCCAGATCGGGCATTCCTTTGAAGGTGATTGCTTTATGGAACACACATGAGGATGCCCTAGTCTTTGATGTTTCTTCTGGGGGCAGGCTGTCCAAGTCCACAGATGATATATTGCTGGAGGTACCGTTTCAGCCAGTCAGGATAGTGAGCTTCATGGAGCATGGCTCTCATTCACAGTGGTACTTGGATCCTGACCCGCTACTCATTACCCTAGGCTCATGGAGGCTGTGGCTCTATGGACGTGTCCCAATTAAGTTTGTGCACCGAGAGAAAGGCATCCCCTTCTTTTGTTACACGGTCAGTAATGCTAGGAAATTCCAGCTCAGCTGAAGGGGTTGGAGGCCCACCAGAGCTCCTCATTGGGAGAATTTTCAGATTTCTGCAGACTCGCAGAAATTTTTTTGGTAGAGGCTCTGGAAATCCCGCCGGAATAGAAAAATCACTCTCTTCTTTTGGCTTTCTATTCATGGTGGGATAGCAGTGAATCATTGGAGATCCACGTTTGGGGCCGACTCTACTTGCCCTCGTTGCCTTTCTGCTTCGGAGACAGTACAGCACTGCCTTTGGGATTGCAGACAGGCGAGAATCATATGGAAGGGGATTGCAAGACTTTTCAGCACTTTTGTTCCCCTCCCCTTCTATATGACCTGGGGATCAATGGCTTGGCTCACCCTTTCAAGGCCCCAGGTTTTCTTTGAGAGACATGACTCGCCGTCTTGGGCTCTACACATCCGACGACACCTTGTGGAGTCGTGCTCTTTAGAGGATGTTCCGGTCACTCTCTTCAGGGCTGCTCATTCCTTGGTTGACTCTCCGTGGGAGGTTTTAGCTAGCATTGCAGCATGGCACATTTTGGAGAGCCAGTTGCACTGAGGCTATGGAGGGTTCTCAAGTTCACCCTTCTCAGATCTTTTGGCTAGTACTTGGATAGATACGGTACACACTCTGATGGCCATTTGGGCGACCATGCAGGGATCCTCTCGAGCAGCCTCCTCTAGGAGAGTCACTTTTCTCAAGGATTGGAGAGACTCTCCCTTCCTTGCTGAGACTTCTACAGGGTTGAGTTGGCATTTTCAGCCTCAACCTTGGTTTCTTTCTACCTCATTTTTCTGAGGTGTTTTTATTACATGTTTAGCATGATGTATTTCCGCTCAAAGCTTGCTCTAGCGAGTTTCTTTCTTACTTAATAGAAGTCTCTTTTTTTTGGGGGAAAAAAAAAAGTTTCCGCATAACTGCGAAAATCTGAAAA
Source organism: Dipteris shenzhenensis (assembly GCF_047967505.1). Classification (NCBI taxonomy): domain Eukaryota; kingdom Viridiplantae; phylum Streptophyta; class Polypodiopsida; order Gleicheniales; family Dipteridaceae; genus Dipteris; species Dipteris shenzhenensis. The sequence goes on along the minus strand of NC_141628.1, from coordinate 39,940,731 downwards.
CTATCCCAATGTGCAGAAATCTGAAAGCTATCCCAATGAGGCACTCTGGAGGGCCTCCAACCTCTATTGCTGAGCTGAAACCTCCGGGCGTTTTTGACTGTATAGCGAAAGAAGGGGAAGCTCTTCTCTCGGTGTCCGTCATCAATCCATTGCCACTCCCCTAGGTCTCACTGCAAGAACCTAATAGGGAAACCACCATATAACCAGAGTCTCCAAGACCCCAGCGCAAGGAGAAGAGGATCAGAGTCAAGATACCACTGTGAGTGCTTGCCCCACTCCATGAAACTTGCAATCCTGACAAGCTGAAAGACAAATTCCAAAAGAATATCATCAGAAGATCTAGTAAGTCTGCCTCCCGAATGAACATCAAAGACTAAGGTATCCTCATGTGCATCTCGCAGGGCAATAATCTGTAACGAAATGTAGGAACAAAGTGGAGACAGGTTGTGAATGCAAGTGAGCAAGAGTGCACATACAAGAAAGCTCCAATAGAAATGTTCAAATGAAACAATACAAGTACTTGGTATATATAGTATCCAAGTACTACTGGTCAACCATAGGGTTGACTTTATGCCTACAACACCATATCTTTGTAATCTCTTACAAATCCCCCCTCAAAGATATGGCTGAAAGTACCCTGGAAACATCTCACATATACCCTGCAGTACCTAAAGTACCATGGTTGCACAAAGTCATCCAGATGGATATGCAACCTATGGGAGTACATGAAAACAATGTCATTGTGAATCACTTCACAACCCCCCTTGACATTGTGAGAATGTCTCTGATCCCCAAGCCATCTCGATGTCGTAAGAAAAGATCTGTTGACAGGGCTTTGGTGAAGATATTTGCCACATTGTCTCAGATGGACAATAGATGAGATCAATGAAGCCATCAGAAATACAATCCCGTACATAATGATAATGATTTTCAATATGTTTCATGCGAGCATGAAAGACAGGATTGTTGGCTATGGCAATGCAACTCTGGCTGTCACACAAGATAGAGTTTGCTTCGCCATCTTGTGCATGATGCAAGTCATGCAAAAGCTTCCTTAACCACATTAACTCCGTAGTGGCCGAATTTGCAGCTTTGTACTCTGCTTCACTAGAGGTCCTTAACCACATTAACTCCGTAGTGGCCGAATTTGCAGCTTTGTACTCTGCTTCACTAGAGGAAAGAGAGACTCGCTCTTGCTTCTTACTGAGCCATGAGATACAGGTTGAACCCAATGAGAAGCAATAGCCAGTAGTGGACCGTCTGTCGTCAATGTCCCCTGACCAATCTGAGTCGGTGAAACCACTCAGCTCTAGCTCACAATCTGAAGCATAATGCAAGCCAAGAGAGAGAGTGCCATGGACATATCTAAGAACCCTCCTTGCTGCATTCCAATGTGTGATCGTGGGACAATGCATGAATTGGCTCAAAAGCCCTATGGCGTAGGCAATATTAGGCCGTGTGGAGTATAGATATATCAAACTGCCAACCAATTGCCTGTACAAAGTGCCATCAAACTTTTCAGCAGTATCATGCTTACTATCAAACTGCCAACCAACTGCCTGTACAAAGTGCCATCAAACTTTTCAATAGTATCATGCTTACTCAGCTTGAGTCCCTTTTTCAATGGAGTAGCCACAGGCTTACAGTGCTCCATTTTAAATTTCTGCAACAACCCCTTCAAATACTTTGTCTGTGACATATAGATTCCATCATGGGTTTGCCAAAACTCAATGCCAAGACAATAATCCAATAGGCCCAAATTTGTCATGTCAAAGTTGTGACATAAAGCGGACTGCACTGCTGTAATTTGTTGTAAATCACTGCCAGTGAGTATGATGTCATCCACATATACTACCAACATGACCAATTCTGATTTTTGCTACAAAACATACAAATTTGGCTCTGTATGAGTGTTTACGAAGCCCTAGGACAGCAAAAACTGATGTATTTTCTGATACCACGCACGCTTGCTTCAGCCCATATAGAGCCTTCCTGAGCTTGCATACCTTGTGCTCTTGTCCCTTCACCTCAAAACCTTGGGGCTGATGTACATAGACCTCCTCTTTAAGATCTCCATTGAGGAAAGCAGTCTTGGCATCCATCTGGTACACTGACCAACCATAAAACGCAGCAAGAGAGATGACAAAATGAATGGTGGTCATCTTGGCCACTGGAGCAAAAGTCTCCTCATAATCTATCCCCTCCTCTTGTGCATACCCCTTGGCAACCAAACGGGCTTTGTATTTCTCAACTGTGCCATCTGAATGGTATTTCACCTTATAAATCCATTTCGTGCCAGCCACATTTTTCCCAATGGGCGCATCAACCAAGTCCCATGTGGCATTCTTCTCAATGAATTTAATCTCAACTTCCATAGCTTTCTGCCATGCCGGATTATGCTGAGCATCCTTGAAGCTCTAAGGCTCATTTTCAGCTTCCATCACTGAGGTCATCAAAGCAAAATTGACCTTTTTCTGATTTTTCTGAGTGCTGGCCCTGGTTTTCCCCAAAAGAGGCTGATCCTTAGCATCTCAATGGTCAACCTTGCCCAACGTGGAATAGATTTTTCTGCCGTACCACTCGGGGCTGCATCAACATCTTTAGTGGCCTCACGACGTTGATAATGCCTCCAAACATGAGGCTATCCATTTTCATTAACTGGCTGCAAATCTGAAACATTTGAGGGAGAGCCATCCTCAACATGTGGCAAGCCATTTGAACTATGAGAAGTAGAGCATCAAGAGACTCCATCTCATCATCCTCAAACTGGATGATGTCCAAAGGGGTGTCATCGTATGGTGGCAAGTCTGCACTAGTGGGCTGCATGCACTCATTCTCAGCAAAGAGAACATCTCTGCTGATTATTACCTTCCTGGTAGCGGGATTATAAAGCCTAAATCCCCTGCTTTTAGTGCTATACCCCACGAAAATGCATTTGACACTCTTGTCATCAAGCTTTGTCCGATGTGCATCTAGAACCGAAGCATATGCCACTGAGCCAAAAAACTCTGAAATGACTAACCTTTGGCTTAACGCCATACAAAGCCTCAAATGGAGTCACATTAACCAAAGCTTTGGTAGGGCATCTGTTCTGAATGTAAGTGGCTGTCACAACTGCTTCTCCCCAAAAAGCCTTTGAGACTCTCTTGAATTTCAGCATGTATCCGTCATCTCCATGAGAGTATGATTCTTCCTCTCAGGGAGTGGATTTTGCTGTGGTGTGTAAGGGCATGTCAAGTGATGTTTAATCCCATGCTGCTTCAAAAATCCCTGGAATGCATGTGACATGTACTCTCCCCCTCTATCTGAGTTGAGTGTTCCAATTCTAGAATTAGTTTGGTTCTCAACCATAGCTTTGAACTCTTGAAACCAATAGAGCACCTCATATTTTTCCTTCATGAGAAAAAGCCATGTGAACCTGGAGAAGTCATCTATAAAGGTCACAAAGTACCTTGCTCCTCTATGCGTGGGAATAGTCATGGGGCCATATACATCACTGTGCACTATCTATAACACTTTGGTTGCCTTGACCCAATTCTTGCCTTGTATGGCAAGTGATGCAATTTGCCAAGTGCACACTCCTCACACACTTCATTTGCTGGTTGCTGTAATTTTGGCATTCCCTTGGTTGCTATAATTTTGGCATTCCCTGAGTCCTATTATTGTTGTACAAGTAGGACAATGCCCTGTGATGGACATGTCCAAAACTGGCATGCCATAAATCAGCCTGGGAAGTGTTTGCTACAACCAATACCTTCTGATCATAAGGCTGAGCATCAAGCTTGTATAAGCCTCTATCATATGTGCCTGTTGCTACAACCTCATACCCTTTCTTTGGATCCTTGATCCCGCATTGTTTATCCTAAAATTCGATCAACATATGTTGATCATGGGCAATGTTTGAAACTGAAATCAGATTTTGCCTCAAATTTGGAACATACCAAGCATCTTGGATATACTTAACTTTCCCATTATTAAGTTGAATAGAAATGTGCCCAACTCCAATGATGTCTTGAGAAGCATCATTGGCACACGTAACTTATTTGCCATGAACAGGTGTGATGCTCTCAAACCACTCCTAGCGAGGAGTCATGTGCTTAGTAGCACCACTGTTGATATATCATGTATCACTTGTAACAAGGGAAGCATCCCTTGATTGATTTTCAGCATTCAAATCCCCCCTGGCATCCATCTTCTCACTAAATGAAGCAAACACAAAATCTCTATCAACTTGGCCAAGATGAGCTTCACCATGTGCATCTGAAGCACGAGTTTTAGTGGGGGCAACAAAATTACTGCTAGAGCTGTCCCTTTGCCTTTTCTTTTCATTGGCAATCCTTTTCTGACACTCTGCAATGTAATGCCCTAGTTTCTTGCAGTAGTTGCATTTGCCCTTTTTTTAATTTTTGCTTGAAGTGCTTGCATTCCCCTCCTTGGGCTTCTATCCTCTTGACTGAGTTTCACATATGGAGGTAACGCATTACTAATGCCCTTCCCCCTCTCCATATTGAAAGGCATGAGTACTTTGATAGTGTACTCCTTCTTTGATAGGTAAAGGAGTTTCTTCCTTCTATCCCGCACAATCCTCATGCCAAGAGTATGACCAGCGTCACCCAAATCCTTCATGTCAAAGGTCTCATGTAGCTTTTTCTTCAGAGTATCCACCTCACAACTATTATTCCTGGTTATAAGCATATCATCCACATACAGGATGAAGATAAGAAGGCTTCCATCCATAGCCCTCTTAGTGTATAAACAGTGATCCCTACCACTCCGCTTGTAGCCCTATGATTTCATAAAGGCATCAAACTTATGATAGCATTCCCATGGTGCCTGCTTCAGCCCATAAAGGCAATTCTTGAGCTTGCATACCATGCGCTCTTTCCCCTCCACCACAAAACCCTCTAGCTGTGACATATAGATCCCCTGATGTAGATTACCATGCAACAACATTGTCTTGACATCCATTTGGACAAGCTCCATGTCCTCTGTCACAACCAAACCAAGCATTGTATGAAGGGCAGTCATCTTGACAACCGGCAAGAAAATCTTGTCAAAGTCAAATGGCTGTGTTTTGGCTCATACTTTTTCTAAAATTTGCCCTTTCCACCCATGGCAAGCGCTTGCTCACCTTGACGAGAGGCTTTGGCAAAATTTGAGCATCTCTCCTCTTCCTGCAACAAAAGCCCAACTAACTCATCGAACAAGAGTGGGCTTCCCTGAGAACAACGGTCAATGACGTGATGAATGTGCCATATGAGGGCGCTAAGCTATTGAGAGTAATAGAGACGAGCTTCTTGTCTTCTATTTCCTCATCAATACTTGTGAGCTAATCACGTAGATCAATGATCCTGGCAATATGATCAGTGATGCCCTGGCCTTCCTGCATCTCGAGATCCTTGAGCTGATTTGTCAAGGCAATGGCCCTTGCCTCATTCTTAACATGATACATGTTTGCCAATCTTTCCAATGCTGCCTTCGCATCCCTGCACAACTTGATAGTCATCATAATGTGCCTCTTCACATTTGTGGCAATCAAAAACATCGCTTGGACACTGCGGCGGTCAAACTTCTTCTGCTCCTCTGTCTATGCTATGGGACTAGCAAGAGGGGTTGTAGACTAAGCAACACTTGACATTCTAACAATACATGGGACCTTTCCATTTACTTCGGATGGATATGCAGTCTTTGGCATCCTAGAGGCATGTTCATTGTTGCTTTTTGTTATGTCCTAATGATGTCAAGGTATCTATTCCCACCATAATAATGGTTAGGGTTTTTCTCTTCCATCATGAGCTCTTGAGAGTTCAATATCATCGTGCACACTATAGGTTTCATATTTTGTCCCTTGTTGGCTATTCGTAAAAGACATCACAAGCTCTCAATGTTTCCACACACAATCTCTCTCTCTCTCTCTACATATGACAATAAAATTGACTGCAAGAGACATATGTGACACAATAGAAACACAAAAAGAAACTTCAGTGATATTAAAATAATCAAGGCTCATCCCAAAAGGGCTTCTTGCCTGTTACAAGACGCATAATCAAACCAATACATCGTTGTCAACCAGACCAGTGATACTCATGGACCTTGAAGAAAAGGACAGATACATAGAAAAGCCTGTAAAAGGGACCGCTTCACCGTCTTGCTTCCCTAAAATCTCAAAACCTCTACAATTTGGTTGGGCTGCCACGTCTCGACACGTATCTTGTTACTGATGCTATTCTGAATACCCTGGACTAACTCAAAATTTTGGGTCAACATTATTGGCATTGCTAGCATCACCATTTATGGTCAGCCTTTCTTGTGTGCTCCATGTGGTCTCCTATGCTATAAATCACCAGCGTGACATTGCAAATTGCTCCTTCTTGTCGCTTCTCCAAACTTCAGGTTGTTTTTCCCAAATCGCTCTTACTTGTCTACGGTGCTTCACGGTTGATGATTGCAAGTCTTGTTTGCCCTCTGCCTTTAGTGGATGACAATTGTGTTGAAGTAGGTCTTCTCTTTGAAAGTACATTGGTATATAAATACCACAATCCGATGGACCGATGGATTGCCAAGTTGTGTGTTTTTCCTTGCAAATCGGTGACAGCTGCTTGCTTCAACTCTATATTGTTGCTTGAGGGCTCCTGCTTATCTACAAGTGTTGAGATACAGATTGTGGCAAGTCATCTCTACACAAGCTAGATGTGCCCATGGGCCCCTTTGTGTGGAAAAGTTTTCCAAATTGTACGTTCCATGATTAGAATTAACCTAGTCCTCAATTCCAAGTCATCCAATGTACAAGTTTAAGCCAATAATTGGTACAAATAACTGGCGTGTATATCAATTTGTTTAGCCTTCACTATACATAGTACCCAATGCTTATCCTACTTAGCCTGAATGTGTATCTAGATTAATACGTACCCAAACTTATCCTATAAATATAAAGAAAGGTGTAGTTTCAACCTCGGGATTGTCACATACAAGGTTGAAAACCATAAACTCTATCACGCATAGCAAGGACTAGCTACTATGACATCCCCATCAATGTCATCATCCCTAAATGTACACAATGCTTTCACACATACAAGCATTAATTTATACAAAGGTCTTTATATTGAGTGTCTGTCAAAACTCTAGAATTGAAGGGGAGACTCTGCAGTGACAAAGGCTAGCATAAAGGAAAAGGCTAATTAAAAACTAGTCCATATATTTTCATCAAAGCTACAAATTCGTATGAAGACGAAAGTACTTCCTCTTACGTTTCCCCAAACGAGCAATACTAAGCCAAAAAACTTAGAAAAGAAAGCTGATAACAGATTTGGAACGTTGGTCCTTAAATCTTGGGAAATAGAACAGCTATTTAAGATTTCGAGCATTAAAACTGAAATTTTCCTTCATATATAAAACATTGCAGGTGAATCTATGGCATAAGTATTACACATCCTAAAATGATCATGCATTTGGACCATTTGTAAAGGTGCCTTTCCCTAATCTTATTTTGAAAGTAAATGATAAACCTTAATTTCAATAACACAGAAATTGCCGAAGAAGAGAATTGTACAAATTTTATCCTTTCATTCCCATAATGAGGGAAACTGAGTCGTTCAGATGTATGAAAGCTAATTAGTAGTTTCGAGAGAAAACCTGTTCCATCTCATCATCGCAAAAGCCCTCCAATTGAACTAGATGACGATGATGAAGTCGGCTTAACAATGTGATCTCATTTCGGAATTCCTTTGTTCCTTGAAGGCTTTGATTTGCAGCTCTTTTTATTGCGACAGCTTTCCCATCTGCTAGTTGTGCCAAATAAACCTTTCCAAATCCACCTTCTCCAATTTCGAAATCCTTACTAAATGCTTTTGTGGCTTTTGTTATCTCCTTTAAAGTTAACCTTCGTAGTCCTTGTGGAACCTCCCAATCGCCATCATCTTCATCTAAAATGCAGTCACAAGTTTGGGGTTTAGAACCTAGAAAGTTAAATTGCTGGTCTTGTGCATTCAATAAATTGCTAAATAAAAGCTGCTTCGGGTGCAAAAGACAAAATGAAAATGAACTCTACATTCATACTACATTTTCAAGAGGTGGAAAGCTTAATATTGATGACAAGGAACTGTTGGCTAAATGCAATAAGATACTCGGAGATGCATAGAAGCATAAAATACCCCCTGTTGTGTGCCTTTTTGTTTTTGAAGAACATAATTTTTTTTGGAATATCCAGGTTGCAGCCAAGACTATGCATAAGCCCATAGCTCCAATTATGATGCCAGTAACAGCCACTTTTGAAATTCCAGTTGATCCAGCGTCATTGACTACAAAAGAAGAAAGGAGAACCAAAAGGTATTTGCAAACAGCTTTATAATTTGAATTTCTTAACAGATGGGGAAAGTGTACACATGATATAGTACATCATTTGTTGATTCAAAACCAGAATTTAAACTGATCATGTGGAAAAAGTTAAAACAACCAAAACTTGTGAGAGAATTGAAGTGATAAGTACACTTCCAAACATCTTCAAACATGAGACTGCACATCTTGCACATATTTATGTGTGCTTTTATATCCTGCACCATAAAGAAAAAATTCCCCATCTAGGTAAGGACAAGAAGGATTCTCACAATCTAAAGGGTCGACCACATTGCCCATCACAAAGACCAAACAATTATTCCTGAATGGTTTTAACAAGAACTATGACAATGGGATGCCGAAGTAAAGAACTTGCATGCATACACTCCAACATGGGAGAGCAAGGCTTCTACCTCACTGTTGCCTTTGATGTTACAGGCGCATTGGATTAGGGACTACTGGTCAGCCTCACCAAAGCCTAAAAAGCTCTTCCAGGCCCCTCAACGGGGCATTTGCAGCCCCCTAGCCTTTCATGCCTTCCTTCAGCCCCCCCCCCCTCCCCGAGCTGCAAGCTGCCTTAGGCTGCCTGAATGGGGTTTCAGGCCCACCCTCAGTTGCCTTTTCTGTCTCCTTTCTTGCTTTTATATTTTCTCCATCTCCGAGCTAGCAAGCAGCAGATTTGTTTGACAAAGGAGTTCATGATCCAAAAAATCAACCATTTGGTTTGGCTCGAGGGACTAACATGTGTTGGGATATCTCATAGCCAAAGGTGTGGGAGCTAGGCCTAGTGTGTGTGTGTTAGAATCCTAGTGACAGTGTCCTAAAGTGGGTGGGTATAAATGTGTCCTTAGGTAGCCACTTACCCCATTTACCAGATTAGATTTCATTATTTTCTTGTGTGACATCATCTGTGAGGTCAGGGAGATTCCCTCTACTGACATCGTCAGTGATGTGTTTTAGTGTGAAAATATATTTTGGCAAGCCTGTAAAATGGCACATGTACTTGCACCTTTTATTATCAGTCTATCCATTCACATTTGTGCCTATTGTCTCTATCATGTGATTGTTGTCTTGCTTCTCCCACTCCAACCATGAATTTCTACATGTTATCACAGTGGGTGGATCCTCCCTAGCTCGCATCCTCGTCACGGCCAGCCACTCCACTCAATTTCCACTTCGAGCAATGCAGCTCGTTTCTCCACCTGACATCGCTTCTTCTCCTCTTGCATTGCTCTCCTCGTCATGCCATCTACCCCTTTCACCTAGCTTTTCTATAGCTCTTTCTGTTGTTTTGCTGTCAATTCTTTGTTTCTATCAGTCTGCACACTCCTACTTGTCACCACTCTCTTTGCCACTTGAAGATCTCCATCAACTTTGTCATACTTTTGGAAGGCCATGGGCACTCAGTTGAAGCATTTCTGCCACTATTTTTCTTATATTTGTCGCCTATTGCTCGGGCCGATTCGTGCTAGTTGATAGATCTTCTTGGAGGTGGAGGCACCGCAATTCAGCCACTGCAGCCCTAATGATAACTTATTATGGAGATGATCTGCCTGCCCCGATTCTGCTAGGAGCTTCCACACCTTCAGCCTTGACATCGCCAACATTAGGAGCAGCTTTGTTGCCCATTGTGCTGACCTGAGCTGCTGTTCTGCACCGACCTTCTTTTGCCTGTGGTCTTCACCAGCTCAGTAGCTTCCTCCAATCATGTTGTCATCGCCCACTTTGCTCCAATATGCATCCAATATCGCTGCCAGTTTCATTAAAAGCCGATATTGTTGTTGCTGCACTGATCTCTTTCAAATGCTGACCTGAACAAAACAACTCCAGCTGTATGTCCTCTTGGAGCATAGAGGAGTAGGGAGAGAAGGTAGGGTAGGAAGAGGGAAAGGGAAGCAAGGAAGAAACTAATGGAAAATGGAAATGGAAAATAACTGAAAAAGAAATGAAAGTACTAAACCAATGAAGGAATTTCACAATGTTGACTCCGATGATTTGACACACACAACCATATACAATCTAGACTCAAGACATAGAGTACCAAAGTGCATATGGGATATCTCCCAATGTGACATGTTAATATGATAACTGTAAATTTTTTTTTCCACTTTATGCGTGCTTGTGGGTAGGCACATAGGTATACACATATGCAGTTAGTGGTGGTTCTGGGCTTTGTGGGCAGTTTGCTATCTCTGGTTCATGGTTATGATTGGTCTTTGCTTGTACGTGTGGTGAATGAGGAATGGGCACAAGTAACTCTTAATGTGGTGAAGAAGATCTTATTGAGTGTATCCATCATATGGTTTTTTTGTGAAGGAGAAGACCTCATTTGATTGAGGTGTTGTGTCTATAGGAGTCTGAAGGTGTTTCTTGAGTGTTTCCTTCATACTTTCTGTCCTCTCTTTTTTTTCTTCATCATTGTTTTGGTGATCCTGCTGGGGACACAATTTTTTGAATTGGTGAGTGAGGTCTACCCGAGTCAAGAAGGCCCAGAAGTTTGGAAATGGCACACGACTTTGCAAGATTCTATGGCCTGCCCAGTGAGGATCCCGAGAGGTTCATTGAAGGCATGGAGTTTTCAGCTCTTATTAAGGATAGGAATGCTCCGGAGGTCTTGTTGCAGATATTGTTCTTCTGCTTCATGGGAGAGGCCCGCTTGTGGTTGCAGAGGTTCATGGAAGCATGCCAAGATGAGAAAGGGTGAGAACTGCATCTTTTGTTCCATTTGCTTGCAAAAGGGATGCAGATATGGTCTCTGGAGGGAGATGTGTGCTCTGCAACAGAAACCGGACCAAACAGTGGATGGTTATGTGGGGAGTTTTACCATCATGTGGAATAGATGGCAATCATCCCTCTTGCCAGAGGTGCCACCTCGTATTATAAAAAAGGGCAGGTTTATTGTGGGTTTGAAGCCAGAAATTCGTGTCAAAGTAGAGGTAAAAGAGCTTGGCACTTTTGAGGATGCAGTGAGGGTGGCTAGGAAGAAGGAAAGGAAGCAGAGGAGGATTGGTTCAATGGGGTTATGATATGCCTGCAGTTCCTGCCGTTTCAGAAATGCCTACTCAGAGTGGAGTTGAGCCACCCAAGTTAGAGGAGAAGAAAGGAGTTCTGTCAAGGATGAGATACATGAGATGGCTGAGATGATGAAGAATCTGAGCTTGCATCTTATGGCAAGGAGAGGAAGAGGACATGGAGGTGTCCAAGGTGGTAGAGGAGCAGGAGGTGTTTCTACATCAAATGCTCAAACTCCATTGCAAGGAAGACAGGGACAAAGGATTTATGCTCCGTATGTTCAATGTTTTGATTGTTTAGATTTGGGTCATTACAGTACACAGTGTGATGAGTTGGTGGTGATGTATACTCGCTCCCTCCGGATCTGAATAATAGGTCTAATGATCATAGTGTTGAGATAAAAGAAGCGGGACCTTCAACCAGTAACAGGGCAGCAAAGGCTATGCATGAGGAGAAGAGGAAAGGAAATCTTATAAACATGCTTGGTCTTGAGAAGAAGCTTGCTGATATTCTGCCCTTGGGATTGGAGGAGAGTGATGCTGATTTGCTACCTCTTGGGAAGAGAGGTAGCGAAGAAGATGTGGGCCCAAGCACTAAGAAGAGCAAGCCGACGGAAGAGATGAAAACCTATCAGAGAAGAAAGGCAAGGAAGCCAAGGCAAAAGTACAAGACAGCAGACTATCCTTTGGGGAAAGAACATGCTAATTATGACTTACTTGGTGATCTATCCAAGAGGAAAGTTGGCATAACTTTTGGCCATATGATAGGCCTCTGTCCTAAGCTAAAAAAGGAGTGGACGAGGGCTGTTAGTACAGGTAGGAAGAGGACAGCCCGTAGGCAAGAAAGGAATATTATATATGTGACAAAGTTGCCGGATATTTGTCCTTTTGTGGAAGCATGGCATATTGCCGGATATTTGTCATTCTGTGGAAGCATGGCATAAAGGATTCGGTCTCGGGGAGGCATACATTGATGGTGGAGCACAAATTTGTGTCATAACTCAATGTGCTGAAAGGTTGGGCCTTAAAGTCACCTCTCCTTCTAATTTTCGGATAAGGAAGGCTAATCATGCCAAGGTTAAGAGTTTGGGGATAGTTACAGAGTTGGATGTAGAGGTGTATAATGTCCATTGTAAGGTAGAATGTCATGTTATGCCAGCAGGGATGGGAGCTTACCCTCTAATTTTGGGAAGGCCTTGGTTGAAGAAAAGTGGGAGCCATCCAGAACTGGGGGAAAGGTGTAATTACAGTTCACTCAGCCAGTGGAAAAAGGATGAAATTTGATATGGTAAAGCACTTTGAGAACAATCTGAGAGTCAAGAAGCCAGTGTTGCATTTATGGAAGGTGTTGAATGCTTTAAGATAGATCAGCCTTTTGAATCTGAAACAGAGAATGAACATGACAGATTTGAGGAAATGGAGCAGCTTATGCAGGCCAGTGATCCCTCAGTTTCAACACAGGAACTTATGGAGTTACTTATTGCCTCGTCCTTTTATTGTTCTCACAAGCTGTAGCTTACTGCCTCAGTTGTTGAATAATATTACACTCTCTCGAATTATGATTAAGTGAATAACAGAATTGCAGGAGTATTCCTTCTCTTTCTTGGTTGAGGATACTACCCGTGCAACACTTGCAGATTTGCTTACGTATAAGGAGAAGCCAATTTCAGTTAAAGAAGTTGAAGACAAGAAGGAGAAAATGCAGGAGCAGATTTTGGAAGACAGTTTTATACTTTTTTTTAATGGCTCATTCAAGAAGAGTTTAAACAAAGCTACTCGGGGATTTGTGGTTTATAATCCTCAGGGTGAAGAAGGGTTGAAAACAGGTTTGGAGGTGAGTGTGAGTAGTAATAACAAGGCTGAATATTCAGCCCTGTTCGAAGGCCTACAAAAATGTATGAAGATGGGGATAAGGAGACTTACTTGTGAAGCAAATATTGGGGATTTGGAAAACTAAAAATCAGCATTTAAAGAACTGGGTTGTGTCTGTCAAGAAATAGTTAAAGCATTTTGATAGGTGGATGCCCCAACATGTGGATAGAAGCATGAATCAGGAAGCCCATGATGCTGCATGTAATAAGAATGAAGTGCAGATCTGTGCAGTTAGGGTTTAAGAGCCCTTATATAAGGGAAGGAGTCTCTAACAAAGAAAGAAAGTTTTCTTTTGACAGGAAGAATTCCAGAGAAAGTCCCGAAAGGAAAGAGGTACAGATTTGTGAAGGCATGTGAGCCTTATTGTCTCATTGGTGATGTACTTTATATGAAGGGGGCTGATCTAGTGCTTAGGAGAGCTCCATGGCAAGAGGAGGTAATTCATATTTTAGAGTCAAATCATGAGGGGATGTGGAGGGCATTTTGCCGTTAAAACCATGCTGAGGAAGATTTTAATGGAAGGGTATATGTGTGGTCTTCACTTTAGAGAGACATCCAGCACTGGTATAGATCATGTCTACAGTGTCAACAAATGGGAAGAAGGGTGTTACATCCTGGGTTGAGATATGTGATCATTGCTTATAATAATTTTGAGAAATGGGGGATAGATGCAATTGATCCATTACCCATGACAGCAAGAGGGAAATGTTATCTCCTCACGGCAGTCGACTATCGCTCGAGATAGGCAGAGGCTCGAGCTGTCCGTGCACTGAATGCTAAGGAAGTTTGCAAATAAATTCGTGCATGAAGATATCTGTTGTAGGTTTGAACTACCTTTGGAGTTGGTGAGTGATAGAAGTGAGCTAATTGACATGTTGTGTAGCAGATTGAAGATTAAGCATAGATATACAACACCATACTATCCATAGTATAATAGCAAGAATGAATATTTCAATGGTGAGGTAATCAACATGATGAGTAAAATAATGAAGATGCATAGCAAGAGCTGGGATCAAGTTGTTCCAGAGGCTATGTGGGCATACAGGATTGCAGTCAGTGAAGGTACGCAGTTTTCCCCATTCCATCTTGTGTATGGAAAAGAAGCCATGTTGCCACTGGAGGTTGAAATTCCAGCATTGAAGATATAATGAAGTTTGAAGAGAGTCTGAAAGATGACTATAAAAGAAGGCTGCTTGAGATGTAAGAAGCTCAATTCGATCTAGAGCAAGGCCATTGAAATGAATCTTGTCTTAAGGTATGGTAGTAAGCTGGACAACACTTTTAAGACAAAGTTTATAGCCAGATGGGAAGGCCCCTATTGTGTAGTGAAGAAATATATGGTTCTTGTCATTTATGTGATCTGGATGGGAGATTACAACAAAACAGAGTGAATGCTTTATGACTCAACAAATATATTGTGAGGATTATGCAAGTCTCGACATGTGGACCTGTGGTGTGTTAGAGCATGAAGTTAAAGTGAGTGTTTCTAGTGTGTTTTATTGAGTTCTAGAGTAGTACTAGACTACTTTATCACACACCGTGTGCCACATGTCACTATGGGACTTATCCTGTTACGCTCTAGCCGAGGTAGCATGACCTCGGAAGAATCAATCGACATTTCCCTTATAGGATCTATCTCTGTAATATATGTGTTTGCGCTTCATGTAAATGATCGGGAGGGATTTAATGTCAAGGTCCTAGGTGAGGGCTGATAGCACCAGACTAGATAGATCTGAGACCAAGGGCCTAGTGCTAAGATTGTGCCTAGGGGCAAGGAATTAATTGCATCCCAAGAGAGGGGTGAAATGTTGCATTAGGAAGGCCCTATATGGATGACATGTGGCATCTAGATCTATCTAGGGATTTGGGGTTTGCTAAGGCTAGAGAGAGAAGAGAAGGATTTGATTCACGTGGATTTTGGTAACGTAGCTCTCTGCCTCGCTTGTGAGCCTTAGCAAGAATTGGCTGGGAGGAGAATCATGGTGCTGCTCCCGTGATCTGCAGTAGAGGCTTGATTAGGAAATATGTTTGACAATTGGTATCAGAGCTCAAGGCTACGAAGAGGAGAGGTGTGAATTCGAGATACAGGCTTAGACAGCCCGAGTGGCGGACGGCGACCAGTGTTGGTGCTACGCTATGACGGACGGAAGGTGGCGAGTAACGTGAAGGAGCTGCTGACGGTGCCTGGATTGGAGTCCCTAACTGTCGACGTCGAAGGGCCTGCGAGATGACGTGGGGTTCCCGTAACGTATTGACGGGCCTACGAATCGGCGGGGCGCTGGACTACCTCAACGGAAGGTTTATGCGTGCGTTTAACGAATAGTATAGGGCGACTACAGCAAGACCAGAACGGGGGTGCCGTGACGACGGACACCCGGGGAGTTACGACGGTGTCTGGTGACGCAGTGCAGACGTGGAGCGCAGAGTGATACGAGCGGTTGTCGAAGGACCAGAGCACAGACATGAGATGCAAGGTGTTTCGTGGGTCTAACGGAGAATTTGATCGACGCTCATGTAGAGTTTCCAAACATACGTGAGGCTTTCGATGCGATATGTGGTCTGGACGCAGAACAGCGTGATGGCTAGACGGTCGACGGGAATAAAAGATTGTTAGTGTTACGTGATTAGTCCATAGGTTGGCGAGGACAGCGTAATCTGAAGGATACGCGATACCAAGAGAAGTCTTATTATTCATGAGCAGGCAGTACGCAGAGGCTGCAGGATCCGGAGACACCGATTGGACGCAGAGGCGCAGGACTTGACCAGGGAGCTTTCTTTGATCTCCCTTAGCTTTGTGTTGTTTTTTTTTCTTCTTTAATTAGCTGGGTGACGCGCTACTTCCATAGACAGGACAGCATGCATGAGGTTTCAGCGTGGCAGTAGGGACGGGTTATGCCTGTGTGGTTCAGTCTGAGTTAATTTGCAGGAATTTCCCTAGTATAGGGAAAAGCGGGATTTGGATATATGCCTGTGTCAAATGCGTAGTTAGTGTGCATGTCAGATTGCAGGTATTCCCTAGTATAGGGAATTGTGTTCAGAGTGTCAGTACACTGAATTGTGTCAGCTTGTGATTACAGTGTTCTAGGGGTGTTTATTAAAAAAAAAAAAAAAAAAAAACCCCAAAACAAAACACCTACTGAACTAAATGGAAGCAGAAGAAGGGGCTTCGAGGAGGGACCCTGGTGAATCAGGAGTCCGGCCGACCCAGCAGGGATCGCGCCCAGTAGCTCACACTTTATCTGGCAGGATTGCATTGCTGGAGGATGCCTTGCAACAGTTGTTAGCGCAGCAATTACAAGCCAACGCAGGGCAATCTGAACTTAGGAGAGCGTTACAGAGTATGTCTGCCAGACCTTCTCGAGAAGAGAAGGGAAAGGCTCCAATGGAACTGGAGTCTAGTGTCCATACGGTCGAGCCTAGGAAGGCTAAAGTGCCAAATATTGCCAATTACAGACCGGAAAAGTATTCTGGTCGGATGAACGACCGTAGCTCCGATGTCATTGAGACCTGGTTACACAAATGGAACGAGGCGTTCGCCATTTGTGAGATCAGAAATGACATAAAAAAGATCCGCGAGGCCACCCATATGTTTAGTGAGGCAGCGGATCGGTGGTGGATTAAACAACAAAAAGATGGCATAGCATCCACTACCTGGGAGGGGTTTAAAAGAGAGTTCAGGAAACACTTCTTACCTCCTGACGAGGCATCCCGAGCTTGGGATCAATATAGGAACCTTCGTCAGAGAAATTTATCAGTGGCAGAATACACTGATAAGTTTCGAGAGAGTGTAATGAAGGTTGACGAACCCCTGCCTCAATCAATCCAAGTGAAAGATTTCATATTTGGATTGACTGATCGAATAAAAATGGAAGTTCGGGCTAAGTACGCGAACACGCTAGATGATGCAATAGCTATAGCCCTGAACTACGAGGATGCCAAGGGCAGCAAGCCAAGCGGGTTTGCACAGGTCCGAACCCAGTATGGGTATCCGAAGAAATATGGGTTTAAGAAGAAGTGGGCTAGTAGAGGGAGTGGTTCGCAGCCGAGTGGTCAAGCCAAGCAGGCGAGACCGGCTAAAACTCCTAAACCAAGTACCACCATTGGAGTGAAGAGGAAAGTAACTCCAATGGCAGCCCGGGCTTGGTCTAAATCTCCCTTGCACCCAGAACAGCGGGAAAAAGCGAGGAGAGAAGGCTTATGCTTTGGTTGCCTTCAACCTCATCAGTGGAGAGATTGTCCACGTAATAAAGATCGTCGGATGGCTGAGATGGTGATCTCAGAGTGCGACGTGGAGATGCAGGGAAGTCCCAGAGCGGAAGAGATGCAGATTCAGCTAGCGGGATCTTCTCAGAGGTTAGTACCTTGTTTGTTCTGTGTGTCTGTTACTAAGTTAGTGACGAGTGCACCTGATAACATCCTATCTAAGCCCGCAGCAACGGGGTATACAGCCTTCAACGATACGGAGTTAATTAAAATGAAAGGGCAAGTGGCCAGTCATGATGTCATTGTGTTGTTTGACTCGGCGTCAACTCACAATGTGATTAACTCCAAGCTCGTGAAGAGGCTGAAATTAAAGACAAGTCCATCTGACTATGCGTATACAGTCAGGATGGCCGATGGAAGTTCAACTGAAGTATGGGACCAAAGGGTTACCCAGTTAGAGCTTCGGATTCAGGACTATGCTGAGAAGCTTGATTTTGAAATAACCAAGCTTGCTCATGCGGATATAGCCCTGGGAATGGCGTGGCATTCTAGGAAGAATCCAGCCATTGATTGGAAAAAGCACGTATATCAATTCAAGATGAATGATGTGCTTTATGTCTTGCGAGGTGAAAGAGATATACCTCAGGGACCGTTGGTTTCCGTGATGGAAATCAGAAAGGCTCAAGTAGAGTTTTTGTACCTTTGCACAGCATCGGTAGAGTCGATGGATGATTCTTCGACTAGCACTGATGTTACGCAAAGTGGTGAGATGGCCAAGCTGGCTAATCTTATAACAGAGGAGTTCTCTGAATGTTTTAGGGATGAACTACCTTATGAGTTACCTCCAGAGCGGAAAGTTCAGCATAAGATTGAGCTGATCCCGGGGGCAGAACCTGTAAATAGACCTCCCTATAGAATGAGTTTTACTGAAGAAGCGGAGGTACGTAGGCAACTGGAAGAATACCTCAAGTTGGGGCAGATTCAACCAAGTTTCTCACCTTTTGCTTCACCAGTGATATTAAAGAGGAAAAAGGATGATAGGTTTCTCCTCTGTATAGATTACAGAGCATTGAATAATATCACTGTTAAGCACAGGTATCCGATGGCTCGTATTGATGATTTGCTAGATGCACTACATGGAGCCGTGATTTTCAGCAAGATAGATCTTAAGTGCGGCTACCATCAGATCCGGATTAGAGCCGGGGATGTGCATAAAACCACTTTTAGAAGCAGGTTTGGTCATTATGAGTTTTTGGTAATGCCCTTCGGACTTACCAATGCTCCAGCGACCTTCGTCATGCTTATGAACGATTTACTACGTCCGTATATCGGAAAGTTCGTAGTACATTTTATTGACGATATCTTGATATTCAGTAAAAGTGTTACTGAGCATCGTGAACACTTAAGAATAGTGTTCAGTACTTTGAGGAAAGCCAGTCTTTATGTGAATAAAAAGAAAACTATACTGTGTATGGTTAGGCTTGAGTATTTAGGGTTCATAATTACTCCACAGGGGGTAGAAATGGATCCGAAGAAAGTGGCTGCGATACTGACTTGGCCAATCCCTCAGAGTCTGACCGCGTTGCGATCATTCTTGGGATTTGTCCAGTTTTATAGAAGGCATATCAAAGGATATTCCGAAATAGTATCGCCATTGACTGATCTAACCTCAGATAAAGTACCTTTTGTTTGGGGACAAAATCAACAGGAAATTTTTAACACCATAAAACAAGCTGTGGTCTCAGGACCGGTGTTAAAAATAGTTGATCCCCAGAAACCGTTGTTCCTAGAAACCGATGCAAGTGGCATTGCGGTAGGAGCAGTCCTCCTTCAAGAGGGAAGGCCAGTAGCCTTTGAAAGCAAGAAGCTTTCTCCCTCTCAAAGGAATTGGCCAACTCATGAATTGGAGTTGTATGCTGTTATCCATGCTTTGAAAACATGGAGGCATTATTTGTATGGTTCAGAGTTTTATGTGGATGTAGATCATGATACTCTGAAACATTTTTGTAAACAGCCTGACTTGAGGGGCCGCCAAGCTAGGTGGGCAGAGCTCATGCAGGAGTTTAATCTAACGATTCGGTACCGAAGAGGAAAAGACAATAAGGTAGCTGATGCGTTGTCTCGCATTATGCACAACCTGAGTTTCACGGTATTAGAGAGTGCTCTAAAGATCAGAGAAACTCAGAAGGTGGACGAGTTTGTCCAGAGCTTATGGCCTAAGGCTCATGTGTTAAAACCCGAGGAAAATGAAAAAGATGACCTGGCATCCAGAAAAGGCCAAACTTATGCAAGATATACCATAAGGGATGGTATGCTAGTTAGAAATGGCAAGGTGGTAGTACCTCGTCAGAATGATCTCAGGTAGAGAGTCATTCGACAATGCCATGATAGCCCGTGTGCGGGACATCCAGGTGTCGAGAAGACATATGATCTCGTGAAGCGAGATTTCTTTTGGCCAAAGATGAAAAAGCATATTCATGAATATGTGACACGGTGTTTCTCGTGTCAGGTAAGTAAGGCCGAGCGGGTGAAGCCACCCGGACTTTTACAGCCCTTGGAAATACCACTAAGTAAGTGGGAGAGCATTTCCATGGACTTTATTGTAGGGCTACCTGCAACACAAGGATGATATAATTCTATCCTTGTGGTGGTTGATCGTCTAACCAAGATGGCTCACTTCATTCCGACTAGAGAGTCTGTTAGTGCCCCGCAAGTGGCGGATTTGTTCATTAGACATATATTCCGTCTGCATGGATTACCTAGATCCATAGTGTCAGACCGAGATGTCAGATTTACCGGTCATTTCTGGACAGCGGTATTCGAGACACTGAGGACTGAGTTAGGAATGAGTAGTGGGGATCATCCTGAGACGGATGGTCAGACGGAGAGAGTCAACCAAACTTTAGAGGATATGCTGAGGGCATATGTGTCATTGAGGCAACATACATGGGACAAGTAGTTGCCATTGTTGGAGTTTGCCTACAATGATAGGAAACATTCATCTACTGGGTTCAGTCCGTTTGAACTGAACTATGGTTATAGACCAACTAATCCAACTATAGTTGGAGTACCTCAGAAAGTGCCTAGTGCCGCGAACTTTGTAGTTCAGATGCGGGAGATGCTAGCACTTGCGAGAGCTAATATCCGCCAGGCTATGGATAGAGCCAAGGTGTATGCGGATGAAAATCGGTCTATAAGAGTATTTGAAGAAGCAGAAAAAGTTTTTCTCAGAATTCCTTCGCACTCGAAGTCGTTGACTTCAGGAGAGTGTGCTAAGTTATCACCTCGATACTGTGGGCCGTGGTTAATTCTAAAGAGAATAGGCAGTGTAGCCTATAAATTAGAATTGCCATAGGGGTGTAAGGTGCACCCGGTTTTTCATGTTTCACGTTTAAAGAAATTTTTACATACAGGCGACTCACTAATCGAAGGTGTGGTTTTGTTTCAGGAGATAGAGGATATTGCAAGGCGCAAACCAACAAGAATCCTGGACCGAGGAACAATGCAAATACGAAATCGAAAGATACCCACGGTGTTGGTTGCATGGCATGGTCAGCCTCTATCCGAAGCTACCTGGGAGTCCGTATATCAGTTGCGGAGAGTGTTCCCAGACTTTATCATCGAGGACGCTGATGTCTGAAGAGGGAAGGAATGTTACGCTCTAGCCGAGGTAGCATGACCTCGGAAGAATCAGTCGACATTTCCCTTATAGGATCTATCTCTGTAATATATGTGTTTGCGCTTCATGTAAATGATCGGGAGGGATTTAATGTCAAGGTCCTAGGTGAGGGCTGATAGCACCAGACTAGATAGATCTGAGACCAAGGGCCTAGTGCTAAGATTGTGCCTAGGGGCAAGGAATTAATTGCATCCCAAGAGAGGGGTGAAATGTTGCATTAGGAAGGCCCTATATGGATGACATGTGGCATCTAGATCTATCTAGGGATTTGGGGTTTGCTAAGGCTAGAGAGAGAAGAGAAGGATTTGATTCACGTGGATTTTGGTAACGTAGCTCTCTGCCTCGCTTGTGAGCCTTAGCAAGAATTGGCTGGGAGGGGAATCATGGTGCTGCTCCCGTGATCTGCAGTAGAGGCTTGATTAGAAAATATGTTTGACATATCCCATATACATATGACACCTAGACTGTGTGTGCCTATTCTATAAAGGCATTGTACTTGTCTAGTCTTGTCATATCAGTCAACATCAAGTTTTCTATCATGTGAGTACTTTGGTTATCATTGATTTGCACTTGTACCTTCATTTTAGTCTTTCCATTTCCTTTCCTTTCCATTCCGTGCCATGTACCTTCATGTGGTATCGTATCCATTCTCTCTTTCCCTTTCCCTTCCAAGAGGTTGAGGTGAGGGAGGCCAATGAAGCTACTCTCCCTCCTCCTTGTTGGAAGGCTGCCCTCTTCTCTCCTTCCTTGAGCTCTCTTCTCCTCCTACCCAAGCCTCATCAATAGGAGCTGGCCTACCTCGCCATCAACTGTCCCTTCTTCAGTCCGAAATGCCTCGCCAACAGCCGCTTCTGATTCCTCACCATCAACTACCCCTTCAGCTCCAAATGCCTCGCCAAAAGCAGCGCCATTGGCCCAAACAACAAGCTGTGCTGCCTGTTCCTGCTGTGCCATAGCAGACCACCGTTACTGGATGTTTTTGTACAGTCCGTACAGGCTGTACGAACTGTTCCATACAGTACGGATAGTTTTAGCCTGCCCGCACTGATGTGGCATGCCCGCCATTTGCTCCTTCTTCCCGACATGCTCTTGGAGCTGCTACCCACAAGTTGGTGCCCATATTATGCCCGTCATTCTCTTGGAGCTGCTGCTGCCGATCATTCTCTTGGAGATGCTGCTAATTTTACAGTTTCTGTCCGCCATATCCTTCTACTTCTGTACTCAAATTGTTGCCCGCCATGTCCTTCTACTTCTGCCTGCAAATTTTTGCTCCACTTCTGCATCTGTCTGCCATAAAGAAGTTCCAGACCTACTCCATCTCATGAAGAACTTACCAAGGTCATCTTTCCATAGTTACACTTGCATTTCTACTCTTTTACAACCCTGGATTCTTCCAAATCAACTACCATTTCGTTCGAGAAGTTTTTTGGTAAGAACTCTCCTACATGGCAAACAAAGATGTGTCTTGTACTTTATTTTTTTTTCCCAGAAATAGACTTCTATTAAGTAAGAGAAAAAACCCACGAGACCAAGCTCAAAGTGGAATACATCATGAAATCATGAGGATAAATAAACCCCTCTCAAAGTGAGGTTGAAAACAACCAAGGCTGAGGCTGAAAAAGCCACCTCAACCTTGTAGGAGTCTCGGAGAAAAAAGGAGAATCCTTCCATTCCCTGAAGCACGAAGCCCTCCTAGCTGAGGCTGCACGGGAGTCTCCCTGCATCCTCATCCATACGGCCATCAAAGTATGTACGGTGTCTGTCCAAATACTAGCCAAAGTGTGCGAGGGATGAACCTAAGTACCCTCCATAGCCTCTGTGCATCTGGCTCTCCAGATATGCCAGGATGCTATGCTCGCTAAAATCTCCCAAGAAGTATCCACAGAGGCATGTACATCTGTAAAAGGAAGGTGTGGTACCACATCCAATGAACAGGACTCAATCCGATGACGTCGAACCAAAATGGCCCGAGAGGAGTCGAGTCTCTCATAGAATACCTGAGGCCTTGTAAGAGAAAGCCAAGCCACTGAGCCCCATGTCATAAAGAATGGGGAGTGGGCAAAGTGACTAAAAATCTTGGCTACCTCCATCCAAATCATCCTCGCCTGTCTCCAATCCCATAAACAATGCTGAATAGTGTTCGAAGCAGAGAGGCAACGAGGCCAAGTAGGGTCGGCTCTGAACCTAGATCTCCAAAGTTTCATTGCAATCCCACCATGGATAGAGAGCCAAAAGAAGAGAGTATTCTTTCTATTCCTGTGGGAATTCCAGAGTCTCCTCCAGAAGCACCTCTGCAGATCCGCAGTGATATCAAATGTCTCCCAATGAGGAACTAGGTAAGGGAGCCGCTCTAATAGCTCTCCATCGTGGTACTGGGTGTGCTGCGGGCATTGGGTGCCCTGCTGCCCTTGCTGGTCCTGGGGTGCGCGAAGCAGGGCGCCCTGTTGCTCTTGGTGGTCCTGGAGTGTGTGGTACAGGGTGCTGGGGAGGTGCAGTCGTGGTAGTACGTGAAGGAGCCGCACCAGAAAACTTATTGGGTCTTTTTCTCTTCCTTGGGCAGTCTCTAGCAAAGTGCCCAAGGGTCCTGCAAATCCTACACTAGTCCTCTCTACCTGAAATCTCGACTCTCTGTCGAAAGAGAGAGCCGTCTGGACGCTGAAGCATAATGTGGTCATCTCAAATGTTAGGGTCAGAGACAATGACCCTAACACGAGGCACCCCGTCTACACTGACTGCCTCTGCCAAGGAAGAAGGCATGCCAGGAAGGGAGGGGATCTCCGTGACCACCCCGAATGTGGCTCCGATAGTGGCAAGCAGTCGATGGCAGACCTAAGGAAGACCAGGAAAGCTAATGAACAGTGATGTGACCTGCCTATCCTCCTCGACCGGATCGAAGCCCAAGGTGTAGGGCAAAAGAAAGATCCTCCTCGAACCCAAAGCCAGGGGATTAGCTTTGAGAACAAGGGCTGTGGACTCGTGGGAGTCGAAAACCACTTGGAAGAATCCACGTCCCAAAAGTCGAATATCCCTGAGGTGAGGGGCGAGGTCTCTTGGTAACACCGCCAACATCCAGTCTCTAGCCTGTGATTTGGAAGGGTGTGACCCACAGATGCGGGCGAAAAGTGATGTGGAGCCCTCTAATTCCACATCTTTCTTAAGCTGCTACAGCTCGTCTTCTAAAAAATGACGGTTCTCGTGGCCGGTGGAGGTGGACGGAGATTGGCTGAATGGGGATCCATTCGCCAATCGATGTGAAAAGGCCAATTCCAACACTGAAAAAGCTCCGTTCGTGAAACTACTGCCCAGGATGCCCTGAACGCGGGCGTAGGGAGAAGGAGAAAGAGAGGGTAGGAGAGAGGGGAAGGGAAGGGAAAGAGAGGGGCAGGAAGAAGGAGAAAGAGAGGGGAGGAGAGAGGGGAGACGGAGGTAGGCTGAGGGGGAGGTGTGGGGAGCTGAGATAGGAAGGAAGGGGGCGAGGAGGGAGAGGTAGGAGGTTTTTTTTTCTTTTCTTTTTCGGGAGGGTCACCTTGGGGGGGAGAGCAGCGGGGGGGGGGGGAGAGTGTGGGGGAGGGAGGGGGGTGGGGGAGGAGAAGGGGGCGGGGGGGCTGGCGGGGGAGAGGGAGGGCGGAGGAGAAGGGGGCAGCGGGGAGGGGGAGAGCAGCGGGGGGGGAGAGGGAGGGCGAGGGAGGGGGGCGGGGGAGGAGAAGGGGGCGGGGGGGGCTGGCGGGGGAGAGGGAGGGCGGAGGAGAAGGGGGCAGCAGGGAGGGGGGCAGGGGGGGAGGGGAGAGGAGAAAGGGGCAGCGGGGGGGGGGGGGGGGGGCGCTGGTGAGGGAGAGGGATGACGGGGGAGGAGGAGAAAGGGGCACCAGGGAGGGGGGCAGCGAGGGGGGGGGGGGGGCTGGGGCTGGCGAGGGAGAGGGATGACGGGGGAGGGGACGGGGGAGGAGAAGGGGGGCGGGGGGGCTGACGGGTGGGGGAGAGGTTGGGCGGGGAGGGAGAGGTAGGGGGTAGCGGGGGGGGGAGAAGGAGGGCGGGGAGGAGGAAGGGGAAAGGGAGGGTGAGGGAGGAGGGAGAGGGGGCTGGCGAGAGGGGAGGGAGAAGGGGAGCAGCGAGGGGGGGAGAGGGGCGGGCAGCGAGGGAGAGGGAGAGGGAGAGGGAGAGGGGGCTGGCTGAGAGAGAGAGAGGGAGAGGGAGAGGGAGAGGGAGAGGGGGCTGGCTGAGAGAGGGAGAGGGGGGGGCAGTAGCTTATAGGGAGGAGCAGCAGCTCATCAGGTATTTGTTGCATTTGTGCTGTCGAAAAAGTGTTTATTGACTTTGCCACCCATCTGCATCCAGAAAGATTCCCGTGCATGAAAGGCATACTCTGCTCTCTGATCAAGCAATACCTGTTGATGAGCCCTTGCTACAGCAAAGCGCTCCTGAATCCAAGTATTTGAAGGCTGTTTCTACTCTTCCCTCTGCAAAGCTGCGAACTGCTCGCAAACACCAATCTCACGCCTGAGCATATCTCGTCTCCTGGTACAAGCAATTGAGAGGTAGAAGTCGCTAATACCAGAAAGGGCAGCAGCTACCAGTGATGGCAATGGCTGCCCACCCTGGACATGAGAAACCCATATCTATAGGGCTGCCTCTGTAAGGTCCTCCTCTGTGTACAAGGCATTTGGAATCCTGATGCTGGCAGATCGGCCTCTCAAGTGAGGCTCTAAGATAGCCAGCACAACACGAAAGTGGTCTAAAAGTGGTAACCCCAGCAACAATGCATACCGATCCACCTCTGTTAAGTGCCCAATCATCTACATAGAATCTGTCGATACCTGCATGAATAGGCATATGTTGCCTCCTGTTCGACCAAGAGAACAGGA
Source organism: Dipteris shenzhenensis (assembly GCF_047967505.1). Taxonomy (NCBI): domain Eukaryota; kingdom Viridiplantae; phylum Streptophyta; class Polypodiopsida; order Gleicheniales; family Dipteridaceae; genus Dipteris; species Dipteris shenzhenensis. The sequence continues at coordinate 39,914,773 of NC_141628.1, read as the reverse complement.
GGGAATGTGGCTGAATAAGGAAGGCATCGTCCAAACAAGTATCTCTGCCACAGTAGTGAAAAAGGAAGGCATCCCAAGCTGCTCTCTCCAAAGAGTGAAGTCCTCCTTCTCTACCCCCTTTTTTGTTTGATGGTAACTCAACCATGTTGCATGTAATAAAAAACACCTTAGAGGAATGAGGTAGAAAGAAACCAAGGCTGAGGCTGAAAATGCCATCTCAACCTTGTAGAAGTCTCAACAAAGAAGGGAGAGTCTCTCCAATCTTTGAGAAAAGTAACTCTCCTGGAGGAGGCTGCTCGAAATGATCCCTGCATGGTCGCCCAAATGGCCATCAGAGTGTGTATCGTATCTGTCCAAGTACTGGCCAAGATTTGAGAAGGGTGAACCTGAGAACCCTCCAAAGCCTCAGTGCATCTGGCTCTCCAAATGTGCCATGCTGCAATGCTAGCTAGGATCTCCCATGGAGAGTTGACCGAGGAGTGAGCAGCCCTGAAAAGAGTGGCCAGAACATCCTCTAGAGAGCACGACTCCACAAGGTGTCATCGGATGTGAAGAGCCCAAGAGGAATCAAGTCTCTCAAAAAATACTCATTCATCTTATTTCAAAAGGGAGCAGTAAGAACTTAGTGTCTCAGTGGAAACCAATTACTCTGTTAGGTACTTGATACAAAATCCTAGTAAAAGCAATCAGCCTACAATTGCAGCCCATGCTTCTAGATCTTATTCATGATACTCAAATGGGTTTTGAACATGGCACGAACATCTTTGTTGATAATATTTTGTCATTTTAGCAGGCTATGCAGAGTAGCCAGAGATTGGCCATTCTACTCTTGGATTTTGAGAAAACTTATGAGACAGAGTAGATTGGGTTTTTTTGGAAGACACCCTTCTTCACTTTGGATTTTCACATGCATGGATTCGAGGGGTGTCCTCCTTTTACAAATCAACCCACAACCAAGTGCTTATTCACAACCAAGTGCTTATTCATGGGGTCAAGCGAGAGAGGTTTTAAATTTCTAGATTAGTCCACCAGGTAGGCCCTCTAGCTCCTTTCCTCTTTTTATGTGTGGCTGAAGTGATGAGCATCTATATTATATCTCAAGCTAATATCTTTGGGCTGAGACTTTCTCTCGGATGGACGGGATGAAGAACTTCTACACAGTGAGCTGGCAGATGATCCTGTTGTTTTTTTGGATGCCACAACACATACACTCCCTTCTTTCAGGCCTTGGATATATTTTGCACAACTGCAGAGACACACATCAATTGGCATAATTCCAATGGCTTTTGGATCAATGACGAGGACACCCTTGATTGGGGGAATGACATTGGTTTCAATTGGGTTCAAAGGGGTGTTTCTATTAGGTATTTGGGGTGCAAGATCGGCATGGGTATCTCCACACCACAACAATTTGCACTGGTGTTGGAGAGGAGAAAACTCCTCTTTTGGAGTTTCAAGCTTGATCTTGCATCTAGAGTTGTGGTCGTCAATCACATTTTGTTAGCCATTGCTTGATTTATTTGTCCTTGCCAGTGCCGTACTAGTGACTATATCACTCACCTCAAAAGACCTATAAGGAATTTTCTATGGAGTGGACTTGATGGCACAATAGATTTCATAGCGAGGGTGGCTTGGGGGAAGTTGATCCTCCCTACACAGGAAGGTGGGCTCAACACCATAGATCCAGATTTACAATGTAGGGCCTTGCTCTGCAAGATAGTTGTGAGAGGATTTATGCTAGGACAAGAGCCGTGGAAGGACTTCTTTATGCGTAGCATGCAGTTCTATATGCCAACCTTGAGACGAGACCGGAGTTATAGTACCAGATGGATATTCACTTCAGCTCACCTCAGGTCTCGTTTGTCCCCTCTTATGCCTGCCATCCTGAAGGCTTGGGCTGGCTTTAAAAGTACTCTTCAGAGAGTTTCCCCTTCCTCTCATGAAGAGATAGACAGGTAGCCTATCATGTGGAACGACAACATACTTGACAATCATGGTAGACCTCTTGGTGCCTCACACCATATGGAGAGGTCCAAGTGCGCGAGGGGTTCTGCCTCCACCGTGGGGTCCTAGAAAGCTTTCAGTAAGCCATATAAGAGGGAGTGTACGTAGAATTCAGCAGATTGATACAACCTTTCCAGTGGATTGGATGGAAACATATGATATGCCTATTTCGAGTTCCATTTGGATGGGCGCATTCAGTGGAGCAAGCATTCCTCTACAGGTTATTGCGGTCTATGGTGCAGTTCAAGATGGCCTGGTCTTTGATGTCCTTGCGGGTGGCAAGCTGTCCAGATCGACTGATGACGTTTTACTACATTCCACTTCAGCCAGTGAGGATTGTTGGATTGGTGGGATCATGGCTCAGACACAAAGTGGTACTTAGACCCTCACCCACGTCTTGTTACCTTGGGAGCATGGAGATTGTGGCTTTATGGGGGTGTTCCCATAAAGTATTTGTAGTAGAATTCTCAGGAATGGGAATGGATTGATGAAGGGCACTAAGAGAAGAGCCTTCCCTTCTTTCGTTACATTGTTAGTAATGCCAAGAGATTCAAGTTGAGCTGTAGAGGTTGGAGGCCCCCCATTGGGAGTGTTATGAGATTTCAGCTGACGTATAGAAGAACTTTTGGAGTAGACTTTGGAAATCCAATAGGAATACAAAATCACTCTATTCTTTTGGTCTTCTATTCATGGTGGGATTGCCGTGAACCTTTGGAGATCCACGTTCATAGCTGATCATACTTGTCCTCAATGCCTTTCTACTGTGGAGTCAGTTCAGCATTGCCTTTGGGATTGCACGCAGGCCAGGAGTATTTGGAAAGAGAACAGCCACTATTTTTAGTACCTTTATTTGTCGGCCCTTCGTCATGACTTGGGGCTTAATTGCTTAGCTCTCTCTCTCTCTCTCTCTCTCTCTCTCTCTCGGGGCGCCAAGTCTTCTATGAGAGACATGACTCATCTTGGGCTTTATCGATTTGTCACCATTTAGTTGCGACATGCTCTCTTGACGTTCTTGCTTCACCTTTCAGAGCTGTATATGCATCTGTGGACTCTTCTTGGGAGATACTGGCAAGTATTACAGCGTGGCATATCTGAAGAGCCAGATGCACAATGCTTTGGATGAATCCTAGGTCCACCCTTTTTATACTTTGGCAAGTGTATGGACAGACTTTATACATACATTGATGGCCATTTGGGCGATCATGCAGGGAGTCCTCACGTGCAACCTCTACTAGGAGAGCTATATTTTGTAGAGAGTGGAGGGGCTCCCCTTTCCTCTCTAAGGCTACTATAGGGTTGAGATGGAATTTTCAGCCTCAACCTTAGTCGTTTTCTATCTTCTTCTGAGGAAGGTTTCTCATACACCACATGATGTATTTTCGCCTTGATCTTTTGCTCTATTATTAGTCTTTTTTAAGGGGGGTTAAAAGAGAATAAGATGAATGAGATCCAACCAAATCAAGAATAACACCAGAGTCTTAAATGCCCTGCAAGGCTGAGGTAAATGGTCCCCAATCGCAAACCAATTGCAACCCAAGGAGGTTGGAAGCCCATTTGAGCCCCGATACTTATCCTTATGAAGGGCAAAAAGTGCAGTCCAAAATTTCATAATGGTGAAAGGCATATCAAGTGAGACTTGCATATCTAGTTTCACCAATACAGGATACACTGCCATACACCATTTCTAGCGTTGTCTCTGGCGGGTGTGTTTGTTGAAGTGAAAGGAAAGCATGAAGCTGAACACAAAACAAGAGAATGCTCATAGAATGAAGAAGGGTGAGGTCCATATGTAGGCACCTCTACAAGAGCCACCAAGCTCCACAATCATCTCCTCAATCAGCTCCTAGAATCTCTCAATCATCCTATGTGGCATCTACCACCACCTAACAGTGCTTATGGTCACAAAACTGTGCCTCTAGCACACACACATAGAACCCAAGGTGTGCCTGGGGCATACACCTTGAGATATCCCATCAAACCCCCCCTCAAGGGAATGCCTCAGGCTATGTCAAGGATACATCTAGTCACATAGTGTCTCAAGCCATCTCATGGTGGTCAAGGATAAATCTATGGCTAGGATCTCATGCCAGCAAGGGTTCCCAAGAGTGTGAAGTTAAACAAAGGGATACACAAGACCCCCCAATGGTTATCTCCCCTGCATGTACATGCACACAATGTCTGCATGAGGTACCATGGAGCAAAACACATACACATGGCCTACATCATATGGTGACCAGAGATGTTTAAAAAGAACACAATAGTTTATTCCATTCATTTTGGAGGACTATCCAAGCAGAGTACCTTGACTCAATATAAAAGAGAGATTTGGAGCATATGTGGAGCTGGTTCAAAAAGCATAATCATCATAGGAGGCCTCATCTTATGAAGGCACATTAACCGAAAGTAAATTGGCAGTTTTTGGTTTTGTAGTTGCTTCCTTTTTCACCTTACAAAACTTTTCATGGTGATTGCTTTTGCCATAATATTTGCAAGGATTGATCTTGAAGCAATCTTTTGAGAGGTGATTAGTCTTCCCACAATGTTTGCAAGGTGGAAACTTGCCCATTTGAGTTTTTATGGCATAGGCTGTGTCATTGCCTCTCCGGAGTTCCTTGTGCCTTTCTTCTTCTTGAAGGGCAGTAATAAGACTTTCAAGAGTAGGATTAGGAAGATTTTTCAATGTGGTGACAACATGATCATAATCTTCAGGCAAACTTTTGAGCAATACTGCCATTGCATCATCCGTAGTGATTGGAGAATTGATAAAAGCAAGTTGAGTCATGAGACTCCGCATGTGATTGACATGGACAGCCAAGGGAGTGCCACTAGCCATCTTCAATTCAAAGAAAGCAATCTTAAGTGACAATTTTGAGATGTGAGAGCTAGCACCAAAAATAATATCAAGCTTTTGCCAAGCTTCAGGAGGAGACTCCATATCAGAAATGTGATGAATATAGTCATCTCCTAGCCAAGAGCAATAATGCCATAGGCTTTCTCCTCTCTAGCAAGATCTCGTGCCGGGCATGTGGGAGCTGAGGATTCTCCAGCATTAGAGGCTGTTGAAGAAGAAGTTGAAGCAGGTTTGACAAGCCCCTAGAGGTTTTCCCTCATCAATGCAAACTTAACTTTCATCTGCCATGTATGAAAGCCTCTACCATTGAACTTATCAATATTCAAGAAGGTAGCCATAGAGGGTCTAACCCAAAATGGGCAGTGTCTACTCTCTTACAAGGCTAGAAAAAGCTGAAAAGCTTCAAACTACAAGCACTTGGTGTGGCAAAGACTTGTAACCAAAAAATCATAATGGAAATGATACTTCAACTTGCATGCTTCATAGAGGTGGCTAAATGAAAGTATTCCAAGCAACTCTAGGTATAGCAACCTAAAGGAAAGTTGTAGCCACAATTGTACTAATGCTATTCAACACCTTAAAACATCAGAAATGCCAGAGTAGCATCTAATGCAGCACCAAATTCACAACACTATCAAAAATGTCCAAAACAAAGGCCTGATCTTGGAGGGCTTGTATCTCACTCTTCAAGGCAAAGAAAAGAGGCCTTTCTAGGTAGAAATAAAGATGGTATACCAGAGAAGAGCCACTGAAGAGGAAAGGCAAAATGCCGCGTCACGTCGCCATAGCCAGGAGCTTGATTGTCAACTGGTTTTTCGTCTGTTTCTCCTCAAATGCTTAACCAAACGAACTCAAACTTCATCAGCAGCTTGCTTGTAGTGTCGCCCAACTCGTGCTCAGAGGAATTTGGAAATGAGTGACCACAGAGGCGGCATTACGTGATACATCGGCGGACTGTTCTCTTGTTGGCACAGGCGACGAAGGCAGAATTTTGCGACAAGCTTCGAGCTGAAGGTGCGCCCTACAGAGATTATTCTACAGCACAAAGGGCTTGGAGAATGGTGAAACGACGAGGGAGAACAAGCTCTCACAAATTTGGGGAAGAAATGGTGAAGATGAAGAAGAAGAAGGTGATGACATGGCATAAATTGGTTCAAGAAGAACCATAGTGCTTTGATACCATGTTGAAGAAGTGAAAGGAAAGCATGAAGCTGAACACAAAACAAGAGAATGCTCATAGAATGAAGAAGGGTGAGGTCCATATGTAGGCACCTCTACAAGAGCGACCAAGCTCCACAATCATCTCCTCAATCAGGTGAAACGACGAGGGAGAACAAGCTCTCACAAATTTGGGGAAGAAATGGTGAAGATGAAGAAGAAGAAGGTGATGACATGGCATAAATTGGTTCAAGAAGAATCATAGTGCTTTGATACCATGTTGAAGAAGTGAAAGGAAAGCATGAAGCTGAACACAAAACAAGAGAATGCTCATAGAATGAAGAAGGGTGAGGTCCATATGTAGGCACCTCTACAAGAGCGACCAAGCTCCACAATCATCTCCTCAATCAGCTCATAGAATCTCTCAATCATCCTATGTGGCATCTAACACCACCTAACAGCGCTTATGGGCGCCTAACTGTGCCTCTAGCACACACACATAGAACCCAAGGTGTGCTTGGGGCATACACCTTAAGATATCCCATCAGTGTTCGGATCTGCTGATAGGAGGGAGGCATAAATTTCATTGGCTATGCCGACATCAGATTTGACTGTAATATCCCATCTGATTCAATATGCTATGAGTCCCATCTGACTGCAATATCCCATCTGAGTCAATATAATATGAGACACTCTCACTACTATATCGAGGGCCTAGAGTAGAAAAGAAGTTTTTATTGACTCTACCTCCCACACCTGAGTCCAAAATGACTCACATCCATGAAAGGCATACTCTGCTCTGATATAATAGTATCTATTGATGAGCCCTTACTGCAACAAACTACTTATTTGAGAATCTCTCGTCTCCTAGTGTTAGCAATCTGATGATAAAAACAACTAATTTTAGAAAGGAATGATGCCGCATGTGAAGAAGATGGCACCCCACCCGACATATGACAAACCCAGATCTGCAAAACTATCTTTGTGAGGTCTTCTACATAAAAGGCATCTGGAGGCCTTTCAAGTGAGGCTCAAGGACATCAAAACCACCAGAAAGTGCTCTGAGGTGGAAACCCCTAGTGAAATGCATATCAAGCCAGCTCTATCCAAAGTCCAATCATCAACATAGAATATATCAATACATGCATGGATGGGCATCTGAGATCTCCCATCCGACCATGAAAATAGGAGTATTGTGGCTGAGTGTGAAAGGCATCATCAAACCAAGCATCTCTACTGAATGAACCGAAAGAGGAAGGTAGACCAAGCTGCTCTCTCAAGTGAATTAATGCCTCTTTCTCGCTTAGCTTGGCTGACTACAACTCCACCATGTTGAAGTCAACCCCAATGTTCCATGAGTTTGCTATAGGGGCCTAGGGGAGAAGTTCCTTTCAGAAAAGAACACGATCCCCTCTATTGTTGGGGGCATACCAAGTTGAGAAGACCTTACGCCCTCTAATCGACAGTATGATACAGTGACCTAGAAGGTGTAATGATAATGTGTTCAACCACCAAAGGAAGAAATGAATGTGAAATTGAAATGCATGTTCCTCCTCTGGTGCCCAAAGCTGTAGACCAAAATGTATGACCAGAGAGGAGTTTACATGCTTTGTAGAATCTCTAGCAGCGAAGTCATGTCCTTGAATCAATAGGACCCCTAGTAACACCTGGATGAAGTAAACTTGAGATACCTGAGCTGCTGCTGCTGTCTTGCTACCCCGCCATTTCGGTCCTTCTGCAACCCTCTCCGCCTCTCCCCTAGCCTCCTCCTGCTCCGCTTCTCCCCCGTCGGCTCCGCCCCCTACCGTCTAGCCGCCTTCTTTGCTGCCCGCTCCCCGGCCCCTTCCGCCATCTCCTCTGCCTCCCACCTCCTCTCCTTCACCGGCTCTACTGCCCCTTCCCCTCCGCGCCCCGCCTCCTCTCCTCTACCTACTCATCCGCCCCCCCCTCCACTTCTTCCACTCCCCCCCCGCCTCCTCTTCCTCTTGTTGCCTTCCCCTTTTCCACCTCCCTTCCTCCCCCCCCCACTCCATCCGCTGCCCCCCCACCGCCTTCTTGCCTTCCTTGCCTCCCCCCCTCTCCCCCCTGTCTCTTTGCCTCCTCTTCCACGCCACCCCTAGCCGCCCCTCTGCCTTTTCCTGCTTCCTTCCCTGCCTTCTTCCTCCTTCCCTCAGCCTGCCCTCGTCCGCTCCCCGCCTCGCCTCGTCTCTGCCTCCTCCTCTGACATCCTTCCACCTCACCCCCCCTTTTTATCTTCTTCCTCCCTGCAGCGGGAGCATTTGTGCTTGTCTGACGAAAGAAAATCTTGGTGGTGACCCTTGGTCTAGCCAGAGGGGCTCTATGGCAGCACCCTTGAATCCCACAACCATTAAGGTTCTTCTTTCCCCAGCCGACAAGCAACAGGTATAGCAGGTAGTTCATTCCCTCCAGGACAAGGCAATCATGGGCAGAATTGTGGGCCTCACTCCTACAAGGTGACAGGTGCCAGAGTGGACCCAGGCGAGCTTGGAAGTAGAGGGTGACCACATTCAAGAGGTCACCATCTATGGAAGAGGGTATTCCTCATCCAGTTGAGCTCCCCTGACAGTGCCTCCACACTCGTGGAGCATAGCCCCATCCTCCTTAGCCTGCATCTGGTGTACCTCTTTTCTTGGTACCATGGCTTTACAATGGAGGACATGGACATGACACACCATGTTCATCGTTTTCCCGTTACGTTGTGCTTCCCAAGACTCCCAAAGGAGTATCGAGCCATCCTCCCCTCCATTGGTCCAGGCATTTGGCACCGTGCTCGAGTCTCCACCAAATTTGGCTGATTCAGTGGTACCAGATGACAGGGTCCCCAGGATCAAACTGGTGGATGAGAGCCCAGAGTCCCTCCCAGAGTTGATCCTACTAGAGACCCTCTAAGGGGGCACACTGTGCTAGCGTTTCTGGGTTACCAGGCCAGTGTCTTTGTTGCAGACAGATGGGTCACCTAGCCAGAGATTGCCCCCATGGCCAAGGCCGAGCCCCTCCCACCCCACCCCCGCATAGCAGAAAGAGTCAGCAGACTAGAGCCCAGCACTGCCCTAGATAGGAGCAGCAGGAGTCTCAGACCCCTTGGGTGACCCCCTCAGAAGAGGACTGGACCCAAGTTTTTGAAAAAAAGAAACCAAGCAAACAGGCCCACAAGCGTCGTAGATAGAGCGCTAGACGCAGAAAGAGACAAGGCTTGTTGAGAGGCACCTGAGGAGAAGCAGCAGCAGCAGCAACCCGTACGTGGAGATCCACCTCCCCCAGCAGAAGGGGCCACTGCCTAGCCAGAGGATCCTCCCGTGATGGAGGTTCGGTGTCCACACTCACCCTTGCATCAGCAACGAGCCCCAACATGCTATGATGGCGGAAGCTGCGGATGTTAGTCCGACAACGGATGAGGAGGAGCGAGTCCAGAGCCCCGGTGAGCCTGATCAGCAAGGGGGGGCCTGTGGTTGCCCCTACTTCCCCCTCGCCCCCCTCCCCCTCCAGATTCCGCTCCCTCTCCACTCCCCCCCCTCCCTCTTGGATTCCCCCCACCCCCTCCCCCTCCCCTCGCCCCTCGTGCTATGGTCACCCTCACCACCCGCCCCCCTCCCTCCGCCTCCCTCCCTCCCCCTTCCCCCTCCGCCCCCCTCTCCACCTCCTCAGCACATTTTTCATCCTCCCACCCCTCCCCTGTCTCAATGTCCCTGCCAGCAAGCAAGGGTAAGATGACGTCCCCTTCCGCTTCCTCACCAGAGCATCCGGTTCAGTCGGGGGGAGGCAACCAGAGGGAAGGGGCTCATCCTCTCGGTCAACAACTCCCAATCTCCAGCCTGGGCGTCCCTTATTGCGGGACTTCTGAAGATTCGGACAGTGGAACTATCTAGAGATTCTAGACTCTTACCCTCTATCCCCGGAGGTAACGCTTGTGGTCTTGCAGCTCCGAAAAGGGGGTTCGATCAGCGTAATGGACTCCCAGACACGCCTAGTTTGGAGATTCCAATTCGCATCCACAGGGTTGGAGAAGTGGTCCCCAGTGGTGTTTGATGCTATTATGGGAGATCAGTTTTCACGCATGATGGACAAGTAGATGGGGCCACAGGGATTGGACCTTTGGCATGCCCATGGTGCGTAGGTGAATTTTCAGCTAGGCTTCATGCAAGAGAAGCCGATGTATGGCTTGGCGGCAGGAGTCATCAGATTGCTGCTTGAGGCAAAGGTTGATCAGGCATAATACTAGCCACTCCAAAAGTGTGCTGAGTTGTTCAGGATGGAAGTCTCCTTTATGATGAAGTGGGCACAGAAGATTGGCATTGAGCCAGTGTCCACCTTAGTATGTCGATGTACAGACACGGACTACTCGCCCTCCAATTCCCCGATAGAGTCACATAAGGTAGTCTTTCTGGAACAAGCACCCACTCACAGGACAGCCTTGTTTTTAGCATCCCAATCCTCATGAGTTGGAATGTGCACAAGCTCCACAACCGTGCTCGTAGTTAACTGTAGTACCTGATCCTTCGGCAAGAGTTGCATAGGGCAGTGGTAGGGCAGACAGTGGACATCCCTTTGATTCAAGAGCATATGTTTTCAGCATCAGACATCAGACGGCGACACCACCTCCTCCCAGGGAGAGGCCCGGAGAGGTGGTCCCGTGTAGTAGGACAGAGCGGAGGGGTCTGCATCTCAGTCTCACGGACAGTGGCTCCATAGGTCTATGATCAGGGCGAGCTTAGGACGGGCAGTTTGGATGGGAGTTAGGATGGGAGAGTCTAGGATTGGGATCCTGAACGTGTATGCCCCAGCGTGCAAACAGCACCATTGGCCTTTTAGAGGAGGCTCTCAGAGTGTCTTCTGGATGTAGATTTCTGGATTGTTGGAGGGGACTTCAACAACCTGGAGTTTGGGGAGGACAAGCAGGGCGGCGCCTCCTTCTCTGAGATGCCAGCAGCAGAGTGGAGCACTTGGGAGCAGTTCATTTTTATTGATCAATGGCAGAGACCCGTGGTGAGAGCCACATTTCAGCAGGATACCTGGCAGCCTCCTCTTCCCTTTCGGACAGAGGAGACATGATGGACTCCTTCAGAGGCTAGACCGCTTCTACGTTGGGGACTGGGCACTGCACAGAGGCAGCTCTATCGGAATTCTGGCAGGTACCATGATGTCAAACCACTCTCCAGTAGTACTTCACTTCGAGAAGCCCCGCAGAGGTCTTCTCCAAAAGGGGGTCCGCATTCGAGGGGACCTCTTGCAGGAGGAGAAAATTCAGCAGGTCATGGCAGGGATTTGGAAGTAGGCAGAGACAGCACCATAAGAGGGCTGGGCTTCATGGGTGGCCGATCTGATCCAGAGGAGCAATGAGGAGTTGCAGGCTTATGCCCTTAGGCGGAGGAGGACTATTGAGGAGTGCGAGATCGCACTGAGGACAGCAGACCTCGCCTCCATAGAGCGTCTCAGGGAGTAGGACCCAGGATCTCAATGGCTTAGGGATAGGTTTGAGAGCACTCACCTTGAGCTTCAGGACACAGAGATTTGGCAAGCTGAGTTCTCCTATCACTCTTCCCGGGCCTGGTGGGTACAGCAGGGGGACAGGTTGACGAAGCAATTTTATCAGGCCACTGGGCCCTGATCGGCAGGCACGCAGTTGCTGCATCTTCAAGATCCATAGGGCATCATGCACACTGACCCGCAGGAGATTTTAGACTTGACCACAGGTTTTTACAGCCACCTCTTTCAAACAGAGAGGATGACTTCAGCTGGTCTTGTGGCCAGGAGGTAGTTTGGGATCACGTTCCAACGGTAGTCTCGCAGGATTTGTGCAGCAGTCTGAAGGAGCCCTTCACAGATGAGGAGCTCTGGGAAGCCCTCAAGGCTCTCCCGACCCAAAAGTGACCCTGGCCTTCTTTTGGAACTTCTGGGAGATCATCTCCATCCCTTTCTGGCTAGCTTGCTAGAAGACTTTTGACACAAGCTCCCTCCCTCAGTCCCTGAGCCAAGGGGTGGATTTGTTTGATCCCGAAAGGAGGAGATAGGTCATATATCCAGCAGTGGAGACCAATCACTTTGCTTGATACTGCATACAAGATCTCGCCAAGGTCTTGAGTTTGTGGTTACAGCCCCATCTTACTGACATTATTCGCGACACACAGACCAGTTTCGTCCACCAGGCTGCCATAATTCACGACACACAGACCGGTTTCGTCCTCCAAAAGTGCAACATCCTGGACAACATCTTCACATTCTGGGAGGCCGTGGATTGGTCCAGGGAGGGCCATCCTCCTCTTGGATTTCGAGAAGGCCTAGGACAGGGTGGAGTGGTCCTTCCTAGCGGGTACTATGCGGAGATTGGGTTTCTCGGACAGATGGGTTAGAGGAGTTTTTGCGCTTTATGCGGAGAGCTCTAGCTAGGTGCTTGTCGGAGGACACACGGGCGAGGCCTATCCTCTCTCTCGCTCGGTTTGCCAGGGCTGCCCTCGCTCCCTTCCTCTTCTTGTTTGTGGCGGAGGCTCTGGGCTACTACTAGAGATTGTAAGTAGCAGGCCTCACAAGTTGAGGATCCCAATCAGGGAGGAGGAGTTGCTGGAATCTGACTTTGCAGATGACAAAGCCTTGTATGTAGAGGGCACCACAACGAGCTTGGAGAGAGTCAAGGGAGCCCTGGCTATCTACTTGAGGCCTCGGGTGCACGGATCAACTGGACAAAGTCCACAGGTTTCTTCATAGGCTCTGAGGAGACACAAGAGATTTGTGAGTGGGGGAGCGACTTTGGCTTCAAATGGATACCACGGGGCCAGACGGCGAGATACCTCGGATGCCAGGTTGGTATTGACATTACAGCAAAGCAGCGCCCCGGTCCTTGAGAGTGTTCGGCGCAAGATTCTCTATTGGACCTCAACCAAACTCTCCCTAGTAGGTCGTGCCTTAGTGGCAAACCAGGTCCTTGCCACGGCCTGGTTTATCGCCTCTTGCTGGTGTTTTCACAGAGGGTGTATTGGACCGCTCCGACGGTTGGTTCAGAAATTCCTCTGGGCAGGTTTGGACGGCACGAGGAACGCTAGAGCCCGGGTCGCTTGGCAGATGGTGATCATGCCACAGGCACTTGAAGGCTTGGGTATCATCGATCCAGAGATGCACAGCAGAGCCCTCTTGGGCAAGTTGGTTGTTCGCGGCCTCATACCAGGTGCAGAGCCTTGGAAGCTCCTCTTACAGCAAGGGCCTCTCAGAAACACCCCATGCACTGGAGGGCGGTGGTAGCTTTCACACAGATGGATCTTCTCAGAGGCCCCCCTTACGGTGAAGGGTCCCCCCTTGATGACAAACCTCCATAGGGTCTAGCAGAGATTAGTAGGGGTGAGGTCAGCCCAGATGCAGAGAGGAGTTCGAGTGTCAACCCCTTGTTTGGCACCCAAAGATCCGAGATTAGGAGGGACGTATGCTCGGACAACGGATTCACATTGGTTGGGCATAGTGGGATAGTGGACCGACTGGAAACTTTGGCAGATGGAGCAGATTACCCATGGAGGTAGAGGCAAGGCAGGGGCAAAGTAGAGGATGAGAGAGATTGACCTAGCTAGCCTTGAGTCCTGGTGGGAACGACTTCACGTGTGGATGGACAGCAGATGGTTGGGGCAGTTTTTTGGGACCAGTGTTCCCTTGAGGATGATGATGCAGCGACACAGCACGCAGCCTGGTTTTTCCCATGTAGGACCTGGAGGCCTACTCCAGGCACTCGCTGAGAGACCCAGAGATGGATGGAAGTCTGGAGGGGATTCACTGTGGCATATGATCAGAGTGGTGGGACGTTTGGGGAAGGAGCGGCACATTGACCTCTCAGTATCTCAAAGCAAGATGCCCCTAGATGGTGCCTTTGGCTTTGGGAGAGTAGGCCCTTGAGGGAAGTCCAATGGGATCTGGGAGAGTGGTTCTGGCCTTGTAGGGGCGGCCTTGCCGAGCAAGTGGACCAGGTGCCCTTCTTTTCCTACACCACACGGATTGGCAGGAGGCTTCATATGGACTTTTCGACGTGGACCCCTTCGAGGGATAGGCATTGGGTGGCCCAGAGAGTGCATCGGGATGTCCGTTCAAGGTTTTGGACGCGGTTATGGTCCAATTTGCAGCCGAGGTAGATATCCTACTTCTTCTAGCTGGCCGCCCACAGAGGCTTGCCCATCGGCCCGTGGTTGGAGCAGATGCGGGTGGAGGGGCAGTGTCACTCTTGCTCTGCTGGTCTTCTAAAGACGATCCTACACTGCCTCTAGAGCTTGGATAGGAGCTCTCAAGATTATGACCCATATGTAGAGTCTTCAGAGGAACTACACTTGGGGGATTGTGCCCTGGTTGACTGAGGGAGGACACGTGTTCCAGATTGATGAGATCTCCCCAGCTTACCGGATATAGGGTCAGAGCATTCAGAGGATAGAGCTCCATGAGGCGGCCCCTTCTGATAGCCTAGCTCCTCCTCCTCTGGAGGACAGCGTTTGGGAGGTAGTAGCCAGTATCACTGCATGGATCATTTGGGTTGCTCGCTGGCAATCTGGTGATGGGTGAGGATCTGGTTCCATCCTTGTCCACCTTGGTCGCCATCTGGCAGGATATCATCTACACCCTCCGCTCCACCTGGGAGCGTGGGACCCCAGGCTCTAGGATGACTGTCGTCGCGAGGCGTGCTTGATTCTGCAAGGCTTGGCCTGCATGAGTTTTTAACATTTTCACTCCGCAAGGGATTCGTTGGTTGTATAGTCCCGGGGACGAGCATTTTCTGAGCGAAATCTTCCGAGCGTCCGAGCGAAGGAAAAAAAAAGCTTCCAACTATGCATAAATATGGCAAAAATCGATAAGAAGAAAACATAGTTTCACTTAGAAATATGCAAAGTATTATAGCAATGCCTATTTTATACAAAAATCTTTAGGTGAATCTGTAGGAATGGTGAGAGCATAATGGGATGGCTTTTGAAGAAACCCACATGTAGAGTAGACTTCTCTATGAAAATTCCCTTATGATCCTTCTTACAACTTTTACTTAATAGGGGGTGACATTGAAAACCCTCTCTCAACCTATCTTCATGAAAGAGTTTCTTCAAAGAAAACTCATTGAAGCAAGCCATCCAGGTAGTTTCGCCAGCGAAACCCCTTTGAAGCAACTCTCCCAAGGTAGTTTCGCTGGCGAAACTACCTTGGACAGCACTTTTAAAAGTGACATAACTTTCATATCCAATGTCCAAATATAGTCATTCAACCACTCAAATTGATCGGAACACCCCATTTGAGCACATCTATGGAGTTATATTTTGGAAAATCTTTCATATATAGTATTAAATATTATATGTATTTTATGAGAGTGATATATAAGCCCAAGTTAATACTTATTTATAGTAATTTAAACTTCTTTAGAAACATGTCCATAAATATGCTATAAAAACACTAAAAGGATATTGCCATATGATATAAATGTGTTAATAAGTAATTATATATGCATAGTATTATTACATTGAGAGTGATTATGAGGAATGTTTCTTAAAGGAATCAACACTTTTTTAAGGTAATAACAGGGGTACAAAGGGATGTCTCTAAATAAGAAAATTATGTTGTGTAAAAATGAATGAGTGACTAGTTTATATATTTTTATGATAAAGGGATCTAGTTCTAGTGAAAATAAAAGTGTAAAAACCATGTTTCCTAAAGAAAAACATTTTTAAAAATCTCTTGAAAAACACGCTCGGATAAACCTGCTCATAGGTTTTTGCTCGTAAAATTGACGCATCCTATAGTCCCCCCACTTGGCTGCTAGCCCCAGTACCAGAGATCCCCTAGGCAGTGAGCTGGGTTTCTTCAGAGTACGCCGGTTTTTCTTTCAGCCTTTTGCCGGTTTTTTCCATACTCAGTACCTTCGGGGCTGCTGTTTTGTATGAAGTTTTTCAAGCATTAATAGAAGGTTCCTTTCTTGGGGGGGGAACACCTGGATGAAGTTAATTACGAATCCACTACCTTCGGTGGCAATGAGGCCCTGAAACATTCGAGATAGCAATCCTCATCTACATGATGAACACATGTGGAAGACGCTACCCGACCTAGTTTCTTCCTACACATGAGGTCTCCTATCATAATGTTGTTGTAGAGGAGGGAACTCTACAAGGAAAAGCACTCCCACACCTAAGGAAAGTGACACCCTATCAATAGGAACACCAACAACCACATCACCAATCAAAGAAGGCAAAAACTCCTCCCCACCAATATCAACCAGAGGAGAGAAAGAACAATTATGGCTCCGGAGTCCGTAAATCCCCAGCTATGAGGCTGGAGCCACAATCTTCCCATGAACAAGAAATGAAGGCTATAAGCTGATGTGAATGGGGTTTGTTGAGATGGAAGGCCACGATCTGGAACATAAGAAGGAGCATCATCCCTAGCCTCAACCCCAACCGGGTCAAGAGTACCTGAAGTCGTAGCCCAAGGTAAATCAGGAGTATCACTAGCCGCAATACAAGAACAAGAATATCCGTAGCTGCAATTGGAACCCACCAAAGGCAAGAGAAGAGGCCTCTTGATCATCCGAAGGTGGAGGAACAACTGTAATTGGAACCCAAATTGTGGTAACAGGGGGAGGACACACAGCGGACATGTAGGTGGTGGGGGAGGAGCACTCTATTGAGTTTGAGAAGGAGCTACACCAGAAGGCTTTTTGGGCCTCTTCTTCTTCCTTGGGCAATCCTTGTCGAAATGCGCAAATTTCCTACAAATCCTGCACTGCTTCTGTCTACGTACGATCTTGACTCCTTGCCAAAATAGACAACCATCAAGGCACTGGAGAATGATGTGGTCATCTGAAATGTTAGGGCTTAAAACAAGGACCCTAACTCTAGGAACCCCATCTGATCTGACTGCCTCTGCTGCTAAAGAGGGTAAATCAGTAAGGGGGGAGAATCTTAGTAACCAACCCAAAGGCAACTCCAATCGTGGCAAGGAGCTAATGATAAACATGGGGCAGACCTGGGAATCTGATGAAGAGAGAAGTTGTCTGCCTGTCCTCTACATGGTCGAAACCAAGAGAGGACCTTTGAAAAATCTTCCTGGAACTGAGCACTAAAGGATTAGCCTTGAGCACTGCGCGCTCGCAGCTCCAGAAGTGTCAAAAGCCACTTGAAAGAAACCTCGTCCTCCCAAAAGTCTAATATCAGCGAGGTATCTGGTGAGGTCCGAAGGTAAGGCCACCAACATCCAATCCCTAGCCTATAATCTAGAAGGGCAGGACCCACGGATATGTGCGAAGAGTGTTGTGGAGCTGTCAAGCTCTACATCTTTTTGCAGTTGTTGCTGAAGCTCATGTTTTGAGAAACTAATCATTCTAGCTATCAGTGGAAGTGGGTGAGGATTGATTGGATGGATTTCCATTTGTCAATCAAGGGTGGAAGGCCGATTCACACCATTGGAAGATCCATCCATCATATGGAGAGGGAAAACTAAGAGGGGAGAGGGGCCAAGAGGGAGATTCAACGAGGGGCTGAGAGCTGAAGAGGAAAAGGGCTGCTGGGGAAGGATACGAGAGACTAGCTGAGGTCAACATGAGGGAAATTGGAACTGAAGGGCAGAAAGGTTACGAGGCTGTAGAGAGCGCAAGTGTTGGAGCAGAAATTTCCTTTTTGAAGCATTAGAACTTGCAGCTACCACTGTTCATCCCTGAAATGCAGCAGCTTTAGCACCTTCCCCTAACTTGAAAACGAGCTGTACCAGCCAAATTCAGCTGTCCTTGAGGCAATCTGATCTCTAATACAGAAAGAAGGCAGAACTTCCAGGCCCTACAGATGGATCTGTATGCAGCACAACTGTTTGGGCTGATACCATGAAGATGGAGCTGGAGGCTGTGACTCATTTTTTATTAGGCCCTCCTAGTCTTCGATCTGCTCAATCTTTTTTTTTTTCAAGAAAATTACTTCATTAAGTATGAATGAAAACCGCAAGAGCAAGCTCAAATGTAGGAGTACATCATGCTATACATGAGGGGGAAAAAACAGCTCAAACAGAGCTATAAAAAAACCAAGGCGGAGGCTGAAAATGCCACCTCAACCCTTAAGGAGACTCAAAGAAGAAAGGAGATCCTCTCCAAACTCTGAAAAAAGTAACTCTCCTGGCAGTGGCTACTCTAGAGGATCCCTGCATGCTCGCCCAGATCGTCATCAGAGTGTGTACTGTGTCGGTCCAAATACTAGCCATAGCCTAGGAAGGGCGAACTTGGTTACCCTCCAACGCCTCTGTACACCTGGCTCTCCAAATATGCCAAGCTGTAATGCTAGCCAGAATCTCCCAAGACGTGTCTCTTGAGGCATGAGCAGCTCTGAAAGAAGTGAAGGGAACACCCTAGAGGGAACAAAACTCCACTGAGTGTCATCGTACAATGAGAGCTGGATCTGGATCATGTCCCTCGAAAAACACCTGAGGGCCACTGAGAGATAACCATGCTACTGAACCCCAGGTCATATAGAAAGGTGTTGTATGAAAGATACTGAAAATCCTAGAAACAACTTTTCAGTCCTCGCCTGTCTGCACTCCCAAAGGCAATGTTGTATTGACTCAACTGCAATGTGGCAACGAGGACAAGTAGGGTCAGCCCCAAACCTGGATCTCCACACGTTCATTGCAATCCCTCCATGAATAGAAAGCCAAAAGAAAAGAGTGATCTTTCTATTCCTGAGGGATTTCCAGAGTGGACGCCAGAAGTTTTTTCCCACAAGTGTGGAAATCTGAAAACTATCCCAATGAGAGGCTCTAGAGGGCCTCAAATCTCTACTGCTGAGCTGAAATCTCCGGGCATTTCTGACAGTATAACGAAAAGAAGGGAAAGCTCTTCTCTCGGTGTCCCTCATCAATCCATTCCCACTCCCCTAGGTCCCAGTGCAAGAACCTAATAGGGGAACCACCATATAATTAGAGTCTCCAAGACCCCAGCGCAAGGAGAAGAGGATCGGGGTCAAGATACCACTGTGAGCCCTGCCCCAGTCGATGAAACCTCCAATCCTGACAGGCTGAAAGGCAACCTCTAAAAGAATATCATCAAAAGATCTAGTAAGTCTGCCGCCCGACTAAACATCAAAGACTAGGGTATCGTGGGCAATAATCTGTATTGGAACACCCGTTGCTCAAAACGCTCCCCACCAAGTGGACTCTGTGATCGGCATGTGATTTGTGTCAATCCACTCTGCCGGAATGGCTGCCTCTATCTACAGAGACTGTGATCATTCCAGTTACTCTGGCTAGAGCTCAGTTACAGACTAACTAGACTAGAGCCAATTAGTCTAGTTAGTGTAACCAGTCGGTTACTCATCCAGTTACTGTCCAAAAGAAGGAAAAAAGGAAAAAAAAGAGAGTTGCAGAGACAGTTTTTGCCATCAGATTCCACCTCTCTGTCAGTTTTTTTACTGTCAGAAAATCAGCAGAAAATCAGAGATTTGGTGAGTATAAAAGATACACACCTTTGCATAGAAAAAGGGGAAAACAGATGCATTTTCAGTGCTTTCTGCAGCAGCCAGAAAAGGGACAATAGTAAGTGAATGCTTAAGCAACTTTGGGGTTTATGCGTTGAGTTGACAGCTTGACACTGGCATGAGCTGTGAATGCAATACACCTCTTGTTGAGGTATTCTTCTTAGGAAAGAAAAGGGTGAAAACTCCTATTTCACTTTGCATGATTTCTTGGAGGCCTGTGACCCATCGGCTGTAGTGGAGGGTATCCCTTTGTTCTGCCTTCTTTTTTTTTTTTTCAAGAAAGAGACTTCTATTAAGTAAGAGAAAAAAACTGCGAGAGCAAGCTCAAAGCGGAATACATCATGAAATCATGAGGATAAATAAACCTCCTCAAAATGAGGTGGAAAACAACCAAGGCTGAGGCTGAAAGTGCCACCTCAACCCTGTAGGAGTCTCAGAGAAGAAAAGGAGAATCCTTCCATTCCCTGAAGAAAGAAGCCCTCCTAGCTGAGGCTGCACGGGACTCTCCCTGCATACTCGTCCATACAGCCATCAAGGTATGTATGGTGTCTGTCCAGATACTAGCCAATGTGTGCGAGGGATGAACCTGAGTTCCCTCCAATGCCTCTCTGCATATGGCTCTCCAAATATGCCAAGCTGCTATGCTCGCTAGAATCTCCCAAGAGGTATCCACAGAGGCATGTACAGCTGCAAAAGGAAGGTGTGGTATCACGTCCAAAGAACAGGACTCAACCTGATGACGTCAAATCGAAATGGCCCGAGAGGAGTCAAGTCTCTCATAGAATACCTGAGGCCCTGCAAGAGAAAGCCAAGCCACTGAGCCCCATGTCATAAAGAACAGGGAGTGGGCAAAGTGACTGAAAATCCTGGCTACCCCCATCCAAATCATCCTCGCTTGTCTACAATCTCATAAGCAATGTTGAATAGTCTCCAAAGCAGAGAGGCAACCAGGGCAAGTAGGGTCGGCTCTGAACCTGGATCTCCAAGGTTCACTGCAATCCCACCATGGATAGAAAGCCAAAAGAAAAGAGTGATCTTTCTATTCCTGTGGGATTTCCAGAGTCTCTTCCAGAAGCACCTCTGCAAATCCGTAGTGATATCAAATGTCTCCCAATGAGGAACTCTGGAAGGTCTCCAACCTCTACTACTGAGCTAGAATCTCCTAGCATTACTGACCGTGTAATGAAAGAAGGAGATGCTCTTCTCTCGATGCCCTGCGCCAATCCAGTCCCACTACAAATACCTAATGGGAACTCCCCCATAGATCCAAAGCCTCCAAGATCCGATGGAGAGAAGTCAGACCCTGAGGTCGACATGCAGACTTGATCCCTCTTTTGCATGTATATTTGAGCTGTACATAGTTGTTTTAACATCTGTATATATACTTGAACAAAGCAAGTGCTTGACTTTTAATGTACAGGGTTTGTGTGCTTTTGTTGGCATATGTAAATGAGTTGTAGCCTGATATAATGGCTCTGCAAGAGCACAATCAGCATATGTATGTAGGTATGATGGGTTACTTTGCTGGGTATGATATATTCTATAGAGGAGAGAATTCTTATTCAGGTGTTGCCTAAAGTGGTGCTATAGTGAAGTCGGTGATACATGAGGTGAAGGTAGGGGATCCCATGATGTAATCTACTACACTAGTGCCCCCCCCCCGTGTGGGAAGCAAGTAAAACCACCTGAGGAGGGCCATATGTCAAGCCCGTTGTAGATGATGAGATCATGCATCCTGCCCAGATCAAGGAGCGCATGTCCAGATCGAGAGAGAGAGAGAGAGAGAGAGAGAGAGAGAATCTACATGGATAGAGGCAATGGTAACTATATACACGGTAGGGGAATACACCAGAAGATGAGCAGAATGCTCCAAAAGAGATATATATATAGCCTACGAAGTAGGCCAACCCAAGGGCAGCCTTTTGGCCGACCTGGGTCGAGGAACCACTCTGAATCTGATCCCTGCACCAAAAAACCAACAACCCTGATAGGCTTAAAAGCATGCTTAAGCAAGATGTCCTCTGTGGCCTTCTGCCTTCCTTTTCATGAAGCAGTAGTAGGTTAATTGCTTTTTTCTCAAGACCTTGACAGTGACTCTTGGTCTGGCAAGAGGCGCTCAAATGGCAGCACCTTCCACTCCCAATACTGTTTAGGTTTTGCTCTCTCCGGAGGATAAGCAACAGATTCAAAGTTAGTGAGGATTTTCAGGACAGGGCCATGGTAGGCCGGATTGTTGGGCTCACCCCCTCGAGGCGACAGATTTGGGATTGGCTTCATACGAGTTTAGCCCTAGGGGATGACCACATCTAGGAGGTCACCATCTATAGGAGAGGGGTCTTCCATCTCCAGCTGAGCTCTCCAGAGACCACCTTGTCACTTGTGGAGCCCTATCTTTCTTGGTCCTCATTTGGTATTCCTCTTCCCTTGGTACCATGCCTTCACAGTGGCATACATGGACACGACTCACCACATACCTCGCTTCCTAGTGACGCTCTACTTCCCGGGACTCCCGAAGGAGTATAGATCCATTCTCCAATCTATTGGAGGATGTTTTGGTACGGTGCTGGAGTCTCCTCCTCCTTCGGCAACCACAGTAGTCATAGATGATTAGGTCCCCAGGCTCAGAGTGATTGTGAACACCCCCGAGACGCCTCCTGAGGAGATCCTTCTGGAGACCTTGGATGGAGGCGAACTACATCAGAGATTTGAGGTCTTAGGGCTTGTAGGCTAGTGCCTCCGATGCAGACAAATGGGGCACTTAGCCCGTGACTACATGAGAGGCTAGGGTAGGGATCCTCCTCAGCCTAGGCAAGAGTAGGGGGCTCCCCCTCAGCCTAGGCACGGGCAGAGGGCTCCCCAGCATCAGGCTAGGCAGGCAGATCGTCAGCAACACTCGCAAACACCTCGGGTCGAACCCTCTCAGGGGACTTGGATCCCAACAAGGCAGCCCTCAAGCGTTGCAAGTATCGAGCTCGGGTCAGAGAGCGTGAGAGAGCCCGATTGGCGATCCCCCAGCCTCCTCAGGAGAAGCTGGTAGAGGTTGCCCCTATGGAGCAGGAGAAGGAGGCCTTTGATCCCCTAACTGAGCCGCAGGCGCCAATAGAGCAGAGCGCCCAGGTCCCTTTGCAGCAGGAGCCTGGACCAACCCCACTGAGCAGGTCTCGATGAAACCTCCATCGGGACCGCCTCCCCCCCCTCAGTCCCCCCTCCCCCCGGCCCCTCCCCCTGAACTTACAATCTCTCGTACTACCCGCCCCCCCCCCTTCTTCTTACTCGCCTCCCTTCCCTGCCTCCAAGACTACAGCTCCCTCTACCCCCTCCGCTACCCGTCCCCCTTCTCTCTCCAGACCCGTGCCTTCAGGCAAGGGGGTGCTAGAGTCCTCTCCCTTGTAGTAGGCCTCCAACCCCTCTTCCTAGCAACAGCCTAATCCGGGTGCGTCCTCCTCCATGCAGCAGAGCTTAGGCGGTCCGTTTTCGCAGCTTCTAGGTCCCAAGCCTTGTCTAGGACAGCGTCTACCTAGAGAGTTCAGGCGGCTAGGACCATGGAACTATCTTGAGATCCTTGACAGATACCCGATGGATCTAGAGGTGTCTATCCTGATTTTGCAGCCCCAAGGAGGCTCTATAGGAGTGTTTGGCTCGCGGTCGCGCCCTTTCTGGGGGCTTCTCTTCGCGGCGTCTGGAGAGGAGCAGTGGACTCCCACATTGTTCGACCTTATGATGCAACAACAAATGTTTAACATGATGGAGGAGTGGCTTGGCCCCTAGGGGAGGGAGATGTGGGTCACCCATGGTCATACCGCCACTTTTCAGCTTGGCTTCTCAGCTGACCGTCGGGAGCTGGGTGATGCAGTCTGTGTGCTGCGCCTGGGACCCGAGGTTCAGCTGAAACAGGCCACGTATTGGACTCTATAGCTTTGTGCAGTCAAATTGATTGATTCCTCATTTCTGAGGCAGTGGGCCACCAAGGTAGACATCGAGCCAGTTATGCCCTTGGTACGACGCCGTACTGACATAGCGCAACAAAGTCTGAGAGGTTTCAGGTTTTAGTACAGGCTCCCACTCATAGGCGAGCTCTGTTCTCCACTCCCCCCACCTCCCCATGAGTTGGACCATGGTGAGTTGGAACGTGAACAGGCTCCATGACTGCGCGCGTTAGTAGCCGCAACATCTATTACTTCGACAGGAGTTGCAGAGGGCAATGGTTAGGTGGACAGTGGACTTCCTCTTGATCTAGGAGCATATGTTTTCAACCGTCGCGGATGTTCAAAGTAGACGGCACTTCCTTCCAGGGAGAGGTCCTGAGGTATGGCCCCTCGCGGTTGGTAGGAGTGGGGAGGTCTGCATTTCGGTGTCCCAGTCTGTTGGAGAGGATCTGTACGATCAAGGCTAGCTCATCCCAAGCAGAGCAGTATGGATGGGTTTGAGGGTTGGGGACTCCAGGATTGGGGTTCTCAATGTGTATGCCCCAGCTTGTAGACAGCAACAACCCCCCTTCTGGAGGCGGTTGGCGGAGTTCCTCCCAGATGTGGACTCGTGGATTGTTGAAGATCTCGAGTTTGGGGAGGAAAAGCGCGGGGGTGCTTCTTATTCCGGGACGCCAGCTTTGAAAAGCAGCACTTGGGAGCATTTCATTTTCTCGATCTATGGTCAGGGCCCCTAGAGGGAACCGGAGTTCTCTAGGTCTCCTGGTAGTCTCAGTTTCTCCTTTGGGCAACGGCGGTAGGATGGTCTACTTGAGAGACTAGACAGATTCTATGTCGGAGATTGGGCCATGCATAGGGGTGGAGCTACCGGTATTCTAGCTCGGACTACCCTCTCGGACCACCCTCCTATCATTCTTCACCTCTAGCAGCCCTGTCAAGGCCTACCGTAGAGAGGGGTCCGCATTCCAAATGCTTTGCTCTTGGAGGAGGAGGTGCAATAGAGTATTATAGCTATTTGGCAGTAACCTGACTCCCCCCGCAGGGAAGTTGGGCCGTGTGGGCAGCTGAGGCGATTCAGCGGAGCAGTGAGGAGCTTTGCACCCATGCTATGCACTGCCGTCATACTCTTCAGGAGAGAGAGAGGGCTTTGCGGCAGGACTTGGCCTCCATTGAACGTCTTCAGGAGTAGGATTCAGTGTCGCAGCAGTGGTTATTAGACCGGTATGAGTGTGCTGGCTTGTAGCTTCAGGATACTGAGGTGAGACGGGCTGAGTACTCCTACCACTCCTCTAGATCTTGGTCGGTACAGTAGGGTGACAAGATGACTAGGCAATTCTTTCAGGCCACTGGCCCTAGATCAGCTGGCGCATTGTTGGAATTATAGATATAATTCAGCAGTGACCAATGTAATATAATAAGTTAGTTAGGGGCACTTTTCCCTCATTTAGAGGTTTTTCCCCCTAACTGCAGTTAGTTCACTAACTATGGTTAGTGACTACTACGGTTTTGTCACTATGACAAAACCTTATCAACTCCACTTTGTGTTGTACTCTTTTCAACTCTATTTTGCAACTACAGCTTCCAAGCTTTCGACTCTCTCACTCTCTCTAGCTCTCACTCTCTCCATCTCCTTCATTTGGTATCAGAGCAGGTTCTAGGCCTGTGTGCCTTCTGCTCCTTCTTCATACCAGCGCCTTACCTCCAGCTCCAGCCCGCTCCAATCTGTCCGTACAGTCCGTACGACTGTACGGAAGTCTTACGCAAGTGTCGCCATTTGCTGCAGCCGTACATCGCCGTTCCATCTGACGCCGTACGATTTCGCCTGCAGTACAGTAAATAGCTTCCGTACATCGACGTACAAATCCGTACCGTCGTCCGTGAAGTGGCCGTACACCGTACGCCGTCATACATACCTGTTCGCCGTACCAGCGTCGAAACTGTTCGTCATCTGCGCCGTACTTCGCCGTACCTGCAGCCGTACTGCGCCGTACTAGTTCCGTACGTTGCGTCATCTGCTTCCGTACATCGCCGTCTGTACCGCGCCGTACATCGCCATCCGTACATTGCAATAACATATGTACCTGTCGTCGACGTACTAGCCGTACAGTGCCGTACAAACTGTACGGCACTTCCGTACTGTCTTCAGTACAGTACATCCGTACTGAATCTGCTTCAGTACAGCAGGTGTTCTTTGACAGGCTTCTCTTGCAGAAAAATACAGTTTGGTGCAGTTGTTTTGGAGTACATTTGGGGCATTTTTGCATATTGCAGCCATTGCAATCATTGTGCAATTCTGGAGCTACATCTGGAGAAAAATTGGAAATATAGTCTAAAATTTGGGGCTTTTGTCTTAAAATTGCAGATTTGGGGCTTTTAGCATTTTTACCCCTTTCTGGCTGCAATTTCTAGCCACAAATTGGGGCTTCTGTATTTGGAGAGCATTTTTTGGAGTATTCAGTACATACTGCCTTTCTTGGAGTGTTTGGAACACTTTTGGCAGATTTTGGAGAGTGTTTTATGCTTGGACAGATTTCTGACAACTCAAGTGCAGAAATCTAAGTTGCATATACAGCCCGTGCTTGGGTGTGGTTTTTGGGAGTTGTGCATTTTATTCCCAGTAAGGGAATTCAGCTTTGTATCTGCTTCAATCTCTTTTTCAGATATGGCCCATCAAAATCAGAATGATTTTCAGTTCGGTGGTCTTTCTCAGGAAGACAAATTGGATGGTACCAACTACTCCCTCTGGAGTTTCATGGTACGTAATATTCTGATTTCTCGCAATTTATGGGACTATGTCAATGGGAATGAAATCCGACCAGCAGATATTGCACCTGCTACCCCTCCTCAGCAAGGAGGTGGAAGAGGTCGTGCACATGGTGCAGCTGCAGGACAAGTTGTTGGTGCAGCTACAGTCAATACTCCTGAGCAAAAGAGATGGGATTCACGGGATGCCTTAGCCTTGTCATGCATCTCTCTTTCAGTGAAAAGATCAATCATTCCGCATATCCGGTCGTGTAAGACCTCCAGGGCAGCGTGGGATATTTTGGAAAGCATGTATGCAGCACGGAATGATGTCAGGGTATCTTTTTTAAAAAGAGAGTTGAGCAATACACATATGGAGGAGGGTGACTCCATGTCAGCCCACCTCACTAAGCTACAGGATCTCAGAGAGCAGTTGTTAAACATAGATGAAATTATTCCTGATTCAGAGATGATTACAACCACTCTGAATTCTCTTCCTGAGTCTTATCTCAGCTTTCATACTTCGCTGAATTTATCACTGAGGGGGGGTGCAAATCCTCTTTCTTTTCATGAGCTGATAGGACTCCTGCTTCAGGAAGAGCAGACCAGGAAAAATTTGGCTTCACGTGCAGGTGAACAAGCCATGCTCTCAAAATTCAAATCAAAAACAAAGGGACAGGCAAAAACAGCAGCAAATCAGCCTTCCAGTGGGTCAGGACAGCCTTCACAGAAGGCTAAAAGTGATGCAAGCAAGCCCAAAAAGAAGGGTTTTTGTCACTACTGCAAAAAGCCAGGTCATCACATAGCAGAATGCAGGAAAAGGATTGCAAAGGAAAAGAAAAACAGCTCAGGAATGGCTGTTTCAGATTCAGCCCCTTGTGCATCTGACAGTGGGGATGCTGCAGCCAACTTTGTTGGTCAAGATTATGCCTTTTTATCTTGCATTTCTGATTCTAGGTTGGCTGTTCCAGATGCTCGGGATAGTACAGCTTCATGCAGTGATGATACATATGCATTTTTGACTCTCCCACAGATGCATCTGCTTTCAGTGTTGATGAAACACTGAACACATGGTATTTTGACAGCGGTGCATCCAAGCACATCACTTCGAGGAAGTGTCTTTTTACTTCCTTGCATCCACCCCCTGTTGGTAAGAAAGTCACTTGTGCCAACAACTCCTCATATTCAGTACGTGGCACAGGAGAAGTTGAGCTCACTGCAATTGATGGCTCAATTTTCAGACTTTCTGATGTCTTATATGTGCCTGGCATAACCAAAAATCTCCTTTCAGTGTCCACTCTTAACAGAGATGGATTTCAGGTCATCTTTGAGGATGACAAATGTGCTGTCCGGGACAGGGAAGCTAACTATGCCTTAATGTTATCTGGTACTCTGCTGCGTGGGCTTTTTCAGCTTGATATTTTTCAGAAAAGAGCAGCTCATGCTTTGGCAATTTCTACACCTACAGTTGCCATGCAAAATGCAGAATTATGGCATGCCAGATATGGCCACATGCATTACAACAGCTTAATGACACTTCAGAAATTTTCAATGGTTGATGCATTGCCACCTCTTGAGATACCTCCTCCACATACCTGTGAAGGGTGCATTTTAGGTAAAATGCATAGATTTCCCTTCAAGAAGGATGGTTCAGTTAAAGCTGTTCGCAAATTGCAGCTTATACACAGTGATGTCTGTGGTCCCATGAGGACTCCTTCATTGGGTGGTCATCTCTACTTTGTCACATTTATTGATGACTACTCCAATTTTACTTGGGTTTATGGGCTGAAAAAGAAATCTGAAGTGTTCACAGTGTTTAAACACTTTTCAGCCATGGTTGAAAATGAAACCGGGCTCAAGATACAGACATTACGCACGGATAGAGGTGGGGAATACCTATCTGCAGAATTTGATGCTTTTCTCAAACAAAAGGGTATTGTGCATCAGCTCACAGTCAGGCTGACTCCTCAGCAAAATGGCAAAGCTGAGAGGAAAAATAGAACCCTCATGGAGATGGACAGATGTATGCTGAAAAGCAAACACATGCCTCATAAATTCTGGTTAGAGGGTTTGATGTGTGCCAATTACATTTTGAACAGGGCTCCCACTAAGGCTTTAAAAACAAAAACTCCTTTTGAGGTCTGGAATGACAGGAAGCCTTCAGTGGATCACTTCCGAGTCTTTGGATGCCTTGCCTATGCACATGTGCCAGTTGAATTTAGGCACAAATTGTCAGATAAAGCCATCAAATGCATATTTGTTGGATACAGTGCAGAAAGCAAGGGGTATCGTCTCTACAATCCTGCTACACGCAAAATCATTGTAAGTAGAGATGTGATATTTTCTGAAAATTCAGCTTACACTCAGGCTGATTTTCAAATGCCTTCACCTTCAGAAGATGTCTTTCAAGGGTTGCTACCCATTGATTTGGGTTCCCCTGCTGATTTTTCTGATCCAAATCAGAATTTACAGCAACCTTCAAATGCTTCAGTTCCGCCACGGGATGTCATGCCTCCTCCACAGGAAGTGGAACAAGTGGTACAGCAAGAAATTGCAGACATACATGCAGCAAAAACAGTCCCAAACTGGCTGTTACAGACTCTCCGGGAGAGTAAACTTGATGCTCCGTTACCTGGCAGGACTCGCAGTGCAGCAAAACACATGGAAGGTGCTAATTCAGTGGAATCAGCATATGCAGGTACTCTCCTTGATGAAGAGGAGCCTGCCACATTTGAAGAGGCACAAGGTAATGTGCATTGGATGAATGCCATGCACGATGAGTTGCAGTCCATTGCAAAAAATCAGACTTGGGATGTTGTGGACTTGCCACAGGGTAAACATGCTATTGGCACACGATGGGTATTTAAAGTCAAACGGAAGCCAGATGGCTCCATTGACAGATATAAAGCCAGGCTGGTTGCTAAAGGCTATGCTCAGAAAAAGGGCATAGATTATGAGGAGACTTTTGCTCCTACATCCCGGATGACCACCATCCGATCAGTAATTGCAATGGCTGCACATTTTGAGTGGAATGTTCATCAGTTGGACATCAAAACAGCCTTCTTAAATGGGGACTTGCTGGAAGAGGTGTATGTCAAACCACCTCCGGGTTTTGAAATTACAGCAAATGCACTTCAAGTCTGCAAGCTTAATAAAGCTTTATATGGGCTGAAACAGGCCCCTCGTGCATGGTATGCCAAAATACATGCCTTTTTGACCAGCAAGGGGCTGCACAATAGTCCTACTGAGAGCACCCTCTACATCAAGATGGATGGGGGGGAAATATTAGTCATCCTTCTTTATGTTGATGACTTACTGCTCACAGGGTCCAATGACGACAAAATTGCAGATTTCAAAACTGATTTGCAGACCCACTTTGATATGTCAGATTTGGGGCTGCTTCATTTTTATTTGGGGATCTAGTTCTCTCATGAGAGACGTGGCACTGTTATGTCTCAGTCCAAGTATGTTCAGAAACTCTTGGACAGATTTAACATGCAAGAGTGTAAGCCCATATCTACTCCTATGGAACCGGGGCTGAAACTCACAATGCATGATGCAGGAGAATCAGTTGATGCCACACTTTACAGTCAAGCTGTTGGATGCCTCATATATCTCTGCAATACTAGGCCTGATATTCAGTTTGCAGTATCTCAGGTGAGCAGGTACATGCACAGCCCCAAAACTATGCATTGGCAGGCAGTTAAGCGCATCTTCCGTTATTTGCAAGGCACCAAGTCTTTTGGCTTACTATTTCCCAGGGGGGGTGACTTGCAGATGCATGCCTACAGTGATTCAGATTGGGCTGGTGATTATGACACTAGGCAGTCCACTAGTGGCAATTGTTTCTTTTTGGGAAAATCTTGCATTTCATGGCTGAGCAAGAAACAATCTACAGTGGCTACCTCATCATGTGAAGCTGAGTACAGGGCAGCTTTCACAGCAACAGTTGAATGTGTCTGGCTGAGACGTTTATTTGCTGATCTTCATCTGTCTTTGGAGGGTCCTTCTCCAATTCTCACTGATAGTCAGAGTGCCATTGCAGTGGCAAAGAATCCAGTGTTTCATGCTCGCACGAAGCACATTGAGGTTCACTATCACTACGTCAGAGAGAAGTTGCATGCAGGAGAGATCAGTATGATCTTTGTGTCCACACATGACAACGTTGCAGATATTTTCACCAAAGCACTACCACGTGAGAAGTTCGAGGCATTTCGCAGTGCCCTGAACTTATATCCGTTTGGTGATTGATCAGCCTTGTACATGACATTGGCACTGCAGGGGGGTGTTGGAATTATAGATATAATTCAGCAGTGACCAATGTAATATAATAAGTTAGTTAGGGGCACTTTTCCCTCATTTAGAGGTTTTTCCCCCTAACTGCAGTTAGTTCACTAACTATGGTTAGTGACTACTACGGTTTTGTCACTATGACAAAACCTTATCAACTCCACTTTGTGTTGTACTCTTTTCAACTCTATTTTGCAACTACAGCTTCCAAGCTTTCGACTCTCTCACTCTCTCTAGCTCTCACTCTCTCCATCTCCTTCACGCATAGTTGAAGAGATCGAGAGACTCTAGTCAGCAGATGCACTCGGATCTGCAGGAGATCTTGGAGTTAACGTTGGATTTCTATCGGTGCTTGTTCCAAGCCGAGGAGAGGTCCCCGCCGTAGGTTTTGGTAGCCCGAGATTCAGTTTGGACGCACGTTCCGGAGGTGGTCTTTCGGAGTGTGAGCAGCCAGTTAGATGCGCCTTTTTTGGATGCGGAGCTTTGGGAGGCCCTTCGGGCTCTTGCATCCTAGAAGTGCCCTGGGGAGGACGAGCTGTCCTCGGCTTTCTTTAGGTGCTTTGACTCGGGCTCTCTCCCTTCTCGTGGATGGATATGGTTGATCTCGAAGGGGGGGGATCGCTCGGACCTGAGATAGTGGAGACCAATCACTCTCCTTGACACTGCATACAAGATCTTGGCCAAGGTCTTGAGCTTGCGGCTTCGCCCTCACCTAGTGCACATCATCCATGACACGCAGACAGGTTTTGTCCAGGAGCGTAGCATCCTGGACAACATCTTTACTTTTTGGGAGGCACTGGATTGGAGTCTTAGCCTCTCGCGATTTTACTTTTGGATTTCGGGAAGGCCTATGACAGAATGGAATGGTCTTTCTTGGAGGACACCATGCAGAGGCTTGGCTTTTTCGATCGCTGGATCAGGGGTGTCTCAGCCCTTTATGCATGTAGTTTGAGCCAGATACTTATTGGTGGCTACACAGGGGAGGCCTTTTCGCTTTCCCGCTCAGTTCGGCAAGGATGCCCCCTTGCCCCTTTCTTATTCCTCTTTGTGGCCAAGGCCCTAGGGTATTTTTTGAGGTCTCAGTCGGCGGGACTCATGGGGATGAGGCTCCTGATTCGGCAGGAGGAGGAGCTTTTGGACTCAGAGTTTGTAGATGACATAGGCCTTTTTGTAGAGGGCTCGAGCTTGGATGCAGTTAGGGAGGCCTTGACAATGTATTGTCTAGCCTCAAGCTCCAGGATCAAGGGGGCCGACAGCGAGATACCTTGGCTGCCAGGTTGGCATTGATATTTCAGCAGAGCAGCAGATCTCCCCAGTCCTAGAGAGTGTTCGGTGCAAACTTTTATATTGGAGCTCAACCAAACTCTCTCTTGTTGCAGGAAGGGCCTTGGTGACTAACCAGGTCCTCCTTGCTACCACCTGGTACAAATTCTCGTTCAGGTGTTTTCACAGGGGATGCATGGGATAGCTGAGGCGCTTGGTGCGCAATTTCCTCTCGACAGGATCAGATGGCACATGTAACACCCGAGCTAGGGTAGCCTAGCAGACAGAGATCCCAGGGAGGATTGGGCATCATTGATCCGGAGATGTAGAGCAGAGCCTTGTTGGGCAAGGTGGTGTGGAGGAGTGTGGGGTAGAAGAGATGCATCATGGCGCAACGAGTGAGAGCACAAGTGAGGCAAAATCCATTGTATTAGAATGAAGGAATGACCTCCATTTTATAGAAAGAGAGGATGGTGTAGGCACCTCCCCTATATCAGTGGCAATTAGCCCCTATATTAGTGGGATTGGCCTAAATCGAAGCAACCTCCCATGTGGGGGCCTTTGGCTTACATCATCACTTAGGTCACACACTAGACACATCATAGCACTAGATGTGCCTCTACAACACACACACACACTTTTTTTTTTTTTTGTGGGAAGAAATCTTTTATTGCTGTAAAATAATTACATTCAAAGTTACTTCAAAAACGAAGTAACTACTACTCAACTAAAGATCTCAGTATAAGCTGTATACACATCCTGATCAATCAAACGAGTCTGAATACAAAACACACACACACACACACATGTGACTCCCTTAGATGCATACATGCACCATAGAGCAAGTCCTTGATCACACTTATCCCAACATACCCCCCCTCAAGTGTTTTCCTCTTGCAATGTCAAGGATACATCTAGTCTCATAGTTTCTCATGCCATCTCATGGTGGTCACACATGGCCATCTCATAGTGGTCAAGGATAAATCTATGTCTAGGATCTCATGCTAGCAAAGGTGCCCAAGGGTCAAGGTTTACAAAAATGGGATAGACCACACACATATCACATGGCCTACATCATATGGTGACCAGAGGTGATTTACAAAAGGCATAACATATGACATTCTTTTTGGAGTACTACTCCAGGCAGAGAACCTCAAAATTTGACCAAGTGATGATAAACAAAAATTCAAAGACAAGTTGCTCAAAAGGCAAAGTCCTTGTCTTCTACTACAAAGTTGGATGCTTCTTTTGCTAATGGAGTTCTCTCTTCAACCATATTTGACATAGTCCTCTTTTTCTCATTGCAAAACTTTTCAGAGTGATTCTTCTTTCCACAATATGAGCAAGGGTTGATTCTATAACAATCCTTCTCAAGGTGATTGTTTTTCCCACAGTGTTTACAAGCCTTGTACTTGCTCTTTGAAAACCTCACTATAAGTGCCTCTGTATGCATTTTGCCCACTCTTAAATTGTTCTTCCTTTCCTCTTCTTGTAAGGCACTAATGATGCCTTCTAATGAGGATTGAGGTAGATTCTTCAAACACATAGTCAAAATCCTGAGCCATGCTCTTTAAAAGCACTGCCATAGCATCATCCTCAGTGACAGAGGAATTAATTGAAGCTAGTTGTGTCATAATACTTCTCATAGTGTTGACATGGGCAACAACATTATCTCCCTCCATTCTAAGTTCAAAGAACTTAATTTTTAGATTTAATTTGAAAGTATGAGAGCTAGCACCAAACAATATATCTAACTTGTGCCATGCTTCAAAAGGGGATTCCAAATCTGAGATGTGGTGTACATAGTCATCACCCAAACCTAATGCAATGATGGCATAGGCTTTCTCAATTCTCTTTGCATCTGCAGGTGTAGAAGTAGAGTCAGTGGTTTTTCCTTTCCCTTTTATTGTAGCTGATTCACCTTTCTGAGAGGTTTGAGTTCCTTCTTTGACTAAGTCCCATAGATTCTCCTTCATAAGCATAAACTTTATCTTCATCTGCCAAGTATGGAATCCTTGGCCATTGAACTTGTCAATTTTATAAGTAGCCATGAGAGAGTCTTACCTTTGTCACGCAGTGTCTACTCTCTTACAAAATGACTAATCTTGTGGACCAAAGAAATCTCCCTCACCATACAAATGTAGATTGCTAGAGATAAATTCAGAGAATCCTAATTGTTTAGCATACTCATACCCTGTTGGCTTCTCCCAAAGTTTCTTGGCTAGGGTCTTCTTCACTTTGAGTTTTGTCCTTCTTGTAGTCTTCTTCAAGTGTTTAGCATTTGAAAATCCCTCACAGCTTGGCATTTTGACAAAAGATCAGTCCTAACTGAATTTCAAACTGAAAATACATTCTCTAAACTGTACTTTGGCATTACTTCAATCCTCAAGCATCACTTTAGCATTTACTCTAGCATCAAATGTCCAAAACTATCAAAAATGCATTGCAGTAGACTAGCTCAACTTGGAGGGCACAATTCACACAACTGAAGAAGAGATTAAGAGGGCTTTCTGTGCAAAACTAAAGCTTGAATATCAAAGTAAGTTCACCACAAAGCATTGCTGAAATAGTGCGCCTTTCTGTTTGGGAGAGTTGCGCCTTCTTTGACTGTCTTTTCTCTTATTTCTCCTTGCTCCAGCAAGCATTGGCCTTCAAAACTCATCAATAGCGGGCTTTAGGCATGGACCAGCTTGTGCTAGGAGGGCTCAAGCAATGGTTGAGTAGAGAAGCAGAATCGCACGTTTTTTCGTCACAGATTGCGGGTAGAATACTTTAAATCTAGGGAAATGCTCTGGGCCAGAGGGGCGCCCCATTGTGTAGAAACTCCAACTGGAAGGGCTTGGCAAATGTCGCAAGGAATGGGAAGAATAGAGCTAAGCAAATTCTGAGAAGGAAGGAGGAAGAAAGCTCAGTTGGAGAAAATGATGAGGTGGCACTACCAAAGTGAGTTCTACAAAGCCTACTAGCTCTGATACCAAATGTAGAGGAGTGTGGGGTAGAAGAGATGCATCATGGCATAAAGAGTGAGAGCACAAGTGAGGCAAAATCCATTGTATTAGAATGAAGGAATGACCTCCATTTTATAGAAAGAGAGGATGGTGTAGGCACCTCCCCTATATCAGTGGCAATCAGCCCCCACATCAGTGGGACTGGCCTAAATCAAAGGAACCTCCCATGTGGGGGCCTTTGGCTTACCTCATCACTTAGGTCACACACTAGACACCTCATAGCACTAGATGTGCCTCTATAAAACACACACACACACACATGTGACTCCCCTAGATGCACACATGCACCATAGAGCAAGCCCTTGATCACACTTATCCCAACAGGTGGTAGTGAGGGGCCTCACTCCAAGTACAGAGCCCTAGAAGCTTCTTCTGCAGCGCGGTCTCCTTCAAAACACCCCCCGCACGGGTGGTCAATGGCAGCAGTCACATAGATGGCTCTTCTCGAAGGCCTCCCTTACAAGAAAGGGCTCTGCCTTGATGTAGAGTCTCTTTAGAGTTTGGCAACAATTGGCAGGGGGTCTTGTCCAAGCTAGTCCTCAATTTTCGGAGGAGTTTGCACGACAGCCTCTGATCTGACACCTGGAGGTCTGGGATCAGGATTGTCGCATGCTGGGATAGAGGTTACACATTGGTTGGGCACAGTGGGACAACTCAATATTTTAGGACATGGACGAGACTCCCGGTTGATGCAAAGGTACGATTAGAGATCCTCACATCTTTGAGGCATGGGCTCGAGGATGGCAGAGATTGAGGCAGCTATCCTAGAGTCTTGGAGGGCGGGCCTTCAGAGTTTCACACTAGCACAGTGGCTGGGCTAGTTCTCAGGGACAGGGGTACCTCTTTGGATTCAGCTATGCCCCCTCCCTCCCATTCTCAGCCGAGCCCGGTTCTACAATTGGACTCTTGCAATCTCTGACAAATGGAGATCCAGAGATGGATGGAGCCTTGGATCAGTTAGGGTGGCACAGGATCAGAGTAGTGGGCCCTCAGGGCGAGAAGTGGTCGATCAACCCCTCTCGCATCTCAGATCATCTGGATGCAGCTCGTTGGCGTTTACGGTTATGGGGGGGTGGCAGAGGGAGCCTTGGATCAGTTAGGGTGCCAGAGAGTTAGAGTAGTGAGCCCTCAGAGCAAGGAGTGGTCGATTGACCCCTCTCGCATCTCAAATCATCTAGATGCAGGTCGGTGGCGCTTATGGTTATGGGAGGGTTGTCCCCTCAGTGAGGTATAGTGGGACCCAAGCGAGTGGCTCTGGCCGTCCAGAGTAGGCCACTCAGAGAGAGTGGAGGAGGTGCCCTTCTTCTCTTATACTACACGCATAGGACGCCGCTTGCAGTTGGAGGCAGTAGCCTAGACTCCGCCGAGAGAGAGGCATTGGGCAACGCAACAGATACCTCGAGAGGTGAGATCTAGGTTCTGGACATGCCTTTGGTCAAGTCTCCGACCGCGAAAGATCTCCTACTTTTTTTGGATGATAGCGCATGGAGGCCTTCCTGTTGGCCCTTGGTTGGAGCAGATGCGGGTGGATGGCAGCTGCTGCTGCCATAAATGCAAGATTGGGACTTTGGAGACGATCCCCCACTGCCTTTGGAGCTGCCCAACAGCACGAAGGATATGGCCAGGAGCACTTCGGATTGTGGCGAGGCTTCAGGGCACGCAAAGGGACTTCACGTGGGGCATGGCTGCTTGGTTATCAAAGGGTGGCCATGCCTTTCCCATTGACATGGTCTCTCCAGAATACAGGATACAAGGTCTATGCATTTACAGCATTGGTTTCATGAGGCAGCCCCTCCCACTAGTCATCAACCTCTTCCTGCGTCGAAGGACAGCGTGTGGGAGACAGTAGTAGCCAGCATTACGGCATGGAACATCTGGGTTCCTCGCTGCAGCTGGGTTATGGGTCAGCACCATGTTCCACCGTCCGGCCACCTTGGTAGCCATCTGGCAGGACATCATCTTCATGCTTCGCGCCATTTGGGAGCGAGGCTCTCCAGGTTCTCGAGCTACTGTCGCACGACAGAAACGTTTTGACAAGGCTCGGCCTCCAAATGTTGTCTACAACATCACCTCAAGAGGGATTAGATGGTTGTATGGTGCCACTCTAGTTGTTAGCCCCTATTACAGAAAATCTAAGGGTGAAGGTAAGGCAGCTAAGGGTGCATGTGTGGGCGAGTGCAAAGAAGAGGGAAATCTATCAAGATGTGCAGTATGATGTACAAAAGGTGCAAAATCAGGACATGACTGTGATGGGAGATGTGCAACAAATTGTGAAATGTAAGTTGGGTGTGATTATGCTGATAGAGGATGTGGGAGATTATGTGCAACAAAGGAAGGCAACAGATTGACAGTGAGCTGGAATCTCTGACAGCAAGAGTGACTTTCTAACAGCCAGCATTTAATTTTTCGTTGATTTTCATGGTTGGCACCTTAATGGTATATGCCAACTTGTATGATCATTTTTTTACAAGAATCAATAGAAGTTCTTTTCTCTGGGGAAAAAAAAAAAAAAACTTTCCAAGTGCACACTCTTCACATACCTCTTGAGTGGGCTGCTGTAACTTTGGCAAACCTTCAACCATATTATGATTATGTATGTATGCCAAAGCTCTGTGATACGAATGAACAAACCTAGCATGCCATAAATGACCAAGAGTAGCATACGAGACAACCAAAGCATGCTGATTATAGAGCTGATGATGGCCTCATAAGTGCATGTAGCCACAATCTCATAGCCTTTCTTTGGATCCTTGATCCTACATTGATCATCCTGAAATTCCACAAGCATGTGTTGATCATGGGCAATGGATGGAACTGAAATTAGATTTTTTCTCAAGTCATGAACATACCAAACATCATGGATATACTTTTTCTTTCTTGAATCTAGAATGATGGGAACACCTCCCACTCCCGTGATGTCTTGAGATGCATCATTAGCACAAGTAACCTGTCTGCCATGAACACGTTTGATTTCTTCAAACCACTCTTTCCTGTGAGTGATGCGCTTAGATGCACCGCTATCTAGATACCAAGTATCTATGGCAGCAAAAGAAGAATCACTAGATGAGGCATGAGAGGAATCATATGCAACTGAATTCCCCCTGGCACCAAATCTGTCCTGAAACAAAATCATTTCCTTCTTCTGCAAAATGTGCACGAAATGGTGAAGCATTTGCATTCTCAGCTGGTGCAACATAATTACTGCTTGTGCATTGGCTCTTTTTCTCATTGGCAATCTGTTTCTTGCACTCTGTGATGTAATGATTAGGCTTCTTGCAATAATTGCATCTGCCTTTCTTCACCTTTGCACCTTTGTCTGCATTTCCTGCATTTGTGGTTGCATTTCCCTCCTCCTTGGGCTGATGGGCATGGCTGGTCTGTTTCTGAAAATGACCTCCTGTAGGCTGAAATCTACTCTTTCCATGGGTGGCAAGTGCATGCTCCCCCTGACTAGAAGAATGGGCAGCATTGGAAGTCCTCGTTTCTTCTTGCAAGAGCAAGCCAACTAACTCATTAAGAGTGGAGCAGCCCTGAGCATAATGGTCAATGAGGTAACAAATGTGCAATATGAAGGAGCCAGGCTGTTGAGGGTAATAGAGACCAATTTCTTATCTTCTATGTCCTCATCAATGGCTGCGAGCTCATCTCGAATTTCAGTAATCTTAGCAATGTGCTCTGAAATAGTTTGACCTTCCTGCATGGACAAGTCATTGAGCTTATTGTTCAAAGCAATGCATTTGCTTCATTCTTGACATTCCACATACTTTTCAACTTTTGCATGCCTGCACAACTTAATGGTTGACTTAATGTGCGTCTTCACTGATAATGCAATCAAAGACAAACCTTGGGCATCCTTGCGATCAAATCTCTTCTAATCTTCCGTGACAAAAGCCTGAGCCTGAGTGGTAGTGGAAGATGCACTCATGCTAGATCTGCCAGGTCTAGTCTCATCACCATTCACGATGTCTCATAAGCCTTTGCCAACCAAAATATTCTTGTGTAAATGACCGCAAAGCATAGTTGGGTCCATCCAACTTATCTGCCTCGGTCATCATGGTACCAAAATTCTCATTGAGAGACATGACTGCAAGCTCAAGAATGAGGGCAAATGTACCTGCAAATAAAATGCAACTAAAAGACAACTGACTGCTATGCAATCACTGCAATGGCATACATTGATAGTGGCTGCTCTGAAATAGCAGAGAATCTGCCCAAAAGTATCTACCCAAAACACAATCTCTTCCGGGATACAAAATGCAATCAAGCAATATAATTCTGCCCCAAAATTCCCTGAATCACAGCCAAACACTGGCTCAAAATGCAATGCCAAACATTGGCTCAAATGGCAATGTTCTTCTGCCCCAAAATCTGCTTATCTCAGCCAAACATTGGCTCACAATGTGATAGC
Source organism: Dipteris shenzhenensis (assembly GCF_047967505.1). Taxonomy (NCBI): domain Eukaryota; kingdom Viridiplantae; phylum Streptophyta; class Polypodiopsida; order Gleicheniales; family Dipteridaceae; genus Dipteris; species Dipteris shenzhenensis. The sequence continues at coordinate 39,875,651 of NC_141628.1, read as the reverse complement.
AGTTTCTTGCCAATAGGCATCCAAAAGCGCATACACCTTCAGCCAACACATGGCTTCAAAATGCACAACACCTGAGCTGAAATAACCCCAATGTCCCAATATGTAATAGCACGTGTGCAATGCAATCTGCAAGACACCTGTGCGACAATAGGTTGAGGTAGGTACGCAGGTCTGGGGAGCAGAGGCAATGAGCTCATGGCGAGTATAAGGATAGGGTTGTGCGGGATGGAAGTGGGTTGATCTATGGCGGGCAGGCAGTAGACGGATTCCGTACAGTTATACGGACTGTACGGATGCTGATGGCGAACTGTATGGATGCTGCTGTTGTTGCAGGTGTATGGTGTACGATGAGCTGCATGGTACGGCGACTGTATGGACTGTATGGAAAATAGTTTGTATGGTTGTACGGACTGGTATGGCTCACTCATGGGTGCTGTACAGACAGAAAATGGTGGGTTGGAGCTAGTGAGCTGCAGATACCGCGGGCTGTATGGATGCTGTATGGCCAAGCTATACAGATGGTGAGTTGTTGTTGTACGGCCGAAATGAGCTGAGGGAGCTGAGCTCTCAAGCTCTCACGAACTGTGGGTGAGTTGAGAAGTAGTCACTCAGCAATGGAACTTTCTTCTCTGCGATAGAAGTGCGACAAGAGCATGCGGGAGAGCGGGAAGGAAGTGAGCTGGATCGATGAGCTCTGATACCACATGTAGGAACAAGGATGGATATGGATTGTGAACACAAGATAACAAGAAGTGACACAAGTGAACTCCTACTCAGATGTTCAACTGAATCAAGTACAAGAACTTGGTGTATATAGTCCAAGTACTAACACACAAAATAGACTAAGTCCTAGTCTATCCTACACCACCATATCATTGTATATCTCTACACGAATTCCATCAATAGACACAATGTGTCCCAAATACTCTATCTCTGTCTTCAAGAACTCACTCTTCTTTGTCTTTAGGAACAATTGATCCTTCCTTAGGAGCTGCATCTCCTTAGTAATGTGATCCTTATGTACCTCAATTTTCTTAAATGGAGAACTGCTTAGTCGAATTAGACTTTTCTTCAAAAGATCGTCAATCTATTTTTTTAGTCCATTTAAGGACAGGCTCTTTTCTATTTCTAACAATGACCACCACATTAAAGCATCCTTTTGTAGATGCCATGTAGCAAGAGCAAGCTTCTCTTGATCGGTCTTGTCTTGATGGGCAAAGTAAAGCTCGAAATGGTGGATCCAATTAAGGATTTTATCAGTCTCCCTTTCTTCATATTTAGGGAATTCAATTCTCTCTCGTGATTTAAACTCAAGTATTTTTAGAGTACTCAGCTCTTCCTTCCCAAAATTAAGAGCCTTGTTCCTAGCTTTGTCATTATGGACTGCTCAATCAAATTCTCCTACAAGAATGTAACGATTTGAGGGCGCATTTACAGCCAGTAGGTCACCCCATTAGGATGCCCATTCACTATCCAAAAAAATAAACACAGTAGAATTTCAGAGAAAAGGCCTTTACTGGCAAACTTGAATTTTAGTATGGTTCTATTTCAATGCTTCGGCTCTTGCTAGCCGGATTTCTGCCTCATCCTTTGCTGGTCGCATTTCAATCTCTGCCTTCTCTTGTGCTCTAATATGATCACTACTCTTCGTTCGTACGACGTCAGCTTTCGCCGCAATACCGTCTCACGTGTGGTCTGATAATTGATCGCTGCTCTTCATACGTCAGTTCTCACTGCAGTATTATTGTGCGTCATATTTCACGACGTGTATTCACACTTGTGCCGTTTTTGCACACGCAGCTTGTCTATTGTGCCGCTTACTTTCTCCCTCTGTCACGTAGTGCATCAAACAACCTTCTCTCTTTTCGTCCCTTGGGTGGATTGTTGCTGCTCTGATACCAAAGGAAAATGCAAATTGATCTCTCTTTCATGAATGCTTCAGATTACCGTTCGTTTTTCTAAAGTTATGTGGCAAACAAGAGTATAGGGATAGAGAAATGGATGCTGGATAGGCCCTCCAATGGGGAAGAGTGCCCTAGACTGATATCATGTTGGCTCTTGCTCAAGCATATAGCACATGCAACATGTGTACGAAGTAGCTGTGGGTGAGGTGAGTGAATGTGAACAAGAAAGCATACAATGAGACATGAAGAGGCTCACACCTCTTTGCACCGCCCCATTTACTGAATTGGGATACACTTAGCTCAATTAAATGACTAAGGTTCTCCTTTTAAAATATTGAACCTTATAAAAGTCCACTCTACCACTCTAATGTGTCAACTCCCGCCTAGGTGCCTAATGCATTACATGTCCGAATTTCGTGCCATCTGAAGCAGTGGCTTCAACTGAACAGGCCTATCTACTCAAATGATTCATTGCCATAACAATCTTGGTTGGTATCCACCATAAATACAAACATATTCGTTGGATGTGGTACCTCACCGTCCTTTTACAGCTGTACATGCCTCTGTGGATACTTCTTGGGAGATTATAGCGAGCATAGCAGCCTGGCATATCTGGAGAGCCAGATGCATAGAGGCTATGGAGGGTACTCAGGTTCATCCCTCGCACACATTGGCTAGTATCTGGACAGACATCGTACACACTCTGATGGCCGTATGGACGGGTATGCAGGGGGACTCCCGTGCAGCCTCAGCTAGGAGGGCTTCTTTCTTCAAGGAATGGAAGGATTCTCCTTTCTTCTCTGAATCTACTACAGGGTTGAGATGGCACTTTCAGCCTCAGCCTTGGCTTCTTTCCACCTCACTCTGAGGGGTTTTTTAATTTATCCTCATGATTTCATGATGTATTCCGCTTTGAGCTTGCTCTCGCGGGTTTTTGTTCTTACTTAATAGAAGTCTTTTTCATGGAAAAAAATAAATAAATAAATACAAACATATGTCACACCATCACATTAGTGCATAATGTAATATGCTTATAAATTAACAAAACAACCATTTTTCTTGCCATGGCATGTAACATCTCTGTCCAGGGATGAAATACAAGTCTGGTAGTTCCTCTTGCACTTCCATTCTATTGATGTATTCCTATTACTTTGCGAGTTATTGTTAGGGTGTGTTTCTGTTCTCCTCCCACCAATGTCTATCGTTGTAGCACAGTGGTGCACGAGCTAAAGTTTTAAGTCCTTGCACAAGTTATATTCCTGGTAAGCCTTCCAAAGAGGAAAAGGTGGCAATGTTCAAAAACGTATTAGGGTAATTGCAGGCAGAAATAATCAGCAGAACTGATCACTCTGTCAACTTGATTTATGTTTGGCTGTCATTTGTTTCGATCTTCATTTTTGGATTTCACTGAAAAGATGCTTGGGGCTGAATGTGGGCATTATTTTCTTTTGGTGTTTCAAGTATAGAAAGAGCCTATAGTGATTTGGAAGCTCTACGACATCAAGCTGTTGGAATCAGAGATTAGAATTGGAAAGTTCATGTTTTGAAATTAAATGAGTCCTTTTAAATGTTGGATCCATTATTGTATACATTTTGGATGATATTTAGGGAAAGGCTAGTTAGGATCCTTTGCCAATGGGGCTTGCTCCTTGCCTAGATAAAGAAGAGGGTGATGTAAACCATGTCATGTACTTGCTGATGGCAGGAGGCCGGAGGCTGCATGAAGTGCACCAAAGGTGGAAGAACCATGATTCAGTGTCTTTGAGGCGCACTATCTCTGGATCACTTCTATTTGCACAGAAGATTGCAGAAATGAGTCTTGTGCAGAGAATTTTGTACTAGTTGGAGCTGTAGAAGAAGATAAATGCACTTACTTTAAAACTTCAAATTGATATCAGATAAGATGTCATCAGCTTATGAAATACTGGAAAGAGGATTTTAAAAGATAGAGAGACCTTGTGGGTCACTTTAGTCTTGCACAAACTGTGTTGTCATTAGAATGACCAAGATGACCAAATTTAGAAGCCAACCTATGTTTGCCAAGTAGAGATGGAGTTACATCCATGGAGATCATGAAGTGGCTAAGTAAAGAAAATCCCCCTGATTCTATTTTCTTTGGCAGTAGGTTGATGTCCATATATATATTATCGACCTTATAGCTCTTCAACAACTAAAGAGAGAAACCTACGCTTTGAAAGAAACCCCTCGCAGGTAACATCTCGACATCTTTCAATGTGATCATTCATGTTTGAATCAAAGCAATTCCCAGACCACCTGAAAAGCCATGAGCATTTCAATCATGTATGTCAGCACATCTGATAACAATATCTGATAAAGTAAAAACGTTCCCACATCATCATCAAGACTTGAGACACAGAAAAGGGTCCTCACAATATTGTGACCTGAGATTCTGTAAACTCACCTTTTTCCCCCCTTTTAAGAGTGGTATATTGGCATGTGTGAAACCGTTGGCAAATTTTGGAAAACAAATGATAAACAATAACGCTTCATTAATTGAGGGAAATTTGACCACAACACCCAAAACTTGCTTTACTACAAATCCCAACTTTCCGAATACCACCCTATGCTCCCCCTAGTGTAATGCTCCTTTGCCCCCCTCTCCCTGTCGCTATCCTCTCCTGTCCCTCTCTGTTTTCTCCTCTTTGCTGGCTCCCTCTAGATGTTGCCTATTGTCTGTGCTTGAGCCTTGCTTGCTGCTGCTAGTTCCCTCCTCTGTGAAGTGTTGCCTCTCCATCCTTCTTTCCATCTGCAAAATAATTGTTGTTGGTGTAATGAACTAGATTCTCTGTTCTGCTCAAATTACAGATTTCCATTTGATTTGTTGGAAAACTCTATGGGTAATTTTACAGGTTCTTGTACAGCACTCATGCTGCGGTAGCACCCCCATAACCTCTAGATTGGGTATTTCGTACCTATCCTAATCTTCTCCTATCTACGTGCATAGGACGTAGATTAAGTGCTCTGAAAGGTGGGTACTATTGGTGACTGCCTGAGAGTTGAGAATGATAGGATGGAAAAGATGGAATGCACGAAGATGGGATGTGACCACATGAATGGTCATGAACGTAGCCTAAGTGCTCTCAAATCTGGGTACTATTGGTGACTGTCTGAGAGTCGAAAATGATGGGATGGAAAAGATGGAATGCACGAAGATGGGTTGTGACCACACAAGTGGTCACATGCTCATTAGATGTGTCCTTTCAATTCTCCCTATGACCTAGGTTAACCCTTAGACCTTAGTTACTAAAGTTTCCGAGGCTCCTTCACTACACTTTAAATATTCTAATCCCTTTTTCCCCCTAACCTATAACTAAAACCCTTTTCCTCCCTATCTCACTCAATACGACTCCAATTTGGAAGCCGTCTTAATCAACGTTCTTCTCTTGACCAATCCCATTGATTAGCATACTCATTTGGGAATTATTGGGTACTCATGTCATGGCATTCCCTCTTACTTAATTTTTAGCTTTCCTCAGCTAATATATTCCACTTTGGAGGTAAGCCATAAGGCAACCCATCCTTAAAACAATATGAGAACTCCTCTGCAATTTGATCAACTTGCTTGGCCATCTCCCCATCTTGGGTAAATCAGTGCTAGCCGACCAACCATCAATTGACTCTACCGATGCTATACAAAGAAACAAAAACTCTCTTGGAGTTTTTCAAACCATGTGCCCTTTGACCGTATATGCATGGTTAGATGGACTATTCTTTAGTTTCAACCTCTTTACGGAGCTTGAAGTTAGTACATTGTGTGTTGATGCTGAGTCAAACGACACAATGACGTCATGATTGGCCACTTGCCCTTTCATTTTAATAACTACGTATCACTGAAAGATGTATATCCCGTTGCTGCAGACTTAGATAGGATATTATCAGGTGGGTAGTGCACTAACTTATTTTTTAGAAAAAGCAGTGCTAATTATATTACTTCGAGAACAAGATACAAAAGGTCAGCTTGTAGCTGACGGGCTGCGTTCACAAATCGGACACAGCCCTAAAAGGTAACAAAAAAATCACTCTCTCACGGCGGGATAAGGCGAGTGTGAATGAACAGCCATCGGGGAGGTGAGTAGCGCCACCGAAGGCCCTGCGAAGTCTATTCGAAGAAGAGGCCCTATGTGTCCCAAGCCCGGAGGAAGCGTCTCCGCTTCTCCCAACCGGACCTGGAATCTCCCTGAATCTGGTCCCACTGGCCTCTGAGGGTATGAATAATCTCGCTCCAAATATCAGTCATGATCTGGGCAGTCGATAAGGAGGTGCCACCGAGGATCTGCGCGCAACGCGAGGTCCAAATGTGCCACCCTGCGATGCTGCTAATAATCTCCCAGACTGGCTGCCTCTCCTGAACTCCTGTATCAGCCTCTGCTAGGTGCGGCGGGATACCCTCGAGCGGCCCCCACGTACCCTGTGTGATAAGGAAGGTGGGGTCCTGCTGGCATGCCTCGAATAAGTGATGTAGACCAGGTGCGGTGCTGCACCAACAGAACGCGCCCCAAGTGATCACACCTAGCTCCGGTGCTGCGCGAGTGAGAATCCCGAAAGTCCACCTCCACACTTCCTGGGCACGAGTGCAGCTCCACAGGCAGTGTTTTGGTGACTCCTCAACCTCATGGCAGATCTGACAGCGTCCGTCCTGGCCTATCTGTCGCAACCAGCTCCCCACCGGAAGACCTTTGTGGGCAAGAAGCCACAGGAAGTAGGAGATCTTCCTCGGCCGCCAGCTCTCTCACAAGGCCTTCCAGAAGGCCTGCAAAAAGAATCTGGAAATACCCTGTGCATACCAGCTGGGCCGCTGGGTGGGGGGGCGGCTCTGCATCCTCCCAAGAACTCGTCTGCCCAAAGTCGTGCTGTAGGCAAAGAAGGAGTTCGGCCCCTGTCCTGTCACAATCTCTGGCCAACTCCACTCTCCTGGGTCCCAATCAAGCTCTGACAAGGCCCTCCCCTCCCAGAGCCAGAGTCGCCAAAGCTGCATCTGATCCTGCTCAATGCTAGGATCGGTACTCCAGACCTTCCCCAAAAGGCCTACGACCCGAACCCTCTGCCATGGGAGTAGGGGGTCGATGAGCGCATCCTCTCTCCTGAGTCGTCCATCCCCCATAACCGCGAAGAAGGAAATAGAGGAGTCGTCCATCCGTCTTGCGACCACCAGTGGGATGCCACGGGGGGTGAACTCTCCCAGCCAACGGTCGTCACCAGGCATGAGGATCTGAGGCTCAGGTGGAATCAACCAATCAACTGGGATCGCGCCGTCGATCTCCATGCGTCTCGCCTGGGCTCCACGTGCACCTCCAGCTGCGTCTGCGAGATCAGCCGTCTCCAAATGTCTGTACGTGTCCCTCCAAACTCGAAGGGACCGGGCTGGCCCCCTCATCCAGCCATCCCACCTGATATGTGATCTCTCCCCCAACTGAAGGCCCTCGGCATCTCTGACCTGATCATTCCAGATAAGCGGCTGGCGATCAATCTCCTCCTGACAACGGGGAGGGGACTGAATGAGACTGAGGCGGAGCCGCCTCCAAACCATGAGGAGGCTACAAACGAGTGGGGAACGGGACTGAGTGAGCGGGGCGGAAGTGAAGATCCACCTGAGGGACGGGAGCCACTCTCCACCTCGGCGCGGGACACAGGAACCGACCCCCTGCTGAAGTAACATCTTCCACGTCTGCCCCCCCGGGGTCAAACCGCGGATGACTAACTTGCCTAACAAGGCCTGACTCTGAAGCTCTGGATCGATGACTCCCAGGCCTCCCTCAGCCTGCGGAAGAATGACTGTCTGCCAAGCAATTCTGGCTCTGGTATCTCTGATGCCATCCTCCCCGGACCAAAGGAAGTTCCGAACCAGCCTCCTAAGCTGTGCCACGCTGGATCTCGAGAAACACCAACAGGAAGCCACATACCAAGCCGTGGCAAGGAGGACTTGGTTGACTACCAAGGCACGACCTGCAAGGGAAAGCTTAGCAGTGCTCCAGAAAGCCAGCTTCCGTCGGATGGAATCTAGCACCGGGAGAAACTGATGAGCTGGCGTGATGTCCAGACCGACCTGAAAACCCAGGTATCTAGCTGTCTGTCCCCGTGGGATCCACCTGAAACCCAAAAACCTCCCCCACTGAGAACGCGTCCCGGGGTCTGTGAGAAAACCAACTGATTTGTTCCAGTTGATTTTCGCACCAGCAGCCGAACAGAAGACCTCCAGGGCCATCCTCACCCTCTCCAGCATCAACTCATCGTCCTGGACAAACAGGGCTGTGTCATCCGCGTACTCCGAGTCCAAGAGTTCCGTGTCCTCCCGGAGGGGAAGGCGAACACCCCTGATCCCTGTAGACCTCGCCCGAAGGTAGTAAGTCATAGCCTCGGCGAAGAAAAGAAAAAGGTAAGGAGCAAGAGGGCAGCCCTGACGCACTGATCTTTCCAAGCTAAAACGCTCACCCATCCTGCCTCCAATGATGACTTTGCTAGAGGCTGTCCTGTACAAAGCTGAAATACCCTGAATCCAACCTGCTGGGAAACCTAGCCGCTCCAGAGTCCCCTCCAGAAAGGACCAGTCCACTCGATCGTAGGCCTTCTCAAAGTCGAGAAGTAGGATCGCAAGGTGTGATCCGCTGTGCTGAGCCCACTCCGCCGCCTCTGAAAAGGTGAAGACATTATCCAGGATACTGCGATCCTGGACAAAGCCTGTCTGCGTGTCATGAATGAGGTCTGGAAGTAGAGGCCGAACTCTGGCGCTGATCATCTTGGCGAGGATTTTGTAGGCAGTGGAAAGGAGAGTGATCGGGCGCCACTGACGGATCTCCTGTCTATCTCCTCCCTTCGGGATGAGGCAAATCAGTCCCGAGGAGAGGCTCTCTGGCATATAACCGCTGCTGAAAATCCTTTGAAGAGCTGCTAGGAGGGGCTGATGTATCTCGTCCCAGAAGGAGGTGAAGAAAGCCCGGGATAGCCCATCCTCACCTGGGCACTTCTGTCCATCGATGGCCATCAAGGCCTCCAGCATCTCATCCGTGGTAAATGGTGCCAACAACGTCGCCTGCATGCTAGGCTGGACCAAGGAAGGAGTGTGCCTCCACACCTCCTCACGGGCACGATGAGTACGAGGAGTAAGCGGCTCCTGCTGGAAAAGGGTCCTGTAGAAGTCGGTGGCCAACCCCAAGACCTCTCCTGGATCCGTAACGGTGTGTCCCTCCGCTGTCCTGAGACTCTGAAGCTGATCACCTGCAGCTCTCTGGCCATGCGTCCTGAAGAACTCCCTGCACATCCGGTCACCCTTCCGAGCCCAGAAGGAGAGAGAGGCGTGATAGGAAAACTCTGAGCGACGCTGGAGTGTCTCCTCAAGAAGGGCTCTGGCTCGAAGGGCCTGTATCCGAAGCTCCTCCGAGCCCGAGGATGCCTGCTGGAGTCGCTGAATGGAGGCGAGGTCCCTCCAAAGAGCTCTCTCTCTACCCCACCACTCATGTCGAACCTGTAGGGCTGCGAGCTGGCAGATCTGGCTGGACTCCTGCAAAGCCTGCGCCACCAAATCAACCAGATCCGCGCACTCGCCCCAGTCTCTCTCCCAAAGACTGTAAATACTGCTGCGCACGTCCTCCCTCGAGAAAATGGAGTCGGGAATCCGGCATGAGCGGGGGGGAAGGCCTGAGCTGCCGAATCTAATGATAGGAGCACAGGCGCATGGTCGGAAAGTGTCGTCCCTGGAACTATGCCGGCCTGACCGCCTCTGCTGATGGCCCAATCACTAACATAAAATCTATCCAGCCTCTCCAGGAGTCTGCCTCCTTCCCTGCGGAAGCCCCACGAGAAATCCAAGCTCCTGTGCCAACGCCGAAAGGACGGGTCTCGCCAGCAGTCCCTTCCTCCTGTCGCAAAGATAAAAGAGTCCCAAGCGGACTGCTCTGCCTGAGACATACCTGTAAACTCCGGTCCTCTGCCCTGCTGGTCCTCCAAGGTCTCCAAATTGTTGAAGTCACCTCCAACAATCCAGGAATCCATGTCTGGAAGAATCCCTGTAAGTGTCCTCCAGAAGGTGGCTCTACAACGGAGATCTGTGGGAGCATAAATGTTGAGGATTCCAACTCTGGAGCCCTCCAGTTCCAGGCCTACCCAAAGGGCACGACCTGGTATCAACGTGCCATGACCGAAAACTCCCTGAGCTAGCTGCTCTCCCACGGAAGTACAGACACCACCACTCCTCCCCAGTGCGCCGATCGAGGGCTCCCAGTAGGTGTGAGAGCAACCAGGGAGAATCTTCCCGCATCTACGGGAGTGAGCCGCCGAAAGCTTGTGCTCCTGGAGCAGAAGTACATCCAAACGACCAATCACTGCTGGCTGAAGTTCCTGTCTCAAAATGAGCTTCCTAGGACCACGGGTGCCAGAAGAGTGAAACCCGTTCACATTCCAGGATACGAGGTGTAGGCTCATGGTGAGGGCTGGGAGGCTGCGAACAACTGTCTGCTCGCGGTCGAAGTCGAAGAAGAAGCTGACATTTCGGAGTGGAGGCGCTGGCGCTTATGGGAAGGTTTGGAGGGGGAAGCGGGGTCGTCCTGCCCATCCTTCAACACCTTCAGCAAAGGCGAGAGGCCTTTGGTACCATGAACGAAAGCTTTCTCGAGCCAGCTCGAGATCTCTGAGGTGGACATCCCGTAGAAGGCACGGAGTTTCTGAGGAGTCCAGGCTCTGACATCTTGGGGGAGGGGCCAAGACAGGGGGGGCCTGAGGATCACAATCAGTCTGAAGCGTTTGGCGGCGCAACGCCACCGCAGGCGCACGTCACCCTCGGACCACTGAGTCTCGAGAAGCTGCCCACCGGCGGACGGGCCTATCCAGGAGCAAACCTGAGCATGCGTTTGCTCCCTGAGAGCCTCCCAAACCGAGTCGTCTGTCCAGGTCTCGGTGCCGTCGCTAAGGAACGTGAAAGCAAAGCTAGGGCCATCCCTAGGGGCCAAGGCGGCTATCTTCCCATCCGCCCCTTTGCGGAGCAGGAAGATACTGATGTCGAGATAAGCAGGGAAGGTCCCGAGGTCGGCCACATCCAAGTAGTCCCAGGGGCCAGATCTGTAAAAGTCACGGGGTAGCTCTCTCTCCTGAAGCTGAAGCCCGTCAGAGTCTGCCACTGAGGGGCTAGCGGACGGAGAAGCCTGCGCCGGTGGTGGTGTAGACTCTAGGTGTCCTGCCAGCGGAGGGGGAGGGGGAGGAGGAGGAGGCTGGGGAATAGGCATCTCGGACTCCTCAGGGGCGGCTGGCGGAGGAGGAGGAGGAGGGGGAGCGGGGGCTGCCCTCGGCTGAGGAACCGTCGGTGCAGCTAGCTCTGTGGGAGATCTGGAAGAGGCGGGGGGGGAGGGATGGGGCTGCATCGGGAGCTGGGGCTGCAGAAAGGAGGGGGAGAAGACTGAGGAGGACGAGGAGGGGGCTGCAGCTGCGGGTCGGGAGATAAGGGGTGCAGTTGGGGGATGGACTGGGGCTGGGGAGAGGAAGAGAGGGGGACCTGAGGCTGTGGAGGGCGGGCTACCGTCGAAGAAGATGCTCTCCCATGTCCCTGGGGCGGCTGCCTATCGGGTCTCTGAGGTGCAGCTGCAGGCTGGGTAACCTCTGCCTCCTTGCCTTTATCAGAAATCTTCTTGTTCCTTCCTCTTTTCCTTCTAACCTCAGTCCAGCCGCCAGCTAACTCTGGTCCGGGCTCCGGCTGCCTCTTCTCCTCCTGGCGTGGCTGCCCGGAGGGGGGGGGAGGGGGCGGAGAGGAGGGGGCAGGGGAGGCCGAGAAGAGCTGGCGAAGCGTGGGCAAACAGCCGCCAGGTGCCCAAAGCCGTGACACCTCAGACACTGTCCTGGCTGTCCGGTGACTACCATGCTCTGGGTGATGCTGCCGGCACCTGTCACGATCTCGATCACTGCCGGGAGAGTCGCACGATCCGCCACAGCCACACGGACTCGGGGGGCTCCTGCTGTAGTCACCACATCGGCGAAAGTATCGTGCATAACCCAGCCAAAGTGGATCCCAGGTCCCTAACAATCGGCCGCAGCTCAGCAGCAAGACGAGGAAAAACTAGCGTCACTGGATGTATACGGAACCGAGCATCAAAATCTGTTGCGCTGAATCCACGGTACCACGGGACTATCATGATAATCTTTCCATCCACTGACGTGGGGGAGCCAGCAATCAGGGTGCTCGCAACTTTCGCATTGGAGAGTTTAAGCCAGAAGATGCCCCTTCCCATAAGGGCCACCTCCTCAATATGGCCGTCCTCTAGAATGAGAGTGGACTGGAGCCAGTCCCTGATGGCTGATCTGGAGGGGGAATGTCCAATGACTCTGCCATAGACAGAGGTAAGGGCAAAGTCATTGGCAACCTCTTGAACCCGAGATGATTGTTGCTCTGTCAGGATAACGCGGTAGGCATCTAGAGAGGGAGGGACCGTCTGGGCCTCCGGTTCCGGGCAGGGAGCCGCCATACCGCCAAGACAAACTGCAAGGCTTCCGATGAGGAAGAGGCTGCCACCCAAAAAAGGGGGGGGTAGGAGCGGAAGGGTGGAGCCTGGGTGTGGCGGGAACGGGGGTGGCGCGGGGTGGAGGAGTGGACGCGGGGAACGGGTGAGGTGGGGAGGCGGGAGCGGAAACGGGGGCGGGGGAGAGGCGGAGTGGGGCGAGAGGAGGGACGGGGGGCGGGGGGAAAGGGTGGGACGGAGGGGCGGGGTGGAGCGAATGGGCGGGGGGGCGAGGGTGAAGGCGGGAGAGGAAGGCGGGGGTGGATCGGAAGGGCGGAGAGACGGGAGGGGGCGGGGGCGGAAGGCGAGGGGTGAGGGGGCGGAATGGGAGGCGGGGGTTGAGCGGAGCGGAAGAGGGGCGGGGTGGAGCGAAGGGGTAGCGGGGTGGAGCGGAAGGGGTAGCGGGGTAGGGGTGAGCGGAGCGGTAGCGGGGCGGGGGTGGAGCGTGGCGAGGGGGGCGGAGCGAGGTGGGGGTGAGGCGGGGAGTGAGGGGAGAAGGCGGGGGGGCTGCGGTGAGGGGGGGGAGAGACGGAGGTGCGAGGGGGGGGTGAGGACGGAGGGCAGGGGTGAGGCGGGGGTGGGGCGGGTGTGACGAGGGAGGGCGCGGTGGCAGCAGGGGGTGAGGGGAGGTGAGGGCGGAGGGGTAGGGGCGGGAGAGGGCGAGGCAAGGAGGGGCTAGGGGGAGGTAGAGGTACGGAGGGGGAGGGGAAGCTCGCAGGAGCTGCTACAGCACTTCACAGCCTGGTAGTGCACTAACTTAGCAACTGATACACACAATAACATAGGCATTGACCTCTTAGAAGATCCTACTAGTAGCTGAATCTGCATCTAGTCAACTCTGGATTTCTACGTTGCATTCTAAGACCACCATCTCAGCCCTACGTTCCTTGTTACTTGGACAATCTTTCCATCACTAATCTTTCCATCACTAATGAGGTTGAAAGCATCAAGAACATAAGCCTTCTCTCCTCACTTTTTCTAGATTTTGACCAAGCTCGGCCTACCATTGGAGTTACTTTTCTCTTCACTCCTATGGTGGTACTTGGTTTAGAAGGAGCCTCTACTGGCTTTTCTTGCTTGGCTTGGCTACTAGGCTCTAAGGCACTACCTTTAATAATCCACTTCGTCTTAAACCCACTCCTTTTTTTTCCCGTAGTTCATCTTTTATAGTTCAACGTCTTGCTCCAGCCCTTTACTGTGTTTCATCCTTCTCCCTCTCTCAGTCAGCCCCCCTCTCTCCCTTAAATCCCCCCCCCTTCCCCCCCTTCAGCCTCCCCTCTCTCCTCAGCCAGCCCCTCTCCTCCTCCCTCCCCATTCCCCATCCCTGCCCCTTCCCCCGCCTCCTCTCCCCCACCCTCTCTCCCTCCCTACCCCGCCCTCTTCCCCCTCCTCTCAGCTCCCTACCACCACCCCTTCCCTCGCCTCTTAGCCCCCTACCCTCGCTCCCTTCCCCCCCGCCCTCTCCGCCCCCTACCCCTGCATCCCTCTCCCGCCACCCTCCCCTGCCTCCTACCCCCCCCCCAATACTCCGCCTTCTCACTCTCTCTCCCCCCTCCTCCGGCCTCCCCCTCCCCGCCCCTCTCCCTTCTACCCTCTACCCTCTCCCTCTCTCACCCTTCTCCTCTCCCCCTCCCCCTCCCCCTCACCCTCACCCTCACCCTCCTCTTCCCTTCCCTCAACCTCCTCTCTCTTCTGGGTCCTCTCATGTCCCCTCCTGCAGCAGCAATAGAAGTTGTCCGACGAATCTTCATTAGATTGACGAATGGGTTCCCATTCAACCCCATCCCTTCCACCCCCACCGGCTGCCCCACAAGACCAGTTATTTTTTCTAGAGTCAAGTTGCAACTACTCAAAAGGGACATAGAGCTTGAAAGCTCTACCTCTCCTATCACCCGCATCTTTGGGTCCCTCCCTTCTAGGTTACAAGCTAGAGATTGGATGCTCGCAGCTACACCGGGAGACCTCGCATCCCATCTCACTGATCTTTGCTTATTGGGACGAGGTTTCTTCCAGGTGGGTTTTGATACTCCTAAGTATGTGGCTACAATGCTTCAGACAAATCCCTTGACACTAGGCTCTAGGAGGATCTTTCTCTCGCCCTTGACCTTGGGCTTCGACCCTGTTGTGGAGGACACTTAGATTACCTCTCTTTTCATCAGATTTATTGGCCTTCCATAGGTGTACCATCGAGTCTTTCCTACCATTGGAGCCACTTCTGGTTTGGTTGTAGAGATCCCCCCCTCCCCGGCTTGCCTTGTTTAGCAACGAAGGCAATTATTGGCAGATGGAATGCTGAGAGTTAAGAGTCCTGGTTATAGACCCTCACATCATGGATGACCACATTATGCGTCCGAATGGCTCCTTTTGCCAGAGAGTTGAGATTACTAGCAAACAACATCAGTGCAGGATTTAAAGATCCTTTGGGCACTTTGCAAGAGATTGCCCAAGGACGAAGAAATGACCCAAGCAGTCTTCTAGTGCAGCTCCCCCTCATACCTCTCCTTTGGCACCATCTTCTCGCCCTGCATCTTCAACACGCGCTACCAGACCAGTACTAGGGACACATTTAGCACCAACAATGCATCCAAGACCTTCAACACAATCCACACATGTCGTTCCTGCTCGGTACCAATCAAGGTTATTGATCCTCCACCGTCTCTACAAGAGAATACTACTGGTCAATGTTTTTGATCCACCACCATCACTACGGGGGACACTACTGGTCAACGTTTTTTATCCTCCACTTCATGTGCTCTCGATCCTCCTCAGCTTTAAGCGGGTGATATTCCCATCTTAGTAGTGGACGCAGATGCCCCTGCCCCCGTTCCATTACATGCAGTCCAAAAGGGGTCTTCTAGTAACGCACTCCCCACCAGAGATACTCCAGTTCCACATTTTGACAGGACTAGGGATGATGTTCGGTTTGATATTCCCATCTTAGTGGACGCAGATGCCCCTGCCCCCGTTCCATTACATGCAGTCCAGGAGGGGCCTTCTAGTAACTCACTCCCCACTAGAGATATTCCAGTTCCACATTTTGATAGGACCAGGGATGATGTTCAGCCTGATATTCCCATCTTAGTAGTGGACGCACATGCCCCTACCCTTGTTCCATTACATGCAATCTAGGAGGGGCCTTCTAGTAGCTCACTCCCCACCAGAGATACTCCACTTCCACATTTTGACAAGACCAGGGATGATGTTCAGTCTGATTCTCAGATCCCTGACACTTTTTTGGTGAAGCCACTTGCCTCTTTCTATCAACAGAAGCAAGAGGGTGGCCTCTCCTTCACCCCCTTTGAGTGCAGGGATTCTTCGTACTCCACTGCCAGGCTTGATTCATAGGAACTCATTCTCTGTCCTAGCAAATATGGCAAATATTGGAGAGGAGGATTTTGTTCCCTCCACCTTTGGGAATGTTGTTATGGGAATCCCTATTGACAGTGCATCTCCCTCCACAGGTGTAGGGGTCCTTTCTCATGTGGATTTTCCTCCCCTTGGCAGGAGGGATTCTACCTTGGAAGATTTGTTTCAGCTACCAGGTCAGGTAAGATGAGCAAGGGATTTAGGTTGTATCCACCCAGCATGGGCAAGGTCATTGTCAATAGAGATGTATTCGCTGAAAATGTGCCTTTACCTTGGCTGGAATGCAAAAAACAGCCTACTGTTGATTCTTCAGATGTCTTTGATACCTTGTTGCCTCTCTTTCAATCGCCCACAGATCCAGCGCAGCCAGTGCAAAGTGTTGTGCCATACACTTCTACCAGTGCACATTCTCCTCCAATTGTTCTTGCTCAGCCTGATATGCCTTTAGTTGATGATCATGCTATTGAGCAGGCAGTTGCACAGGAGAGTGCTGTCATTAAACAGAAAAAATCAGTCCCGAGATGGCTTTTGGACACACTCAAGGACAGCAAACAAGCTGAGCCTTTGCCAGCCCGCACTAGAGGTGCGCATAAACAGATGCATGGCAACTATTTGGCTGTAGCTTTGGTTGCTACTGCTTGCAATGAGGAACCTTTATGTCACAAGGATGCCTTTGACAACAACGACTGCATGGATGCCATGAAGGCTAAGCTTGAATCCATTCATGCTAACAACACTTGGGAGTTGTGTTACTTGCCAGCAGGCAAGCGTGCCATTGGCACAAAGTGGGTCTACAAGGTGAAAAGAAAAGCTGATGGCAATGTTGACCGCCTCAAAGTCCGCTTGGTTGCAAAGGGATATGCACAACAGCACGGCATTGACTTTGAGGAGACCTTTGCTTTCACCTCATGCATTACTACTATCAAGTGTGTTATTGCTATGGCATCTCATCAACATTGGGAGGTTCATCAGCTGGACACCAAGACTGCCTTCCTTCATGGTGATCTTCAGGAAGAGGTCTATATCACTCAGCCACTTGGTTTTGAATAATTAGGTTCTAAACATATGGTTTGCTGGATCAGAAAAGCCCTCTATGGCTTGAAGCAAGCACCCCGGGCATGGTATGCGAAGATACATGCATTTTTGACAGCCCGTGGCTTTCAAAATAGCCCAACCGAGGCCACTCTTTATGTCCGAAAGAGTGCATCAGAATTTTTAATTCTGATTTTATATGTGGATGACATGCTTATCATTGGGCCAGATATGGAACAAATTGCAGATTTCAACGCTGATTTACAGCAGTCTTTTGCCATGACAGATTTGGGCCAGTTGCACTATTATTTAGGCGTACAGTTTGCATATGTTGAGGGGGGTATAATGATGAGTCAGTCCAAGTATATTGGACAGCTCCTTGATCGCTTCTAGTTCAAGCATTGCAAGCCAGTTTCTACTCTATTGGAGCCTAGCTTTCGTTTCTCCTCCAAGGATGGAAGTCCACCATTTGATGCATCCCTTTATCAGCATGCTGTTGGTTGCCTCATATACCTTTGTCATACCTTGCCTGATCTCCAGTATGCCATTTCCCAGCTCAGTAGTAGGTACATGCACAAGCCTAGTATGCAGCATTGGCAAGCAGTGAAGCAAGTCTTTTGATACTTGAAGGCCACGCAGCATTTGGGTTCAAAGGCCCCACTTGGTTTACTCTATGGTTCAGAGGCCCCACTTGTTTTGCATGCATTCACGGACAGCGCAACTGGTGGGCAGGATGTTACGACACTAGGGTGTCACATAGCGGCAATTGTTTTATGCTTGGAGCTTCGTGCATCTCTTGATTCGGCAAGAAGCAGCCTACAGTTGCCACATCCAGTTGTGAGGCTGAGTACAGAGTAGCTTTCACAGCTACAGTAGAGTGTGTTTGGCTTCGCAAGTTACTTGTAGATCTTGATCTCGTTCAGCCCGACTACGATCTACACCGACAACCAGAGTGCTTTGGTGGTTGCTAGAAACCCATTGTTTCATGCGCGCACAAAGCATATTGAATTCCACTATCACTATGTTCGAGAGCCACTGTCTGGTGGAGACATCCAATTGTCCTATGTTCCCACCGAGGAACACTTCGCAGATGTTTTCACGAAATCTTTACTGCGTCCCATGTTTGAGGCATTTCGACATGCTTTACACTTGGCTCCTTTTGTTACGTGAGGGATCACTCTATACATATCATAGTTGCTATATCCCTTTGAGACGAATATGTGTAACCATGAAGTAGTTTCTAGGTATTCCTGAGATATTTCCAAAATACTTCAGGCATACCATGGAGGGGGGTTTGTTAGCACTTAGCCCTAGTATGAGCCTTGTAGGTCAGGTCAACTCTATGAGTTGACTTATCTGGTCAACCATATGGTTGACTTGGGGGCCATATAGGCCACCCTTTGTATTTTCCTTCGATCCATTTGAGCAGTACTATGTTTTGCTCCAGCTTGTTGTTTGCTTCCCGCACTCCACTCCTGTTTCATTGCTTCCTGCACCCAACACATCTTTGACTTTTTGTATTGCCTTTATGATGGAAGTTTCCACTTGATTACTATCATGTTTATATAAACTATCAATCCATACATTGCAAAAGAGTCAGTATCTATGTACTAATACTCCACACAATTGAGTTTTTAGTCCACGTTTACCATGTCTAAGAACATGAATTGATGGGTTTAATTCTCGTACAAGCTAGAAACTACTTCAAGACTCTAATCACCTTTCTTAGAGAAGGGATGCAATGCCATGATATTGAAGATGCAAGACATGGAATGGAATGGAAAGGAAAATCAAGACTAGAAAAGCATAAAGGAAATGAAATAATGCTAGAAAGAAATCTATAACCAAGCAAAGTACTTACATGATCAAGAAAGGCATGAGGCTTGATGATTATGAAAATGAAAGTACAATGCCTTTATAGGATAGGCACACACACTCTAAGTGTCAAATGTATATGGGATAAGTCCCATAGTGACACATGGCACTCAAAATTGACTCCATTTCCTAACACCCCCCATGGAGGAAAGGTGAGGGACTACTAGAATGGAACCAAGAACAGAACATGAAAATGATGGTCATCAAAACTGTGCATGCCAGTCTAGAACAAGACATGGCTCCCACACAATCTCAGAGACGAGTGAGCATAGCTCAGAGGCTAGTGAGCATAACATAGAAATCTCATCTAGCATGGCTCAGAGGGTCATCATGCATGGATGCATGATCAACTCAGAGGTCTAGAAGACCAATGCACCAACAAATAGACCTATCAAAGCCAAAAAAACACATGGCTCCCACAGTACATCCCCACCTGGCTCCAAAGACTAATGAGGAACATGGAGCCACACACCAAAAATATAAAAGAAATACATTGTTTTAGGAGGACTATCGCTCAAGGGCTTCATCATCTTCGATGGCATCCCAAACATTCTTCTTCATGAGAAGGAGTTGCAATTTTGTTTGCCATGTAGGGAATCCGTCCCCCTTGAATTTGTCCACAAGAACCCCTTGAATTTGTCCACAAGAAAAGAGTTGGTGGAAAGCGAACCCATAAAGTTGGCAGCTAGGAGAGAGAAGAGTGACGGATAGAATGAAGGGCACAGGTGAGCTGACGGAGAAATGGAGGGCTGAGGGAGAAATGGAGGGCTGAGGATGGCGGGCAAAGGAAGAAATGGGAGAAATGGTGGGCAAAGGAAAAAAATGGCGGGCACAATGGAGATGTAGGAGAGGAAGGAATGGCGGGCAGAACAGCAGCAGGTAGAGAAGAGGAGCCGGCAGGTTGTACGGACAGACTGTACGGCACAACAGTCTGTACTGTTGTACATCTATTTGTACGGCTGGTACGGACAGAGAAGCGGACAGAATGACGGGCTTGCTGCTTGCAGCGACCTGGGCACTAGGCCAAGAGAATGGCGCCTAGGAGCAAAGCATGGGGCTGCCACGAAAGGAGCTGAGCTGCCTCACACCATTGGAGTTGCCACGAGCCTTGAGTTGAGTTGCCATTGTTGGTGAGGCTCAGGTTGGAGGGAGTAGAGCTCAATATGGAATTGGAGAAGCCATTCCTCCAAGGGGAATGAGGGAGAGAGGCTTCAATGTCCTCAATCTCTTATCTCAACCTCTTGGAAGATAGTCTAGCTCTGATACCAAATGAAGATGCAAGACATGGAATGAAATGGAAAGGAAAAGCAAGACTAGAAAAGCATAAAGGAAATAAAAAAATGCTAGAAAGAAATATACAACCAAGCAAAGTACTTACATGATCAAGAAAGGCATAAGGCTTGATGATTATGAAAATGAAAGTACAATGCCTTTATGTCAAATGTATATGGGATAAGTCCCATAGTGACACATGGCACTCTAGGATATAAAGTAGTGTAGTACTACTCTAGAACACACTAAAAGTCACTCAAATTGACTCCATTTCCTAACAGATATCCAATGACGTTAAAAGGAGGAGGACAAATGATTTAATAGGTCTCAAGATCAAGTACATGAGGACATAAGGAACCTTAGTAAAAATTCTTCCAAGTAAGCCATGCCAAGACAACTTTCTTATACCAATTTGACTTGGTCTTTTAATAGCAACCTTGACAATACAGTACTGGTACAACTTACGTGTTTGAGTTGAATGAGTTTGGAGCTGCTCCAGTCAAGAAATTACATTGAAAATCCCTGTACAATAGCAAAGTATAGTGTTACTTTACTGAATAGATATTGCGAATTCCTAGAACTTGACAAAAATAGTAGAAACTTTGTTATTAACAATCACTATCCAAAACATGTAAAGTTTACGACTTAACAAAAATAAAATCATTATGGGTCTTCCTAATATAATAATGTAGGCCATTCTATGGGCTATACATAGGTGCCACTCATTCCTTGGTATGTGCCTATAGGCCTAGTTACATTCAGTTAGGCCAGTTGGTACAGTTAGTACATGTACCACTTAGGACAGTTAGGACACTTAGTCTAGTTAGGACACTTAGCTTTAGGGTTTTGTTATGTTGGCTCTCTCTTGAGCCTCCAATCTCAGTTTTGCAGCAATTCATTATAGCATCTCGTTTTTTGTCTTCTTACCTCCATTTTTTAGCTTTCATTGCTTGCCCTAGCCTATAGTGGTATCAGAGCAGGTAGAGAATCCATTCCCTCAGCCATTGACAGATTTCCAAATTGTTTGCCAGTGTTTTGAGCCCACATTCTTGCTGCTCTGCTTGGTTTCTACACACCTGAGAGCACCTGTGGCCTCCAGAAGCAATTCCATCACGGGAAATCAACTTTTGGAACACTTGCTGTTGAAATCGGCTCATTTTACTACTGCAGCTGCTGAAACGCCTCCACACGTAGGGCTGAGAGCTAAAACCTCCTTGCGTTTCTAACCGTGCAATGAAAGAATGGGAGACTCTTCTCATGGTTCCCTGCATCAATCAATTCCTACTTCTCGGGATCTCACTTCAAATTCTTTATGGGACATCTCCATAGAGCCAAATCCCCCATGAACCTAGGGGAATGTGATCCAGATACCAACTTAAAGTCAAGAAACACTGCTCCACATGACCCAAAACCCTAACAAGCTCAAAAAGAAAGTCCACAACTATGTCCTCATACCTAGCTAGACCTGGATAATCTGCCCCCAGTGTGAACATAAAAAAACAAACCATCCCCCTCTGAACCTTGTTGAAGTCCTATGACCTGAATTGGGATACCTTACTTGTAAAAGCCCCAATCCATGTAGAGCAATGGTGAGACCTGAGCTGAGTGATGCAATCCCTAGAGTGAGCAATTCCTACTTAACAACTATTACCCCAGAAGCGTTGAACTCTCGAAGAAGAGTTTTCTCTTGATGCTCTCTAACACAAAAGCAGACTGCTGTCAAGAAGAGATACCCATGCCAACCTGGCAGCCCAAGTACCAGACAGAGACACCCCTCTAAAATTGAAGTAAAACAGGAATCAGTCTCCTAATCCAGGGTGTCCTCATCACTAATCCAGAATCCACTGGCTTTTTTCCAATTGATATGTGCAATTGCTACAGAACAAATTGGAAGAAGTGCTGGTCTATGGAGTGGCATCCCAAAAAAGCTGGTTTTTTTCAATTTGTATGTGCAGTTGCTATAGAACAAAATGAAAGAAGTGATAGTCTACGTAGTGGCATCCAAAAAAAACAGTAGTGTCATCAGCAAGATCTTCTCATCCTTCCTCAAGAAAAGCCTCAACCTAATCATGTCAGCATGAGATCTCAAAAAGATGTTCATTGCTTCAGCCATGAATAAATACATGAAAGGAGCAAGAGGGCATACCTTTCGGACTGATCTAAAAATGTGAAATCACTCTCCCTTGTCCCCTCTGATAAGCACTTGGTTGCGGCCTGATTTGTACAATAAAAACCCCCCTGTGATCCAAGCATTTACAAAGCCAAAGTGTAGAAGGGTACCCTCCAAGAAACCCCAATCTAGTCTGTCATAAGCTTTCTCAAAATCCTTTCCTTGATCAATAAGAGGTCGCTGCAGTACTAAAGTGGAAGGGGGCTGCTCGGAAGGCTGGATCCAGAGATGGAGCTGAAGGAACACCTTTGTGTTGGGGTAAAGGCACATTGCCACCCTTTAAAATGTTATGACCACTATGACTGTCTTAAGACAGTCATAGGGGGAATACCTAATCCTAATAAAACCTTTGAGTTTGTGGTGTGGCTCAAGACATTCTTACACACCCACACTCCTTGTGTCTCTGTCTCCTAACGTTCCACTCCCCTCTTTCCCTCACAAGTGGTATCAGAGCCACCCTCTCCCTCTCACTCCGGTCTACCCCTCCCTCTCCCCTTGGGCCTCGTGCCCTATGTCAGCAGGTGCGCGAGCAGGGCGCAGCAGGGCAGCAGCAAGCAGGGCGCAGCAGGTGCGCGAGCACCCATAGCTGCAGCAGCAGCTAGCTGCTGCTAGCTGCTACCAGCCTACCGGCGGCCGCAGCCAGCGCGCGCAGCACCGGCCGCGCGCAACCAGGCTGCACAGGCAGCCAGTCGCGACCGCGACCAACCGCGACAGGCAGCCGTACCGGCTGTACGGACGCTTACGTGTGTTTGGCTACGAGTGCTTTGCTCATGTACGCAAAGAACTGCGCACCAAACTGGAGCCAAAGTCTTTCAGATGCATCTTCATGGGTTACGGTGACGAAGGTGAAATGGGGTACAGGTTATGGGATCCCATCAAACGGAAGATTATATGCAGCAATGACGTCATCTTTAAAGAGGATTGTGTACACAGAGAACCCGTGCAACCTGTGGAATACAGGAGGGTTGTTTATGATGATGTCGGACAGCAAAGAATGCCCATTAATATGCAGCAGAAGGCTGCTGTAGATAACCCTGTTCAAGAGGGTATACAGGCTGAAAATCAGCCAGACAATTTTGCCAATGATGCACCACTGGATATGCCAGCAAATGGCGCTGTAGGACAGCCAAATATGGTGGTACAGCCACCCGTCATGCATGACGAACAGGCTAGACAGCAGCCTAATACGGAGCATTTTGTTAGGAGGAGCACCCGTGTACAACGGCCTCCTGACAGGTTTGTTCCAGGAGCCAATAATGTGGCTGATTTTATCATGCTGACAGATTGTGGTGAGCCTTCCAGCTTCAGGGAAGCTATGGGAAGAACAGAGAAAAGGAAGTGGGAGAAAGCCATGCAGTCAGAAATGGACTCCTTACTTCATAATGATACATGGGACTTGGTGCAGCTACCTGCAGGCAGAAAGGTTTTGCCATGCAAGTGGGTTTACAAAGTCAAAGTGGATTCAAATGCTTTACCGAGGTATAAGGCCAGATTGGTTGCCAAGGGATTTAAGCAGGAGAAGGGCATTGACTTTGATGAGATCTTTTCCCCTGTAGTCAAGATGACTACTTTGAGAGCAGTGTTAGCTCTTGTTGCTCATGAGGACATGGATTTATGTCAGATGGATGTGAAGACTGCTTTTCTTCACGGAGATCTCCATGATGAGATCTACATGAGTCAGCCAGAGGGATATGCTGTTAAAGGGAAAGAGCAGCTTGTGTGTAAGCTCAAGAGGAGCTTGTATGGACTCAAGCAGGCGCCAAGGGAATGGTACAAGAAGTTTGACGCCTTCATGCAGTCCCAAGGGTATCATAGGTGTGAGACCGATCACTGCTTGTACACTAAACGGGCAAAGGATGGCAGTTTGATGCTACTCATTCTATATGTGGATGACATGCTGATTGCCAGCAAATCTCAACCGGAGATTAGTGCTTTGAAGAAGCAACTACATAAGTCTTTTGACATGAAAGACTTGGGTGATGCAAACCATATTCTTGGTATGCGGATTACACGTGACAGGTCCAAGGGACTTTTGTTTCTGTCACAAAAGGAGTACATTGACAAAGTACTGCCGAGGTTTAAAATGGAGGGGGGGGAAGTCTATTAGTACCCCGTTGCCTCCACATTTAAAACTCAGCAGTAAGGACAGCCCCAGATCAGATGATGATAAGGCTGAGATGGCCAAGGTTCCGTATGAATCTGCAGTTGGTTCTTTGATGTATGCCATGGTTGCCACTCGTCCTGATATTGCTTTTGCGGTGGGAGTCATCAGCAGGTATATGGCAAATCCAGGCAAGCGGCACTGGGAAGCAGTGAAAGGCGTCTTGAGGTATCTCAAGGGTACCAAAGACTTGTGCATATGCTATGGTAGGCAAGATGCATTGGTGCATGGTTTTACAGATTCAGACTATGCAGGGAATGCAGATAACCGGAAGTCTACTACCGGTTATATTTTCACATTTGCAGGAGGTGCTATATCATGGGTGTCTCGGTTGCAGAAATGCATTGCACTGTCAACCACTGAAGCTGAATATGTTGCAGCCACTGATGCTTGCAAGGAAGCAATATGGCTTACTCGGCTGGTGGGAGATTTGGGCATTACAGGAGATATGCCAGTTTTGCATTGTGATAGTCAGAGTGCTATCATGTTGGCAAAGAATCCGGTCTTTCATCAGAAGACCAAGCACATAGATGTGAAATACCATTTCATCAGGGAGGTACTGGAAGACAAGCGGCTTGAGCTTGTGAAGGTGCATACTGATGATAATCCTGCAGATTTGCTCACTAAGAGCTTGCCTACAGAGCGGTTTGCACATTGTCGCCGCATCATGGGATTAGGATGAGACCATTCTTATTTTATGGTCTTGTATACAGTAACTGTATATTGCTGTAATTTTTATTCTTTTCTCCCCTTTAGGCACATTGGCCTTTAGGTGGGAGGTTATTGGGGTAAAGGCACATTGCCACCCTTTTAAATGTTATGACCACTATGACTGTCTTAAGACAGTCATAGGGGGAATACCTAATCCTAATAAAACCTTTGAGTTTGTGATGTGGCTCAAGACATTCTTACACACCCACACTCCTTGTGTCTCTGTCTCCTAACGTTCCACTCCCCTCTTTCCCTCACACTTTGTTGTGCAAGCAAAGCATGCCCAGGGAAAAGAGAAGGGGCCTCCTAATCTGTAGATGGTGGTCGGGTGCCAACCATGTGGAACGTGCAGAAAGTGTTGATGGAGCGCTCTAACAAGAAGGGGCTGCATTAGAAGACTTCTTTGGCCTTCCTTCTTTGGGCAATCTCTTTTTCATCTTTGGACAAAAGAAATCCCATTTTACAAGCTCGTATGTCTTTTCAACACTTGGATGTCCTGCACTGACATTACCGACTAGCTGAAGGATGAAGAATGGTTTCTGTGTTAGCATCTTGAAGCCATTTAAAGGTGTGAGGACCATTGAAGAAGAGGAACCAGAACTTGAAGATGGGGTAGAATTACTTGTTCTGGAGTGTATACTATTCCATGAGATCAAGAGTACCAAGAATAGATAGAGTTCTCGATATTTGATAAAGTTTGAAGGATATCCTATGAAAGATGGTCAATGGTTTGATGAAGATGACTTGAAGGATTACCTTGCACTTTTGAAGATTATTTGAAGACACACAGATGAGGACACTAATTCCATATTAACCTTGCCATTTCGTTTAAGCATATCATCATCTATGGTATACCTTGCATACTTATGGCCTTCCCTAGATGCCTGATGAACTTTTTTTGAAAAGTCATTGGGAACTGATATTGAGCTATAAGGCATGCAAAACCAATAGTCTTGCCGCTTGCATCCTCGTAATCCAATGCAATTGCTATTGCATCATCGAGTGTGTGGGCATATTTTCTGTAGACCTCCATTTTAATTCTATCATTCAAGCCAAACATTAGTCTTGTAGTCTTTGACTTGAAAAAACTCTGGTGAATTTTGGGATCTTCATAATTATCTCTTAGAACTTATCAGTACATTCAGCTCCTGACAAATCTCTACCTTATATATCTACACTCATCCCACAGTCTAGAAGCTTCATCTAATGGCATAAATATTTCTACTAAAACTCCAGTTTAAAATTCTTCCTTGTAACTGGAGCGACACCACACTTTTGTTGTTTAATCCACCATCTATCTGTAACCTCCACAACATGTGTGTGGTGACTTCAACGATCATCATTATGTCATTGTGAGCTTCACAAATGGCAAATGCTTCATCCCACTTGTGGAGCCACCCTTGAATGACATCTAAATTCCTATCAAACATCCACCCCACATATCGCTCTGACCTATAGTTTACTATAGTACTCCATTTTTATTTACCCTTTCCCATCAATTGAACAATAGATTAGGGGTTCCATTATCCCTTTTGGCATCATCCATAATTTCCATTTCTTGGTGGTTATTTCTCTCCATATTTACAAGGTTTTTCAATTTCTGGTTTTGTTTCATTTTTCTTTGTTTAAAACCAAAAAAAACTGGAAAAACAAATAAAGCCAAGTGCACTTTCCCTATACTAGGGAAGCAAATTGCAACCGAAATAAATTACAATTTTCAAACAAAACAATTAAACACCAATCAAAGATGAATTTTAAAAAGAAGAGCTGGAAGTTGAGTATCGGACTGACGAGCTGCTGCTCCTCCCCAACCTTGCTACTGCTCCCCCTTCTCCTCAGTTGTACGGCCTTCTCTCCCTCCCCCCTTTGTGCTCTCCTCTCCCTCCTGTAGCTCCTCTCAGCCCAACTCCCTCTCCCCTCAGCCCCCCGCCCTCTCCTCCTCTACCCCGCTCCCTCTACCCTACTGCCTGTTGCCCTCCCGCCGTACGGCCTCCTACCCGGCTCCCTACTGTTAGGAAATGGAGTCAATTTGAGTGACTTTTAGTGTGTTCTAGAGTAGTACTATACTACTTTATATCCTACAGTGCCATGTGTCACTATGGGACTTATCCCATATATATTTGACACTTAGAGTGTGTGTGCCTATCCTATAAAGGCATTGTACTTTCATTGTCATTTTCATCAAGCCTCATGCCTTTCTTGATCATGTAAGTACTTTGCTTAGCTGTATATTTCTTTCTCGCATTGTTTCATTTCCATTATGCTTTCCTAGTCTTGCTTTTCCTTTCCATTCCATTCCATGTCTTGCATCTTCATATGGTATCAGAGCTAGACTATCTTCCAAGAGGTTGAGGTAAGAGATTGAGGACATTGAAGCCTCTCTGCCTCATTGCCCTTGGAGGAATGGCTTCTCCGATTCCATCTAGAGCTCTCTTCTCCATGCCATGATCTGCCACCTCTCTTCTCCTTCCTTCAACTACATTTTTATGTGACCTGCGGATGATGTGACGCTTCTATCCGGATCTAGAAGCAGAATCACAGCTTTGTGTCTTCAGCAAAGTTGTAGAGGACCTTAAGTACTACAAATTTCGTTTTTACATCATTGCAATCTGAGTTTTCTGTTAAAAGTTACAGGCCTTGCAAGAAGTGACGAATTTTGTTTCTGCGTGCGAATTTTGTTCTAGAGCTCAATGATTTGACAGCCCAATCATGATGCAGCCAGCTCAACGTGGAGCTGTCCATACTTTCATCATTGACCTCTGCTCCCGCCCACCATTTGCTCCTTCTGCCTGACATTCTCTTGGAGCTGCTGCCCCGCCATTTCTTCCTCTCCTACATCTCCATTGTGCCCGTCATTTTTTTTTTCCTTTTGCCCGCCATTTCCCCCATTTCTTCCTCAGCCCTTCATTTCTCCCTCAGCTCGCTTGTGCCCTTCATTCTATCCATCACTCTTCTCTCTCCTAGCTGCCAGCATTATGGGTTCGCTTTCCACCAACTCTCTCCTTGTGGACAAATTCAAGGGGAATGGATTTCCCACATGGCAAACAAAAGTGCAACTCCTTCTCATGAAGGAGAATGTTTGGGATGCCATCGAAGATGATGAAGCACTTGAGGCATCAACGGAGCTTCAAACACGAAAGATTTGGAAGCAACACAATTCGAGGGCCATCGCAATCATCGGTCTTTGCCTAGATGATTCATTGATTCATCACATCGACTTCAAGTCCAAGGCAAAGGAGATTTAAGCACGCCTCGAGAATATATTTGGTAACAAGATCACCAACTCCAAGGTATTTCTGAAAATGCAATTTTATAAGCTGAAAATGAAAGAGTCTGATACTTTTTTTTTTTTTCAAGAAATAGACTTCTATTAAGTAGAAGAAAAAACCCCGCGAGAGCAAGCTCAAAGTGGAATACATCATGAAATCATGAGGATAAATAAAACCCCCTCAAAGTGAGGTGGAAAACAACCAAGGCTGAGGCTGAAAGTGCCACCTCAACCCTGTAGGAGTCTCAGAGAAGAAAGGAGAATCCTTCCATTCCCTGAAGAAAGAAGCCTTCCTAGCTGAGGCTGCACGGGAGTCTCCCTGCATACTCATCCATACGGCCATCAAAGTATGTACGGTGTCCTGTCCAGATACTAGCCAAAGTGTGCGAGGGATGAACCTGAGTACCCTCCATAGCCTCTGTGCATCTGGCTCTCCAGATATGCCAGGATGCTATGCTCGCTAAAATCTCCCAAGAAGTATCCACAGAGGCATGTACATCTGTAAAAGGAAGGTGTGGTACCACATCCAACGAACAGGACTCAATCTGATGACGTTGAACCAAAATGGCCCGAGAGAAGTCAAGTCTCTCATAGAATATCTGAGGCTCTGTAAGAGAAAGCCAAGCCAGTGAGCCCCATGTCATAAAGAATGGGGAGTTGGCAAAGTGACTCAAAATCCTAGCTACCCTCCTCCAAATCATCCTCGCCTGTCTGCGATCCCATTAATAATGTTGAATAGTCTCCGAAGCAGAGAGGCAACGAGGGCAAGTAGGGTCGGCTCCGAACCTGGATCTCCAAAGGTTCACTGCAATCCCACCATGGATAGAGAGCCAAAAGAAGAGAGTGATCTTTCTATTCCTGTGGGAATTCCAGAGTCTCCTCCAGAAGCACCTCTGCAGATCTGCAGTGATATCAAATGTCTCCCAATGAGGAACTCTGGAAGATCTCCAACCTCTACTACTGAGCTGAAATCTCCTGGCATTATTGACCGTGTAACAAAAGAAGGGGATGCTCTTCTCTCGATGCCCTGCATCAATCCACTCCCACTCTCCAAGGCCCACTGCAAATACCTAATGGGAACTCCCCCGTAGAGCCAAAGCCTCCAAGACCCGGTGGAGAGTAGCCGGGGGTCTGGGTCGAGGAACCACTAAGAATCTGATCCCTGCACCAAAAGACCTACAACCCTGATAGGCTGAAAAGCAGACTCAAGCAAGATGTCCTCTGTGGATCTGAGCAATCTGCCACCATCCTGCACACTAAAAACTAAAGCATCCTCCTGTGTATCTCAAAACGCCAAAACCTGAAGCGGAACACCGCCTCTCGAAAAAGTACCTGTCTAAGTGGAGCAAGTGATTGGCAAATCATCTGTGTCTACCCAATCCTCTGAAAGGGCTGCCTCAATCTGCAAGATCCTCCCTGCACTCCCTCTTAGATGTCCTGTCAACTGAGACTTGGTCTCCTCTGGAAGCCTGCGGAAAGCTTTTCAAGACCCCAAAGATGATGCAGGTCCCTACTCCCACCTAGACCATTGCATGTAGAGTGAGGCACCAAGTGGTCTGCCATGATCATCTAAAATACTGTCATTCCACATGATGGGTTGCCTATCAATCTCTTCACGAGAGGAAGGAGGAATCCTCCGAAGAGTGCTCCTGAAACTGGCCCATGCTTTCAAAATGGCAACCATGAGAGGGGACGAAGGTGATCTGAGGTGTGCTGTGGTGAAGACCCACCTAATACTGCTCATCCAGTCTCCTCCTGAAGAAGGTGTGCACCTCTGTATGCTGCTAATACGAAAGGCCTTCCACGGTTCCTGCCCTGGCATAAGTCCCCGCACCACCATCTTGCATAGTAAAGCTCTGCACTGTAAATCTGGATCACTAATATTGAGACCCCCTTCCTGTGTAGGGAGGATGAGGGTCTCCCAAGCCACCCTGACTAAGGTCTCTGTTGTGCCATCAAGCCCACTCCAAAGAAAATTTATGATCGGTCTCCTGAGCTGAGTGATGCAGTCCCTAGAACAGCACCAGCAAGAACAAACAAACCAGGCCATGGCCAAGAGGACCTGGTTGACCACCACAACTGTAGAGGCAAGATCCAGCTTGGCTGAGCTCCAAAAAAGGAGCTTCCTCCTGATGCTCTCCAACACAGGAGCACACTGCTGCGTGGAAGAAATATCCAAGCCGAATTGGCAGCCCAAATACCTGACAAGCACACCCCTCTGAACCCAAGTGAATCCTATGTCAAGCCCCCAAACTGGAGTGTCCTCATCACTGATCCAAAAGCCATTGGATTTATGCCAATTTACCTGCGCCCCGCCGCCAAGCAAAATAAATCCAATGCTGTCCTGAAAGAAGTGAGCGTCTGTGGAGTGGCATCCAAGTAAACTGCTGTGTCATCTGCCAACTCACTGTCAAGTAACTCCTCTTCCCTTCTAATGGGAAGTCTCAGCCCAAAGATGTTAGCTTGAGATCTAACATAGATACTCATAGCTTTGGCCACGAACAAAAAAAGGAAAGGAGCAAGGGGGCATCCTTGACGGACTGATCTAGAAATCTGAAATCTCTCACCCCTTACCCCACCAATAAGTACCTGACTGTGGGCTGATCTATACAAAGAGAAAACACCTCTGATCCAAGCATCAGTAAAGCCAAAACGTAGAAGGGTGCCCTCCAAAAAACCCCAATCTACTCTGTCATAAGCTTTCTCAAAATCCAAAAGTAGAATGGCTAGATTCTAGCTGCTCTGCATGGCCCACTTTGAGGCTTTCCAGAAAGAGAAAATGTTATAAAAAATTCTTCTGCCATGCACAAATCCCGTCTGAGTGTCATGAATAAGATCTGGGAGAAGGGGCTGCAATCGGAGGCTGATTGCCTTGGCAAGAATCTTGTAACAAGTCCCCAGAAGTGTGATAGGCCTCCACTAGGACACTAGATTTCTGCAACCTCCTTTCGGGATAAGGTGGATGAGACCTTCTGTAAGCGACCCGGGCATCTCACTAGAGTCCCAAATGCCCTGCAAGGCTGAAGTAATGTAGTCTCCAATCATATCCCAGAATGCAATGAAAAAAGAGGGGGTAAGGCCATCCGAACCTGGGCACTTGCCCTTGTGAAGGGCTGAAAGTGCAGTCCTGAACTCTGTGTTGGTGAAAGGTGCATCAAACAAAACATGCATATCCGGTTTCACCAACAAAGGGATGCTCTGCCAAATAACCTGTCTATCCCGTGTCTTAGGATTAGCAATAAGAAGCGCGGCATAAAAATATGAAGCTATGCATAAGACATCATCAGGATCTGTCTATAAAACCCCATGTGAGTCAATAAGCTGGGATACACTCTCTCTACTATGTCTAGGGCCAAGAGTAGAGAAAACGTGTTTATTGACTCTGCCACCCATCTGAATCCAGAAGGACTCCCATGCATGAAAGGCATACTCTGCTCTCTGATCAAGCAATACCTATTGATGAGCCCTTGTTGTAGCAACGCGCTCCTGAATCCAAGCATTTGAAGGTCGTTTCTGCTCTTCCCTTTGCAAAGCTGCCAACTGCTGGCGAACACCAATCTCACGTCTGAGAATATCTCGTCTCCTGGTACAAGCAACTGAGAGGTAGAAGTCGCTAATACCAGAAAGGGCAGCAGCTACCTGTGATGGCAATGGCTGCCCACCCTGGACATGAGAAACCCATATCTGCAGGGCTGCCTCTGTAAGGTCCTCCTCTGTGTACAAGGCATCTGGAATCCTGATGTTGGCAGATCGGCCTCTCAAGCGAGGCTCTGAGATAGCCAGCACAACAGGAAAGTGGTCTGAAGTGGAAACCTCACCAACAATGCATACCAATTCACCTTTGTCAAGTGCCCAATCATCTACATAGAATCTGTCAATACATACATGAATAGGCATCTGCTGCCTCTTGTTTGACCAAGAGAACAGGAGGGACTGTGGCTGAATAAGAAAGGCATCGTCCAACCAAGTATCTCTGCCACAGTAGTGAAAAAGGAAGGCATCCCAAGCTGCTCTCTCCAAAGAGTGAAGTCCTCCTTCTCTACCCCCTTTTTTGTCTGACGGTAACTCAACCATGTTAAAGTCATCTCCAATCACCCATGAATCCGCAATGGGGACCCAAGAGAGCAAATCCTTCCACATAATGACACGTACCCCTCTAATGTTGGAGGCATACAGGTTAAGGAAACCAACCTTACACCCTCCAATCAAGAGAATAATCCACTGAGCTCTAGAGGGAATAATGACTACGTGTCCAACAACCAAGGGGAGAACCGACTGCAAAACTGAAATAGAAGTGCCCCCCTTGGTGCCCAAGGCAGGCGACCAAAAAGTATGACCAGAAAGCAGTTGGCCAGACTTAGAGCAATCACTGGCATCCAACTTGTGTTCCTGGATAAAAAGGATATCAATAGCACCTCCAGTGACACCTGGATGAAGTTGATTCCGGATTAGCTGCCTACGGCGACGGTGTGGAACTCCACCTAGGCCCTATATATTCCAGCTGACTATCCTCATCGACAGGAGGATGTTGGATGGAAAGGCTTACCCGGCCTAGTAGAGGAGACCAGCTTTCCCTGGGCCGAAACACTCTTGTTGAGGGCAGAAAACTCAACAGCTGAAAGGATCCCTACACCTGCTGAGGGGGAGGCCCTGTCAAAAGGAATCCCAATGACCGGGACCCCTAAGGTGGAGGGCACAAACTCCTCATCCATGAAAGTCGCCGAATCAGCCAGTGTTGAAAAAGAGTTCCTAAGAAGTAAGTCTGGTCGAGGAGTGCGAAGAAGACTTGCACTCGTGGAGGAAGGAGGAGAAGGACCTGCCAGGCCTCTATCAGCAGATATGGAGCTGGGAACTGAGGAGGCTTGTGGCTGGGATGAAGAAGGATCTGGAGCCCTCATCTGTGCACACGCTCCCTCAACTGTGGCAAGAACAGTCTGAGGGAAAGAAGTATCAGTAGCCCCCTCCTGATTAGAAACCAAAATGACTAGGGCTGGTGCATCTGAAGGCCCCTCCTGATGTGGAACTATAGTATCTGGGACTACAGCAACATCCACCTCTGAAGTCTAGATGACATCTGTCTGAACCGGATCAAAGGTCTCCTCCTGAGGTAAAGGAGCCACTCTGACCGCTCTCCAACATGGTACTGGGAGTGCTGCACGCTTTGGGCGCCCTGCTACCCCTGGTGGTCCTGGGGTGCGCGAAGCAGGGTGCCCCGCTACTCCTGGTAGACCTGGAGTGCGTGGTACAAGTTGCAGGGGAGGTGCAAACGGGGTAGTACATGAAGGAGCCACACTAAAAGACCTCTTGGGTCTTTTTCTCTTCCTTGGGCAATCTCTAGGAAAGTGCCCAAGGGTCCTGCAAATCCTGCACTGATCCTGTCTACCTGCAATCTCGATTCTCTGTCGAAAGAGAGAGCCATCTGGATGCTGAATCATGATGGGGTCATCTGAGATGTTAGGGTCAGAGACAATGACCCTAACTTGAGGCACCCCATCCGCTCTGACTGCCTCTGCCGAGGAAGAAGGCATGCCAGGAAGGGGGGGAATCTCAGTGACCACTCCGAAAGTGGCTCTGATAGTAGCAAGAAGTCGATGGTAAACCTAAGGAAGACCAGGAAACCTAATGAACAGTCGCTCCCTCTACCCGCCTGCCCTCTCTTCTCCACCCTAGCCTCTACGCCCCATGCTCTCCACGCTACCCTCTCCTCCCTAGCCCTTTCTTCCTCTCCGCCTACCTTCTCCTCCCCCTTTCCTTGTAGTCTCCTCCTACACTCTCCCTACCCTCTCCTCCCCCTTCCCTCCTTTCATCCTCTCCTCTCCCTACCTGCTGGCCCCCTCCTTCCCTTGCCCTCACTCTCTCCCTCTTGCTGCCCCTTTCTCCCTCTCCCTCTCCCCCCCTGCTACCCCTTCTCGCCTTCACCCTCTCCCTCTCCCTCTCCCTCTCCCTCCCCGCTATCGTCTTCTTTCCTAGCCATTCCTAGCAGCATTGTTGGTCGGACGGAGCTTTTTTTTGTGTTCGAGTCGGCCTTCACACCTTGATTGACGATGGCCCAGTTTAGCCAATCCTTGCACACTTCCACCAGCCGCGAAAACCATCATTTTCTCAAAAGACGAGTTGTAGCAGCTCAAAAAAGATATTGAGCAGAAGCTCGACATCGCTCTTTGCTTGCATCCATGGGTCCCACCCTTCCAAGTTGCAAGCAAGGGATTGGATGCTCGCCACTTGTCTGAGGGGGGGGTTTCCTAACACTTCCAGAAGTGTTACCGGAGGCCTAGGGCCACTGGTGTGAGGAGCAAGTAAGGGAGGGCCACTGGTGTCACCGAGGGTGCATGCAGAACAATGTTGTCAACGATGGAACACATGAAAACAATGGTGTCGTCGAAGGTGCGAGCGAGTGCAAGAGATGCAAGAGTGATGCGAGGCCTAGCGAAACGAAGTTACAAGAACCATCCCTCAACATGAACACAAGAGAACTCAAGCCACATAACACAAGGACCGTTATACCAAGTGAAGGGGGATGAGGAGGGAAATACACGGGATGAAGATAAGCTACAGTTGCGAACAAAGAGGGGGGAGAAACATAGTATTCAGAGTAGAAGAAAAGTACATTGGTAGTACACCACAACGTTACACTAGGAGAGCTCACCCAAAACCTCCCTCTCACTCTCATATTCCCCTTACAATCATAGAATTCCCTCTCCCTCCTTTCTCCATCCCCTTCATCCCCTCCGCTCTCGTGGAGGGTCCCTCTCTCTCGCTGAAAATCTCATTTCCTCCCTCCCATTGGTGGTAGCTCTCGGTCCCTTAGCCATTCCACCTCTAGGATTCTTCATGGCTTCAACCACTTCTGACTTGCCAACCTCCTCCCAATTGGTGATATGATTACCCATGTGCACCTCTCTGATACCCCATGTGCACCTCTTTGTGCACCTCCCTGTGTGCCACTTAGCCCTCTAACTGGCTGACTACTGGTGTGCATTTATCTTCTCCATGTGAGCTCTTGGGTTGGCTTTTCCTGCACCACCATTGCACCACCATTGGCATAGTTCTGACAGGTGGGCTCATGAGAGATCTCGCCAGAGTACGCAAGTGACCACGGTTATTTCTATCTCTAGTTGACATAATTGTCACCTACTTGACATGGTGACATTGCGGTCACCTTGTTCGCTCACCGACACAGTTGTCATCTGGCCAGCTCGCTGACATGGTTGTCATCTGGTAGCCGTCTCACATAGTTGTCACCCTGGTTAGCTCGTTGACATGGTTGTCATCTGATCAGCTGTTTGACATAGTTATCACCCTGGTCAATTGTCTGACATAGTTGTCACCCGTAGACAGGGTTGTCATCTGGACAGCTCCTTGACATAGTTGTCACCTGGTCGGACCAGTGGCATGGTTATCATCTAGACAGCTCCGTGACATAGTTGTCACCTGGTCAGCTCAGCTTGAATTTGAATGCTTGAACTTGAATATCTGCAATAGTTTCCCCCGCCTCTATCATTCACCGTCCCGGTGAATGGGGGGATCACAGTGGGACATTGGTGGTGTTGAGTAGCACAAGTGAAGGGGTGCTCTAGGGTCCTAGAGAGAGGTCTTATGCCAAGTAGTTCTAAAACATTTGAAGGAGCTAGTGAGAGGACTAGGAGGTACTTGAGGAGAGTGGAAAAAAGACTTCCGGCAGACCAAACTCGGTACAAGAAGCATTACGTGCGACGGAAGTTCGTGAAGTCCTCAACGCGAGCACAAAGTGAGCCCATTGAGCAAGTAACTTCATCGACACTCTCATTGACTTGGATCAACAGGAACCCTGGTGGTCAGATCCGGACTCTAGAGAAGAAGTGCAAAGCAGAGAACAAGTGAAAATAGAGGGTACGAAGGACGAGGGCTCCTCAGGGCTCATAAAGGTCAAGGCAGCCCTGCTCCTCTTGCAACAATGTCTTCATCAACCACCTCTTCTGCCGGAGTGGTGACTCCATCTACTCCTGCCTCGACCTTTGCTGGACAAGCTGCTACCTCATCTGTTATGCATAGCTCCGGGCTCCTAACTAATCCTTCTTCCACATCTATCCCACTCGGGGGTACTTTTGCTCCGGCCATGCCTTTACCTGCCATGATGGTTTCATCTCCCTTTCCATCCACATCAGTGCTGCCTTTTCCACCACCCCCTTCCTTCCCTACTGCCTACTCATCCATACTTCAAATCCGTCCCTCTCTTTTCCAAATAATCTCCCATCCTCTTTAACCCCCACATCTTCTATGTTCTCACCCTTTCCCTCTGCAACACCGAGACCATTGTTTAACCATACTTCAAATCCGTCCCTCTCTTTTCCAAATAATCTCCCATCCTCTTTAACCCCCACATCTTCTATGTTCTCACCCTTTCCCTCTGCAGTACCATCTGTGTACACTTCCTCTATGGCTACGTCAGTAGTGACTTCCCCATTGTGGTCCTCCACAGGAGTGTTGTCGGTGTGGTCTCCTCCTCTGGAACACCCACACTCATTACCGTTCCATCGGGCCTCCCTCCAACTCTTGCATTTGCTTCACCCTCTCGGGTGGGGATGGCCGTTCTTAGTCCTGCAGACAGAGCTAGACTTCTCGAGCTACTCAACAAGGTCCACATGAAGACTCAAAAGTTCAAGGGCCATCTCCACGAGGATGCGGAAGCTCATGTGAGGAAATTCCTCACAGCATGTAGAGCTAAAGGTGTGGAGAATGAGCATGCGTTCCTTCACATCTTTCCCTCGTCATTGGCGGATGCCGCGGATGTGTGGTACAATCAATTTCCCCCTGACCACTTCCAGACATGGACAGACCTAAGGGAGGAATTCTTACGCACTTTCAAGTTGGAAAAATTCAAACACATGATTGTCCAAGAGTTATCCACTAATACCATGAAGCCTAGCGAAAGTATCTCAGAGATGTATACAAGGATGAGGGTCCTGGCCGCGAAGATGTCTATGCCACCCAATGATGCTGTCATGAAGGGGTGGTTTTTGAAGGCTTTACCCTCCACCATTGCTATAAGGCTGGTTGACAAACTCCCTGAGCATGCCTCACTACAAGACTTCCTGAGGGAAGCGGTGAAGATGGAACGGTCCCAGTTAAGTTTCGCCTCAACATCCACCCAGACCACCTAACTTCTGAGAGAAGAGGGCTCAAAGGCATGGCAGCAACTCAAGGAGTTAGAAGAAATCAAAGAAGGTCTGAAAGACAGAACAAGGGTGGATGGACCGTCACCCTTTGAAGCTCAGATAAGAAGTGGTCTCTGGTGCACTGACTGCAAGGGTTTTGGCCATGGCTACTGGGAATGCCCATCGAAGCGTAAGGTACCCACCCCGACCTCCTTTTGCACATTTTTGAAATTCATGGACATGATGCCTCCGAGTGTAGGTATCTTAAGGGGTTGAAAAAGCTTCTACCGGAGTATCCAACTGGGGAGCCACTGGTGGCTATAGTCAACAGAGCTGCATCAACCACTTCGGGGTCAGTACTCCTAGCTTCAACCCCTGTAAAGGCACCTAAACCACCTACCCATCCCACCATTCCACCTCCACTACTTCCTAATCCTCCTTTGCTCCAAGCTATACTTCTATCCTCTGCCCTACTATGCACAGTATCAACCACCTATGTCAGGGGTGGGTATGGATCCCCTTATAACCGCGGTCGACAGGGTGGGTTTCGAGGTGGACCTGGAGGTGGAGGCAGAGGTACCAACTTCCGTAGGCCCATCATGTGCTACAGATGTGGCGAGTACGGCCACTACCAAGATGATTGTACACAACAGTTCAAGGGACCTTCTTGCATACAGTGCAACACAAATGACCACTACACTAGAGATTGTCCCAATAGCAGAGGGGAATCAACATCGCAATTCAACATGGTTGATGTAGTAGTGGCGGGGGAGGGTGACAAACCCCATTGATTGGTGCAATGTTGGGAGCTGTGACAAGATCACAAACGAAGGGTGAAAGTAGTAAGGATAACTCAACATCAATATCGGAGGCCTCATCACCAACTAGTACCAACTCAGTCACTAGAGGAGCATCCCTATCTCCTTCCTCCAAGGTGGACAGTCGGCACAGGAATGCATCACCCTTGTCCTCTCCTGTAAGTGGATCAGAAAGAACCCGAAGGGATTCATAGCCATCAAAACCTAACAATAGCTCTAAAACTACCTCAACTCCAAGTGAGCAATCTATGCCTTCAAGGTACCAAGAAGTGGTCAAGAGTGTCACCAAAGATCTTCAATCTAGTTTGGAAGGTGAAGGCGTCACACCTCAGTTCCCCTCCCGCAAGTCCAGAATAGTGAGGTTTGCAACGGAAGTGACAACTTTAGGGCAAAAACATGAGGAGTCATAGGCAAGCCCATCCACTTTCCACTCAGGAAGCGCAATGAACAAAGAGAAGGAGAGGGGGGTGAAGCCCAATAGTGCCCGAGAAAAGGGGAAATGGGTGATGGAAGAGTTGCCACAGGAAACATTGATTGAGAATCCAACGGCACATTCTCTCCCTCGGGTGAGCTTCGACCCTCGGCCAAAAGCTCGGCGCATGAAGGCACAAAAGGCTACTTCTACTGTCCAGCCTTATTCTTTGATGGAAGACTTGATAGATTTTAGGCCCAACATCACCCTACGACAACTCTGTCAATTGTCTCCACATATCAAGCATCAAACTATTGC
Organism: Dipteris shenzhenensis; assembly: GCF_047967505.1. NCBI lineage: Eukaryota > Viridiplantae > Streptophyta > Polypodiopsida > Gleicheniales > Dipteridaceae > Dipteris > Dipteris shenzhenensis. Next base: position 39,836,714 of record NC_141628.1, on the reverse strand, counting down.
ATTCTTGAATCGCATGCCAGGAGGTCGCCAAAGGGGATTTGTTCAGGGCGGGCCCACACCAGAGATGGTAACAGTTCAAGACGAGGTAACACTCAACAATTGCTCAGCCTATGGTGCCCTCACGTGTGAACAAAGTCCCAATCTTGCAGTGGAAATCAACGGGGTGGAGCTGAAAGATGTTTTCTTGGACGGTGGGGCAGCAGTGGACATCATTCTGAGAGGTACTCTTCAACAACTGGGTTTGAAATTGACAACTGACATACATTTTCAAGTGCGCATGGCAGATTAATGCAAGGTGAAGCCTATGGGGGCTGTCAAAGGTGTTCACATGAAGATTGGGGGAGTTACATTCCTGTCCAATTTTATCGTACTTGATATGACGGAGGGTGAGCAGACTTATCCTCTACTTCTCGGTAGACCATGGTTACGCTCAGCAAGGGCCATTCAAGATTGGTCAAGTGATGAAGTTCGATTGCCCCTGGGATCCACATCCCTCGAAATAGACATGGTTACTGGGAGGGCTCGTCACCGACCTGTGGAACTTGGGGAAGAGGATTTTGAAGAAGAAGAAGGGTTGGAGGAGGAGCGATGGGCACTTGGGGATTGGCCCCTACGGAAAGAAGAGCTGGCCTATGTGGAGGACTCATCCTTCCGAGATGAAACCTATGCAACAGCAGCATGAGATGATGGTGAGAGCTTGACGTACTTGTTGGAACAGGTTGGACCAGATGAGGAAGAAGGTGTCATCTTGGATTGGATGGGGGCCTTGGGATCCTTAGCCATCAGCATGGTGGAGTTGTGTCCAAAAGAGGATCCTGAAGCCCATCTTGGTACTTCACGGAATGCGCAAGAGGTGAGCCAGGAAGCCTCTGCACCACCTAGTTTAGCTGACTAATGTATGAACGGATGCCTTTTGGTCTTTGTAATAATCCCCACATGTATCAGCGAATGATGACCACAAGTACCAGACCAAGTGGTGGAGAGGTCAACAGGGTGACTCAAAGACAAGACCATGAAGCAGCAATGGAAGCAATAGAGGCACACGACATGGATGCCTCATGCCAGGAAAAAGACCATGGGGCCACAACAGACGAGGATGCTATACAAGAAGATGATGAGCTGGCTGAGCACAGTGATGGTACTAAAGAGGACACTCATGAATTTGAGAAAGAAGAGGATGACCACATAGATGATGTACTGGCTGAGCACAATGTTGGTACTGAAGAAGACACATGGATCTACAGAAGGAGAGGATGACCACCTATTTACTAATGTCACTCGAAGGTAGGTGGTACCGGAAATGACTCTTGGAAGGATTATTGAATCCATTGTGCATCCTGACCAACCTAGGAGGGGCCAAGAGATTGAACAACTTGAAGGAACCATCCACATTCACACTGGAGTCTGGAACTTCAGACCTACAAGGCAAGCCCACAGCATACAAGGAGAAGAAGATGTTGCGGACCTTGCTCTACTCCACTTATACATGTCAGAAGCTGAACCCCCAACGACACAAGAGGTTCCTGAAACTACATACGAGGTGGATGGACTACCATACAGAGGTATGCTCAAGCAAGCACAAAAAGGCAAAAAGAAAATGGGCCCAAGTGCTGCCTCGACATCTAAACCATTTCTAGAAGACACCCAACCGTCCTTTCCGAGCTCTTGGATGGAAGAAGTAGTGGGGGATTTTTCTCTGGATGATACTCTTGTGCACCCAGTGGTGGGAGTAGAAGAACCGAACAACTTCACATCAAAAAGCATACCTCAGGTTGACCATGCCAGGGATTGGAGATATCTTAACATTGGAACAAAGGACCAACCACGACATCTCAAGGAAGCCAGCTGGGTCTGGGAGCATGATTATCTCCTTGCTGCATTGTCTGAATTTTCTCAAGAGTATGTCGATGTATTTGCTTGGTCATATAAGGATTTAAAGGGAGTACCCGCTGAGTTCATGGAACATCGCATCGATCTGTATCCAGAAGCAGACCCGGTGATTAGAGGACCATATCGCATGAATCCTAACTATGGCAAGGCTGTCCATGCTGATATTCAAAAGATGGAGCAAGCAAGGTTGATCTACCCTGTTGACTACTCCGAATGGCTTAGTGGCATTGTAGTGGTGCCCAAAAGAGAGACTGGCAAACTCCGAGTTTGTGTCGACTATAGGAATTTGAATTCCGCCACACGTCGGGATAGGTTTCCTCTCCCCTTCATTGACAGGGTGCTAGAAACCGTAGCTGATCATGCTCTCTACTCCTTCATGGATGGATACGCTAGGTACAATCAAGTTCGGGTGCGAGAGCAAGATCAGTTGAAGACTACCTTCGTCACCCAATGGGGAACTTATGCTTACCGGATGATGCTTTTTGGTCTGTGCAATGCACCAGCGACGTTTCAACATCTTGTCACCAAACTCTTCCAGGAGAACATCGGGAAGTTTCTCGAGGTATTCTTGGATGACTTCTCGGTGTTCAATGGTAAGAATGCTTCTCATCTCGAACCTGTTGTTCAAATTGATCACATGAGTAAGTTGAGGTGGGTTTTTGATAAGTGTAGAGAGGCCAGGTTGTGCTTAAATCCTGACAAGTGCTTCTTCCTCGCCTTGTGAGGGGTTCTCCTTGGCCACATTGTCTCGGCTGAGGGAATGACTATGGACCCAGCAAAGGTGGAGGTGATACTGACCTTGCCTATTCCTCGCACACCCCGAGAAGTCAAGTCCTTTTTGGGACATGTGGGTTATTATAGGATATTTATCCGATTCTATGCCGACACAAAGGTGGCGCTGACAAAACTCCTTTGCCAGGAACAGTCCTTCACCTGGTCTGCACCTCAACAACTGGCCTTTGAGAATCTTAAGGACCCATCTTGCGGCAACCTCAATGGGATGTTACTTTCCATGTACATGTAGATGCAAGTGGACTGGCAATTGGCACTATATTGGCCCAACCTGATGAAGAGCACAAACTGGACCTACCTGTGTATTTCGTGAGCAGACAACTCAACGAAGTAGAAAGAAATTATAGCACCATTGAACGCGAGGGTTTGGGCATGGTCTATGCCATGACAAAGTATCGGCATTATCTATTGGGCAATAAGTTTATAATCATTACTGATCATCAAGCTCTCAAGTACTTGTTGAATAAACCCACGCTTGGGGGCAGAGTGAGCAGGTGGATACTTCTGTTTCAAGAGTTTGACCTTGACATCCTAGTGAGAGTAGGACGATTGCATCAACCTCCAGATCACTTGTCAAGGATCTCTTTAGGTGAAGCAGCCACAGAAGTTAATGATGACCTTCCAGATGCGGGCCTCTTCCGTGTCGGTGTCACAGTACCAAAAGATGACTGTCTGTTTGTGGTGGACTGCTTCCCACCATGGTATGCAAACATTGTACATTTGTTGTCCACGGGTGAGTTTCCCAAAGGACCGACCCCAGCACAAAAGCGGAGGCACATTGTTCAGGCTACTCCTTTCAAACTAATTGCGGGTCAGCTATACAAGTTGGGGAAAGACCATATTTTAAGGCGGGGTGTACTCCCTCATGAAACACAACCCATCCTTCAAGAGGCTCACTCAAGAATGGGGCGAGGTCATATGGCACCAGAGGCCACGGCTAGAAAGATAATGCGCTCGGGGTTGTGGTGGCCAAAGCTGTTCCAAGACTACTATGCTCATGTGCGCCACTGTGACTCATGTCAAAGAGGTAAACCAAAGCCTACCCGGAGGGAGTACCTACCCCTTCAACCCTCCAGCCCTGTACCACCCTTCTATAAATGGGGATTGGATTTTGTTGGACCAATCTCTCCTGCCACTCGAAGAGGGAGCAAGTACACCCTGATTGCTACCGACTACGGCACCAAGTGGGTGGAGGCTAAGGCTGTGAAGACATGTACCGCTCAAGTTGTGGCTTTCTTCTTGATTGATCAAATCATCTCAAGGTTTGGATGTCCTGTGGAATCAATGAGTGACAGAGGTACCCATTTTCTCAATGATGTTATTGCTGACCTCATCACCCAACTACAAATCATTCACAAAACATCTAGCTCATACTACCCTCGAGCCAATGGCTTGGCTGAAAGTTCCAATTGGACCATGTCTCATATTGTGGGTCGCTTATGTCTCCATTCCTTGGAGGATTGGGATGTTCTACTCCCAGCCGCTCTTTTTGCCTACTGGACAGCATACAAGGCGAGCACTGGGTACTCATCATTTCAACTAGTTTACGGCTTGGAGGCGGTTATGCCCTATGAATTCCACATGAAGACCACTAGGGTTATGGCAGAGATGGATGGTAACTTGGAAGCATGCACGCTTGAGCGATTATGGGATCTTGAAGCCTTAAACGAACATCGTCGTGAAGCAGTCCCTGCTCAGGAAGTATGGCAGAGGAGGCAGAAAGCATGGCATGACAGGAATATCAGGAAGAGGGAGTTCAAAGTTGGTGACTTGGTTCTGCTATATTCTAGTAAGTTCCTGAAGCATATACCTGGGTGGACAGATCCCTTCTACATCATCAAAATTATTCCAAGTGGCGGTGTTTACTTGGCCACCTTGGAAGGGAAAAGGTTGGCAGCACCCATAAATGGATCAAGGGTATGGAAATATTATGTTCAGGAAGCATCTCTCTCTTGGTGATTCTTGTATTACCCTTACTTTAAATTTTTTTTAAAAAAAGGGGGTGTTCTTTCTCCTTCGCTTTGATCTCTAGGTAACCCATGTCTTCCCCTTTCAAACTCTTCACTCTTGTCACTGGTCATCCCAGTGACAACCTATTCACCCTGCTTCACCATGCTCACTCTTGTCACTCGATCATTCGAGTGACATCCTTGTCCCTTCAAGTCACTCTTCTTCACCATGTCCACTCTTGTCACCCTGCTTCACCATGTGCACTCTTGTAATCCTCCTTTACCATGTCCACTCTTGTCACTGGGTCCTTCCAATGACAACCTTGACACCCTCCTTCACCATGTTCACCCTCCTTCATTCACTCTTGTCACCCTGCTTTACCATGATCACTCTTGTCACCCTGCTTCACCATGTCCACTCTTGTCACCCTGCTTCACCATGTCCACTCTTGTCACCTCATTTCCCATGGACTCATGTCCCTTGGTCTTCCAATGATCACTTTCTCCCTCTGTCTCCATCATCACCCTGTCATCTCACTGACAACCTTGTCACCCTGTCATCCCAGTGACAACCTTGTCACCCTGTCGTCCCAGTGACCACCTTGTCACCTCGTCGTCCCAGTGACCACCTTGTCACACTGTCATCCCAATGACCACCTTGTCACCTTGTCGTCCTAGTGACCACCTTGTCACCCCGTCGTCCCAGTGACCACCTTGTCAACGTCGTCCCAGTGACCACCTTGTCACACCGTCGTCCCAGTGACCAGTGCCCACCTTGTCACACCGTCGTCCCAGTGACCACCTTGTCACACGGTCGTCCCAATGACCACCTTGTCACACTGTCGTCCCAATGACCACCTTGTCACCTCGTCGTCCCAGTGACCACCTTTGTCACCTCATCGTCCAGTGACCACCTTGTCACACGTCGTCCCATCATGATCGCCATAAACTGTCTGAGGGGGGGGTTCCTAACACTTCCGGAAGTGTTACCGGAGGCCTAGGGCCACTGGTGTGAGGAGCAAGTAAGCGAGGGCCACTGGTGTCACTGAGGGTGCATGCAGAACAATGTTGTCAACGATGGAACACATGAAAACAATGGTGTCGCCGAAGGTGTGAGCGAGTGCAAGAGGTGCAAGAGTGATGCAAGGTCTACAAGAACCATCCCTCAACATGAGCACAAGAGAACTCAAGCCACATAACACAAGGACCGTTATACCAAGTGAAGGGGATGAGGAGGAAAATACACGGAATGAAGGGAAGCTACAGTTGCGAACAGAGAGGGGGAGAAACATAGTATTCAGAGTAGAAGAAAAGTACATGGGTAGTACACCACAACGTTACACTAGGAAAGCCCACCCTAAACGTCCCTCTCTCTCCTTTAGTGGACAATAATACACTTTCTTTCTTTCTTTCTTTCCTATTCCCCTTACAATCATAGAATGCCCTCTCCCTCCTTTCCCCATCCCCTTCATCCCCTCCGCTCTCGTGGAGGGTCCCTCTCTCTCGCTGAAAATCTCATTTCCTCCCTCCCATTGGTGGTGGCTCTCGGTCCCTTAGCCATTCCACCCCTAGGATTACCCCATGTGCACCTCTCTGATACCCCATGTGCACCTCCATGTGCGCCGCTTAGCCCTCTAACTGACTGACTGCTCGTGTGCATTTATCTTCTCGATGTGAGCTCTTGGGCTGGCTGCCCCTGCACCACCATTGCACCACCATTGACATAGTTCTGACAGGTGGGCTCACGAGAGATCTCGCCGGAGTACGCAAGTAACTACGGTTATTTCTATCTCTAGTTGACATAGTTGTCACCTGCTTGACACGGTGACATTGCGGTCACCTTGTTTGCTAACCGACACAGTTGTCATCTGGCCAGCTCGCTGACATGGTTGCCATCTGGTAGCCGTCTGACATAGTTGTCACCCTAGTCAGCTCTTTGACATGGTTGTCATCTGATTAGCTTTGACATGGTTGTCATCTGGTAGCCGTCTGACATAGTTGTCACTCTAGTCAGCTCGTTGACATGGTTGTCATCTGATCAGCTGTTTGACATAGTTGTCACCCTGGTCAACTGTCTGACATAGTTGTCACCCAGTGACATGGTTGTCATCTAGACAGCTCCCTGACATAGTTGTCACCTGGTCGGACCGGTGACATGGTTGTCATCTGGACAGCTCCGTGACATAGTTGTCACCTGATCAGCTCGGCTTGAATTTGAATGCTTGAACTTGAATATCTACAACACCACTCTACCTGGAGACCTCGCAGGGCACCTCCATTAGCACTGGGCTCCAAGAGGATTTTTTTGACCCCTTTCTCTTTGGGGTTCGATCCCATCGAGGAGGACAGCCGGACGACATCACTCTTCATCAGATTTCCAGGCCTTCCTCAGGTGTACCATTGACTGCTACATTCCATTGGAGCCGCCTTTGGAGTGGTTACTGAGATCCCCCCTCTCCGTGAGATGCCTACTTCAGCAGTAGAGGCAGTCAGGTCCGATGGGGTACCGCGTGTTAGGGTCATTGTCTCTGATCCTAACATCTCGGATGACCACATTATGCTTTAGCGTCTAGATGGCTCCTTTCTCAGACAGGTAGTCGAGATTGCAAGGAGACAGGATCAGTGTAGGATTTGCAGGACCCTTGGGCACTTTGCCAAAGATTGCCCAAGGAAAAAGAAAAGACCAAAAAGATCCACGGGTGCGCCTCATAGTTTCACCCAACCGGGACCACGACTAGTTCCTACCGCCTCACGCGCTACTAGACCTTTGGCTTCACAGCTAGGACCATCAGCCTCTCGTCCTGGTACTTCTACAGTGCGGACAGGACAGTTAGTACATCTTGCTTCGGTCATCCATGCCTGTCAGAGTTGGGGAGCCGGTACCTTAGACTACCACTGATGGGGCCCTGGACACTGTCTCTTCAAGCAAGAGACATTCCTGACCTGGTTCCATGTGTAGATGAGATTGCTCCTGCCCCTGATCATGTACAAGAGCACTCACCTAAGAAGAACCTTGCTCTAGAGACCCGTTCCTTACTTGAGAACAATGCCAAAGCCGTGGCTGAAGTCATGAAGATTCATGCAGAGGTCATGCAGCGACAATCCCCTTCTTCTCTTACATGTTTGTCTTCACCTGACAGAGGTAAGGGGATTATTGGTTCCACTCCACCTTCTGCAGGGCTCCTTCGCACTCCTGTGCCAGAGGTACTTGTAGGAATTCATTTTCAGTTCTCGCAGACTTGGCTGAGTTTGAGTCAGAGGAGGAGTTTGTACCCTCTATGCTCAAGGAGCACATCTTTCAGAATCCGCCGTGCACAAAGTTTCCCCCTTAGCAGGTGTGGGTGTGCTTTCCCTAGTTGACTTCCCTCCTCTTGATAGGTAGAACTTTTCGCAGGAGAGGGCTTTCTCCGCAACCAGGTCGGGTAAGATATTCCATCCGGCCTCCTCCTCTCGCAAATGAGGATTGTCAGTTGGAACGTTCCAAGCCTCGAGGGTGTACCTCATCGCCGCCGCAGGCAGCTGATTCGTAACCAACTTCATCCAGGTGTTACTTGGGGTCCCATGGACATTTTGATGATTCAGCAACACAAATTGGATGTCAGGGATTGTGCCAAATCGGGTAAGCTTCTTTCAGGCCATACTTTTTGGTCACCCGCCTTGGGCACCAGGGGAGGTACTTGCATTTCTGTTTCGTCTTCCCCTTAGTGATTGGACAAGGATTGTGCCAAGTTGGGTAAGCTTCTTTCAAGCCATACTTTTTGGTCACCCGCCTTGGGCACCAGAGGAGATACTTGCATTTCTGTTTCGTCTTCTATACTCCCCTTAGTGATTGGGACACGGGATCATAGTCCCTTCCAGAGCCCAGTGGATTTTACTTTTGATTGGTGGGCATAAGGTTGGTCTTTTAAACTTGTATCCACCCAATTCTGAAGGGGATCGTGTCCTTTTGTGGAAGTAACTGCTCTCTTGGTCACATATTGTAGATGCTTGGATTATAGGGGGCAATTTCAACATGGTTGAAATGCCCTCAGACAAAAGGGGTGGTAGAGAAGGTGGAATTCACTCCCTAGAGAGAACAGTGTGGGATGCCTTCCTTTTTCAGTACAGTGGCAGGGATGCTTGGCACGATGATGCTTTTCACACTCAGCCACATTCTCTCCTATTTTCTTGGTCGAACAAGAGGTTGCAAATGCCTATACATGTACGGATTGACAGATTTTATGTGGATGATTGGGTTCTTGATAGAGGTGGTACTGTTCGCATTGCAGATGGGGTGTCCACTTCGGCCAGTGGTTTTGATGGTCTCGGATCCCCTTGTGAGGCACCGCTCTACCAATGTTAGGATTCCAGATTTTTTTGATACAGAGGAGGGCCTTACAGAGACAGTGTTGAGGACCTGGGTATCTCATTTCGAGGATGGGCAGCTTTCTTCTTCAGACTTAGCTGCAGCCCTCTCTGATATTATCAATGTTAGAAATAAGATGATGTAACGGAAGCTCACGAAGTTAGACACACAATGACATGAAGAAGGAATTAGCCTTTCAGATCTGCTACTATGATCGTCTATTTTAAACACAAGACTCTGGTAACATGCCCAATGCCACAAATAAGCATCTTCATCTTCACTTGCTAGCAACACCTCAATGTACCCCATATTCAGATTGATGGCTTAACTTTCAGACTCCATTCCTTGTGGGAGGAGATGCATGGTGCTAAATTTATATCTAATGCTTGCACATAGGACAGATAAAAAACTTGTAACATGATCTGTGGTTTCCATTATTATCAAGCACGAATTTACCATCACGTTGAGATGAGACCTTGTTTGAACGTCTTGATTGGGTTCTTGCAAGTTCAAGTCAACAAAACTCTACCCCTCACCTCATGGATTAGATGAGAGTTTATCAGGCAATGTCTTCACATTAGGATCGAAAGAGGATTCTCTTGGGAGATCCATCTCCAGCATCACACTTTGGAGATCTAGTGCATGGTAGGAGACGTTGTTCATCCTTTGCTAACATAGCTGCCTGATTGGGTCCAGATTGTTACTTCTCTTCATACCAATAGTCCAGATGCACAACTTTGCCTATTGACAGAGGATACATATTCTTACTCTTCGAGGATCCAAGATGGTGGCTGTGATTTACCATTTCTCACAACCATGGGATTTTATGGATCTGTGTATCAATACATATGAAGCCAGGGAGCATTTGAAACTGGAAACAACAAGTGAAGATTCACTCACACTAAAGCATTCCTATTTTGAAGAAGAGAAACCCAAGTAGGAACAGCACCATAGAGGTTATTTCGATTCATTTTCCTGCACATAAGCAAAGAGAAAGATTAACTTCTCAAGGCACTCATGACATACCATGTACTGTTTCAAAACAACATTATCTCTTTACTGTAGATGGAATACAACCTTAGTTTACTCCATATATTCAAAATTCTCATTCACAAATTTCTACATACAGTTGCTGTAAGCTTTTCATGCTCTGCCAGCTATCTGGAATTTATCCTGTCAACGAGTTGTTAAAAAGTAGCCTGCATGGTACATTCACTTAGGATAAATAACCCACATTCCATCTCTATGATGGAGTCTCTAAAATCACTACTGGAACTGGAAACTGCTACTGACATGGAGTTAAGTTGTAATACACTTGAGCTCAGCCGTACGTTGCATGGAAGACTTCATATTGTACTAAAAAAAGTTTCTGTATCACCTAATTGAAGTGCCAACTTGTTCCCAAAGGTTTAGAAAAAGGAGCAAGGGATAGGGATCAAGAACACCTGATTTATATTCAACTCCTTTTTTCCAATGACCATGTTTTTTCATCCCCAAAGAAAGAACCGTCTATTAATGCTTGAGAAAAATCAGCCATACAAATCACTATCCATGTGGTGCTGAACATGGAAGAAAGTACAACAAGAGTGTTGATTGTCATCCAGCCCGTTTCAAGAGAACCCAGCTCACTGCCCAGGGAATATAAAAAACAGGGGCCGAGAATCAGGGTGGGGAACCATACAACCTCAATCCATGAATGTGTAGAATACACTTGCAAGCCAAGCCTTGTAGAAATGTGCACACCTTTTGGTGGTCATCCGAGAAACCCCCGCTCCCATATGGTGTACAAGGTATAGATGATATCTTACCAAATGGCAACAAGGATGGCTGCTCAAGGTAATGCTGCCCTCGCATCACCAAACTGCAATAGGCGACCTAGATGTTCCAAGCAATAATGCTGGACACCATCTCCTAGACACTATCCTTGGGTACATACCCTCTGTCCAACAATCTTGTAGGCTAGCGAATATGTCTCAAGAAAAAAGGAATCATCCCCTCTGTCAACCACCCTACCATGCCCCTCGTGAAGTCCTACTCAATCTGTAGGGTCCCATGCCAAATCCCCTGTGCTTTGGGGAAACTCCACAAGCAACGTGTTATTGTCTCAAGGTCCCTATCCGCACAGTGGTGGCACCTCCCATCCACTTGCATCTGCTCCAACCACCAACCTATGGGCAGTCCCTGTGGCCCACAATCAAGAAGAAACATATAATCTTCTATGGAAGGAGGTTATTCCATAGGCGGGACCTGCACCTGTTGCTCTACCCAATGCCGCTCTATCAAGGGGGTCCAAGCGGCTGCATCTAGCTGTAAACATCGGCTGATGCATGTAGTGTATGAGACGAAAGGAACCTCTTAAATCAAGTGCCTTACTCTAGAAGGCCATAACCACTCACCCGGGTCCCACTGTAATTCTCGCCCTCCGACAACCAAAGCCCCCTGACTGGTGGTGGGTCAATGGTCCCCACCCCTACCAAGATGACCGACAACCTTGATCCGCTATCACTCAAGCATATCCAAGGCCTTGTCCAAGCCTAGGTCTCAATTTGCCTCTAGCTGAAGAAACCCCCCCCAGTCCCACTGTAGTGCATGGGGTGGAAGTGTCGACGACGCATCAATGAAAAGGATCCTTTGAGGTACCCTTGTCCTAGAGAAATGTTCACACCTACTCAGGGGAACCAAGGCTCTGTGCAAACCAACCCTCCAAGACTTGGGGATGGCGGCGTTTATCTCAACATCCTTGTACCCACCTGTCTCAAGTGAGAGAGGTCTCTCGCTTGTGCCTTCGTCTCCCAAAGAAGCAGGCTCCATGCTCCAAAGGATCTAGCTTGGCCACTCTCCCACTGTGCCCAACTGATGTGCATCCATTGTGCTAGTATATATCCCTCCTAATCACAGACCTTTGGATGCCAAAAAAGGGCTGGCACTCGAGAGATGGCTCGCATGAGTCCACCCGCCAAATGCTACCATAACTATATAAGCTCCTCATCAATGGTGATCCCTTCCCTATGAGGTGAGCCTATGAGAAGATCCACAAATGAGGCTATTGCCACTGTTCTCCCATACGAGAGTGTTCGTGAGAAGTCCTCGCCGAAGCAAGAAGTAACACAGGGCTCCGAACCTGGGGTGAGGCAACACACTATAAGCTCGCCAAACAAGGCCCTACTTTGCATCTTTGAATTGGTAATGCTAACTCCTCCATCCTCCTAGGAGAAACTCGTCTACCAAGTGACTCTGGCTATAGTGTTAAGCGGCTCTGGCTATTGTGTTCCAGGTGCTTGCCTTTTGTGGTTCAGATTTACAAACAAAACATTGACCCCATTTGCATTGGGGTTAAAAGACAATGTTCCTATAAGGAAAAACAAGATACCTTCTATTTTTTAGTCGAAAAATAGAGGGATTTGTTGAATTTTAGAAAGTCACTATGTAAGATGCCTTCTTTCTACATTCTACTTGATTTTGAGCATGGACACATTATACACACATTACCTTACACGCTACATACACATTACATTCTTTGTCTTCGATTTCAAACTAAATATTTGTAGTACCCATTAGTTGTGCATACTGTGGACCCATTGTTTTAAGATGATTTTAAAAGACAGTCTTTGCCTCCGAGCTGCTTGTCCTATGGGGGCTTGAATGATAGCAATGCCTCTATCCCCTCTCTGGCTTCAGCTCGTCTATTACTGCGGCTAAGAGGAATGCCGCTGTGGCTGGAATAGTTTTGCTTGAAATGTGGCCCTCTCTCAAATACAATGCCTCAGAGAGACTCCTCTACGAAATCACATCGAGCATATAACTGGAAACACAACCAAAGCCAAGCCAGGTGACCAATGCAAGGGCTTTGTGTGCCAACAACCAAATGAAGCGGGAGATCTTCCTTGGCCTACCTCTCCCAAAGCCGGCAATCAAGAAACCTATGAAAGAGTCCCTATTTGTGCCAATTCTTTGCTGCGGTTGGCAGGCCATCAATCCTCCCCATCTAGATCCTCCCGCCTAATCTCACTAAATAGCTGAAAAAAGAAATATCATAGGCATTTTGAATGTAAGGGTCTCTCCAAATCCACTCTCCTGGGTCCCACTGAAGCCTTTGCAAGGGTCTCCTCTCCTAGACCCAAAACCTCCAAGCCTCTTCCGTTGATGTGCATGGATTTGGATGAATGTACCACATCCTCTGATATTGAGCTACTATCCTGACTCTTTGAGGCATACATCCTCCACAATCCTCCATCCTGACCTCCTATCTTATCCTACCATCGACTCGCACCATAAACATGAAAGAGGACTGACCTAGGTACCCATCACCAAAAGCATAATTTCATGTCTCATAAAATACCAAAGCCATGAATGAGCCTGTGCAACATGTGGCTCCTGAACTGCTCTCCAATCCTTAGAGACTGCACTCTTAATCTCCGCCGTCATGGTCTCAGATCCTCTAAGCCCTAAAATATTTGTCTCTAAACAAGTGGTGGGAACTCTGTAAAAGAAAACCACTCTCCCCCTTTGTTGGATACGCTTCCAGAAAAACCTCCCTAGGAGAGGTTGGGTCTCTATCCAATGGTGTGTCCGATCGCCAATCCAATAAGGTCATTGAAAGCGAGGGGCTATCGCCTCCTCTTTTCAAATGGTGTTAATACCTTTGAAAAAGTGTCTCCCACATTGCAATGCTAGGATCAGGACCTAGCCAAATCTCATGAAGTCTATGAAGGAGTAGCTCCTTCCACAGCTCACTACTAGGCAACATGCCTTTGTGTTAGAAATCACCCAACGGAGGGTACACATAGTGGAAGACTGATAGAATAGCCCAAGAGCTCACATAGTGTGTGTGTGGGAGTGGAATCACAAACTTCTTTAACCTATGTGCATCACATAGATGTGCAGACTCATCAATAGACAATGAAACAGCTAGATATAGAAGCTACCAAAACAATATATTTCTGTCCAAAACTATGGACACAACAAAAGAGATAGATCCAGAGTCCCACCAATGGTGTGCTCCTCTGATCTTACCAAAGGTCCTTCTCTACTATCTGCCGGATATCTCTAGACTCGAGCCCGCGTGCTCCACCTCGAGCATATGTAGACTCTCCGTCTAGATCACAACACCTTGCTACCCTAGATCTGCCATGCCCAACCATCTTGACAGGAGGCCCTCACTGCAGTAGCCTTTGGTGTGGCTGCTTCAAACAAAAGAACCAATGGGGGGGCATGGTTCGACATTTTGGTTCTTGCTAGAATCCCAATGGAAACAACCCATTGCTTAGCTAAGTAGCCTATATAGAGATGATCCAATCTCTTGAGAAGGCTGTTATGTTTGTGCATACCAAAGGAATAGTGAGGGCAACCCCGCATATGTGCACACGAGGAAAGGGATCAGCCAGAAGGAAAGCATTCAAGAAGGCTGCTGGGGAAGCTTGAGGGCAGGATTAGGGGGCCCAGAGCGGGGGGGGCGGGGGGGAGAGCGGCGCAGCAGGGCAGAAATTTAAAATTTTTAAACCAAGGGAAAAAGAGGACAAAGAGGCAAGGCAGTAGGAAAGAGGAAAGACAAGCCTGCGGATGGGAAAATTTCATTGAAACCAGTGAGATCATCAGAGGAACAAGAGAAGAAAGGGAATTGTTTTGGATGCCTAGCGCAGAAGACGAACCAGTATCATGAGCAAGAAGGAAGACGAGGTCCATTGGCATGAAGGATGAGAAAGGAATCGAAAGGGAGGTAGTGGTATAGTGAGGAGGAGGAAACGGAAGGGCAAGGGAATGTAGCAAGCAAAGCAGGATGCCTTGTCAACGAAGCCTCTTTCTAAGATAGATTCTTTAGTGCAGCCATGGTGCAAATTAAATCATGAAAGACAGAAGCTCATGACATTAAATTTGCAGAAGGTGTGTTCGGTTGATAACAAACGTACAATCTCTGCAATTTCGTAAAGTTCGGTCCCCATTGTACAGGTAGACTTCCTTGTATATAAGCATTGTGTAGGTTCCTGCAATGATCAGGAACTTGTTAGCACAGTGTACATTTCGAACAGTGAATTTCTTCAGAATGAAATAAACATCGTAGATTACTAGTCCTTATGAAAAGCACCATGAGGCAGTAATTCGCTGCTTCAGACACTAGGGGTCGCTGCTAGCCACTCATGTCTGTTTTACATAGTGTGATAGTAGTATCAAAATAAAACACAGATCCAGACAACCACTGAGCATGTATTTATAAGTCTATGTTTTTGACCTGCCCTCTAAGGAAGGCCTTAGTGAAGGCAGCCCCCTTGCAAAAAGGAAAATTCGTTTTCCCCTAAATTTTCATGGCTTTTTTGTGATTGGTTGAGACCATGTGATCTCCACCATTTCCTCCCTTTTTTTCTCTTCTTTCTTTTCGAGCGGGCCCAGTGAATGCGATTCACATTATTAAATCATTTTTCTGCATGAATAAACTTAATGCTTTGAACAAAAGGAAATACAAGGCGTACAGAAGGGCAACGCACAAACGCATTCCTACTTTTTGTGACCTCAAAGATTTCCAAGATAGACGATACCATAGGAGGACAATTGTCAGGGTGTCTCTACAGGTCTTTGTCAGTCTGTTTGGTCTGCACTTGCTAGAGACTTACGGCCTACATATTTTGGATTTGTGAAGTAGAGTTCAATATGCTTAAATCTCCTTCCAGTTTTACCTCTAAGATTGAGACTGTAGCCTGGGAGAGGTTTATGTTGGCTATAGCATGTTTCCATGGCTTCAGATCTGATTGCAAGGAAACTCATACTCAGCTGGTCAGTTAACAGGAGCAGCTCTTGGATTCACTTGAGACCGAATAGATTTTATGCCAAACCATGTGCTGCACACAAATAAGGGCATTGTGGTATCAGGTTGAGACTTCAGGCAGTACCTTCTCCTGGCACTTATAGACTGGACTGCCTTCACAATTATGTTTCAAGATTCACATTTTCAACCTCATCCATACAAGCTTCCAATGATTTACACGCTGTTTGCATGGTATGATATTTTTCTTCGAAGGGAAACGGTGGGCAGACGATCCACCTTCAAAGGTTTATGTTTGGCTAGCATGGTATTTATCTTGAAGCAGGGGTTTATCCAATAAAGATAGGCTAGAGTATCTCTCAGGCTGTTGAGAGAATCTTGAGCATGTGGCATATGGTCGTGTATTCAAGCCCCACCAAGTTGAACTTGCATTAAATCCTTTTCCTACCCGCCCAAGCCGGTCTTTGGGCAGGCAGCATGAATTTTGGGACTAATAGCGCCTTGCCATGTGGCAAAACGCTTGTGTCTTTTTGGTTGGTGGGAGGGCAAGCGGGCGCTGTGTGAAAAGCTCGCCTTCCTCCTGAAAGAAGGTGCTAAATAAATATTGAACTATACCAACTAGGTTTGGAAGGTTACTCAATGGCTCCTTCTAGGTTTTGAGAAGGCCTATGATAGAGTTGAGTAGTCTTATTTGGACGCACCATGCTTTACCAGAGAGTGTTGTATTACTTACTATGGCTATAACACAAACATAAGTAATGTAGAAATTTGTTTGGGCAATGTGACATCGAGATGGAGCAATCATGGTGCCACGAATGGAGTGGGGCTCTCTACATGCAATTGATCGTGGATGATCCACAAACCTAGGGGACTTCTAGAGACTCTAAATGGAGGAGTCTTCATGTAGAGGGTCGAGGGCTTACACTACAGATAGATGGGCCGCCCCCACTGTGCAAGCTGCACTTTACCTCCTTGGTTGAAAGAAAGATATTAGCACATAATAGTGCACACCCACTAGAGGTAGTAGGTGACTCAAACAAAGGCCTCCCCACAGGAAGAGTAATCAAACCTGACTCACCCCAAGCACCCAATTTCTCCAATCTTCAATCTTCCACTAGAGATGGTGCCAAAGGACATAGGTCATGTTAATCTGAGATAGGTTCAGACATCTTTAGGGACAATGCCAGAGATCCTCTCCTTCCATGTCTCGCCTTCACCTTCACCACCCACACCATATGATCCTCGGATTGCTTCTACTGCTCCCTTGCCTTCAAACCAGGCCTCTTCTTTGTCCTCTTATGCCTCCCCTTTGCCCCTTGTCACCCCAAACCTCCTTGCAAGCCTTATGAACCCTTTGAGCCGACCCCATAGTTTCAAGCTCTGCCACCCCCCTTCCCTCTTAGAGCATAGCCCAAGCCTCAGTCCCTTAGGTACATAGTTTGCCAGTTTTCTTTAACACATGTGGATTAGTGCGAGTTGCATGAGAGGGAGAAAAGCTAGTGAGCTAGCACTCCATGGCATCGCATTGAGGCCAAACCCTGAGAGTCTACCTAAGATGATATTCTACCCTCCTTACAGTACATGTAACACATCACATTTCCCTTGTATCTTCATTCACTCCACATGCTTTTTAACACTGCCTTCCAGCTAGCGCTCTATGTACACTTTTATTAAAAATGTGTCCCACACAACCTTTTGCCACATGTGGTGCATAATTGCCCACTGGCCCCCTTCTTTCCCATGCTCCCTCTGCTCTCCTCCCTCACTCTCCCCCTCCACTCCCTCCCTCCCCCTCAACTGCTCTCTCCTTTCCCCCGCAACTCACTGCCTACCCTCCCTGATCCCCTTGTAACCCCCTCCCTTCTCCTTGCCAATGCCCCTCGCCCCCCCCCCCTCTCTCCCTCTCTCTCTCTCTCTCTCTCTCTCATGGGGTGGGGTGGAGTGGGATGGGAGGGGTTGGGGTGGGGTGGGGTGAGGTCGGGTTGGGGTGTGAGAGGTGGGAAGGACCCCCCCCAACTTCTTGTGGGAACTTGTTACATATGCAACAGGTTGGGGAGGGGGTGTTTGAAAAGGACTATAGTCTCTCAGATGTGCCAGATGATGACGAGGGTATGGTGGACATGATGGATTCTATTTTTAGGGGCACTACACCACATGTACACATGATGTCCGAGTCTGAGGTCAATATGCGAGAGTTGCAATCAACACAGCTGTACGAGGCTGCTAGGATGTCTAAACTACGGGCTTGTCTCTCAGTCTTGAATCTGCCAACAAAGTATGGATGGTCGGATACAAGTGTCTCGGCCTTAGTGAGGTTAGCTCCCGCATTAATTTGTCTCATTATTTGGATATTGTTTGTTTCGAGAATCATCATGTATGTTTGAGAATCATCATTATTCAAAGCCTATGTATGTTTGAATTGTGATAGGTTGCTCCAGAAGATGTTGCCTGCACCAAATACCATGCCTGCGTCAAGAGATGAAGCGAAGAAGATGCTAACAACGGTGGGTATGGATTATGATACCATTCATGCTTGTCGTAATGATTGTATTCTCTTTCGTCGTGAGCATGGAGATTTGGCTAGTTGTTCGGAGTGTGGGAAACAACAATTTAGAGATGACTTTCAGGGTGAGCATATCCTGGTAAAAGTCTTGAGACACTTTTCCATCATTCTAGCATATCCTGGTAAAAGTCTTGAGACACTTTTCCATCATTGCTAGAATATAGCACATGTTCCGATGCAAATCCATAGCGGAGTTGATGACTTGGCATGCATCTCATCGATGACACATTGACGATTCTCGCAGATTGTGCAGCTTGGAAGCACATAGACAATCAGTGGCCGGACTCTGCAAGGGAGCCACACAACTTACATCTTGGGCTCGCCATGGACGGCATGAACCCTTTCGGGTTACGCTCGACATGGCCCATAGTCTTAGTGAATTACAATATTCCACCATAGCTAACAATAAAGAAGGGACACCTCATGCTTGCACTACTTAGGAAGTACAAGGCCAAAAATATGGACATGTACATGGCAACTTTGATAGAGGAGTTATAGATCTTATGGAGAGGAGTGCGGGTCTTTGATATTTCCAGAGCTCCTAGACATACCAATGATATTTTGGTCAGGGGAATCTTGATGTGGACCATGCATGACTACCCAGGATACGGAGAGTGTGCAGGTACGTTGTGTCATTACATGTATAATATAGGATTATGCTTTTATGACTCTCTTTCGCGTGCATGTCTTATACTAACACATTCATCCAGATGTGCAGGACTTGTTACAAGTGGGTACCATGCTTGTCCTATTTGTGGACCGGGTTTGAAATCGCTTGCATGATACTCCAAACATATGAGGAAAAATGTTTATGAAGGCCATGCTCGATACCTTCTGCTATACCATCTCGCGCGTGGAGGCCAGCTTGATCCACCACCACCATATTTGAAGGCAAATGACTGGATTCAGGCTTGGAGGGTGAATGGAGAGGAGCCTCCTCGTGGTATGAAGAGGCTATCCATCTTTCACATTGGGGTCAGTTACAAATCAATCATCTCTTAGATCCCATGCATATCTTCAAGAATGTGGGGGCTACTATTTGGGTACACTTGGTTGGTTCCAAAGACTCGAGAGGAGTGTGAGAAGACTTGCGTGCCATGAATAAAATGCCTCGTTTGTGGGCCCAAGTGCGTGCTCATAAAGTTTTCCTCCCGAAAGCAACATGGATCCTCTCCAAGAGAGAGGACTTGCTTTCTCAAAGTGTATGAAAAGCACTAGCATGTATTAAAAGGTATACATAACATATTACACCCAACACTGCAAAATGGATGAAAAGCATGTTTTGCTAATTTCACTAGTCTCATACGTGGACTTGCTTCATGAAAGTGTCACTACACAATTCCTTTGTTGTGTGCATGCACCTTCTCTCTGCCCACATATGTGCTTTTTAAAAATAAATAAAAGAAACTCTAATAAGTGCTTTTGCTCTCTAAGTGCCAAATCTCTCCTTGGTGTGGAAGATACTATCTTCTCCCTTGAGGATATACACACACCTTTTTTTTAAGTGCATATTTGCACATTTCTCTTCTTTGCTTAGTCTCATATTGATGCATTCATGTACGCACCTTCTCTTGTGTGAGTTGTACTCTCTCTCCTTGAGCACACCACTCTATCTTCATTAAGCACATCATTTTTCATGCTTCACTACAGTGACGATAGAGTTTCAACCTTAGGCCATTTATTGGCATTTTTTTTCAAGAAGTGAACTTCTATTAAGTATTACCAAAATACATTGAATTAGAAAATCCTATAAAAACCTCATACAAATTCATGAGAAAAAGATACGAGGTTATCGTAACCAATTTGGAGAGTGGAATTGCCATGAAGGCTGTATCAATGTATATATGAAGAATAAACCACCATTTAGCTTAGCCAATTGAACGATCCCAAAACGAATTACCCTCACTATCATGAAGGGTTGTAACTAGCCAGCTATTACTTCACATGGGGTTTTAAGAAATATTTGGAATACAACATGACCAAGCCTTATACATTAAACTCTCTATAAACAAAAACTGTCATGCATTATACATTAAAATCTCTGTAAACAAAAACCAAGCCTTATACATTAAACTCTCTGTAAACAAAAACTATCATGCCAAGTTTTCAAGGTAGCACTCTAGATGTATTCAGTAAACATAGACTCCTTTTTGTGTTTCACTTTCAAGCACATATATTATAGTGGGATTGATAACACCATGATGTCAATCTACTTACAAATATGTTAGGTTGACCCATACACTCCATTCAGGTGGTAGAGCCATGGAAAGAGTATTGCCCCAGACACTCCTGCAATAAAGAGACAATAAAAAATTACAAGTTCGCCAAATGAGATGCTTATATATCATAATTGAAACATTCATTAAGTGATCATATGAATATAACTTAAATCATTTCTCGTTGGGAGTCCTTCATTTCTCTTTTTGAGCTAAAGAACATATTCATACAATATTGTTATGTGAACAAGTGATGGTAGAGTAGTTGGTAATGGTCCAGTTAAAGAGTTGTTGCCCATCCACCTGAAAGAAAAATGAGGAATTAAGATATTTTAGATTTATATAGGATTGCAATACACTTTGAATTTTGAAAAAGCAAACAAGAGAATTGATGGAGATTTAAATTTCCCTGAGAAAAAAATTACATTTTGTTATTTTAAAGTCATATTTTTATAGTAAAAGGTAATGCTCTTGCCTTCCAATATATTATATATGCCATAAAATAGAATACTAATAGTTATCATGTTATTTGAATTGCGACTTGGATGCATGAATGTGTAGAAGTTGAATTTTACAAGAGATGCAGATAGATGCACTAAATTTAGGATTTGAAAGATATGAGAAACAAATATTTGGTTATAAATATGGTACTAACACTTACTATAGGGAAGAGTCAGTGTACTAATTTCTATGAAAATCCTAAATATATTAACACTTAGAAACGTTAATTACAAAGGGTTAGGAGGAGCTTAATTGATCTAGTAACATATCTACATGACATACGTGATATGTAAACTTCAAGTAGAAATAAGGAGCAACATCAACAAGCTGGTACATCACATGGGTATCACAAGGCAAGTCCCACTCACAAGAATAGTCAAGGAGGTGGTGCATAATTCCATGGTTCAACCTCATGCCATATTTAGTGAACTAACAAAGTCAATGCTGTTGATCCATATGCAGTTGAGAACCTTTTTTTAACCTAGGGAGGCTTGAAAGTTTCCTCACAGCATCTAGCATATTGACTCTATTGAAAAATAGCTCCCTTTTCATGTTACTGTCAGCTAACTTGATCATTGTCACTACACCAAATACTAGAAACTAACTTCATGAATCATAATCTGGAACTCACCACCCCAACTAAAGATCCTTCTACTCACCCTCAAGGATATAGAGTCATAGATAAGAGCCATGGCTTGACCCTAGTTCAATAGACAATTTTATACCATGGGAGCCTAATCCACACTAGGGAAGCATTAGACTAGCTTGGTAGCTCACCATGCCTATGGCCAAGATCCACAATCCTAGTACTATTTAATGCATGCTCATGGGAAAATCCCTTCTGCCAATATATTTCCTTAGGCCATGGTTAATATAGTATAACTATTTCTTACCCCTTATATCTTATTCTAGATGGTATTCTTTAGCCCCGGGGGTCCACTATGTTAAAGCCCCATATAGCATGTGCGATCAAGGGGTGTTAAAAAAAACCCTACCTATGGATATTTATAGCCTATATACACCCCTTTTGTAAATTTTGAGGTGATAAAAGTATCCCTTATGTATGAACATTTTCACTTAGTCAATTAAAAAACCCATTATGTACGTATATTTTATGTAACTCCGGAAAGATTTAAAACCCCTTCTATTGAGCACACGTGCTATGTTACTTATTTCTTAGTGGGCCCCACGGGTCTTCAACCTTATCTCTAGGGTCTTCCACCCTAGGCTTGTAGCCTCTTCCTCTAGGGTCTCCCCTAATCATAGGGATATCTGTTGGCAACCCATGGTTAGCCATGGATATAACATACTTTCCCCAATACTATTGCATATGAAGTGGGTAATATTGTGCACATTCGAGAAACAAATGGAATATTTGTTAAAATTTTAGATTTTTTGATTGTTTTTTAAATATCTACCACATGATATCACTATAGAAAAATTAATATGAAAAAAGAGGCCGAAAAGTTGGAACAAGTTATTATTATCAATTTTTAAAAAAAGTGCATACTTTCAAGATCATTCTCCAAGGCATAAAAAGTTCCACACGTTACTTTTCTTTAATCACAACACTTGAATCCCCAATTTTAGAGCATAGTGTAGCACTGAGCATGTGTCTTTTTGTCTCTCAATGGAAACTCTTGAATCTCTCAAATCAAAGAAAGCAGGGCTGTCTCACAAAATTAGTGAAAAGTTGTTCCCTATCTCTCACACTGAATCTCTCACATCACTATGAGTAGAATTCTTCCATAAGAAGAATGAATTGAATCTCTCAAAGAACTCTCAAGAAAAATGAATGAACGAAAAATTCTTCAAATGGATGGAAGTTCTATCACTCAACGGAAGTGAAAGAATGAACACAAGATCGCTCAAGAACTCTCTTGATCTCTTGATCTCTCACAAGAAGGATGGTGCCTTAGTAGAAGGTAGAACCATGCTTTGATACCATGAACAAATATGAAGAGAGGAGAGAAGAAGAGTGGAGATGAGGAGAGAGGGCACAACTAGAGAGCACACCACAAATGACTAATTGTACACTACATTTAGTTGAAAATGTAGAATATATGCAAACATCGAACATATGATGTTGAGATGGTTGAGCACTATGGTGTTCATAATAATTAGATTGCGTCTCATTATTACGCCAGTGCGACATCATGACGTCGAGAAAATTTTCGACGAGAGCAGGGGTCTACTCCAAATTCAAAGTTTCACC
This sequence comes from Dipteris shenzhenensis, assembly GCF_047967505.1. Taxonomy (NCBI): domain Eukaryota; kingdom Viridiplantae; phylum Streptophyta; class Polypodiopsida; order Gleicheniales; family Dipteridaceae; genus Dipteris; species Dipteris shenzhenensis. Next base: position 39,813,489 of record NC_141628.1, on the reverse strand, counting down.
TAGGAGCGTGTCACATCGCAACCCAAAATGGCCCTGAAAATAGTTCCACGATTGGCTACACTTAAGCAAATGTTGACTCGCCTACAAGATAATTCGATCTTAGGGATTGGATCAAGCATGAGCCTTCAAATTAAGTAAACAAACAAACTTGGGAATTTTTGTAAAGATTAATGCAAAACTTAAGATTCTAAATAAAAGAGTCATTTGTGGTCAAACTATACTAAATTCAACAAATTATCTATATCCATATGAAAATGATGTAAACTTAAAAATCACAGCTAGATGCTAAAAGTTGAGTAGTGATATTATATAATACATGAAAAGTACTTTTATAGAGGTAAAAATATTCAACTAAATATTTTTTATTTTTTAAATGACACATCGGTCAAGCAATATCATCAATAGCTGCCTCATGTTTTTTTGATCAATTTGATATGCTAGATGACCTACTTTCAATTTATAAAATAAAAGTTATGACTATTTAAAGTTTGGAAGTTTTTCAAGGATAGCATCGAAATTTGATCTCGTGCATCACTTTTTTGCTCATTTGGGTAAAAGTTTGATTGCTAGGATTAGATTTACATGTGGTTCTGGTCTGATCCTTGGGATAAGAATTGCATGTAACCTACATTTGATTCTAGTCCCCGAGATCGGAATTTGATGCAACCCTTGAAAAAATGCCAAACTTTAAACAGTCATAGCTTTCATTTTGTAACTTGAAAATAGGTCATTATCATATCAAATCAATAAGAAAAAAGGAGAAGTCTAGCTAGCTTTTGGCTCCATGAATCCTCTTATTCCATTAGATAGTCCCTACCCCCTTATATAATTTTGATCATAGCTTCCTCACTTGAGCTCAAAATCTGATGCATTTTCACCCATATGTGCATGGCATCTTCCTCTATCCTCCTGGACCAAAATCATTACAAGCACTTGCCCACTTGCAAAATTTGCCTTTCTTCTTCACTACCTAGACCTGATGCCAATTTGAGAATTCCAATACCTGAATTCCTAGAATTTGAGGAGCTTCTCATTAACAGTATGCACGATCTGTCCCTATGTCCTGCTAAAATGCAAATTCCTTTTGATTAGTTGAAAGGGCATGGGAGAGTAATGAATTAGTTGGGAAGGGCATGGGAGGGGGGGGGAAATGAGGAGAGGGAGTAGCTTGATGTTAACATTGAGGAAAGGGAGAGATGGGATGGTTGCCAAAGGGAGTCAAAGCATATTGTGATTTAACTTTGCATATGCAAGCTTTCTAGTGGCCCTTGTTGAAAAGTCAAAATATAAAAAACTGTTTCAAAGAACAACCCAATAATATTGAATAATTGAATATACTTACAACTGCTCCAAATATTGCAGATTTGAAATTTTCTCTGGGATGGCTCCTGTGATAAAATTGTTGTCCATATGCCTACACATACATTGAGATATCTTGTTAGGGATCAGGTATGCAAAAGGTCTTCAATAAGGGAACTCAATCCATCTCATTTTTTCATCTTCTATAATGCAATAAGGTCTCTCTCTCTCTCTCTCTCTCTCTCTCTCTCTCTCTCATATGAACACGTGTGCATATTGTTGACAATGGTGTAATTGTAGCATTGAGATAAGACGTTGGGATAAACCCTAACCCTAATTCTAAGAGGTGACATGTATGTATTTCAATTTCTTTGGAATACAACATAGTGTACAGTTTCCTATCATGTGCACTCCTCTCTCTCCTACTTTCTCAACATCGCATCAGAGCCTATGGTGCTCTAGCTTGTGGGAGAGCTTTGTTTTGAGCCCACTGGATAGACTTCTTTAGTTCTATGTAGAACCTCTTGTTGCTTTAAGCCATTCAATAGATCCTATGATGGCAGACTTCTTAATGAATAGCCTGTATTACGAGCTCCTAGCCTAGGGCTCCAAGCGTGCCATCTTTTGAACTCCTTGAGATGCACTTGCCTCTATGATCGCGATTATACTCAACCACTCTATAGTCATTTGGTTTGCCCCACCTATTTGTGTTCTACAGCCCCAGCTATGCCTACCTTTGTAGCTACTCCCTATGCTATTGCTCTCCACTCAAATGGGATGATAACTATTTCCACCAATCCTCGCTTGATGCTCGAGCATGATTGCAGTGCCTCTTTTGTGGTGCGGTATAGCTCTCAATGCTTGCTTGCACTGTTGAAGCTCCTCACTATTGTCTCCATCAAACTCTTCACTGAGTGAGTTAGAATACTGCTCCAAAATTCTCAAATCCAGGAAGAATACATCTCTGAGCTATGAAGACATTGATGTTGGTTGATGCGAATTGTTATCGAGCGGAAAGGGGAGCTCCTTGTAATGCGTTTTGGTATCCATGAAGCACAAGGAGATCCGACGGCTATTGTCAAAGGCAATGGACATGGGCAATGAGTTAGGGAGTGAGGGTCAAGAGCGTGTATGTAGAGAACGTGTGTCCTGTAAGCATTGAAGACTGCACTTTCTACGTGGGCAGGCAGCCTAAAGGTGATGGCATTACATTTCCAAGTTTTTCCATGGGCAAAAATGGCGCTGAACTTCCTTCTTGGAAAGGGTCTGAAATTGAGGCGCCTGAAAATTTTGGGGAAGAAAGATCAATGCTACCATCTAGATATTGGCTTTTGAAAAAGGAATTGGCGTAATGGAACGGCTTACCTTAGTTTGGGGAGGGGGGGGGGGGGGAAGTGAGGTTGGAGGTGGACGGGGGTGGGGAGGGGGGGAGATTACCTCTTTATTTCACCCAATTTGAAAATTTGAAAAGCCACATGGCCTCCCCTCCCCCACAAGTGCAATCTATGTGTCACATGTTTCCTCTCCCCACCCCACTCCTTTCTTCTTGTGTGTCACACAAAATTTGAAATTTGATTTTTACTTCATTCTTTACAATAGGTAGCCTGGGGAGATGTTTGGGTTTTCAGCCATGTGTGATGAATCTAAGCCCTTGATCTAGTTTCATCTTATGCCTTTGATTTTGTTTGATATAAAAGCTAAGCTTTTGACTGAAGCACTAAAAGCATATATGTGCTTTTCACAATAAAAAGACTATATAAACATTTCAAACCTATTCGATTTGAAGAGATGGTCTACTTGATTTGCAAGTTTGGCCTTATTGGCATGTGAAGCTTTGGAGAGCCTAGCGATGACCTTATGCTCTACTCTTATAAGCCTAAAAGGTCGACTAACTACAATGATCAAACTCCCATTTTCCCAAGGTTGGAGAGGCACGTAACGCTGGCTAAGTGGAGAGTGAGGATGTTGCGTGCTCTACTTTGGACTTCCTCTGATGATAGTTATCTTTTTGTGCTGTCCATAGTCTACTGAACGATCTGAGAATGTTGGAATCATCCTGTTGAAGGACACACGTAGATCCTCTCAGGGTCACATTGGCAAGTTTTCTAGATATTGTCTCTCGGCGTTCAACTATGATTACGACTATTGACATTAAGGTAATATGCCAATTTCTTATCATTCGTGAGACTTATCCTCGGTGCTAATATTCTCGACGTCTATATTCTCGGTACCCAGGGAAGGGCTCGTTCCCTCGGACTATAACTCTTTGGGAAAGGAAGCACGCCGGCTCCCCGCCCACACTATGTGGTTATAATAATTATATATTATATATTATAATATTAATATTTTCAATTAGTGGTCCATTCAAAATTTCTTGTTTGCAATCTGAATTCTTACAACATTCCTCTCGTTTAATGCATGTTATCGATGCGAGTAAGTAAAGAAATCCAAGATGGATGCAAGATTGAAGGATAACTATATCTTCATTCCTATGGTTATACTCCATGTGACAATATTGTAAAAACTGCAACGAGGATTAATTATTGTATTGCCTTATTCATATATTTGTTGGTCTTCACCTTCCAAAATATGGGCATCAACAAAATCAATAATAAATCACCACCCTTGACATTTGCAGGGAGGATTGGATCCTAACGGACCATCTGTTGCGTCTCATGTCCACTATTTTACTCATTCTCTTTTTTCCTTAAACAATTGATAAAATAATAGGATTCAGCTTCAATTTCGAGTTGTAGGTACTTCCTCCATGATGGAAAGGCTGCCTACTGCAAATCTAGTTAGGAAGGTTGCTTTAACGTTCATTCTTGTGAAAGCGTCTAAGAACGAAAAAGATGCGTGGGCGAATAATTGTGAGCTCCGAGTTGATTCCGAGGTCATCTTGCTCAAATTTATGTTGGATGATCCGAAGTTCCAACTGTATGCATGGACTTAGTGAGTATCACTTTTGATGGAAGGAAAAGTAGAGAGGAGATCAATGAAATTGGATATAGTGGCAATGCCTGTGTGATCGCGCATGAATTCAATCTGCAAATCATGGGTTTAACATTTGTGAACTTACAGCTCGGTGAGATTTGTCAACCTCAGCAGCACTTGTGGAAACGGCTCTCTGAATAAATTCGTCGAGAAGTTCCTGCGATACGTTAACATAGCACATGCAATATGCACTGATCATCATTCACTAGCTTCAATTAGATACAAAGTATTCGCGCGGGTACAAAATTTGTCAAGGAAAGAGTTGCACTCACAGGGCTCGCAGTTCCTTCAAGTTAGCGAAGCCGTCCGGAAGAGGACCTGTGATTTGGTTATGTGCAACATCTAAGGTTTGCAAGCTTGTCAAACCAGAGATTGCGGACGGAAGTGATCCAGATAAGCCGAACCCCGACATGTTCCTGTGCAGATGCAATCGTTTTTTTTCACATTGGCTAACAGTAAAATGTAAGCAACGTACTGAAGAAGGCAGGGAGGGGAAAAGGAACTTGCAGGTAGATGACTTTGTTGTATTTGCATGTTACTCCCGTCCACTCTCCAGTGCAAGGTGAAGAGCTAGCGTTCCATGAGCTGAGATTCGGACTGGATGCTCCAATGGCCTGTTTGATCGACAGCAAAGCTTTGGCTGCTTTGACAAAAAGTAATTCACCAACAAGAGATTAACGATCGACCGGGCTTCCTGTTGTGATTCTGGGATCCCAGATGTTGAACAACAAACCAATTGGACAGAATAGTGAACCAGCTTGGCTCTGCTGATAATTTGATCAATCGCCAGCTAGCTGAATTATAAAAAAATGTGGAAGGCTGGAAGCTTACCTTGATCAATTTGAGCTTCGCTGAATGCTACAAGTTGGACAATCAGTGCAACGCTCAGCAAGATTTTCCCCGAATAGATCAGGCACAGCCTTGAATTCACTAGCAGCTCTGCGTGATTTGAACGGCGCGCCATAATTTCGAGCAAAAGCTACGATGGTTTGATTTTATCACTGCGGTCTACTCAATGGATCAATCGATTGTTCTGTGAACGCGATTCGAAGCTGACGATGATTAGGGAAGGTCGATGCACTACCGGCATACGGTAGATCGATCGCTATCTACAGGTCCAGCGGTCGCATCTACGTCCGTTACCCACCCGGGCCACGGCTACTTGCTGGTCCACACCGTCGTGACCCTCCTCTCTTGACGTTGTCAATTTCCGTACTGTCACCACGGTCCAGACTCCACATAGGGACCGCGGATCGATGGTTATCTGCAATGAAGGCGCAAGTACTGTTACGCACCGGAAGCCAGCGCGCATACCGCGGCATACGACTTTCTGTATCATCCCGTTACATTCATCATCAAAGCCCAGCGGACTGGATCGTCGATGTGTGTGAATCATTCACGCCTCGCCATCGACCGTCGCTGTTGACGTTATCATTTCGCGTTCTCCGGACTCGGGCACTTAATATTAGTGTGCTGCACCTTGGCTCCTCACTGGACCTGAGCACAGCAGCCAGCCCCTACACGCCAGACTGTGCTTTTCCAGCAAAAGAAGCCAAGGTAGTAGGTAGCACAGCAGCTGGCGTGTAGGGGCTGGCTGCTGTGCTGAGGTCCAGTGAGGAGCCAAGGCCCAGCACACTGAGTACAGAGCCAAGGCCCAGTACATTAATATTTTTATTGAAAGTGGTCTTCTCTTTTTTTACTTAGTGAAATCCAAACGACATCTCATACAACATTCCAACTACAACATCTCATACAACAGGTTCTCGAGCCGAGCTCTAACATTGACCTTTGGCCAGCAGGCCACTGACCAACTAACATGGACACCTACATCTACAACAGCCTGTTTACATGGAATAGAAGACACCACAATGCCATTCACCGAGGCCTCATAACGGGTAGGCCATATTTTATGGAGAGTGGCATATCTAATCAGATCCCATAGGGTAGCTTTGTCAGGTTCCAGGGCAGCTCCAAAGATCGCTGCTCCCTTGGAAATGTAATCCAACAGCAAGGTTTTAGCACATCGAGCATGGAGTATGTCCCAAGCGTTTCGAACCCAAGGGCAGCCCTAGAACAAGTGGTGAGAGACTCCGCAGCCGCCTTGTAGAGCTTACACCTATCGTCCATGTGTAGCCAAGGTACATGCCCACCAATAGGAAAATGGCCACCTACCACCCTCCACAGGAAGAAGTTGACTCTGCTGTATGGTGTGGCCTTCCAGAGCCTAGAGTATCTACCTCGCCGTGCAATCTTAGGGTCCTCCCTGAGCCACCTGTCGTTGGTCTTCTGAAACCAACCTTCCTTATATGCTAAGTATTTGTCAAGTGCCTTAGCCGTAAGTTTGCATAAAGGGATATCAAGCCCCCATTCCCACTCGTCTGGCAGAGAACCAGCAGAGGGGTGTATGTTGGTAGGCCAGCAATCCGGAATCCGATGAAGGATTCCTATGATGAAAGTCCCTTCCTCTTGGAACAGTCTGAACCTGGTCACAATCTCTAATGGGGACAACCAGTCCCACTTTCTTGCATCCCAGAGGTCCTCCCATGCCCGGATACCTTTGGCATATATGCGACCTACAATTGCCTCATTTCCGACTGCAAAGAGCCCCCCTCCTTGCTAGGCTGCTTACCACCAAATGGAAAGTTTAAGAGAGTAGTCTGCCTCCCCTGTTGGTAACCCTTTCCATGTCAGCATATAGAGGCCTTCTTTCCACACTAACATTAACCGGTTGAAGATGCTTCCCTTTAACCCCAGGGGGGCGACTGCGAAAACTTTATTCCACATGTCCATATCTTGGAAATGCTTGACTCTATGGGTGGCATCCTCCAGGAATTCAGACCAAGGCTCCTTGGACTCTAGAAACTGAACCCACAATTTCATAAGAAAGGCAGGCTGTGGAACGCCTCTTCAAATCCGGGACTCCAAACCCCCCCAATTCTTTTGGGGCACACAACATTGACCATGAGAACCATTTCCACTTCGATTTTTTCCAAATAAAAGCCCTCAGACTCTTCTCAATCATTAGGATGTGTGTCTTGTAGAATGCACAGACAGACAAGATATAAAATGAGGCCAGAGCGAAGATATGCTTAACGACTGTACATCTGCCTAGCAGGTTGAGTGGGACTTTTGACCATGCATCAATTTTGGCCTTAAACTTAGGCCACCACCACATAAACCTTTGTCTGATAGAGATCCCAATGCCAATGGGGATGCCGAGGTGTCTAATGACTTGTCCTCTGGGGACCCATTGCAGTCTCGTGTCTTTCATCCACTCTAAAGGTTCCCTCCTGGAGACAAATAGGGCTTGAGATTTTTCCCACTGGATTCTGGAACTAGAGGCCTCACAATGAATTTCAAATAGCCCCAACACTAGCTTCAACTGTTCGGGTCAGTTTTACAGATTAAGTTCCAATCGTCAGCAAAGAGCTAAGCAAAAAGCGATGAGTAGGGCCAGGGATATGCATAGGATCTAGGGAACCCCTTGCTGTGAGTTTCCTGAACATTGCCAGCAGGGGTTTAGTTTTACTAGGGCGAATAGAAGGGGGGTAGCAGGCAGCCCTGCCTTATGGACCTCTTCAAATTGAATAAGCCCACTTTAGAACCATTCGTAGACACTGCGGCTGAGGCATTTGACAAAAGTGTCCTGATGAGAGTCGGAAACTTGTCACCACAGCCCATGGTTTGCAGTACAGCGAGAATGTAACCCCATTCCACCCGATCGTATGCTTTATCAAAATTGATGTTAAGAAGAATGAACTCCACTCTGTTATTCCAGGCATGATCCATTACCGCAATCACATTCAATACATTGTCATGAATGTGTCTACATTCAACGAAACCATACTGTTGTGCAGAGACTACGTGAGGGATCAAATTCACAATCCTCTTGGAGACTAGTTTTGCCAGGAGCTTGTATGAGATGTTAAGCAGGGACAACGGTCTCAGATCACCGAATTTCTCCATGGGTAGTTGTTTGGGGATGAATCAAGCCCTTGTTGACTTTGGGGGATAGTGATTCCTTCTACCAAACCTCATTGGCCATGTTAACAAAGTCCCCTCTGATTGCTTTCCCATAGTGCTTGATATAGTTCAACTGTCAACCCATTCGGCCGGGAGCCTTGTTCCTCTTCATGTGCAGGACTTCATCTACTTCCTCAACCATGAAAGGCTGACCAAGAGCTAGCCTCTCCTCATCTGAGATCTTCTTGTCCACACAATCTAGTAAGAGTTGTCTAGCTTCCAGTTTCCTGTCTGAGATGTTTTCCGTGGCACCCAACATCGCTTCAAGGGAAGAGGTGATGTGGAGGCTGATTGCTGAAGGCTCGGTCAGCCAATTGCCACTGTTGTCTCTAATCCTGCAGATGTTGTCCTTGGCCTTATCCATTTTCAGGGTCTTGAAAAAGAATGAGGATGGTGCATCACCTAATGTTAACCATCTTGCCGAGGAGCAAATCCTTGCTCCCTCTGCCTTATGCATTTCATGTGTCCTTAGAGTGGCTTCGCATTGTTGCATTTCAAGAATTTCCTCCCTAGCCAGATTGAGCGCAGCTCCTTAAGCCTTTCCTTGGTATGAGAGTTTGTCTCTCTCGCTTGGCATGCTCTCTGTCTGCCCAGCCAATGGGCCACCCTCACAAGAGCCTCAATACCTTGGTTGAAGGCAGCCATTAGGTCACTCACCCTGCTGGTACCGTGCTTCCAAGCTTCCTAAAGGAACTTGCAATTTTCCTCATTTAGCAGTGAGGCATTGAATTTAGATACTTGCTTACCTTTCTTGAAGGGTTGTCCTCCAACTACGAAGGAGATCAAATGGAGACTGTGATTCGATATTGTTTGAGAGCAGTCCACCTCCCCCTCCCATGGTGGGCATACCCAAGCTGCACCCCCAGTGAACCAGCACAAGTCTAGGAGGGCTGACTGCATGCCTAAGCTTCTGCTACGAAACCATGTCGGTTTGCTATCGAGCATCTCTAGCTATCTTGCCTCAACCATGTATAGTTATTCTTCTAGCCCCAGCCTAGGCCCTGCTTCTCGATTTGGAGTGATTGAAGCCCCCAACGATCACTAGCTTGGTGGTGAAATCGATATCACTCATCCACTCCCAGAGTTGATCACCTTTGTTGGCCTCAGTTGGCACATATATTGAGCACACAGACAATGGATCTCCCTCAATATCTATACTGACTCTATTGTTGAACCCTGTGGATGGTCAAAAATCTTCGATGCCCTTAGCTCTTTTCGGCACAGAATCACTGTCCCGCTTGTGCCCCATTTCCTACATGCAGTGAAGATGTCGAACTCCTTGAAGAGTGTAGACAGGAAGAGCACGTCCTCCTCTCCAAGCTTGATCTCCTGAAGACACACAATGTTCACTTTCCAATGACGTATTTTCTCCACTAGTATCCATCTCTTGGCCTTTAGCCCAGCCTGTGCACATTCCACATCAAAAGCTTAACCTGCATGCTTGATAGAAAGATTAGGTATGCCAGACTTACCTTTCTTCCCACCGCTCTTACCTATGGTGTTCTCCTTTTGTGGGTTTTTCTTTGAGAAGCTTCGAATATCCTCCTCAGAGAGGCCAAGCCTTTGAGGTAGAGCCAGCTGGTTCACCGTGGATGATTCTCCCAGCGGTGTTGCTTTGGATCCACGTCGCCAAGCCTTTGAGGTAGAGCCAGCTGGTTCACCGTGGATGATTCTCCCAGCGGGGTTGCTTTGGATCCCTGACGTGCCACCATCAGGACAGGAGGTCTTTGAGGGGCTCTGCTCTTGATAAGCTCTTCCAGTGTCTTCTTGGGGTCTCCATGCCTAGATTGCACTTCCTTCTGCGCAACGACCACTTGCGGAGCTTCCACCTGCATGTCACAAACCGGGGCAATGCCTTGAGCGCCCTCCTTCTCTGCAGACACTTTGAGTGGGCATTGCCTTGCGAAATGGCCGATTTTCCTGCATGCAAAACAAGCGTTGGGGAAGGGGCTCGATTTTACCCTGATCCTGATAGGCTCGAAGGCCTTGAGTCTAGCTCCACCACATCGGGTGGTTTTTGTGAGATATCCCACAGGATGCAGACCCTCGGTATGGGGTTTGTCTCAACTGCCTGAGGTGGGGGAGCAAAAATAACCTGTTCAAGCTCCTTTGCAACCTGATGGACCATGAGTCTGAGCATGAACAAGAGACGTGAAAAAGAGATCTAGACTGGGTAGACGTTTTGGAGCTCTGTGGCTGGGTCAAAGTCTGCGTGGTAAGCCGCAGCATAACCGATCGAGCCATAGAAGGGGATGCTACCTCGGTCCAAGATTTCTTCCACCATTTCTGCAGAATAAAGACGGAGTAGGTAGAAACCTCATCTGACATAAGATACAGTGACAATGCTGAATCTACGCATGGCAGGACTCGACCTCCATCTTTCTAGGTCTGCTTCCCAGTAAGTCCTTCCCATGAAGTAGATGAAGACACCCTTTTCTCCGAGTTCAGCATATTCTCTGATAATCATGTTCCCGAAGATAGTTGCCTTAAAGACCACCGCCTCTTCTAATAGATCTAGAGCGAGTTTCCCGAGCCGTTGGAGATTTCATATGTGACACCTTGCAGGTTAAGGCCATCCTCCTCGGTAACCTCCATCTGATCCTCTTCCTCAAAATCCTGCATGTTAGCAGCATGGGAAGCCTGGTCATCTTTGGCTCTCTTCGCAATGGGGGAGGCAGAGGGGGACTTAGCTTTCATGAAGCATGACACCGAAAGGCCCCTTAGGGCGAGAGAGACAGGTCACAAGGGGGAAGCCACAACTCGGAGCTCGAAGCTCGAAGCCAGCTCATTCCCGCTCTTCTAGAATTACATGACAAAGTATATTTGACAATGAGTACAGGTTAATATTAAGTGTCCGAGTTCGGAGAACGTGAAATGATAACGTAAATCACGATGGACAAACTGTGAACTAGTGGACTGGAGGCTCAAACATAAAAAATTTACAAAGTTCTGTGGCTCAAGGCACACGATCAAAAGCTAAGGGGATTATTCTTGCCTTTAGATCGAATACTGTTCCTATAGAGGATCACCTCTAAGGCTTTGGGATTGTAGGGTGGGAAGTACCAAAAGAAAATCAAAGCTACATCAAATCATTGAAGGATTGAATCGCAAGTGGCATGAACCCAATGAGGAGCAAGCGATAGCATAGTCAGATGTAAGGAATGGATGAACTCCTAGAGCAAGCTGGAGAAGCATAGAAAGAGGAGTAAACACTCATAGAAGGGCTCAAATTCTAGATGAGAAAAACCACACAATAGAGTCATAAGAAAATTAAGGATGGATCATGTCAAAAGTATCAAAAGACAAAGCGACAAGAAATATGATACAGAGAGAAATGTAGTGTCTTGAAAAGTTGGAAAAACTTGAGTATCCATGAGGAAAAGTGGTGCAAAGGCCTAGAACTATAGTCGAGAGGAGAGGACTGTTAGATATCAATGCTCCACTCTCATGTAACTATGCGGGAGCTAGCTAACTCTACTTGTAAGCCCCCCATATGAGGAGAAGGCATTTGAGTATCTCAGTTATCCGATAGGTCCTAGTTTGGACATCAGATGGGGGCCATGTGTGGCTGATGGCTGGATGGCTTTAGATAGAGTCGGCACACTACCAACTAGGCTACATGCAAGTGCGGGAAGGCATCCCATGACTAACCGCACTAAGGGTAGATGGAGCATTTCCCGGGGCAGCCCACTCTTAGGTTGCGGGGCCCATTTGGAGCCCTAGATGATCCCGGATGGCTCTACGCCAAACGGTGACTATAGGTCAGTTGCTCTAGTCTGCACCATAGTTCTAATGTGTGGTCGGTGATCTATTTCGGGACCGACCTCCAATCGGTCGTTTTGGGCTGACTGGGTCGGTCTCCTAATTGGGTCTAACTGACTATGACTTGTGGCTATATAAGAGCAAGCCCATGAAGCCCATATTCATCACTGGCTACAGCAAACCTGATTCCTTAGCATCCAGCCTCCGTCCTCTACTGTTTCCAGCACGCCATCGAAGCTTCTCACACAGGAGTGCACGGCTGGGAGGTAGCACCATCTATTGTATCAGTTTCATAGTAATCAAATCTTTGATTCTCCATACTATCTGCTTTTCTCTCTTGCATACGAGATCCTAGTATCTGTTGAGCACAGACGTTGTATTGTTTTCTTATATGGTATTAGAGCTTGGGCTCTAGCAAGAAGATTTGGTAGTGTGTTTCTATTTGCGAGCAGATTGTGAGAGATGGCCCAGCCTGCAAGACTACGAATCCCACCGTTCGACGAAAGCGAAAAGTTAGACGGTACTAACTATCCACTTTGGAAGTTCAAGATGAAGACCGTCCTAAGCGCATACAAGCTTTGGGATACTATTACTGGGTTGGACGTGAAGCCGGTTGCGAGACCGAATCTAGCCAATGCAGGACAACAAATAGTACCAACTGCGGATCAGATTCTCATGTGGACAAGAAGAAATGCAGATGCATTGTGTTCTATTGTCTGCAGTGTAAGTGATTCTGTCATGGCGTTAATTCAACATGTCACCACAGCGGAGGAGGCATGGACGGTCTTGAAAAATCAGTATGAGACCATGAATCAAACACGGATTCAAAATCTGGAGACTCAACTCATGAACGAGAAACTGTCTAAGTCTGAAACAGCAGAGAAGTTCATCACCAGGGTGAAGAATCTACATGATCAGATGACTGCGATTGGCATCACCATCACTAGTGAGAATCTAGCACGAAGGTGCATACGGGTTCTCCCACCAAAGTATGACGGTCTTGTTATGGCGCTGAATACATAGAACAAAAATCCACCCCTCAACTTTGAGGATTTCAGCACAATGCTTCTGGAGGAGGAGATGCATCAAAAGACGAGGACTGGAGAAGATTCGACTTTCTCGGCTAGATCAAAGAAAGGTAAAGGTAAGGATTCTGGTAACCCATCTTCTTCTAATGATATAAAGAGAAAGAAGAAGATCAATTGCTTCTATTGCAACAAGGCACGGCACAAGCAGAATGAGTGCCGAAAGAAGATTGTAGATGAGAAGAATGGAGTAAAGAAAGAGTCCAGCAACAGCACGCAGGCAGTACCAGAAGAGCTGTTCGTAGCAATTGAGGAGATTTGCATGGAGGTAGTTCATGTACTTGCGGATGAACCTTGGATTATTGACAGTGGTGCATCGCGCCACATCACTAGTCGGAAGGATTGGTATACCTCTCTACATCCGGTAGGGAATGACATCCTAGTAGCAGTCGGCAAAATGTCTAGCAAAAGGAAAAGGTACGATTGCTCTCAAGTCAAATGGGGTTGTAAAATAGTTGTCTGATGTTCTTTATGTGGCAGATATCAAGAGGAACTTGTTGTCCGTTTCTGTGATCACAAATCGAGACCTCAAAGTTCACTTCGATAAGAATGGTGCACAGATTTTGGATCTTCAAGGAAAGGTCATTGGTAAAGGTACATGGTGCAACAACATCTATGAACTCTTAGCTTTCAGTGCTCGAGCCGATGTGAACAACACTAAGCTATGGCATGAGAGGTTTGGTCATCTAAACCTTAGTTCTGGAAATTATGATGTTGATATTTAGCTACTTTTGGAAAGCCCCCCTTTTTTGGCATTTTTGAAGGGAATCTTTAAGGAGAAAGGCTTGCAATTACCCAAACAATCTGCAATAGTGTTTGTTGCTTGCTTCGTACTAACTTGCAACTTATACAGCTCGAATAGCTGTAAGACAATATATGTACTAGTTATTTGTCAATTGAAATCTTGAAAAGGTAATTTTATTGAATCCAATGCTACAAGAAGAGTAGTGCTCATTGCTTACTTGGTTCAAGTCAATCTACATGTATGGAGTCGAAGTTAGAAATTTGTGAAAAATATATTTGCTTCTTCTAATATGAGATGCAATACCTTCTAGAATTTGATGGGCTTGAAGCCGCCATCCGGTGTTGATTGTCATAGAATATAGAGGTTGCATCATCTTGTGACTCTGCATAGCATAGCATATGCTAGGTTGGGTGTGAACGCTTCTCAAATTACCACCATGGCTTTCATTGAGATCATGTATCCTTGTGCCTTGTAGCCTATGATAGTGTAGGCGAGAGTGATAAAAAAAATTATCTTGTGGTACAATTTAAAAAAGTTATATGCAGAACACTTATATATGTGATAATTCAAAACTATAAAAGTGAGATTTAATGCGGAACCTATTTTGGTAGTTGATATTAGAAGCACTTAATCTCTTTTACTTTTAGCCTTTATTGTGATGTGGTGACTTTCCCTTATGATATAATATTGTTATAGTTAAGATATGATGCTTTGTGGCTATTATGTGTAGTATATAAAGATGCTTATTTATGAAATGCGACTATAATGTAGCTTGCTAGGCTAATCACTCTTGTTAATTGATAAATTAATCTTGCCAAAATGCTTTTTAAACAAAGTTTTGTCGGTCTTAGGTGTTTGATATACTTATAACACTTTGTAAAAAATGCTAGCTCCTTGAAATCAATTTTATTTTTAGGCATGCTAGATAAAGTTTCAAATCTGAGTACTATCTAGGTAAAATACTGTGTTACCATACATTTGTGAGCTTTTTTTTTCCAAAAAAGTAGGGTTTTATATTATAAAGCCAAAGTGAACTATTATAGTAAATGAAACTGTTCCTTTCAAAAATTGTGACCATCACTGCTTAGAGAATCTAGTATTCTTCCTTTGGGATAGACATGCCAAGACGAAAGGTAATAGATACAACAATAGTGTCGTGCTTGATGTGTGTTTCTTAGACCCGCATTATGCTAGGGTTCACCTTGTCTCTGAGGTGTTTCTTAAGCCATGAAGCATTGAGCAACCATACTACTGGCTCTACAAGTTACTCTCATTCTAAACTCTATAGGTAGCACTTCTTTTAGATTAGTTCGGGCCACAAGTAGTTTGAATTGCATGTATGGGATGCTTCCTTCCGGTGAGATAGGAGAGGGGGTTGGTGTATTTGGTACAGTTAACTCAGCGGTAGCTGTTGGTCAAGTAGAACGCTTAAATGCCTACGAACTGACAATGGTGGAGAGTATCTCTCTCATGACTCTTAGCATTTCTATGATACACATGGGATCAAGAGGGAGCTCATGTCTCCTTGTACTCCAAAGCAAAATCCAATTGCAAAAAAGATGAACCGCACCATTCAAGAAAGGTTGCAATGTATGCTTGGTTTTTGGGTTGAGGCAATGAAGACTGAAGTGCATGTGATCAATAGATCACCTAGTAAGAGTTTGGATGGTGGTATTCCTGAAGAGGTGTGGGGTGACAAGAAGCCCTCTTACTCTCATTTGCATATATTTTAGTGTGAGGCATATGCACACGTGCCAAAAGAGCTTTGAAAGAAGCTAGATCCTAAGTCTAGGAAATGCACCTTTTTGGGTTATGGTGAAAGTGGAGAGATGGGCTATTGTCTCTAGGATCCAAAAGCAAAGAAGATCATATGAAGCCATGATGTGGTCTTTAATGAGAAGAATATGCATGACACACACCCATGAGGGATGTGGAAATGAGGAGAATCACTTTCCATGATGTGAATCCACCCTCATATGTTGATAGACAGCAAGCTATCCATGCACCAAATCCAACACTATATACAATTTTGAAGTGTTTCTTTTTCCATACACTTGCTTGCTATATGGCTCAAAATCATGCCATAGGTCATTGCATTTCATAATATAAAGAATCAAACCTGATAGCATGCCCTTTGGCCTATTTGTGTTTTGAAGCATTTTAGGCCACATCGCACTTGTTTGGGATATCCAATTTTGCTGACATGTATTGTCGGAGGGGGAAAACCTGATGGCTAAAAATTTTGCTACTCTTGCAAATTTCAAAATTTCACACCTTCCATCCATTGAATCTTGGAATATTAAGTACTTGAAACCTACCCCCACCTTGTGAATGCCCTGCAAACCACACGCATCTCGATGTGGCTTTGCATAGACTTTGGTGTTGCATTGTCTGCTTTCAGGTAAGTTGTCTTCTTTTTTTTGCTCGCCTCACAAGCTAGCTTCTCTGCGTCTATTTCGGACTGATCGAGGCCATGGTGTCAATGGCAACATGTAGCTTTCCATGCTTGCAAGAAGCAGACAGAGACTTGGGGGATGCATGCCCAAGAGGTGATTCTCTCTAACCTAAGAAATGGCCTATAGAAAGTGAAAGGGGTGCATAGCTTAGATCAACTAGCTACAAAAAGGGTGACATTAGCTATGTTGGTGTCCCTTGAAACAAAGCAAAAATGGCTTGGGCACACAATGTCAAAGAATTTGTCGATCAAAAGGACCGCTCTATCGATTGAGCATGGAGCAGAAGCAATGCATGATTATCTTGATCCGACGAGAAGTCTGTAGGCTTCAACAAAATGTAAGAAAAGGAGAGACATAGTAAGTGCAAAAGTCATTGCTAGAGTGATGACGTTTTGGCACAAAAATACAAGAGTTTCTCTCAATAGAAAGGACATTTGTAAAAAGCAGGTAGGATGCAAGGTGTTTGAGGAGCACATCATATGCATGCTTGATAGAACACATGTCAGTGGTGCCTAAACCAGCCCAATGGTTCTTTGTGATTGAGCTTTGGGATAGTTTACTTGTTTTATTTCTTAAACCAGGCTTGGAATAAATGCAATTTTCCTAAACCAGCGTGGTGGTTGGAACATCATCATGCAATCGTAGGCTGGTTAGCTCAAACACCAATTATGTGATTATCCTAAAGCAGTGTGGTTGAACATACATTAGCTATTGACCAACCCGGTGGCATGGTTGAACAACAATATATTTCACAATAGAAAAAAAATATATTGTTATTTTACTAAACCAACCCAGTGGTTGGAACATCATGCAACCATGGCTACTTTAGCTCAATCACCAGTTATGTGATTGTTCTAAACCAGTGTGCTTGAACAAACAATAATTGTTGACCAGCTCGGTGGTTAAAATTACTATGTTTCTTAGTACTTATATTAGCTAAATTTAATTTCCTACTATTTGGGTCATATACCACTTAATTTCTAGACCAGGATGGCTTGGACTTAATGTGATTGTCCTTGGTTTAAGACAAACAGTAGTTATTGATTGAAATTGTGAAATTTAGAAATGAAAAGCAATATATTGTTATTTTCTAATTGTGAAGTTCAGAAATGAAAAGCAATATACTTGTTATTGTCTAATATGTGAAGTTGAGACCATCAGGCTAAGCCAACCTGGTGGGTGAAATTGTGATAGTGTCCTAAACCAGCCAGCTAGTTGAAATTGTGATTGTCCTAAACCAGCTCGGTAGTTGAAATTGTGACTATCCTAAACATGTCATAAACTAGCCAGGTGGTTGAAATTATGACCATGTCCTAAACCAGACCAATAGTTGAAATTATGACTGTCCTAAACTAGCTCGGTAGTTGAAATTGTGACTATCCTAAATTGCACGATGGTTGATATTGTTTTGCTTATAGTAGCTTGATTAGTTCAATTATTAGATGATTAGTTTAGTTTAGATTTATTATATACTTTCATTAGACTGCATTTTTGTTTACTGTGTTTTGTCTTGTTTTAGTAGTGCAAAAAGGGGGCTCACTGTACTATTGTTCCATTTAAAAGAGGGCTCACTGTTTTGTTATTCCTGCATGTTGGGTTAGTAGACGGAGTTGTATCTCAAGTTTATGGATTGGAATCCTAACATTTCAATTGGGCAAAAGGAGCATTGAGCATTGTAAGTTCTAGTACTTCATAAAACTCAAAGATAGGAATGTTTGTTGTTGCAAAACACACATAGACTTTGACCTGGCCTGGGAAGCTATGAATGACTTGAGATCTGGTCATGTTGGAGAAATGCTCCATGAGATCTCTTCCCGATGAATGTGTAGTTTCTAGGCCACCTGAATCCTCATCGTGTGTTGTAAGGGAGAGTAGGTTTGGTAGCCTAAGGTCTCTATGGGAGCCAATGGTTTGTCCAAAGGGAGACCACGAGTGGTACCACATTGAATGCATTCATGGCACATGCAAGCATTACAATCTAAAGCTTAAGAAGAAGACATTTCATGTCTCTCTAAATCAAATGAGGAAGACAACCATGTTGCTCTAAAATGGAGGGAATTTGAAAATGTCAATGTTGAAGGATTCGACAAAAGAGATGGCTACTATTGTATAAGAGCACTTAGCTGATAGAGCTTATAGGTCATGTGGTTCAATCCATCCCAAAATATGTGCTTCACAATTTGATGACCAGCTGGTAGGATAAGTAGTTCAAAATGTGCCTTGCCAATTTTCCCCATGACATTATTGTCTCTATCATAGATTTCACTGAAAATTATTCATGTCAAGAACAAGATGAGATACAAAGTGCTGATTGGTACAACAAGAAGATAACAATTCTTGTGCATATCCTTAGGGTGCCAACTCCCTCTAGTAAGAAAACCTATCAAAATATTAAGTATGAGATGAATTTAACAATATGCCATGAGTAGAAATTATTCAAATTAACATGGTTGTGTTTTACACTAAAAGAGCTTCAAATATGTCTTTACACCTTGAAATTTGGGTAACACATGAAAATTTTACCTTAATTTGAAAGGAGATGGGCCTACATATTTTAGTGTATTTTTTGTTTTAACCCCCTCGTCCAAAAGACCCCCCCCTTGGGCCTCACATATTATGAAAAATATGTACAAATCTTAAAATCTTGCATATTTTTCAAGGTATATACCTTATATTTTGTGGGAGGGGGGACATGAAATTTTCACATTTTTCCCTTGCATATTTGAAAATTTTATAGAAAATCTGTGCTTATTTTGTATGGACCTTGTCCCCCCATACCCTAGATTTTGGACAAGGGTAGTAAGATATTACATATTGAGTTGGCACCCCAGGTGCATATCATGTAAAGTCATTTGCTTGATTATTCTACGAGTGATGCCAATCTGCTTGCTGACTCACAAGAGTCCAAGTCAGTGCAATTTTCTACATTTTAGATGATAGGAAACATGACACCTTATTTGTGCAGAATGCTTTTCTACTGCATTGGGAATGGCTGAAAAAGATAAATCCCCATGCATAAATATAAAACAACATTGGGTGTTG
Organism: Dipteris shenzhenensis; assembly: GCF_047967505.1. NCBI lineage: Eukaryota > Viridiplantae > Streptophyta > Polypodiopsida > Gleicheniales > Dipteridaceae > Dipteris > Dipteris shenzhenensis. The sequence continues at coordinate 39,794,083 of NC_141628.1, read as the reverse complement.
TCAGATGGTGCTGCCTCTCAATTTAAATTAGCCCGTGGATTCTACTTTATCTCAAGGTTCAAATCCTTGACTGGTCTAGATGCAAAGTGTAGTATGCAGAGTGTTCCCTGAAGTAAAAGTGGATGAAGTGTAAAGGAGAAGCTGGCACGATTGTGAGAAAATTAAAGGAGTTCATGGTTTGCACAGCATATGGGGCTTTCAAACAACCACCTGATCAAAACAAGAAAACTTTATTGTTTTTGTAGTGCGTGCACCATAGGGGATCATGACAATTGTGAGAACATTGCAATTGTGAAGAAATGGGAGTGAGTTTAAGTTTTCCCTCTACATTCAGATGGAGTGACAAAAAATGGAGAGATAAACAATGACTCGCCTTAGTTTGGGGAGATTTTGATGATCTCATCGATTGTCTAGAAGAGGGGGATAACTTTGTAGTTGTCATTACCTCTAGGGAGAACAAGAAAGATGCTCCATACTTTGTGTTGTAGTGCACAAAACCTAAGCACAAGGTTGAGGAAGAATTTAAGGATGATTGGGGAACAACTTATGAGAAGTGGGATGCAGTAGTTAGAGCTTTTTAGTACAAAAAAACATCCAAGAGAGGCCACAATTAACAGTTGTTACATAAGAATCCTCAAACTTTTGTGTACTCTCATCTAGTAAGAGCTATCAAGTTCTAGATGCAACATGTGCCACAAGAAAGAAGGGCAAGAGTATCTTCAAATTGGATTTAGACCCGCATGAGCACATCTTGGGGTGTGTTGGAGTAGTGGGTAGGGACTAAGATAATACTAAGAAAATGTAGTCTCCTTGCAAGGAAACAATATTCCACTTATCCTCGAAAATGGAAAATTTATTTGAGACTACACTTCTTTTAGTAAATCCCAAACTAACCACCGTCCTTGTTTTTGTAAATCCCAAATGACAAATCCCATGCTTGTTTTTAGTATATCCTAAACAACCACCACACTTGTTTTATTAAATCCCATAATGAATCCACAAATCCTAAACGAATGAATTGTATGCCATTCATCTTGTAATAATAGAAGTAAACCACCGCATTGGTGGTAGTTAATATCTTAGTGTGCAACCAACCACCGTGTTGGTGACCACTTATCTTGCACTATCACCATGCTAGCCTGAAATTTGTTGCTATAGCAAGCATCTCTCACTCTTTAGGCCAGTTTGATGCACTATCACAGAACTCATTACACATGATCACCAACTGCTTGCTTGCCTCTTTTGACTTATACACCCATAGTAACTTCTCCTTTTGCTTGGGGTCCTCTTCATCCTGGTATTGGCACTCTATACAACTTCATGCCACCATCATGTCCTGCCAAAAGTGTAAGAAAACAATACATTTGTGCTCAACAGATAATAGAATCTCGTATGCAAGAGAGAAAAGCTGATAGTATGGAGAATCCAAAAATTGATTACTGTAAAATTGATACAATAGAAGGCGCTGCCTCCTAGCCGTGCGCTCTTGTGTGAGAAGCTTTGATGGCATGCTGGAAACAGTAGAGGACAAAGGTTGGATGCTAAGGAATCAAGGTTGCTGTAGCCAGTGATGATGATGGGCTTCATGGGATTCGACCAAATGCCAAGTCGATGAAGATGCCTCTCCAGCAAGTCTCTTCCAAGAGCCTTCATGAAGATGTCTACAACATTCTCTATAGTCAGACAGTACACCAAGTCGACCTCTCCATCCATGATGAGCTCGTGTACAAAGTGATATTGAATCTTAATGTGTTTTGTGTGAGTGTGGTACACAGGGTTCTTGGCAATTGCCATGCAACTCTGATTATCACATGATAATTGCGTAGGCTTGTTCTGCACTGCACCCATGTCCCCTAAAATCCTCCTCAACCACACTACCTCACAAGAGGCAAAACATGTTGATTTGTACTCAGCCTCAGTAGAAGAAAGAGCAACTGTAGGTTGCTTCTTGCTGACCCATGAGACAGCAGCTCCAGATCCAAGTGAGAAACAGTAACCTGTCATTGATCTCCTGCTGTCCACGTCTCCTACCCAGTCTCCTGCCCAATCTGAGTCACAGAATCCGGTAAAGATGTTGCCCTTGGTATAGGTGATGCCATAATCAAGTGTGCCTTTGATGTATTTCAGCACCCGCATCCCTACCCTCCAATGGTTCTCTCAGGGCTTATTGGAAAACCTGCTTAGTACACCAGTCACAAAACTGATGTCTGGTCGTGTGTTGCACAAGTAAATCAAACTACCCACAAGCCTTCTGTACTTCGCTTCGTCCACTAGTGGTGATGAATCCTCATTTGAGAGCTTCACGTCAACCTCCATAGGAGTGCCAACTGTCTTGCACTCAGCCATGCCAAATGCCTTCAGTATCTCTCCAGCATACTTCGGCTGTGAAATGAAGATCTGTTTTGGCTCTTGCCAAAATTCAATCCCCAAATGGAAATGCATCAATTAGAGGTCTGTCATTTCAAACTCTCTTCCTAGCAAATGCTGTCCATGAGATCTTCTCTTCATGGTTCCCTGTTATGACAAGGTCATCCACATAAAGGACCACGATCATACACCTATCTCCTTCTCTATAGATATACAAATTTGCATCAGATGGGCTCCTCCTCCTGAACCCGTTTGATAAAAAGTAGGCATCAATCTGCTGGTATTTTGTAGATGATGTGCATCTTGTGCTCTGCTACTCCGTTTTGCTATGATGTATGTGGCGGGGGTTTCTGCCTCTTGATCCTGTGACTTTTGCAGTAACTTTCAAATTCACTTGATGTGAACTCACCACCTCTGTCTGATCTCAACTTCTTCACCTTCCTCCTCATTTCTTTCTCGACCATTACATGCCATTCTTTGAACTTACTAAAAGCCTCATCTTTAGTCTTCAGGAAGTATATCCATATCCTTCTACTGTAGTTGTCAATCAGCATCATGTAGGAACCACCCAAAGCTTCCGTCTCCATCTTTCTGTAGAGGTCCGTGTGAACGAGCTCTAGAGGAGCCTTTGCCCTGTTGGCCTCTTTAGGAAAGGGCTGTCAATGCTGCTTGCCCATCATGCAAGCTTCACATACATTGGGCAGATCTATAATTTCTAGTAGGTCTGCAATCATTCCACTTTTATGCATATCCTTTAAAGAACTAAGGTTTAGATGACCAAATCTCTCATGCCACAGCTTAGTGTTGTTCACATCAGCTCGAGCACTGAAAGCTGAGAGTTCGTAGATGTTATTGTGCCGTGTACCTTTACCAATGACCTTCCCTTGAAGATCCAAAATTTGCATGCCATTCTTATCAAAGTGAACTTTGAGGTCTTGATCTGTGATCGCAGAAATGGACAAAAAGTTCCTCTTGATATCTAGCACATAAATAACATTGGACAACTGTTTTACAACTCCATCTGACTTGAGAGCAATCGTACTTTTTCCTTTTGTTGGACATTTTGCATCATTGCTGACTGCTACCAACATGTCATTCCCTACCGGATGTAGAGAGGTATACCAATCCTTCTTACTGGTCATGTGGCACGATGCACCATTGTCAATAATCCAAGGTTCATCCATAGGTACATGAACTGCCTCCATGCAAATCTCCTCAATTGCTACAAACAACTCTACTGGTACTGCCTGTGCACTGTTGTTGGACTCTTTCTTTACTCCGTTCTTCTCATCTGCAATCTTCTTCTGGCACTCATTCTGCTTGTGCCCTGCCTTGTTGCAATAGAAGCACTTAATCTTCTTCTTTCTCTTTTTATCATCAGAAGAAGATGGGTTACCAAAGTCCTTACCCTTACCTTTCTTTGATCCAGGTGAGAAAGTTGAATCTTCTCCAGTCCTCATCTTTTGACGCATCTCCTCCTCTAGAAGCATTGCGCTGAAATCCTCAAAGTTGAGGGCCAGATTTTTGTTTTGTGTATTCAATGCCATAACAAGACTGTCGTACTTTGGTGGGAGAATCCATATGCACCTTTGTGCTAGATTCTCACTGGTGATGGTGATGCTAATCGCAGTCATCTGATCGCACAGATTCTTCACCCTGGTGATGAACTTCTCTGCCATTTCAGACTTAGATAGTTTCTCATTCGCGAGTTGAGGCTCCAAATTCTGAATCCACATCTGATTCATGGTCTCGTATAGATTTTTCAAGACCATCCATGCCTCCTCCGCTGTGGTAACATGTTGAATTAATGCCATGACAGAATCACTTACACTGCAGATAATAGAACACAACGCATATGCATTTCTTCTTGTCCACATGAGAATCTGATTCGTAGTTGGTACTGTTTGTTGTCCTGCATTAGCTAGATCTAGTCTCGCAACCGGCTTCATGTCCACCCCAGTAGCAGTATCCCAAAGCTCTTATGCACTTAGGATGGTCTTCATCTTGAACTTCCAGAGTGGATAGTTAGTGCCGTCCAACTTTTTGCTTTCGCCAAACGGTGGGATTTGTAGTCTTGCGGGTTGGGCCATCTCTCACAATTTGCTCGCAAACAGAAACACACTACCAAATCTTCTTACTAGAGCCCAAGCTTTGATACCATGTAAGAAAATAATACAACGTCTGTGCTCAATAGATAACAGGATCTAGTATGCAAGAGAGAAAAGCTGATAGTATGGAGAATCCAAAAATTGATTACTATAAAATTGATACAATAGATGGCGCTGCCTCCTAGCCGTATGCTCCTATGTGAGAAGCTTCGATGGCATGCTAGAAATAGTAGAGGATTGAGGCTGGATGCTAAGGAATCAGGGTTGCTGTAGCCAGTGATGATGATGTGCTTCACGGGCTTGCTCTTATATAGCCACTAGTCATAGTCGGTTAGACCCAATCGGGAGACCGATCTAGTCGGGCCCAAAATGCGGCCGACTGGAGGTCACAAAATAGGCCACCGACCACACGTTAGAACTGTGGCCAGAATAGAGCAACTAACCTACCTCTCTGTTCGGCCCAGAGCCACCATCCGGGATCATCTGGGGCTCCAAACAGGCCCCGAACCTGAGAGTGGGCTGCCCTGGGAAATGCTCCATCTACCCTCAGTGCAGTCAGTCATGGGATGCCTTCCTGCACTTGCATGTAGCCTAGCTGGTAGTGTGCCAACTCTATCTGAAGTCGTCTAGCCATCAGGCCACATATGGCCCCCATCTGGTGTCCAAACCAGGACCTATCGGATAACCTAGCTACTCAAATGCCTTCTCCTCATATGGGGGGCTTATAAGTAGAGTTAGCTAGTTCCTGCGTAGTTACATGAGAGTGGAGCATTGATATCTAGCAAAAAGAAACCTACATTATGAGCTTAACAAGTACCTTAAAGGAGCACGAAAAATATAAGCCAAGGAAATTAATATTTACCATCTTTGCCGACTCCAAGTCATACAACCAATTGCAAAGCATGTCCTCCTTGTAGCTATTATCCTCCCTCTTCTTCGGGTTTGGTTCTGCGAGGAAGTCATCCAACATTGTTCTTAGATAGAACATGAGAATTCCAAAGTCTTTTGGGTATGCCATAGACTTGCAATCGGTGGATCGGTGTATAGAGTTTTGGGGCTAGATTTCATAATGGGCTCTTAGTTGTGTCTGCATTGCACTTAAATAGGGAGAGAGTTAATTGAGCCTAGCCTTCTCATTCTTCTTTCATACAACCTAAAATGTCCACCTCTCATCATTCGGTTGAGATGGGTATTCTTCTTTGTCAGCGTGTTGGAACTCTAGCAAAGATATGAAAAGATAATGTATGAGCAATGACTTCCATACGTGGAAGTTACAAAAAGAATCTCGTTCAATTCCCCCCACATTTGCATGTCACTAACTTGGATGACATGTGCACAGAGGGCCTCTATATGGCTGTGATGTATGGATTCCCCCTAGACGTTGACGAAGTGCTTAGGATTTTCACAGTAGAGTACTCTCGTCTTGTTGGGGGGGTTGTAATCTAAGTCTTGGTAATGTGCATGGTCTTTGGCCTCTCCATCATCTCCTCCCTTGGCTCCCCAAAAAAATTGAATACAACAAGCTAGGCTAGCGGCGGCAATAGTGAGTTGTATAAATTTCCTCTTACTCAATGAGGCTCATGACCACTCAGCAATGGCTGGATATAATCTTTTGGCCTCTAAGGCTCTTAGCAATCTTTTGGCTCACTGAATGTAATATTTTGTTCTTTGAGGTAGTAATCTCTTTTGTTTAATTTGAGGCTCTCAATGGCACTCTTGTTAATTTTAATATAAACCACTCAACAATGGCCATTGCTGAGTGGTTATGGTCACTAGATGTAATCTTTTGCCCTCTAAGGCTCTCAGCAATTACTGAATTTTTATAAATGTAAGGTCTTTAATTTAATTTTTTCTCAGTTGTAATTGATTATCTGGATGGCACCACTTGGCCTCTAGTCACCACAGTGGCTCGGAATACTTTTGCCCTCATTTAGGATTTATTGCAAGGACTAAAATATTAGTAAAGTAGGACTATAACTTCCTTGGTTTAGGACCAAAACCGTGCTAAAATAGCTCCAACAACCCACCACTTTGGTTGCATGGAGATACATCTAGAAAAGTACAATTAAACTTTCAAAAAATGCAGTGGGCGATATGGTCCTCTAGTAGTAAGGGCCATATCGACATGCATTATACAATATCCAGGATGCCACTAGACAGATATTGCATGTCGATATGGCCCTTGCCCCTAAAGGGGACCCCTTAACATGATACACCATATTGTGCTAAGGTTTCCTTCGGATTGTCAACCTACAATTTTGAAGACTTCTTTTGACTATATAAATAATATGAACTAGAGAAAGAAGAGTCTCTCTTTTCTCTTATAATATACTTTTATCAGGGTTTTTTCAAAGATAAACATCATATTATTACCTTATCAAACTCAATATAAGTTGGTCATGCTCAGCATAAGAAAAATCGCTAGTTTCCTGTTACATTGCGATGACCTCTAAGAAAACATTACCCATGGAGTATGTGTCAGTATATTTGACCTAAGAGTCTATAGTTGATATTTTAGAGGGTTGCCCTTTACTACATATTTATAATCTTTCAAGTGTACTTTTATCATTAGTGCTATGTTGATTATGATGCTCTCTCAAAGATAAGCATGATATTATTACCTTGGATTGGTGAAGATGATGGTTTATGATCACATTGTACTATGAAGCATATCAAGGTTTGCATAAGAATTTGTGTTGATGTATATATTTTCTCATGTGAATCATAATAGTGTGCAGCTTGCATAGGTCCGTGCCCCTTTTGTACTGGTTATTGCAGGATTATTGATTACTTGCTTGTGATCCGTGCCTCTTTACTGATCACTGGACTTGATTCGTGTATGCTCAGATGTTTTGGTATTCCAGATGCTCAAATATTGTGGTATTCCGGATGCTTGGTCCATTTGTCTAATTCCTACAGGGTTGCAGATTTGGATCATGATCATTGCTACAACATTATGGCTACCATGACACTATTCGATTTGGAGGGCAACACTTTGGAATGATTCCATTAGGTAATTATAGTATTGATCATAGTATGTTTATCTTGCCATATTGGTAAATTGAGCGAAAAATATTAATGAAAAAATATTATTTGAATAACAAAATGCCAAATTCATTAAAAATAAAAAATGAGAAGTAACTACTTGGGCCTTCCATAGTTGAGCTTTGACACCTGGTTGATGAATGAATTTTTGAGGTTTTCTGTTACACTACCCTCTAGAACTTCACTTAGGATGGGTAAGTCAAACACACCTAGCATGTTCTTGGGTCACATGTAGAAGACATTCTTAAGACATTCTTGAGTATGTATATAATGATATACCATTGTCCATGAATTCTTATGTCAACTTGGACAATGTAACTTCTTAACCATGCAACACAAAACATAAACAAATAAGGTTACTTTGGTGTACGATGGCTCAATCCTCATTCCTTGGGCCATTGGTGATTTTAATTAGGTTCAAAGAGTCACTACCTATATTAATCTTACTAATGATAGAGGCTATTGTTTCCATAAGTGAAGTAATGGAACCTTTTCTTAGCTTCAGTAAAGATGCAACCATGGAACATAAGAAGTAGTGGTGGTCTCTAGATGGAGGAAATTGTGCCATCAAATGGCTCCATCTTAATAATGGTTGTGGTTGAATCTGAATGCAATAAGAAGCTCGATGTTCCCCCTTTTCCTGTCACATTTTTTAGCCATTGTGGCACCCTCTACTCTATAGAACAAGACTACCTATAAGTCACAGCTAGCTGATCTAAGCTATGCACCCTTTCACTTTCTATGAGCCATATCTCAAGTTAGAGAGCATTGTCTCTTGGGCGTGCATCTCTCGAGGTGTTGGTAGGGTTGTCACTCTATGAATTCACCTAAATGGCCCAATGTTGTTGCCTCTAATGCTCCCACCAAATGTGAGACCACAACTTGTGTTCTTCACTTCAATGGTAATATCAAATGCATGCATCTACAACCAATTCTGATTGCTCCCCTACAAGGATCTTGTTTCTTCTCGTTTTTACCCTCTACAAATGTTGCAAAAGTGTCTTCCTTTTAATACCATGCCATTTCTTTCCTCGCCCCATAATATGTTCTTTGTGCCTTGACCAAGCTTTTGAACTTTCCTCTCTTGTAGCCTCTATCTAGTTCTTTTGCAAGCCATGATGAGTTGCATCTTGCCATTGATGCCATGGAGACAATCATTGAATCGCCACCAAAATAGAGACTAGCTCACTTGTGAGGAGAGAAAAGAAAAGAAGACGGCATAGTACCCAAGTAAAGAAAAGAATGGCAATGACTAAAAGAACGAGGTCACATCAAGCTAACTCAGCATGGTGCAGGTTACAAGGTGGGGTAGGAGGAGGATGTACTTTAATATTTGAAGATTTGCAAGGCGAGAGGTGAAATTTTTTCAAAAGTGTGCGAGAATAGTGAATTTTTTAGTTGCCATGATTTTCCCACTTTGGCAATACATGTCAGCAAAATTACCCACCCCAAAGATGGGAGCCACCAAACAATGATGATTCAACTGCTATAGGCAATACTAGGGCACACTCGGGGGGTGCACTACCTAAAAACCCTATGTATCATGTGCATTCAAGGGGTATTTGAAAAACCCCTCAACCAAAATTTCTCCCCCAATATTTAAAAACCCCTCTTTACTTATGAACTAAGTGATTTTTTTCTAAAGTTGAATTAAAAAACACCTCTTGTTATTGTAAACCTGTTAAAATTTTCCAACAAGTTAAATTAAAATACCCCTCCTTTTGAATGCATGTGGTATATTAAAATTTTATGAGGTGAACCCCTCGAGAGTGTGCACCACCTATCACAAACTACTTCCCAAGAAGATCCCTTAGATCAGAAGCCTGGTGATAATGCCAACACTTCAAGCACATCTAAGGCAGCTGAAGTCACGATTATATGGGAACTTTTATTGTTGGATCCATTGGGCTGAGCAACATTTGAGTAACATAAAGAAGTGGGAACTTAGACCCACACTAGTTTTGTAGAGGTGGGAGTTCAAGTGTCATTTTTGGCAAGAACACTTTTGAATTCAGGACCCAAATGCCACCCGAGCAAGTTCTCAAAGCCAAGCCCATTTTGTCAAGACATGATCTTCCATACAGACATTGTGCCGATACCCCAAGTCCTACACTAAGTATCTGGCCACCATGAGCTTTTATCCGTCTGCTACAGGACTTGGCAACTGATTGAAGAGATTGATATCAACCCCACAACCACTCCACTAGGGCATATTAGGGCCGGTCCAACTTGAAATCTTAGTATACAACCGCACCATATGTACTTTTAATCTTTTTGTTTAGGACTGAGTAGCGTGCCACCACAATGACTCCAAGGCTGAGCGATGCCTTGCTACTGCTCAGATCCATGAGCTCCTAAGGACTCTATGCTTGAGTTACCATACTATTATGTAAAAATACTACACGAGTTAGAAAAACTCATTATAGTAGCCACACCAGTGACATGGCAGAAGTTATCTGGAACAACATACATGATCTATGTAAGGATATATTTACAAAGTGGTAGGAGAGTCACACTTATTTGGCAATGTTAACTTTGTGTCAGCATGGACTCAAGTAGCACAAAACGTGTGCATGGAATAGAGGCAAATCTCTCCTTGTATATGCATAAGGCTAGGAATAATCTCTCTTGGGAATCCTACATGCAAGTCATACATTCAACTCCTATAAGCATGTTCTACATGCAAGTTCTACATATGATTCCTACATGTAGTTCCTATATGACTCCTACATGCATGTTCTACATGCAATTCTTACATGCAACTCCTATATGCAGCTTCTACATGCACATCCTAGATGCAAGTTCTACATGTAGAGAGAGAAATTCTTACAATGCCTACATGTAGAGGGAAGCTCTCCAACTTGTACAAATATATGTTCTCTTTGTGCCAACATGAGCTTACGTACATGCAACTCCTACATGCATGCTCTACTACAACTCCTACATGCAACTTCTACATGCAACTCCTACATGCAACATGCAACTTCTATATGCACATCCTAGATGCAAGTTCTACATGTAGAGAGAGAATGTCTTACAATTCCTACATGCAGAGAGAGAAGCTCTCCAACAGGGAAAAAATTAAGGACCCATTTCATACCTTGGAAGTGTCAACCATTGGGCTTTTTTTTTAAAACTTTAGTATATCCTTGTAGTTCCATGGGCAAATTTATTTTCAAAAATATTTTTGAATTATCAAAATTGGGCTAATTTATCTTTTCACAAAAGCAATTTAGAATACTATTAAAAGAATGCAAAAATACAACAAAGTACCATTTTTGGATTGCAAAAAGACACTTGAAATTTGAGGATTCTTATCCATGTTTTCATTATAAGTATTAATTATGCATTCTTATCCATGCATACCCTCCCATAAATACAAATTTATGTTATCTCTAACTTAAGCATATATATTTGTGATGCTATATATTCTAAGGGCAAAAGGTCATGTTACTAGATCAAGTCCAACCTTTCTCTTCTCTACAAGAACAATGAACCTTATTCTCTCAACTTTCATTAAGTTACAATTATGAATGTGTAGCATATACTCCCTCATGAAGAATTGTGCTAGACATGCTTAGCATTCTAGACTTGATGGTCAATGCTTGGTAGGCATTAAATCTTGAATCATTATACCAAGATACATTCATTTCTCAAGGCTTCAAAAGAAAAGACATCATTCCCATACAAATTTTACCATTTGATAGAGTGATGTCAATGGTCTCACTATAGGCTTCAAGTCGTCATCGCCAATTAAACAATTTCCTAAACAAAAAGAAGTAAAATACAATGCTTACCATATAATTGAAATGAACATCCTAACATGCACATCATGCATGAAGAAAAGGTTTCATAAACTTAACCTCTCTCTAACTTAAACCAAAAGAACCCTTGAGCACAACCAATCTTAATCAAACGTTAATACCATTTGTATAAGAGACACCTTAGTTTTATAAATGCCTACTTGGTTTTCAATTCCAATCCTACTTAATATGCATGCTTCCTTGCTTCTCAAATCCAAGCCATATAGTGCTTCTAAGCTAGAAGTAACCACCGTAAAATTGAAGCCATAAAGAGAAGATTCTTTAGAAAACAATACTCCTTAGATATGCAAAAGTAGGATCAAGACATTTCTTACAATGTTTAGGGTGTTATTCTCTAATTCACGTGCATTCTTTACTTTCTAAGCATTTATAATGTCCTACTCAAACTATTCAAATTTTCTCCAACTCAATTAAGAACTCATTCTTGTGACCTCTCCCCCAATGGTCTACAAAGGCTCCCAAAGCACAGATTCTATAACATATAAACACCACAAAATATGAGAGAGAGAGAGAGAGAGAGAGAGAGAGAGAGAGAGGATTAAGAAAACCTAGGGAATTGAAAGAAATCCCATTAAATCTATGAAAACCAAGCAAGCAAACAATAATATGCACTCTTCTAAATACTTAAACTAGATATTAAAGCCATTGGACATATATGCTATTTTACAAACATTTTGAGTAACCTCAATGCAAGGTTCTCTCACACAAAAGATGTAACACTACAAAAAAAATCAAATGAAGTATCTACTCTTTCTTCTTGCGAGAAACTTGTTGACCATATAGAATGCAATTTCAGTTTTATTTTTCCCTTGATGCAAAACCCTAAGCCTATTTTGTAGGAAGTGTTTAATGAAGGTCAAGCTACTAAACACTCGTTCATCTTCAACTGATCCAAGTATCATGGTTTGGCATAGATCAGCAAGCTTAAAGTATTCTGACATCCTCTCTTTCAAATATAGACTTGAATCTAAATTTTTCCACAATCTAGTCATGGCTCTGAGCTTTGATGGGTGCTCTATCTTACTATATTGCTCCCACATAGTTTGCCCAAAGATGCCTAATTGATTTATCAGCTCTTTGGAATCAAGTAGTGCATCAATCTATCAACATGCAACTCCATGCCTTTTCCAAACTCATTTGAAATGACTTGCACCTTGTTCTTGAAGTCAAGCAACAATGTTTTTTTATCTCTTGCATTGTTCCAATACAAAGGGTGGACAATAGAAAAAGATTCTAGAAGTTTGTCTTTAGGAAATCATTGTCGAATTTCATCTGTTAAAGTGGTACAGATAGAAACAAGCTCTTTCTTTACAAAACTAATGAGCTGCGGAAAGGCTGCTTGTTTGACTTTTTGACATCTATCAAGTCCTTTCACCTTTCTTTTGACATAAAGCTCTATCAACTTACCTTTGGAGTTCATGCAGAGATATCCTTTTTTATCATAGCACAGATAGCTATTCTCATTCCAAACATCCAACATAGTATTCCACTCACGAAACTCTTCACTTGAGAAACTTGAGCTTTCTCCATAGAGAGTATTTAATTGAAGACATGCCAACTTTCATGCTACAGTATACTCCATGATGTAGTACTCAATTAAAGACATGCCAACTTTTGTGCTACAGTATACTCCATGATGTAGTACTCCCTTTGTTGAGCTATTTTGACCAAATGATTCATCTCATGCAACATAGGAAGTAGGCCACCAAGATACAAAAATGTTTAAGCATCTGTAAGAAGATCTAGAAACCTTGTGGCCTTCACTCTTCCTTTCCCCTTCTTTCGAGCAAGTTCATGTACAACCCCAATGACCGATTTGTATTCTTCATACAAGCACTGCACCAGGCCCATGAGTGAAATCCACCTTGTATCAACCTGCTTCATGAGCTTCTTGCTGATAAAATCTGTAAACACCTTAAACTCATTGAGTCGTTTAGGGCTCCTTGAGAAAAAAGAATATGCTTTGCGCACCAAATCCTCTACCTTTTGTACACGATCAAAAGTTATGAGAATCTTATAAGCCAAGTTTGTGCGGTGAGCCATGCAATGTATTCCCACCATGTATGGAGCATAACTATTCTTCAATTGAACACAAAGTCCAGATCAGTGCCCATGCATTACTGAGCAGCCATCAACACCCACACAAACAACCTTTTGAGACAAATCTTTCAAGCTCATCCTGCCAGCTATTGTCATGGCATCACAAACCAATCTCACCAAAGTATTTGAATCTGCACTACTTTGTAGCTTAAAGATACCCACATAGCACACCTTTCTCACATGTCCCTCCACAAAATATGTATTAATGCATGCCCATGAACTATTATCACGAGTGGTCACTTCATCAAGTGAGATAGCAATGAATGTGGCATTTGCTAGCTTCTCTTGTAACCTTCCCTTGACTATCTATGCCATGAACTTAGCAAATTCCCAACCACAAGGCTCATTCCAATAATGTGTCGAAAAATGTGGAACTTGAAGTCTAATGAAGTTCAAAGGCTTTTACCACTTTGGATAGTCTGACATGGGCTTTCCTGTGGAGAGTATGTGTAATACAATAGCAAATTGTGCAAGTGTTGATTGGCAATCCTTCACATACTTTTTTTCATATAAGCATTGAATAGCTGCTCCAGCCTTCTTATCCTCTTCTAGCTGAAGTAAATGAGCTCCATATTGAGCCATGTTTTGTACATGCTGGCATTCATCTTTGGATTTCCATCGAGCAAGAGTTTTCATATTTCCATCAACCAGCTCTTTCTCATACACCTTTCCTAAATGTTTCTCTATTGTATCAAGCTTCAATTGCAACTTGATCTTTCGACCCAACTTCCAACTACAAGCTATACACATAGCAAACTTTAGTGGCTCATCACTTTTAGATTGCAAAGGCTGTATGATAGGAAATTTTGACACCCAATCAGCTTGGAATTCCCTTCCAATATCCCATTGACCTCTCCTCCTCTTACATTCTTTTGCAACAACGACTTTCTTTCCTTCCTCTATTGAATTTGCTTGAGAAGATGAGGAAGAGCTTATTGGAATGGACTATAATACATCATTTGTTTCATCTTCAAGTTGATGAGAAGATGATGATGATGATGGAGTAGTTGAATTTGATTGCAAAGAGTGGATCATCATATTAGTGTTAGTGAAGCTTGTTGTTGATGGACTTGCACCCTCTAAGGAAGCACTCTTGGCATTCTTACCATGGAAATTTTTTTCCAAGCTTCTTTTTGGCATTCTTGGCATGGAAAAAATGTTCCAAGCTTCTTTTGATAGCTAGTGGACTGCTCTTCTTCTTTGTTGGAGCCATAAAGATCAAACCAATAGACTATGACCAATGTAGTAGAGCTAGAAAAAAGTCACTAGCATGAGTATTATGCTCTGTGTGTGTGTGTGTGTGTGTGTGTGCGTGCGCACGCGTGTGTGCACGCAATGGCATAGTTGTTCACACTAGACTATGATCTTCAATGATCTTAAGCCTCTCTTGAATTGTATAAAACCAAAACTTGGCCAAACAAACATGATGCATGGCATGAATTTCCACCTACCAATCAACTTAGATGGTGGATGTTGGAAAGGTCACCTCCCATATGTAAGCCCCCATATGAGGAGAGCGTGGGGGAGGGAGACCTAAGGGCATGTGCCCAAGAGAAAAGGTGAGAGGGGGCTACCACATGGGCAGCACCTCATAGGGACAGGACAGCCAAAGGGGCTGCCACATGGGCAGCACACAGCAAAAGGCAGAGGCTATCACATGGGTAGCGCACAAGCTACCATGTGGGCAGCTATCAAGATAGGGCCAATGGGCTAACAGAGGAGTAGCATGGCAAGCCAAAAGGTACCTACAAAGGGCACACTATGGGCCTACAAAAGAGTAGTGGAAAAGGCACAATAAACAAGGCAGCAGACCCTGGCTAGGAGAGAGGCTGGTTGGCTGCTTGGAGGCAGCCAACCATGCCTTATATAGGGGATATGCTATGTGGTTTAGCATATGCCCAAGAGAAAAGGTGAGAGGGGGCTACCACATGGGTAGCACCTCACAGGGACAGGATAGCCAAAGGGGATGCCACATGGGCAGCACACAATAAAAGACAGAGGCTACCACATGGGTAGCACACAAGTTGCCATGTGGGGAGCTATCAAGATAGGGCCGATGGGCTAGCAGAGGAGTAGCATGGTAGGCTAAAAGGCACCTACAAAGGGCAGGCTATGGGCCTGCAAAAGAGTAGTGGTAGAGGCACAAGCAGCAAAAGACTTATAGTAATGCCCAGGAGCTCACACAGTGTGGTGTGGGTGTGGAATCACAAACTTCTTTACTTATGTGCATTCAATAGATGTGCAGACTCATCAATAGACAATGAACCAACCAGATAGAGAAACCACCAAAATATATATTTCAAGGTCCTTCTCCTATCAACTGGCTATCTCTAGACTCGAGCCCGTGTGCTCCACCTGGAGCTTCTATAGACTTTTTGTCCTTTGATCTCAGCTCCTTGCTGCCCTAGAAGATAGCCAAGGTCTCAGCCTCACACTTGAGCTAAGTCTGCATCAACATTGGTACTCCTTCAGCTTCTAGATATAGGCCCCAAGGTTTGTGTTCTGCTACTCCTTTTTGCTTTGCTAGAACCTGCACTGATAGATGCTAAAATAAGGCAAGAGCTTCTCCCTTTATAGGCCTAGGGCCTTGCTGAAAAAACCGACCAGCTTGCAACACTGGCTGTGGCTGGTCCAGTCCTATAAGGGCTCACAGCCCGAGGCTTTTATGGCCCAAACTTTTAGGGCCTTTGGCCCTCCATTCAAGGTAGGGGCCCAGCCTATATAAGGCATGCCACTACACACTGATAGCCACAATTTGCTGCTCCACCAGGCGTGCTGGTGGTTCTGGCTCTTCCCAGCCATGTGTCCTATGCCGTACTCCTATACATCCTACTATCCTGACCCGCCTATACTGTGCCATCATCAGGGTCTATTGGAGGCCCTTCACCTACCCACTACCCTCGCCATGCTGACGCCATCTACAGGTTGCAATCCTGTGAGGTGTTGCCCATGCGGCAACCCCCTCTCTTTCTTCTCTCTTGGGCACATCTTGCCCTAGGTCTCCCTCCCCCACGCACTCCTCATTTGGGGGCTCACAAATGGGGAGGTGACCTTTCCAACACCCCCTCTCACCGACATATCTCGGCCCAATGCCAACACGTTGATGGCGATGCTCCAGTAACTCCCTGGTCGTAGTCCTCTGGATCCTTTCGGTGTCAAAATCTTTTCTTGGCTTTTCATCCAGTGGCTCCTGCTCGACGATCACGTCCAGTTCCACTTCTGCACACCATCCTTGTACACAGGTCCATCTCTGGTAGCACCTCTTGGTACCACCTCCTTCAGTCATGTTCCCGCCTTCGAAGTCAAGCAATCCAACCATCATAATCTTCCAGTCGTCCCCCTCATAATCAATGAACAACCTGGAGTCTTCCAGGCACCATGCTCTGAGGGTCTATTTCAACCCGTCCTTCCTTTGGCAAGGTCTACAACCAATGAATATTTCCAGATAACCCGGACCATGAACTCTCGCTGAGTTCTCAAGCAGGTACTCTTCTGGCTTCAGTACTCTTTATCCATCACCTTCTAGCAATCTGCATCCGAGATTTGAAGAAGCACCAATACTTCCCCTTCTGCCTTTGAAGAAGGCCAATTCCTTCCAATCTCTTATCACCTGAGACAAATGAAGAGCAGAGTCTCTCCATAGCATGCTATAAAGGCTCAAATGCAGAATATCAAATACATACCAGACTGTTGTATTGCTTGAATGTTCGCTCTGAAAGCAAACTCTCATTGAGGCACCCACCAAGTGCTTGTGTAATCCTGTATTGTCCCCTTTTGAACTCCAACATCCATCTGACCATGAGACCCCAGGGCCTTCCATGGAATCCACCCTCGTGTCAGTGTCAACAACCACACACCTGGATGCGGTACCAAGCACTCCATGCTGTCCTTCACCTTCACAAAGGCATCTGACTCCTTGTTGACCCACATCTTTATGTCAGACATCCTCACTGTGATTTTTGGATCAACATATCTGACCTCGATAACACTTGGTGATGTCACCAGGGATTACCACATTTGCTTTGGCCTCTCCCTCTGAATTTGAGTCAGATTGATTTTGGTTTTTCAGATCTGCCTTTTTCTTTCTGCAGTCCTTTGCAAAATGTCCTAGCGTATCACAGTAGAAGCACTTCTTCTTATGCTTCCTGTTCGAAGTCCCCTCGTCGTCAAAGTCATCTTTCTTGGACTTGCCACCGTTAGGCTTGCCCTTTCCTTTGCCAGCATCGCCTTGTCGTCTTTGTCCTCGTTATAGAGCTTCTCCCGAGCTTCCTCCTGTAGTAGTAATGGACACAAGTCCTCAAACGTCAGAGGTTTGGTCCTCTATCCTACTGTCACAGTCATAACAAAGCTCTTGAAACTCTGAGGCAGTCTCCTCAGTACCATCAAGGACAAATGGCATGAGTTTGTCTTCTGACCAATTGCTGCCAACTGATCCCTCACCACCTTAACCTTCGTCAAATGGCTATGTACCGTATCTCCTTCTTCCATATCAAGATTGTAGAGTTGATGTTGAAGAAGCACAATCTGAGAGGTGTTGTCCATCTCATATAGATCCTTCAGGGTGGCCCATGCCTCTACTGATGTCTTGGCCAACTAGATATGCAGAAGCATGGAGTCTACCATAGTCCCTATGATTATTGCAAGGGCATGGGCATCTCTGTCTTCTTAAGCTTCAAGCTCCTCTTTGTCTATTGCCATGAGTATCTCCCCTTTCTTGTCCACCATGTCCTCCGGCTTCAATTCCACTCCCGTGGTCAGCTTCCACAACTTCCGAGCCACTAAATGACTCCAGATCTTCACTTTCCAGATCAGGTAATTAGTCCCGTCCAGGTTCCCAGACTCTCCAAAGTTAGGGATAGTGAAAGAGAGAAAACTAAGGGAGGAGGAAGGGAAAGTAGGGGCTGAAGAGGCTGTAGAGGTTGACATCTCTGATATTTATACCACACAACAAAGTCAACCAAACTCAATTTCAGTAAACCAGAACTTTGAACGCACCTGACTGAACCTGAGTCACCCTCCTTCTCGCAAGGGCACAATCCTCCAATCGTGGAAGTCAATTCCCTAGAGCTTCTGAATCAGGGTTGTCCTTTAGCAAGGTCCCTGCCTTCAGGCTCCCACACCTGTGAGCCTCCTACTTGGGCTCTGATACCATGTTAGAAAATACCCAACAGAGGGTACACATAGCAAAAGACTTATAGTAATGCCCAGGAGCTCACACAGTGTGGTGTGGGTGTGGAATCACAAACTTCTTTACTTATGTGCATTCAATAGATGTGCAGACTCATCAATAGCCAATGAACCAACCAGATAGAGAAACCACCAAAATATATATTTTTGTCCAAAACTATGGACACAATACAAGAGAGATAGATCCAAAGTCCCACCAATGGTGTGGTCCTCTGATCTTACCACAAGGTCCTTCTCCTATCAGCTGGCTATCTCTAGACTCGAGCCCATGTGCTCCACTTGGAGCTTCTGTAGACTTTCCGTCCTTTGATCTCAGCTCCTTGCTGCCCTAGAAGATAGCCAAGGTCTTAGCCTCACACTTGAGCTAAGTCTACAGCAACACTGGTACTCCTTCAGCTTCTGGATGTAGGCCCCAAGGTTTGTGTTCTGTTGCTCCTTTCTACTCTGCTAGAAGCTACACTGCTAGATGCTAAAATGAGGCAAGAGCCTCTCCTTTTATAGGCCTAGGGCCTTGCTGAAAAAAATTGACCAGCCTAAGACTGGCCGACCAGTCTGTGGCTGGTCTAGCCCTATAAGGGCTCACAGCCTGGGGCTTTTACGGCCCAAACTTCCAAGGCCTTTGGTCCTCCATTCAAGGCAGGGGCCCAGCCTATATAAGGCATGCCACTGCACACTGATAGCCACAATTTGCTGCTCCACCAGGCTTGTTGGTTTTGCCCTCTGTCAGGCTCTTCCCAGCCATGTGTCCTGCACCGTACTCCTATACATCCTACTGTCCTAACTCGCCTGTACCGTGCCATCATCAGGGTCTGTTGCAGGCCCTTCACCTGCCCACTACATTCGCCATGCTGACGCCATCTACAGGTCGCAATCCTGTGACGTGTTGCCCATGTGGTAGCCCCCTCTCTTTCTTCTCTCTTGGGCACATCCTGCTGCCTTGGGTCTCCCTCCCCCACGCACTCCTCATTTGGGGGCTTACAGATGGGGAGGTGACCTTTCCAACACTGGCACCTTCAAAATCAGGCCAAAGGCCCTCCCTTATGTGGCAACCTGTAGCCCTAACTAACCAACTTGTAGTCAGCCTGGTTGGCTGCCTCTAAGTCCTAAATGCAGGCCCAAATCCTGCCCTATGCAAGTGCCTTTTGCCTTGCCATAACCTCTACATGTTGCAGGCCCGTTTTGCCACCTTTTGCACCTCTGCTAGGCTCTTGTGATGCCTTGTCACTTATTGTCCTGCAGCCATATTAGAGGTACAACTATCCCGCCACCTTGCTGTAAGGCACACACCTTCCCACACTCCCTGCCTCCTAGTCTGCCATGTCGGCACCTATCCTTGTGCCATTTGTTGCTTCTGCTAGGCCCTTCCTTGGCGCTTGGGTTCCATGGCTTGTGCTGCCTACATGGCAACCTATGTGCTCACCACGTGGTGACCTATGTTTTGTATGTGTGCTGCCTACATGGCAGTCCATGTGCTACCCATGTGGCAGCCCCATGCTCTCCTCATTTAGAGGTTTACAGATGGGGAGGTGAACTTTCCAACACTTGTGCCCTAGAAGATAGCCAAGCCTCTAGCCCTTTGTGAGCTTAGCCTATAGCAACACTTGCTCTTGCCTTGCCTCTTAGATGTAGGCCCAATGGTGGGGATGGTGCTGCCCTTCCGCTCCTTGACTTGTAGGCTTGCTGGATGCAAAATGACCTACCAAGGAGCCCTTTTTATAGGCCCAAGTGGCCCCCAAAACTGACTGGCCTAACCTTCCTCTTGATCGACTCAAGCTGCCCCCAATCGACCCCAGTGCCTCCCCATACATGGGGCTGTAGGCTGCCCTTTTTGGCCTGCGTGCTGGCCAACTCTGTTGGCCATCCAAACAGCTTGTAGGCCCTATGTAAGGGCAGGGTGCTGCCCTATTTGCAGCCCCTCATCTAGGCCCATAGCCTGTCATATTACCTCGTCTAGTAGATTCCCTACTCCAAGGCTATAGGCCTTCCCTAATCGCACCACGTCTAGGCCATGTTGTAGGTCACTTTCTTGCCCACACACTCCACCAACTGCCTTGCCACATAGGCACCAACTTCTTGGGAACACCTTACCACATTGTGTTGCTCCAGATCTTCCTCTTCCAGGACAGATCCTTACTGAGTGCACTCTCCTAGCTTTCAGCTCTCGGAGAGCCACCGTGATGCCTCTAGATACATGTTTCTTTTCTTTGTCTTTTCTATGGTCAAATGACCTTGCTCTCCCTCCCTTACTCTCCTTATTTGGGAGCTTAAAGATCTAGTGGCCAACCCTAGTGGGCCAACCCTGTAAACCCACCCATAGCCCTATGCATGGGTCTATGGGGACCCTATATGAGTGTGTGTGCTAGCCGACCTACTTGGTCAGCCAACCAACCAATCCAAGCCCTACATAAGGGCAAGGGAGCTACCCATTACAACCCCTTCCCTACTGTACTTGTCCCAAACCTGCTGAGCCAATTCCTATAGCCTCCTTACATTTCTCTAAGGTAGTTCCATGTCCTAAATATGGTCCATGCGTTGCTCCTTACAAGCACCTACTACACCATCCATTTTGCTCTCTAGCTGGCCTTTTAACTACTGCAAGAGTTGCACATTACTTGCAATCAGCACGTTACTTGTAACCATCACATTAAAGGAACTAGCACGATAGGAGAAGAGCAATACGTAAATGAAGTTAAAGGAAAAGGCTAGATCAAATAGAGTTGCTATCACTGCAAGAACACATACCTCTAACCCATCCGTACTAAAAGGTATGGACTTTAGAACCTATACACAGTGATGCAATTAGCTTGAATATAATAAGTGAGCATTTACCTAAGCTTTAGGCAAAATATTGATGCTTTCACGACATAACAAATTGAGCTAGTAGACAACATACTATGAGGAGCACAAGAGTGAAAAAGCTGCACAGCTGAATATGATGAGATTTATGTCAGATTTCAATAGTATCATCATGTCATTACCAAGATAAGTCAAAACATTTGTCCAAGCTCTATACTCCAAACATTCAAATCTATGTTTCTCATAAGAAAATGCTACATTGAAGCATCATCTAAAGGCAGCTTAGGATAATCACCACAAAGACCTTCATGATCTCAATTTTTAGCTAGAGAAAGCTCTACAATCTTATTCTTTGAAACAAAAGGAAATGCATGAACCTCTTAGTGACTTTCAAATAATGCAAGTTGCAATGAACATAGTACAGGCTACAAGGAACAAGCTTGAAGTTAAAGCCATGAAATCTTGTGTAGGATTAGGAGGAAAGATTGACCTTGCAACAAACTATGCATTCTCACACACAAAATAGCAAAGAGGAGATCAAAGGGTTAAGAGAATGTATTGCGAATAAAGAAACATAAATTAAAGGATTGAGATTATAAGTAGAATTGCTGCAATCCACACTATCCTACACCAAGCAATAAGAACAAAACTGGCTAGATCAGCACGCTCAGTCCGACGAAGCCCTCGGTTAGCAAATGAAAGAAAGAAACATTGCTTACGGTAAATTGATTGATCTTCACCAACAAACAATGCTACAATCATCAAAGAGAGAGAACATCTACTTGAAGAGAAGGAAAACCTAATCACTCAAATTAAGCAGACTTAGAAAGAAATCGGGTTACATGCCTAGTTGGGACTTGCAACAATCATCATGTTCATAACCTTACCCCTCCAGAGCGGCAAAATGAAATCGATTAGAATCAGCACAAGCACCAAATTTAGAGAGGCTGCTGCTAGCTGATGTGAGGTGTGTCTTGCCCCTATGAATGGACTAGCATTGTGTTTGCATATACTTGGCCACAGGTGGGCTAGAGAAGCAATCGACCTAAAATTGCCCTTTAAATCAATCGATCATACAAACAAATGATCAGATCACTGGATGAAATCAAAACAAGATATAAAAGTAGCAATAGCTACTTATTACCTACCGAAAGAAAGAGCGGAGTGACCCAAAAACATTTGTTAAAGGAATCCAGCATAGGCAAGGATGCCACTGTCTAATGAGCATTGACATTTAATTGCGAACCCGTGGGTTTTTTGCAATCCTAACCATAAGCTATCGCTAGCGTGAGTTCCCATAGTACCGTAGTGCACAAATGGTGTGACTGGAACCATCTAAGGATTCATATAAGTATTGGACACATCTTTCCTACCGCTCAAGCAAAGAGAATAGGCACTTCATGACAATAACTAAAGGCAAGGTGAGTGTATTGATATTGCCATAGCCAGAGCTTACAAGAGATGATAACGCATCTATAATAAGTAGTTTACGGGGAAGAAGATAAAGCTCAAAAGCATGAGAGACTGGGGGAAGAAGCATGAGAGATTGAGGGAAGGGGTGAAACTGAAAACAGTTTGCTTATACTCTCAAGGAATGGCAAGCAAAATTGAAACGAGCACGTATATCCTTTGAAGAAAGGGAGGGCGAATTTTAGCTTATGAATTTTGGTGAAATGGTTTTTTTAAGGCTAAAAATGACTTATAAAAGTCTATTAAAATAGCCCTTTCATATCAAATGGAGCCTTAAATCCTCCTTTGGGCTAAAATTCACCCTTAATTTTTTCCCTACTCTCCAACTTGTATAAATACCCCATAATGGAATGAATCCCACACTCTTTGGGGCATTGTGTTGAGTTCTACTTTGGTATTTCAAGCAATTGTCTCCAAGTGTCCATGCTTCCTTTCACTCCACATCCAAAATCATGTCCTTACCTTGCAACTCCTCCTCCCCTCTCCTCCAACCTTGCAACCCATCCTCTCCCTCTCCTCCTCCCTCCCCTTCCCTTCTCCTCCCTCTCCACCTGCCTTCTTCTCCCTCTCCTCCTCCTTCCTCCTCTCTCTCCCCCTCCCCCATGATCTTAAACCTTCTTCATCTCCCACTCCTATGCTCCCCCTAAACCCTTAGTCCCTCAACCCTTGACCTCCATGATCTATGAGAGAGACGAGTTCTCTACTCTACCTTGAACCTTGGATTCTCCTTCCAACCTTTAAACCCCTTCTGAATCTTGGAACTCCTTCTGGACCCTGGAACCTCTTCTAAACTCTAGACCCTCTTCTAAACCTTGGAACCTCTTCTAAACCCTGGAACCTTCTTCTAAACCCTAGAACCTTCTTCTAAACCTTGAACCTCCCTCTAACCCTTAAAACTCCTCCTAAATCCTTCAACCCCCAATGAAGGTGAAAGCTACATTACCCCAACCATGATGATACACATTCCTTTTACACATGCATGCACTATGTTTTCTTGCCACACTTAAGCCTTCGTCTCTCACCGGAATATGACCTAAGCTCCTAAGCTACACTTATACTACAAATGACGACACCAACATATATGTAGGTGACAAAAAGCCTTAGAACCCTGCATGAACACCGTGCTCTTCCTGCGAAAACTATGGGAAAGAGCAAATATTTGGCATTGTTGTCGAGAGACTAGCATCTCAAGTAACAAGTAAACATATGCAAGTAGGTGTAAAGAACAAACTACCGTGATCTATCACGAACATAGCACTCAAGCACAAGGAGAGTAAAAACTTTTTCCAACTCTAGCAAAAAAAAACAACCCCAACCATCAACCTTGGGTTACTACAAATTTTCTTTATTTCTTAAAAATAAGCCACTTGAAGAACAAATAAGGCTATCTAATGGACACCAATGTGTAGAGCTCGCAATTTCAAACATTTCACCTTTTTACAAAAGAGTGATGCAAGCTAACCATGAAAGTTATGGCCCGAGAAGAGTTTAGGGTTTAACCCCAAGCCTAAACCCATTCCTATAAAAACCCACTCCACCCGCTCATTCTTCTTCTTCCACATCTAGCCTCCATCCTCTTCCCCACATTCCAAGCCCTATGCAAGACCCTGCTCCCTCTCTATCCTACTCTCATCCTCATTGTCGAGTTGCTTTGAGCCCTTCTCCCAGTGATAACCTAGCCATCCACCCACCATCCATTCACCCTCAACAATTCTATTACATCGAGAAAGAATTTGGAGAGTGTTGAAGGTGATCATATCCTCCTCCCTTTGAATTTCCATCAAGATTTCTATCCGTCAAGTTTCCACCACCCCCTCCCTCCACCACCAACACTTCCCTCCAACCCCCCTCTCCATTACTCCCCCCCCTTCTCCACCCCACCCCAACCCCTCCACCCACCCCACCCCCTTCCCCTCCCTCAAACACCCCTTCCCTCTCCACCACACTGCCCCTTTCCTCTCTCCTCCCCCCTCTCCACAACACCCCCCCGACCTCTCCTCCCCCCTTTCCTCCCTCCTCTCCTCCCCCCTCTTTACCCCCCTGCCCCTCTCCACCCCTGCACCCCTCTCCACCACACCCATCCCCCCTCCCCCCCCTCTCCACCTCCCCTACATCCCCCTACCTCCCACTCCCCCCTTCTCCACCACCACCCCCCATCCCCCCCTCTCTCCACCCCCAACCCCAACCCCTCTCCACCACACCCCCCGCCCTGCTCCACCCCCCCACTCCAACCTCCCCTCCTCCCCCCTGCATGCCCCTCCCTCTGACCCCCCCCTCTCCACCACCACCCCCTCTTGACCCCCCCCCAACCCTCTCCACACCCCCCGGCCCGCCTCCAACCCCCACTCCCTCCACACCCCCCCACACCCCCCCCTTTCCAACCCCCCCCTCTCCCCCCCCTCCCTCTCCAACCCCCCCCTCTCCCCCCCCCCTTCCACCCCCCCCTCCACCCCCCCCCCCTCCCTCCACTCCCCCCCCACCCCCTCTCCAACACCCCCCCTTCAAATCCCCCCCTCTCACAAGGACTCCAAGGCCTCAAGGGCCTCCAAGCCCGCTCGATAGCAACGATGTCTGCCAAGTAGGACGGCAGTCACACAACACCACCCATTGTTCCTCCCACCCATGGCGGCATTTTTGGCCAACGGCCCTCTGCCCTCCTCCGTTCTTTCGAAGCCACTGCCCCCTCTAACCATCCGATGTCCTCTGCCAACCTCATACCTCTTCCCCTCACCCCCTACTTGGGGTGAGCCCCCCAACTAATGGCCTCATTTATTCATAGTTTGATGGCTGATCAACCTAGGTTGGAACTTGATTAATCATTGTTGAGTGGCAACTGGCTAAAGGGCAACACACGGTGAGAGGAAGGCATTGGGGTGAGAGGTAGTTGGCTGAGATGGAGGGGGGCATTTCCTCTTTATAGCCTATGGGAGGCAGTGAAGGCCCGATGGTAGAATCTCGATGAGCCCACAAGCTTCCTCACGTCTAATTAAATACCTTAGCTTATCACCTTTAATCGGGCTTTTCCTTTTAATGGAAATTTTTCTTTGTTGTTGTTGAATGGACCTCCTTGGTGAAGTTGCTTCTTATGGGAATCTCTTTCATAATGTCCAAACTTTAGATAATAGTTGCTCTAAATGGTAGACATCTCGGTGGATGCATTTTGGGTAATTTTTAAGGGTAAGTATTCATCCAATGGTGAATCTAGAAGCTTCTACAAGTTGGGGGGCTAATGTTTAGAGACTATAATTCAATGAATTCACCCAAAACTTAACATAAGTCATATGGATTCATCTATAAGGTTAGAATTTTCAAATTATATGTTATAAAAATCTTGCTAATGAACTTTAAGTATATACCTAAAGCCATTGAAGCCTCATAGCATGGGGTAATAGTCGTAACTCTACCTTGGTAAAGATTTTCCCAATGACCTCCACTTCCATAGCTTTATAGGGGAAAGATTCGTGTAATTACCTACACTTCCATAACTCTATCGGGGAGATATTTGCCAAATGACGTACATTGCATTCCCGTCTTAAATATTACGTTGACATTGAATTCCTATTAATTGAACCATCTCAACAAGATTCATAGGACCTCTCCTAGTGCTTTAACTTGAATGATCTCGACAAGATTCATAGGACCTCTCCTAGTGTTGCAACTTGATTGTTGATGTCTTTGATCTTGAGTACATAGGATTGACTAGATTTACTATTATTGCAAAAACTTTGATTGATATCAAGTCTAAGTGTCAAAATTCTAGAAGTGTTCTCAGACTCATAAAGATTTGAGAAAACATCCCATGCCTAGTTTGATGTCTTGATCGTGTTCAATTATCTAAGAAAGAGATCTTGAAAAAATAATTTTGATCAAGTGATAAGGCGTACTTGTCTTTATTATCACATTTTGCCTATGCTTGGTGGGAAATGGAAAGATTCAATGTGGGGCTGCTAGATGGTCAAGGTGTAGGCCAATCTGGTACTCCCAATTATCTTGTAAACTAGGTATCATCTCCATCTAATACTTCCATGTAAAATACTTGGAGTTGTGTAGCTGAGGTTGTTAGATGTAGACATGATGCAAACAGTACTCAAATTTCCTATGAAAGTACCGCATGTATTAGCTATAATTTGCTCTGGAAGGGGTGAAGAAAGAACTCTAATATATATCCAAGGCTTGATGTGGCTTTAGATGTCAGGACTATCGTCAAAGGATTTACAAGCCTCAAAGTGTGCAAAACTATAAAAAAATAGTGGATAAGACTTTACAATGAAGGCATGTGAAATGCAAAAGGAAAGAATATCAAAATTTCCCATTAGTATAAATGCCAAGACCGTTGACTAACATGAACTCTACTCACTGAAATATTTATGGTTGGGTTTCAAGATATGTAATGAGTGTGAAAAGAAATGTGAGCATAGGGACTAACTTTAATAAGAACTAGTCAGGTGAGTTCAAGCAAGTGTTCAATTGGCTTTTATGGAGATGAATCTGCTATGAGATAGACTAGGATATGCTAATCTGCTATGAGATAAACTAGGATATGCTAATCTATGATCCACCAACCATCATAGTGATGAAAAGCAAGAAATAATTTCTTTTCTTTTTTCTTTTTAATGTGTTAAGGCTAGGATGTATGGGTGAAGAGGTTTCCATTCATAAAAGAATTGGCTCTAATGTGGAGGCTCAAAACTATTAGATGCAAGTGTCAAAACTTGGACATGATGCAATGACCATGTAGAGCTTAAAAAATAGTTGCTTTTCCTTTTTGGATTACCTCAAATTCTTATTAGGTCAAGATTTATGGCTTGACCAATATGAGTCCCATCAAAAAGGTGATGCAGCAAAATTAGATGCACATGCAATGTGTGCTTGTGAAGAAGCACAGTGATAGTGTGACAGGTGTGTGCACATGTAGAGTGTACTATGTGCCTAGCAAGAGGCAACTATGCCTAGATGGTATTGTATGTGCCCTATGGCAATGATGACATGGTAGATGAAATGGAAAAGATGATGTGGCTTATGTGGCATGGCACCAAAGACATGGCTTGTGATGTGGTAGAGATAAGGTGACATGGAATTGTGGGTGGCAAATGGTAGTCTACTAGAGGTGCCATGCATCAACAACAGTTGATGTGGAGAAAGGGGTCCTACATGCCACTTGTTGGCCCTTAGTTACCAGGCCAACCTGAGTTAGGACTAAATTACCCAAGCACTAGTAATTTGAGTGCATCACCTAGGAAACAAGTGGCACAACCTTGAGTACCCAAGAAGAGCAAATAAAGGCAATGCAAGGTGACCAGACCATGGTAGTGGTTTGCATGATTCTAGGATCTAGTTTGGAAGGTAGTTATCAAAACCATCAATCTAGAGTCCTAGGTTATTTAAGTGTTGAGTTTCATGTAGAACAGGAGTTTGCTCACCCTCTTATTGGTAGTGGAGCCCAGTTGCTCTAAGAATGTGGTGCCTCAAGCCTAGGTGAGCATTTGTGTCTCAAGTCATGAGTGGACTATAGCTATGGGTATTTGGAATAGTATGAGGCCTTAGATAATATAAGTACTATTTTGGAAATCGTTTTGAACATTGAGCTCTTGCAATGGTATGTATTTTCTTTGCACACAATCATCCACCTGCCTTCATATGATTTCACCCACGTAGCACAAATGCTTGTGTTAGTTCACAAGCAATTTGGGAGTGCAAGATAGGGCATCTTCCACCTAGCACTAAAACTATTCTCACCGAGGAACTAGGATATCTGGATAATTAAGGGGTAAGAGGAAAAAATCATCAATGCTTGGCGATCCAATTGGGAGTGAAATGCTGAAAACATTGACTGGAGAATTGATTGGATTGAGCATAGAAATCCATAGTATTGAGTGCACAAACATTGAGAGAATAGCATATGCTCACAAGCAATGAGATGAGATAGTTGTCGAGATTTGCATATTACTATAAAAGATCTATTCAAGTGTTTGAGGATGATTTGTGGTGTTCAAAGACTCGTTTGATTACTGATGTCTAGACATAGGAGTGTACCTACATGTATATAGTGCACAAGTTACTTCAAGATTTAACTAAATGGCTGACACTGCACTCAAAGAAACACCAAAGGTACATGGCCAAGAGAGAAAAATACCTACAAAAATGAGGGAGGAGTTGGGAAAATACAATGATGGAAGTTGGAATTGAGTCAAAACTAGGGATAGATGGTTGACAGTGAAGAGTGGGAGTAGCAGATGCCACCCAACAATTGAGAGCTCAAGGATTGGCTACACACATGATGAGGTAGTAACTGACTATTACACCAACAACAGGAATGAACGAGTCCCTAAAGTTCATTCAAGAATACCTAAGTAGCATGGCATGGGTGAATCCTCAATGCAATGGCATGAATCCGAGCATGTGTCTATAGAGATATGGAATTTTGAGTCATCCAACGAGTCCTTCCATCAGCCAAGGCATTCATTATTAAAGTGTGAAATAAGTTTTAAAGGGAATACAAGCCTTAAAGATAGAACTAAGAAGAAGAATACCTATACATGCAATGGAGGCAGTACATGAACCAAGCTATGGATGGGATGTACTAGTCAAACCGTTTAAGCTATGAGATACACCTCAGTTGGTGGAAGATGAGTCTATCCAAAAGGTATATTGGAGCATGAGAAACCACATGTGATGGCTCAGCCTTGAGTACCTGACCCACACATGGCATCCGTACCCACAATGATAGTTGTCAACATGGAGCAGGTGACACTCAATTTCAATTGGTTATTGACTTGTTAAAACCCAAGCACTATGTCCTACTCAGACCTGGTGTGGCACAACCATAACCAAAGACTCCTCAACCCACTAGACTCTTGATTAGAGTAGGATGACCAACATCAAGAGCCCACATGGTTGGTTTAGGACAAATCCATTAAGTCCAAGCCAACCTAATGTAGTGATTGTTCCTAAACTAGCATATAGAATTGACCTATGACCATATTACCCCACTTGGTCCAACTCTTTTTTATAATCACCATTAGCACAAAAGATATAGTAATTTTTCCAAACATTGTGGTTTTCCCAAAAATTACTAATATGGTGTTGCAGCCAAAGGAGTGCTATAGCTCAGATCAACAAAAGGATGTGCGAAGACAAGTGAAATAAAAAAAGAACGATTGTCTTTGAGAAGGGCAGTGAAGGTTGGTAGCTAAAGAATCGTCGTAATGGAGGGAAGAAGCTAACAGTGTGATAGCTCTGAGGATTCAATGTGTGGAAGCTATGGTAGAGTCAAAAGGCAGGAGACATCTTTCTCGCAATGTAGGAAGCAAAAATTCATATAAAGACTATCTAAGAGGTCACTATCTAGTATAGAGCATCGTAGGCTTTGAAAATTCTGTTTGTAAAAAATTTTCCCACTCCCATTCTTTGACAAGTTTGCACAATAATGCGAGAGCACTTTCTGCCCATTTTATAGAACTTTGCACCAAAAGTTTCAACTATAAATTTCCACCTCTTTTGCATACGTATCCTCATAAATGCATCTTTACCTCTTAGATCCATACTTAGAATTTATGCCACCGCACTTGGGATTTCCAACGTCCCTCCTTATATTCGTAATCTCTAATGTATCTCTTAATCTCGGGGGGGGGGGGGGGGGGGGGGGGGGGGGGGGGTCACTCATAAATATGTGTAGCACATGTGTTCAATAAAAGGAGTTCTTACATACACCTTTTTACACAGTTTGCACATATAAAAGGGTATCATATAAAGGGGGCATTCACAGATTGAATAGAAAAAGGGTGTATTTTATTCATGATAAATTTACAATAAGGCTACAAAATAAATGCACGTGATATATAGGGTTTATACATAATGACCCCAGTACTGATTTTGTTTCTTAATCACATAGTGATTGTTCCTAAACTAGCATATAGAATTGACCTATGACCATATTACCCCAGTTGGTCCAACTCTTTTTTATAATCACCAAATTTTTCTTTGCCCAAAAAAATTAAATTAAAAAAATTTTCTTTGATGGCATGCTGGAAACAGTAGAGGACGGAGGCTGGATGCTAAGGAATCAGGGTTGCTATAGCCAGTGATGATGATGGGCTTCATGGGCTTGCTCTTATATAGCCCTAGTCGTAGTCGTTAGACCAATTGGGAGACCGACCCAGTCGACCCAAAATGGCCGACTAGAGGTCAAGCCACTGACCACACGTTAGAATCGTGGCACAGACTAGAGCAACTAGCCTACGGTGTTCGTTTGGCCCAGAGCCATCTAGGATCATCTGGGGCTCCAAACGAGCCCCGCAAACCAAGAGTGGGCTGCCCCAGGAAATGCTCTATCTACCTTGAGTGCGGTCAATCATGGGATGCCTTCCCGGACTTGCATGTAGCCTAGTTGGTAGTATGCCAACTCTATCAGAAGCCGTCTAGCCATCAGGCCACACATGGCCTCCATCTGGTGTCCAAACCAAGACCTACCGGATAACCTAGCTACTCAAATGCCTTCTCCTCATATGGGGGGCTTACAAGTACAGTAAGCTGGTTCTCGCGTAGTTACATGAGAGTGGAGAATTGATATCTAACACCCCCCCTCAATGTCCACCTGCAAGTGAACTTACTTTTTTGGCCCAATGCGAAGTTGATGAAGATGCCTCTCCAGCAAGTCTCTTCCAAGAGCCTTCATGAAGATGTCCGCAGCATTCTCTATAGTCGGGCAATGCACCAAGTCGACCTCTCCATCCATGATGAGCTCGTGTACAAAGTGATATTGAATCTCAATGTGTTTTGTGCGAGCGTAGTACACAGGGTTCTTGGCAATCACCATGCAACTCTAATTGTCACATGATAACTGCATAGGCTTGTTCTGCACTGCACCCATGCCCCCTAAAATCCTCCCCAACCACACTGCCTCACAAGAGGCAAAACATGCTGATTTGTACTCAGCCTCAGTAGAAGAAAGAGCAATGGTATGTTGCTTCTTGCTGACCCATGACACAATTCTAGATCCAAGTGAGAAACAGTAACCTATCACTGATCTCCTGCTGTCCACATTTCCTGCCCAATCTGAGTCATAGAATCCAGTCAAGATGTTGCCCTTGGTATAGGTGATGCCATAATCAAGTGTGCCGTTGATGTATTCAGCACCCGCATCCCTACCCTCCAATGGTTCTCTCGAGGCTTATTGGAAAACCTGCTGAGTACACCAGTCACAAAACTGATGTCCGGCCATGTGTTGCATAAGTAAATCAAACTGCCCACAAGCCTTCTATACTTTGCTTCATCCACCAGTGGTGATGAAACCTCATTTGAGAGCTTCACGTCAACCTCCATAGGAGTGCCAACTATCTTGCACTTAGCCATGCCAAATGCCTTCAGTATCTCTCCAGCATACTTCAACTGTGAAATGAAGATCTATTTTGGCCTTGCCAAACTTCAATCCCCAAACAGAAATGCATCAGTCCGAGGTCTATCATTTCAAACTCTCTTCCTAGCAAATGCTTTGTTTGTGAGATCTTCTCTTCATGGTTCCCTGTTATGACAAGGTCATCCACATAAAGGACCACAATCATACACATGTCTCCTTTCTATAGATATACAAATTTGCATCAGATGGGCTCCTCCTCCTGAACCCGTTTTGCAGAAAGTAGGCATCAATCCGCTGGTATTTTGCAGATGAGCGTATCTTGCACTCTGCTACTCCATTTTGCTATGATGTATGTGGTAGGGGTTTCTGCCTCTTGATCCTGTGACTTTTGCAGTAACTTTCGAATTCACTTGATGTGAACTCACCACCTCTGTCTGATCTCAACTTCTTCACCTTCCTCCCCATTTCTTTCTCGACCATTACATGCCATTCTTTGAACTTACTAAAAGCCTCATCTTTAGTCTTCATGAAGTATATCCATATCCTTCTACTGTAGTTGTTGATCAGCGTCATGTAGGAACCACCCAAAGTTTCCATCTCCATCTTTTCGCAGAGGTCCGTGTGAACGAGCTCTAGAGGAGCCTTTGCCCTGCTGGCCTCTTTAGGGAAGGGCTGTCGATGCTGCTTGCCCATCATGCAAGCTTCACATACATTGGGCCGATGTAATTTCTAGTAGGTCTGCAATCATTCCACTTTTATGCATATCCTTTAAAGAACTAAGGTTTAGATGACCAAATCTCTCATGCCACAGCTTAGTATTGCTCACATCGGCTCGAGCACTGAAAGCTAAGAGTTCATAGATGTTGTTGCACCGTGCACCTTTACCAATGAGCTTCCCTTGAAGATCCAAAATCTATGTGCCATTCTTATCAAAGTGAACTTTGAGGTCCCGATCCGTGATCACAGAGACGAACAACAAGTTCCTCTTGATATCTAGCACATAAAGAACATCGGACAACTATTTTACAACTCCATCTAACTTGAGAGCAATTGTACTTTTTCCTTTTGCTGGACATTTTGCATGATTGCCGACTGCTACCAAGATGTCATTGTCAATAATCCAAGGTTCATCTGCAGGTACATGAACTGCCTCCATGCAAATCTCCTAAATTGCTACGAACAGCTCTACTGGTACTGCCTACACGCTGTTGTTGGACTCTTTCTTTACTCCGTTCTTCTCATCCGCAATCTTCTTCTGGCACTCATTTTGCTTGTGCCCTGCCTTGTTGCAATAGAAGCACTTGATCTTCTTCTTTCTCTTTTTATCATCAGAAGAAGATGGGTTACCAAAGTCCTTACCCTTACCTTTCTTTGATCCATAGTTGAGAAATTCGAATCTTCTCCAGTCCTCGTCTTTTGATGCATCTCCAGAAGAGCAAGCAAAGGCAATGCACGGTGACCAGACCATGGTAGTGGTTTGCATGATTCTAGGATCTAGTTTGGAAGGTAGTTATCAAAACCATCAATCTAGAGTCCTAGGTTATTTAAGTGTTGAGTTTCATGTAGAACGGGAGTTTGCTCACCCTCTTATTGGTAGTGGAGCCTAGTTGCTCTAAGAATGTGGTGCCTCAAGCCTAGGCAAGCATTTGTGTCTCAAGTCATGAGTGGACTATAGCTATGGGTATTTGGAATAGTATGAGGCTTTAGATAATATAAGTACTGTTTTGGAAATCATTTTGAACATTGAGCTCTTGCAATGGCATGTATTTTCTTTGCACACAATCATCCACCTGCCTTCATATGATTTCACCCACATAGCACAAATGTTTGTGTTAGTTCTCAACATCTAACTTTTGCACTTAAGCACCAAGTAGGATCAACTTCACAAGCAATTTGGGAGTGCAAGATAGGGCATCTTCCACCTAGTACTAAAACTATTTTCACCCGGGAACTAGGATATCTGGACAATCAAGGGGTAAGAGGAAAAAATCATCAATGCTTGGCGATCCAATTGGGAGTGAAATGCTGAAAACATTGACTGGAGAATTGATTGGATTGAGCATAGAAATCCGTAGTATTGAGTGCACAAACATTGAGAGAAGTAGCATATGCTCACAAGCAATGAGATGAGATAGTTGTCGAGATTTGCATATTACTATAAAAGATATATTCAAGTGTTTGAGGATGATTTGTGGTGTTCAAAGACTCATTTGATGACTGATGTCTAGACATAGGAGTGTACCTACATGTATATAGTGCACAAGTTACTTCAAGATTTAACCAAATGGCTGACACTGCACTCAAAGAAACACCAAAGGTACATGGCCAAGAGAGAAAAATACCTACAAAAATGTGAGAGGAGTTGGGAAAATACAACAATGGAAGTTGGAATTGAGTCAAAACTAGGGACAGATGGTTGATAGTGAAGAGTAAGAGTAGTAGATGCCACCCAACAATTGAGAGCTCAAGGATTGGCTACACACATGATGAGGTAGTAACTGACTACTACACCGACAACAGGAATGAACGAGTCCCTAAAGTTCATTCAAGAATACCTAAGTAGCATGCATGGGTGAATCCTCAATGCAATGGCATGAATCCGAGCATGTGTCTATAGAGATATGGAATTTGAGTCATCCAACGAGTCCTTCCATCAGCCAAGCCACGAGCAAGGGCATTCATTATTAAGGTGTGAAATAAGGTTTAAAGGGAATACAAGCCTTAAAGATAGAACTAAGAAGAAGAATACCTATACATGCAATGGAGGCAGTACATGAACCAAGCTCTGGATGGGATGTACTAGTCAAACCATTTAAGCTATGAGATACACCTCAGTTGGTGGAAGATGATCTATCCAAAAGGTATATTGGAGCATGAGAAACCACATGTGATGAGTTTCATGTAGAACGGGAGTTTGCTCACCCTCTTATTGGTAGTGGAGCCTAGTTGCTCTAAGAATGTGGTGCCTCAAGCCTAGGCGAGTGTTTGTGTCTCAAGTCACTATAGCTATGGGTATTTGGAATAGTATGAGGCCTTAGATAATATAGGTACTGTTTTGGAAACCATTTTGAACATTGAGCTCTTGCAATGGTATGTATTTTCTTCACACACAATCATCCACCCACCTTCATATGATTTCACCCACGTAGCACAAATGCTTGTGTTAGTTCTCAACATCTAACTTTGGCACTTAAGCACCAAGTAGGATCAACTTCACAAGCAATTGTGGGAGTGCAAGATAGGGCATCTTCCACCCAACACTAAAACTATTTTCACCTCGGAACTAGGATATCTGAACAATCAAGGGGTAAGAGGAAAAAATCATCAATGCGTGGCGATCCAATTGGGAGTGAAATGCTGAAAACATTGATTGGAGAATTGATTGGATTGAGCATAGAAATCCATAGTATTGAGTGCACAAACATTGAGAGAAGTAGCATATCCTCACAAGCAATGAGATGAGATAGTTGTCAAGATTTGCATATTATTATAAAAGATATATTCAAGTGTTTGAGGATGATTTGTGGTGTTCAAAGATCATTTAATGACTAATGTCTAGACATAGGAGTGTACCTACATGTACATAGTGTACAAGTTACTTCAAGATTTAACCAAATGTCTGACACTGCACTCAAAGAAACACCAAAGGTACATGGCCAAGAGAGAAAAACACCTACAAAAACGTGGGAGGAGTTGGGAAAATACAACGATGGAAGTTGGAATTGAGTCAAAACTAGGGATAGATGGTTCATAGTGATGCGTGGAGTAGCAGATGCCACCCAACAATTGAGAGCTCAAGGATTGGCTACACACATGATGAGGTAGTAACTGACTACTACACCGACAATAGGAATGAACGAGTCCCTAAAGTTCATTCAAGAATACCTAAGTAGCATGGCATGGGTGAATCGTCAATGCAATGGCATGAATCTGAGCATGCCTCTATAGAGATATGGAATTTTGAGTCATCCAACGAGTCCTTCCATCAGCCAAGCCACGAGCAAGGGCATTCATTATTAAGGTGTGAAATAAGGTTTAAAGGGAAGACAAGCCTTAAAGATAGAACTAAGAAGAAGAATACCTATACATGCAATGGAGGCAGTACATGAACCAAGCTATGGATGGGATGTACTGGTCAAACCATTTAAGCTATGAGATACACCTCAGTTGGTGGAAGATGAGTCTATCCAAAAGGTATATTGGAGCATGAGAAACCACATGTGATGGCTCAGCCTTGAGTACCTGACCCACACATGGCATCCATACCCACAATGATAGATGTCAACATGGAGCAGGTGGACACTTAGTTTCAATTGGTTGTTGACTTGTTAAAACCCAAGCACTAAGTCCTACTCAGACCTGGTGTGGCACAACCATAACCAAAGACTTCTCAACCCACTAGACTCTTGATTAGACTAGGATGACCAACATCAAGAGCCCACATGGCTAGTTTAGGACAATCCATTAAGTCCAAGCCAACCTAATGTAGAAATTAACTAGTATATGATTTGAACCAGCTCAAAAAATTTAAATTAACTAGTATTTAACTACCAGGAAACATAGCATTTTCAACCACCATGCTGGTCACCAGCCATGCAACTAAGATACCAATAGAACGTGAAAAGATATTTGATGAGAAAAGAGAAAATATGAAACAATGAATGAGTTATCGGTAGGTATACTATTCATGGCATTACAAATCAGACAAGGACCATCAACAAGGCTTGTGCATCATACATGATAAGATGGATCAACAAAAAACAGCCATACCAAGGCGCAAAGTAAAGGCAAATGATATTAATAATATCAATTGGCAATATCACTGATTGGAATGCTAACACATGGACATGGACGAGAAGCATGTGGACATTTTTCACTTGCTGTTTCACTCGCAAACCCAAACTTTATAGTGGGATTGTTAGCTTTGTGTCTTCAAAACTTGGAAAGAGAAGATAAGCATGAGTTTGGTAACCTTATACATAGTGCTCTAAATACTTCATATGAGCACCTCAAAGTGTAACCTCCAGGACATCCCTAGACATTCATCTATCAATGAATGAAAAGGAAAATACTTATGCTCAAATGATTCTTATTAAAGTACATATAATGCATCAACTTCAAGGTTCAAAAAGCTTCCACCATGCCTCAAGTTGCAATTAGACAATTGTGGCTTAGAGAACAAAAATACATCTGTTTTTGCATACCTATCCTTCCTAGTGGGAAGGTGATCTTTCTTTATGATAGAGATGGGTTTCTTAATGGTTGGACATATCCATGACGACATTGATGCATTGTTTAGCCATTTCTTAGAGCAGTTAAGGACAAGTCACATGCTCACTCTACCCTATCTTATAAAAAGATTCAATGAGTATAAAATTTTAAGGCTTGCCCCTTTCAAGCTTCTAGACTTCAAAGGGTTTATTGATGGTTACTAATGTGAAGGACAAGATAGATTTATCGGATGTTTGAAGCCATTGCATTTTTGTTTTTTCATGCAGGATTGCAGTCGGACAAAATTAATTATACACAAGATCATTGGATGCCAAAATGTGGTGGCATAAAGTTGTGGAAAAGAGATGCTCTTGGAAAACCTTTGTTACCAGTAGGGGAATCAATGGTGCTTCTAATGTGTGAGTACTTAAAAGATAGTGCTCAAGTGGTCAATGGTATAAAGGACTATACTAACTATTGGGACAAGCATCGGATTGAGAAAAGCTCACTAGATGCTTATTCTATGTCCTTAACACCAGTGATACAATATTGGGAAAATGTGATCAAGACGTTGTTAGAACCTATTATGCAAAGTCTGAGTACATGTACAAGATTTTGGCCACAGACAACACATACGGCAGAATAAAACAACAACATTGACAAAGAAGTTTTCATGGTTATAAAGGCACTAGAAGACGACCTTTTTTGGTCCTTAATGTAACAAGACAAGGATACATTCTAGCTGTTCTTGTAATACCAAGCGACAATACATATGCAATTTGGTTGGGTGTAGCCGAGTCATACATTGAACCCAACATTTCCTCTAAAAACTATAACATGGTATCAATAAAATATTGGGGAGATGGGGAAGGGGAACGGTGATAAGGCGAAAACACAAACGCAACTCAGTCTGGAGGACTTCAACAAACGCAACAACTGGAGCAGTTTGACAGTGGATAGCACCATGGCCCAGAAGACAGGGGCCCACCCAAATCCCATGCCGCTCACCACATCCTCGACCTCTATGGTTACCACCACCATTTCACCACCATCATCTGCCTTATCATCTATGCCACCTCTCTCCTCCACCTCTCTTGCATCATCATCATAGGTCTCCTCTCTAGTAGCCTCACCACTAGCCCATGTTCACATAAGAAGAATACAAATGCTGAAGAAGTATATGCAAATTTTTGGGAGAAGTTTTGGATGTGCAATGACAAGGTTCCACCTACTATGCATGAGAAAGCAGAGGCAAGCCTAATAGGGGTCAATGAGATAATTGACAAGAGTGTAGATTGAGCTAACTTTTAATAATGTTCATATTAAGGTATTGTTCACTTTAAGATTCAATTTGTTCTATTGAGTAGGTAGCCCTCATTATCTGCTAGTTTGTAATGTGTATGAATATGTAACATTTGTCATTCTTTTGATGAAGGGCAAGCTTAACTCAAGTGCACTGTTTTAAACAAAATAAATGGTGTACCTTTACACAAGCTATAGTAATATGGTGAGAATTAAATAAATCTCTATTATGCAATATTTTGTATCGATTGCACTGTTGAAATTTAATGCTAAATAATTTAAGGTGTGTAGTTAATTTATACAGTGTTGCAATTGAACAAAATTTTTACTATTTGCACAATAAATTATAGTTCAATCCCAAAAATAATGAAACATCTGAGATCACTCACTTTATTTCTCAATAAAATAAAATTATTGAGATAAATTTAAGTTCTTATTATTATGCACCATTAATGGACAATGTCATTTTGAATCTTCAGAACAATTATATTAGTCTAACTTAGACGAAACTATCATGTATGAACAAGCGATTCCCAAAATTATTGAAATGGATGTGCTTGAACCATGACATGTCATGGAACCAAAATTGACTGCTTACTATAGCATTCCCATAGATATCATAAGTGTCTAGCAGAGGGTGTAGAAAAAGAGGGTGTTAAGCCAAGATGAAGATGGGTTGGATAGATGAGAAGGCTATGAAGAAGGGATCCTAAAATGGAAGACTAC
The DNA here is from genome assembly GCF_047967505.1 of Dipteris shenzhenensis. Classification (NCBI taxonomy): domain Eukaryota; kingdom Viridiplantae; phylum Streptophyta; class Polypodiopsida; order Gleicheniales; family Dipteridaceae; genus Dipteris; species Dipteris shenzhenensis. Next base: position 39,754,592 of record NC_141628.1, on the reverse strand, counting down.
AACGTTCTCTCTCTCCATTTCATTTTTCCAAATATCGTGGTTTTCCCAAAAATTACTAATATGGTGTTGCAGCCAAAGGAGTGCTATAGGTCAGATCAACAAAAGGATGTGCGAAGACAAGTGAAATAAAAAGAGAAGGATTGTCTTTGAGAAGGGCAGTGAAGGTTGGTAGCTAAAGAATCGTTGTAATGGAGGGAAGAAGCTAACAGTGTGATAGCTCTGAGGATTCAATGTGTGGAAGCTATGGTAGAGTCAAAAGGCAGGAGACATCTTTCTCACAATGTAGGAAGCAAAAATTCATACAAAGACTATCTAAGAGGTCACTATCTAGTACAGAGCATCGCAGGCTTTGAAAATTATGTTTGTAAAAAATTTTCCCACTCCCATTCTTTGACAAGTTTGCAGAATAATGCGCGAGCACTTTTTGCCCATTTTATAGAACTTTGCACCAAAAGTTTCAACTATAAATTTCCACCTCTTTTGCATGCGTATCCTCATAAATGCATCTTTACCTCTTAGATCCATACTTAGAATTTATGCTACCCCACTTGGGATTTCCAACGTCCCTCCTTATATTCGTAATCTCTAATGTTTCTCTTAATCTTGGGGGGGGGGGGGGTCACTCATAAATATGTTTAGCACGTGGGTTCAATAGAAGGAGTTCTTACATACACATTTTTACATAGTTTTCACATACAAAAGGGTATCATATAAAGGGGGCATTCACAGATTGAATAGAAAAAGGGTGTATTTTATTCATGATAAATTTACAATAAGGGGTTCTACAAAATAGTCCTTGAATGCACGTGATATATAGGGTTTATACATAATGACCCCAGTACTGATTTTGTTTCTTAATCACATAGTGATTGTTCCTAAACTAGCATATAGAATTGACCTATGACCATATTACCCCACTTGGTCCAACTCTTTTTTATAATCACCATTAGCACAAAAGATATAGTACAATAGGTATAAAAAACCCAGTGGACTTGGCACTCAATCAAAGCAAACTCACAACCACACTTGGTATATTGCTTGAACCAAGTGTTTAAAATAGACCAATGATGACAACCAAGTGGGAGTCAAGATCATCATGAGTTTCTCTCGATCTTGATGCTTATCACCTTTCTCAAAACTTTAATGGACACATCATAAACTATGTCGTAAGAAAACTTTTTCATATATTATTTTCAAAACCCTAATAATTTCTATACTTTGCTCTTATTCGTGCATGTATAGAGAATTGTGAGTGCATGTGTATGTTAGAGTCAATCGTATGTGTATGTATGTGAGTTTGTACATGTCCACACACTTGCTTGCGAGCATGTGATTGTGCATGTGTATGTGTGTGTGTGTGTGTGTGTAGATGGTGTGTGTGTGTGGGGGGGGGGTGTGTGTGTGAGAGAGAGAGAGGTGGTGTGTGTAGTGTGTGTGAAAGGTGAGAGAAGAGAGGAGCTTGGAGGTCGACGGAGCTGCTGCTGCTGCCCTGTGCGCAATTGTCCTGTGCATGTAAGGAACGCGTGATGGTCGACAGAGCTACTGCTGCTGCTCGGGGAGAAGAAGAAGCTCCCGCTGCTGAATGCATGTCTGCGTGCTGCAAGAAGCTCCCGATGCTGAATGTGCATCTGCCTGATGCCTTCCTGTGTGCATCTGCCTGATCCTAGCAAACCCGCCTGCTCTCCTCTGCGCCCTTCAGAAGTTTCCCTCAGTCACATCCCCTGTTTCTGCTCACCCACTTTAGCCACTGTCGTCTGCCCCTTCTTGCCGTGTGCTTTCCTCCTCGCTGCTGTGTATCTCCCTTTCCACATCTGTGCATAACCCCCGCTCCCTTTCTTTATCCCTGGCTGTCTGCTCATTTCATCAATTCTGCCCTACCTACCTCCATGGAGGATCATATTAAAAGTTACTCCTGGAAGGACTTGTCCTGGGACCCCAAAAGACAACAAGTCGAATTGTCTACCGCAGCCTCTGAAGATGCTCACTATGTTTTCGACATGCTCAAGGATGAATTCCACCAGAGCCGAAAGGAGTGGGCCAAACCTCCCCTGGCCCTTAAGTATAAGCTGAAGCTGCCCTCATTGGTTACTCCTCTCCGGAAGTTCTCTCAGCAAGCAGCTATCATTTTCTTCCCTGGGAAGTTACCTTCTACAAATGATGTGGCTCAGTGGGTTCAGGCTTTGTTGGGAGGTTGCTTTGTTGAAGGAGTATATTTTGCTTCTCGAGGTTTCTATGAAGTCCCTTTTTTGGATGCCTCATATCGTCAGCAGATATTGGAGATGTCCCCTCTATTCTATGGCAAACAAATGGTGCATGTCATGCCATGGTCACCAAATAAGGATTATCACGGTCTTATTCGACATCATTGCCCTGTATGGGTTGAGGTAGTGGATTTTTCGGATTATATGACGGCTGAGTTACCAAGTCTGGCAGCTACTTTGGGGCAAGTTGTATGCCCACCCCGTCCTTCGGGTAATCGAAATCGGTTTTGTGTTCTTTGGGATACAGATCACCCAACCCCTCCTTCCATTGTGGTAGAGGTGGAGGATGTTCCCTTGGGTGAAAAATATTTTGATTTGAAATGGGGAGTATTTGCAGGTGCTTGCTTTACTTGTCATAAGTTTGGCCATCTAGCTTCACAGTGTCCTACAGTCCTGCATCAGCTCCCACCTACAGCTATTGCTCCAGAAAATACTATCCCTCTAACTCATGGTCCGGGGCCTAAGGCTACGCCTAGCAAATTGGGTGATGTGACATCTAAATCTGTTCTTCCCAAAGAAAGTGTGGTCCAGGTTTCAGCCAAGTAAAAGGATAAGGGAAAGGGCAAAATTTCAGAATCTAATGCCTCTCCCCAGGGTGCCTGGCAGCAACCCAAAAAGGCATTTGTGCTTAAGCCACGACCGTTACAATCTCGGCATTGGGATGCCTCTACTTCCTCCCATGGTCAAGCCTCTATTCCTTCTGACAGCTTGACTTCTCAACTGTGGGTTGACGTGCTCAAGAAGGGCATTCCTATATGTGACGGACGATAGAGCTATTGATCCAGGAGGCCATGTGGATGTCGATGTCATGGCTGAGGCCTGACATCTCACACCTTTACACTGTACATATCTTCTATGTCTACTTCAATTACTTGCATTACATACAATGTCCAAGGTCTTTGCAATGTCAATAAGTGGAAACTTTTCTGGCACTATGTACATAAAATGCACCCCGATGTAATTTCCTTACAAGAACACAATCAACACTTCTTGGCTGGCCAGCAAGGCCACTTTGCTGGTTATGACATATTTTATGCTGGTACTATGCACTTTTTGGGGGTATGCATGCTGGTGAAACATGATACGTAGCCCACGGTTGCTTACAATGACCCTTAGGGTCGATGGATGGTAATCAGATGCATCTGTCATGCTGATCTTTATGAAATAGCATCGGTTTATGCCTCTCAAACTTCTGCGATGAGAGCTCAAATGTGGGCCTCCCTCTAGTAATACCCATGGCTGCCCAATGCTTTTTTGTGTGGAGACTTTAATAACTCACCTGCCATGCAAGACAACACCACTCATCGATCTCACATGATCCCCACTGAGCTTCGACACTGGGAGGATATGCTTTCTATCTTGCATGTAGAAGATTTATGGCTCTCAACAAGGGATAGAGATATGGGTTATACATACCATCACAATGCTTTTACTCATTACTGGGCTTGACTTGATAGATGGTATTTGTTGCATGCTCAGCAGTATACCAGTTTCACATGTGCATTATGGGTTGATCATTCCCTCTTGCTGCTTGACATTATCTATAGCATGTTTGACAGATGATATGCCTTTTTTCGGTCGTCGTCTACTCCATGTTAACAGTGCTTATTTGCTTCATCAACAATTTCAGAACATAGTGAGAGTGGATATCCACCCCCTCCTCTTACATGCTCAAGAGGACATGGATTTTGCATGGATCAATCTCACCCATCACTTGCAGGCTGTTATTCAAGATTATGGATGGAGTCACATGGAAAACCTTAAGAGGCTTAAGCTGAAATGGGCTCAATCTCACAAGCAACAAATGGATGTAATCAGCTCTTACAGGCAGCTCACCTCCTCTAAACAAGATTCTTGCATTTATGCGGTTCATATCATCCATCAAAATGATCTTTGCAAATTAAAGAAGTGGCAAATTCGAGCTCGCATGAAACCCCTTTTGGATAAGGGTTGCTCCTCCAAGGCCGCCTTTAAAAGCTTGCATGCGGATAGGCAAAAGGAGGATATTTGTAGGATCAGGCAGGATGATGGCACGTGGACCACCTCCAAATCAGAATTGGAATCGCAATGCTCTAGTCACTTTCAACATCTCTTTTCTCCTTAGTCTGATAATTCGATGCAAGTGAATGCAGCTAGGTCTCAATTTCTTATGCATGTTCAGCCTATATTGTCTCGGGAACAAGTTCATGCATTGGAGCAACCATTTATGCTTAATGAACTAGATGATGCTTTGAGTCATTTACGTAAAGGCAGCTCTCCTGGTCGGGATGGATTGACTGTTGAATTTTTCCGTGCATTTTGGGATGATCTCAAGAACACTATTCTTCTCATGATCAATCATGCTTGGGCAAAACAATCTCTTCCTCCCTCTTGGAAACATGGCCTTGTCAAATTGATCCCCAGAAAAAGGTTGTGTGAGACAATGGCTAATTGGCGGCCCATATCTCTTATGCCAATCATTTACAAACTCATTGCCAAGATGATTGTCCTTAGGATTCGATTCATCTTGCAAGCAGGACTTCATCCTAGGCAGTATGGGTTTGTTCCCAAAAGGCAGATTACTGACAATATCTCCAATGCTCAGCTTGTAATTAAGTATGCCAAATATTCTAAACAAGATGTTCTCATTCTGCAAGTGGACATTGCGAAAGCATTTGATACTGTCCATTGGGATTTTATTTCTCAGACTATGCATAAATTGGGATTTGGCCTTCGGCTGGTCCATGTTATTTACTGGTTGTATTCTCATGCCACTACACAATGTTTGCTTAGTAGTGGGTTGTCAACGACATGGACTATGACCCATTCAGTGAGACAGGGATGCCCTCTTAGTTCGCTAATGTATGCCATTGCTACTCATCCATTATTGTTGCATATGGATCAGGGGCATCCCTATCTCTGTATACATTAGTGAGCTATTATGTTAGCAGCTATGTGTGGAAACATGCAGTCCCACGCATATGGGCATTGGATTACAGATCACTGGGAAGCACTCATGACCACATTTCAAAGGAAAATGCCATGAAGCTGCCCTGTTTCTGCATACATTAGTGAGCTATTATGTTAGCAGCTATGTGTGGAAACATGCAGTCCCACGCATATGGGCATTGGATTACAGATCACTGGGAAGCACTCATGACCACATTTCAAAGGAAAATTCCAGGCTGTCCTGTTTCTACTGCTTTTATTCATGATTGGAAGAGAATTCTCTGTTATGCTAAATGGTCAGGTGCTTCCTTTCATCCTGGTAATTCTCTCCGTTTGGAAAGCATCCATTGGAGCAAGGTGTTTGAATCGCCTCTTGCTTTACAGGCACCTATTAAAGCATATAATCTTATGAAATTGGGCATAAGATTGGTCGGAGATGTGGTGGATCCACATGGTTATGTGCTTTCATTTCCACAAGCTTGCAGGACATTCCCCTTGGGTCTACATCATAGGCCCATTTGGAGAATACTCACAACTATGTTGTAGCCATTTGTTCGTGTCCCCCCGCTGTTTGTATAGGATAGATTACTGGACTGGAATCTGACTTCCTTGTCTCTTGCTACCTCTTCACTTTCAATGCATAATTTGACATCCTCGATGGTCTACAGATTTCTTCTTCCACCGTCATGGATTGATAAGCATGCCAACACTCTTTGGAATTTGGATAGGCCTTTATCTTGGTGGCAATCAAAACTCAGGAACATTTGGAAAGCAAAAATGCCATTGAAACAGAAGCTTTTCTTTTGGAGATGTATAGTGGGAGCTTTTTCCATTGGGGTGAAATTGAAAGCACGTCGTATTGCTTCCTCTTCCTGCCCCCGTTGCTCTCATCATAGCGAGACAGTTCCCCATTTATTATGGTCTTGCCCGCACTCTCGGATACTGATCACTCATGCCTCTCATTTGCTGCGACTTCGGTTTCCCTCTATTAGATTTGGGAAACTTTTCTAGATGTTTGGATGCTTCTCATCTCAGATGTCTCCATTCCTCCTTTTCTTTCACTGGGCTCGTTTTTGGGTACTATGGACCATCTGGAAACAAAGATTGCATTTTAGGATGGGACAATAGTTTCCTCAGGCATATGGTTTCTTTAGAATGTCCCTCAAGCAATCCTTATATGATAGTTATGCTGCGAGGGACTTGGATGCTACTAGCCTTGAAGTGTTTTCTCAATGTTTTTGTTCCATTAGGCTCTCTTTTGGAGTCTAATGTCATGTACATTGATTTCATGTTAATTTTATAGCTACTTGGTTTCACCCCAAAAAAAAAAAAGTGTGTGTGTGTAGAGAGAGAGAGAGATGTGTAGTATCTTTAAGAAGTCACTTAAAGCAAAAGTCGAATCTTCTTTCTTTAAAGTACGAAAGGATCTTTGAAAAGATGCCCTTTTCATAAAGTAGTATCAAAATGACTTTCTTTGTTTAAAGTCAAGCCTTCGTCCTCAAACCATTTTCTAGTCTTAGGAAAAGTCTCCATTCTCGCCGCATTCCGCGAACTTTATCGATACTCTTGTGCGCAAGTTTTCAGACTACAGATAAGCATGCCAGACTGTTTCTGGACGGTAAAAACGTGTTTCAAATCGGGAAGCAAGGGGAGGTAGTCATGGAAGGGAGAATTGGAAGCCACAGTAGCAGGAGGAGGAGGAGGAGGAGGAGAGGAAGAAGAAGGAGACGGCGCTCGGTCGATCGCACTTCCGTTGGCGTTTTGAGCTCCTGTCTGCGTTGCCATGCGCTCGCACCAGTCAGCCGTGTTTAGATGGTTACATTTCAGTTGTATAGCCTTGAGGCTGAAGGTCCTCGGCGCTTGGCGCAGATCAGTTACGACTGTATGCTTTCCATTCTCCAAACGTTGGTCACAAATCAAGTTTATCAATGAAACCGACACGAACATCGTGTTGAGGACGAAGTATCGAGATATATGGGAGGGGGAGCAATGGAAGCTGGAGAGGAGCAGTTGGGTGATGGTGCGGTGGACTCCTGAGGTGTACAAGAGGTTGGGAGCATACGTCGAGAGTGAAGACGGGCAGGCCAGAGGCCGCGCTCTGGTGATCAGTAACGACAGCATGGGTGACAAGCATGAAATTGTGATTACATACTCCAACCGCAAAGCCCAACTTCAATTGAAGACGATGAAAGCTCCCCTATGTGATTCTGCTTCGTGACGTCCACCACATCATCTTGCGTCCTCATGCTTTGATACTATGTATAACCTTTCCCATCTTTGCAGATTGTAGTTCCAATAACCTTATTGGTGGTTTGAAAATCTTTATTCAATTGCTGTATTCTTTGTAATGAAATATTCTACTAGCTTGGAATGGTGTTACAAAAAGGCCCGCCTGAACTCAACAACATCGAGATTGTTTACCTTAGTATATATATATTGACAAAATAAAAGCATTTGTTGATGGCAAAGGCAAATGTAAGATTCATAATATAGCACAAAGCTAAGATTCATAGTACAATTATAGAGCAGCCGTGGCTGCGGAGATTCATGGTGATGAGATACCTGCACAATTGAATATAAATTTCGTCCACAATTAAATGTATACACCGAGATTGTTTGGCTTAGAGATTAACGGAAACGAAAAAGGCCGGGTTTAAGTATTGACCACTTAAAAGCATTTTTGTTGATGGCAAAGGCAAAGGCAAGATTCGTAGTACAAAGCTAAGGCAATCGTGGCCATGAGATTCATGGTGTTGTGCTAAGTGAGATCCAAAAAAGACACTCAAAGCTCTCTTATTTTGCAGGTCTAAGCAAAGCAAGAAGAAAAATTGCATTGACATTCAATAGAGTTATAAATAATTGTAATTATGTTGTCTTCTTTATTCAGGGTTACTTTTGTTGGAAGCATAAGTTGAACATTAGTAACTATAAGCACTTCCATGTTTGATGGGGTCATAAGCTGAACATCAATAACTATAAGCACTTCCATGTTCAATACTTCCATCATAGGAATAGTCATATGGTATATGACCATCTCGATTTTTGCCTTTAGTGCTAACCATACTTATAGGTCTATACAACGCATTTTTTAAAGATAATTTGTTTTGATGTTCTTGCAAAGTCTTAGGTTCATCAAATATCTCTAGGGAATTTTAACTTACAAAGTTATGTAACAAGATATAAACACGTGGAATTATAAGTGAGATAGTGGTTTAGCCTTTTATTTACAATATAGACGATTTGGTATCCATTTCTTTCTTTTAGTATATAATTCTCCCACAAAGATGAATCTAAGTCTGTGACCCATCTTAAAAGATCCATTCAATGAGAGAGAATGCCCCATTATAAAAACTTTACTACTAGTGCTGCACTTCCACCTTGACAGCTATAAAATCTCATGTACAATAGATGTAAAGAGAGAAGGTTGGGATGCCCAATGATAGTAGCTTATCTTGTAAGCATGCATGGCCATTGGCAAGTAAAAGTATACCCTTCACAAATGTTAAGAGGATCGATTAGTTCAAATAAGAGGTGGATTGGTAAGTGTGATGCAAGACTCTCCTTGTAGCTTGATGATTTAAAATCTACTATTGAAAACTAAACATGCAATGCATTACATGGAATGGAGATGAGTCGAGGCGCATCTTACCTTTGTTAGGAATAGTGTATATGACACTTTTTTAGAGAGGATTATAAAGGACATAGAGACAAACCCTAATCCTAACCCCTAAGGGATGAAGTTGTGTAGATTTATCTTCTTCTTCATTATTGTCAGTTTTGAATTTACTTTTAGAAGGAGACTTGCCTCATTCAACTCCGCTTGTAATTATAAAAGGGTTTTTGTAATTAATCAAAAGGTTTTGAATTTGCTTTTAGAAGGAGACTTTTGTAATTTACCCTTAAATTAGAATTTCACACAATTTGTTTAGGCCCTTCTATTTGTATACATGTCTAGATGTTGAATTACAAAATCATCCCTCTCTCCCTTCCCTCCCCCCCCCCCCCCTCTCTCTCTCTCTCCCCCCCCCCCCCCTAGTCCATGCTCGAGGGCCTCCAACCCAACTTTAAAACAATGTGGAGACTCCACCAAGGTTGTGTCTTGTTTTGAATTTACTTTTAGAAGGAGACTTGCCTCATTCAACTCCGCTTGTAATTATAAAAGGGTTTTTGTAATTAATCAAAAGGTTTTGAATTTGCTTTTAGAAGGAGACTTTTGTAATTTACCCTTAAATTAGAATTTCACACAATTTGTTTAGGCCCTTCTATTTGCATACATGTCTAGATGTTGAATTACAAAATCATCCGTCTCTCCCTTCCCTCCCCCCCCCCCCTCTCTCTCTCTCTCCCCTCCCCCCCCCTAGTCCATGCTCGAGGGCCTCCAACCCAACTTTAAAACAATTTGGAGACTCCACCAAGGTTGTGTCTTGTTTTGAAAGGTTCATTTAAGTCCATGTATATCTTATAAAGAAGATGTTCAAGCATATACATAAGTTATTCACAGATATGAACAATATGTGTACGATGTTCCAATTTTTGTTTGCACTTTCATGTGTTTGTCCAAATGTGATCTATTGTGAGCCATAAGTAGTACTTGTTTCTTGTAATTGAAAGTGTATATTAGATGTTTTTTTTTTTGTATGATGTTACAATTTTTGTTTGCACTTTCATTGTATTTGTCCAAATGTGATCTCTTGTGAGCCATAAATAGTCGTTGCTTCTTGTAAATTGAAAGTGTATGTTAGATTTATAAATATTTTTTCAAGGTTTACTGATTGTGATGTTTGTTTAGACATATCTGTATTAAAGTTGCCCAACAATATAATGTCAATGTTGTTGATATTTTCTAAATTCCTTCATGTGAAAATGTTTTTGTTTCCTCTATATGTGTTGAATTTTGACAACAATGTATGTTTTTATTGGCTCTACATATATTAAATTATGTTTTTGTTGAAAATATTTTTGTTTGTTGTACATGTATTGAATGATGACAATAGTGGATGTTTTATCATTTGCATAGTTATTGTATAGTTTTGATATATATAGGCATATATTGTTGAAATTTTGTGATGTTATTTCTTGTAAACATATAATGTCTGAATGCATGCGGGTAGAAGTGGATTTAATGTCTACCTCATACTTTTTCAAAGACCTTGTGCCATGGATGGGTCACTATGTATGAACCCTATATGTCACATGTGTTCAAGACCTATTTGTAAAACCCCATATGTTTATGAATTTTCATTAATAGAATGTGCCTTTTTTTATTCAATCTATAAAATTTCCCCCAAAGTCCTTTTTATTGCACCCTTTTTGTAAGTGAAAATGTCATAAAATTTGAAATTAAGTATGTGACGGTCCTTTTGTTGAACTCATGTGATAGTCACATATATCACTGAGTAACAAGATGTATGAGCACTTTATTAGTTAAGCTGCATTTTGTTGTGTCCTTTAAAGTTATCCATTTGGAAGTCGTTACTATTATTTTGATTTCTTTAAATTGTACATTATTTTCAACGATGAAGTGTTCATGTTTGAGTGTATCAAGCAAGTATGGGTTGTCTATATTCTTAACATGTGATAAAGTTGTATATGCAAGTCTGTTTGTATGTATTACTTTTGGAGAAAATGCTAAAATTTCCATTATTAGTCTTCCCTATGTATTGTTCTTACTGCTACTACAAGTTGGATTGAATATTGTCGGCATGTAAGATGCTTGCTTTTGATGGTCCTAATTAACTTCTTTTGTAATATGGAGTATCATGGGTGCCCAATTTTCATTTATGCTTTCATTGTAGGAATTTTTGTTTCCGTGCCTTGTTTGAATTCCTATGTTTTTGGTTGGGAATTCTATCAACGCAATGTCTTTGTTGTTGCATGTGCTCATACACATGAAAATTCTATCTACAACATTTACTAGTCCAGCTTGCTAGTTTAAGCTTCCAAAACACAATTCTTAGCATACCTTATACTTTTATTTCTATTATTGTTGGTATGCCATCTATTGCTTTTGGATCTTGCAATATTTTTAGGTTTTTATACGCCAATTCACTAATGTGGTCAATTGCATTGTGCTGACTACTAGCATGGAGATTTGTATATAAGAGATGAGGGGTTGTATTTTTTATTTAATTTTTTTGGGCAAAGAAAAAGTTGATTATATCATAATCATATGATTTGTACAATGATGTCAAGAGTTGCCATAATTTTCTCCTCTAGAGAGGAATTTCTATCTTGCATACAAGAAAACCACTGACTATGAGTGAGAAATAGAAAATCTGGTAACCAAAAAGGAGAGGAGCCTATGCTCAGATTCATTGTTCTGAACAGTAAAGCTTTATCAAGTGTTGCTCTACTTGTAGAAGGATGATTGTAACTTATATCCTAAAACCAGGATGCCTCCTTATCCATCCAAGAAAAGGAAGATTGCAGTCGGATCTTATGTCCCAAAAACATATAGTTGATCTAACAAAATTTGCTGCTGTTGTCCTAGAAACCACCAATGCTACAGCAGTCCTGGTAGCAAAACTTGATGCAGTGGACCTAGGAACAAAGGAATAGTGTAATAGAAAGTGTAAGTGCCAGAGCTTGAATTGGAGCATCTCCCTGCATCTTGGATGTGTTCTTCAAGCTCTGCCTGTAGTTGTGATACCTGAGATTCATTATAATTATGAAATTCTTGATCCAATAAGAACTTGGCTAGGACCACAGCAAATAGTGATCAGTTAATAGGAGAATAGCTTTCATACCAATTAACAAAGATCTGATTAGCATGCATGACCTCTTCATTGAATTGAAAAGCATTTCTAGAAATCCAAATAAACCATAGTGCATGTGCCTTGATCCCATGTAGCATAAGGAAGTTTGAGTGCATCTCCCAAAAGGATATACCTCTAGTTTATTGATTTACCTATTCTTAACTGCACAAATTTCCATACTTTTCTTGCTCTGGGGCAAGCTATAAACAAATGGAATATGTCCTCCTTGATACCCACACAATGCTTGCATGTACCATCTCCCTTACCAATTCTAAGGCTTCTGCAGTTTGGTCCAAATAGCCTTGTGTAGAATTAACCTTAACAACATGGACATTTTCTCTGGGATTCATCTGTCCCAAATCAACTCAAATCTAATACGCCATTTCCTTTCATTATCAGCACTGTTCCACCTAGTGTTTAGTTTAGTCACAATATCTTCTATACCTTCAGATGGAGTGGGAATAGGTAAGAGGGTTGAGCTGCCTACCGAACCAAACTCTCTAGGGAAGTTGAGGATTCTGCCCCCTTTCCAAATGATGTCCCCCTCCCACAGCTGCAATCTACTCATCATCAACTCTTCATCTGCATTGTTGAGTCTGAATTCTCTTCTTATCTCTAGCCAAGTCTTTCACCTGAAGTTGTTCTTGTCCCATAGATCTCCCCAACAGGATAACCCTTTCTTTACCAAGTGCCATGCCCTCAGGAAGTCATTTTCATTTAGCTGTTGTTTGGTGAAAAAGGTAGAAACCCAAATTGAATCTAAAGCCATGAAGCTCCCTTTTCTAGAGAGAATGATGTGGCTTTTTATTTGTTCAAATGTCCTCCATAGATTTTTTCAAAGCTGGCTCCCTTTGGTGGTGCAAGGTTCAGGATTCCCTATGGTTGATACTAGATAGAAGGGGATAATCCTTCCATCTAGGGGCTCTGTGAGGCCTAATATCCTTGAAGTTTCTAAGGAGGAGGTTAGCCCAATCACTTTTAGGAGTAGTAATGGACTTTATTATCCAAATGGTAGCTAATTTATAAGCTGCTAGCTATATATTTTTAACACCCAAGCCTGCTTCCTTTCTTGGTCTGGTGCAAAAAGCCCACTTGACCTTGGCTTTTCTCCTTCTAGTGTCACTCCCCCCCCATTAGAAGGATCTACAAATTCTTATAAACTTTTCTAAGCCTGTTCTTAAAGGACACCAGCATGAGAGATAAAAGATAGCAATTGGGTATATACAGTGATTTAGTACTACCCTTCTTCCTACCAAGTTTGCCTACAAACCCCTGAGTTTGTCTTTTTTTTTAAAAACCTTTCTAGAAACCAATCCCATCTATCTTTCATCTTAACATTGAAATCCATAAGGATACCCAATAGTCTAAGTATATGCCCATCAAGAATTCTCTTACACCCCATCTGATCCAAAAGATTTTGGGTGTCTCCAGATAACAATGCATAACCCATTTTTGACTGATTTATTTTGGATCTAGATGTAGTACAAAAGATATCCATACAGTTCATAGCTCTTTGTATGTCTACATCTGTGTTTCTAATGGTCAGAGTAGTATCATCTGCAAATTGCTGGTTTACTAGCCGCTTCCTAAAGGGAGCTCTATACCATTAATTTCACCTAATGCCACCTAATCTTTTGTCAACCATCCCAAAGCATTTGCAGTAGCTATAGCAAATAAGAGAGGAGCTAATGGGCATCCTTGTCTTATGGATCTTTTCAGTATGAAGCTTTGGGACATTTCTCCATTAACACACACCTTTGTAGAGGCATTGGAGAGTAGAAGAGCTACATAAGAGGTGAATTTAGTTCCCAATCCCAAACGGTTAAGGGACTGTAGCATAAATCCCCAATTAATTCTGTCATATGCCTTATCAAATTCTATTTTAATTAGATAGATCTCTTGCTTTCTTTCTTCAGCATGTGTGCAACCTTCCCATAAGTTAATGATTGCTTCCAAAATATATATGTTCTTTATGAAACCTTTCTGCTCCTCCAGAATCCACTGGTCCATTTTGCATCTCAATCTCAAAGCAATGGCTTTGGCATAAATCTTGTATGAACAATTTAGCATAGTGAGGGGTCTCCAATTTTTTAGGACTGACCTATCCCCTTCTTTTGGTATAAGCTTAATAACCCCTCCATTTAAGTGATCTGGAAGAAAGCCCTGATTAGCACTCTCTCTCCAAACAACCAGTAAGGTGGGTCCAACAATGTCCCAAAAATACTTGTAGAATTCTGTAGGTAATCCATCTTCTCCAGGTGTTTTGCCATCAGCCATTGCAAAGGTAGCCTCTTTAAGTTCTTGAAGGGAGAGATCAGGTTTCTGTCTAAGTTAGACACTTTGATTTGTATGGCTGATTGACACCTATCTCTAGCCTCTAGGACCTTGTTATATATCATGTCCACTATGCTCAAAAGATTTTTGAAGTGACTGACAGTGATGTCCACGTTTTCTGCTTTTATTTTAGCCACTTCACCATCTTCCTTCTGCAACAAAGGAATTTCCTCTTGGTGTCTCTTTTTTCTAATCCTCTTGAAATTCTCCTTGGTTGGTTTGTTTATCTTGCCAGCCATCAATCCGTGAAGTAGATCTTGGAATTTTGTATCTTGATCTACTCCTATATCCTGATTTCTTTTCCTTTAACCAGTAATTGATGCTGAGCATTGAGATCATTACTCCTTTCTCTTTGTTCCAGTACTTCAATATCTTTCTTAAGTTTGTCCATTCTCCTTGCTCTGATAGCAACTCTGTTTTTTCTAGCTTCCTTTAAAATTGTCTGGACACTTTCTACAGCATCCTTCCAACCCTGTGAAAATGAATCTGCTGCTGTAAAAAAAATTTTCCATTTTTCTATAATCTGTTTTTGGATTGTCTGCAGCTTGAACAAGGGTGGGTCAGCTTTAAACCATGAATTTCCTTTCTTCCCACTCCCCAAATCAATACAAGCTAACACAGGCTTGTGGTCTAATAAGATGAGAGAGGAAAAGGTTGATTGCTTGACTTCTAGATATTGGGCAATATCTAGTCTGGCTTCCCTCCTCAGATTGCCTACCTGTCTGTTGCTCCATGTGTAAATGTTGGGAGTCTCAATGTCCACTTGCAAATTTTCCTTGAGATCTTGCCAGATTTGTTGTTCAAGACCCCTAATTACTAATCCCTTCTACATCCATCTGTCATTAAAATTCTCCACCATATTGAAATCCCCCATAATGACACACTCACTTCCCAAATTCAACATTGAATCCCACGTGGCTCTTCTTTCCATGGATCCTGTTGGGACATATACTGACACAGCTGTGAAAGAAAACCTTTTCATTTTGCATTCTAGATCAAGCCATCTGTGATTTAAGTCTTGCATGCACTTGATGACACAATCCTTGTAGTGTGAAAGTATCCCAATTGCAGTGCCTCTTCTACCTTCCTCATGATTTGTGAAGTACCATATTCTTCTATTGTCAACATTTTTTAGTCTGTTTTCTAGAGTGTTATTAATTACTTTAACCTCTTGTAAAACAAGAAAAGTAGGGGAGAAAGAGCTGCCCTTCAGCCACCTGGCTAGTTCTTGACTCCTCCAAGGGTCAGTTAATCCACATACATTGAGTGTGAGAAAAGTGAATGGTTTATTTACCATTCTTGCTCTTCCCCTTTTTAGCCTTGGGGGCTGGGATTTTGGGTGGGGCATTGTGGCCCTTGACTTGAGAGATCCTTCTCTTGTTCAGAGTAGTGGCTTGAGATTTGGCAGGGGCTTCAATAGTCTTATCCTATTTTTGTGCCAGAGGGAGTTCTTCCTCTGATTCTCCCAAATCTAATTCACTCATGCTGGCATCTACTTGATTTACATTCTCCTCGAACTCTCTGGACCAGCCAGTTTTGATTTCAACTTCTTCCATTTGTGCATCCTGTATCCACTTCTCTGTTTCCTAGTCAATGAGAGCAAAAGCATTGTTGGTGGCCAGTGGAAATGTCACTCTCTCCTTCTCTTGTTGAATATTAGGCTTCCTCTAATTATCTTCTTCCTTGACTACACTTTTATCTGGCCCTATTTTTGCATGTTTCCCCAAAACCTAGTTCTTTGGTCTACCTTTAATAGCCCACTTTGGCTTGGGAGGGTGACTAGCCTGTTGTTGAGCTAGTTCCTAAATTTGTTTAGGACCATTCCTCTTTAGAGGGAAACTTTTAACTGTGTGAGATGATAACCCACACAAAAAGCATGAATTAGGAAGGTTCTTGTACACCAGAGGCTGCTCCATATAGACACACCCATTTTTGTTGACTAGATCACCCTCGGGGGGGTCACTCATCATATGTAATGCTATCACGTGAGTTCAACAGAAGGATATTTTTTATTTCTAAAATTTACTGAAATAAATATACATAAGGGACTATTTAAAATGGTTCTGAAAAAAATTTACAGATTTGTATAGAAAAGGGGTACATTTTACTAATGAAAAATTTTACAGATAAGGGATTTTAAATATAGGCCTTGAACGCACGTGATATAGAGGGTTTATACATAGTGACCCCCTTAAGAGATCACCAAAGTCTCTAGAAGCTCCTTAGCAACATCCAACCTAACACAACATGCGAACTTATGAACGTATTGGATAAGTCATATGGTGTTATACTTGATTCTAGTAGTGATATTACTGATTTTAACTTTGTAAAAGAACCTGTGTTAAATCCTATTCTACCACAAAACACACAATATTGCATCTTCAAAATATATTGAGAAGTAATTTGGTTCCATTCTCTTAGAAATTTATCAATGAATAGCCATGAAGAGAAACTTGGTTGTAATCATCTTTTCTTGTTCTCTATTATGCTAACATAGGAAGCACCGTCTCTCCTTTCAATAAGTGACCTTTTTATATTTGTAAAGTAAATTATATGTTAAAGTAAAAGCACCTACTTTATTTTCCTATTGTAGATCAGAGTGTTAAAAATGACTTGAAATTCACCAATTCGAATAATCTGCAAACAAAATTTCAAGGTTGTTAACACTTCATATTTTTCACACAAAATTTATAACATTTCGAATATAGAACATGGTTAATAGCTCTTTCTTTTTGTACATAGGAGTTTGTGTTTAGCATATATTTTGTAGCTATTTGAATTTGGGATATAGCACTTTTCATTTATCACTTTGTATATATTTGGTAGCAATTTGAATTTGAGATATAGCACTCTAAATTTCATACATAGCATTTTGCATTTAGAATTAGCACTTACCATTGAGCAACTAGCATTTTTGTATTTAGCATACAACACTTTGTATCCAACACATAAACAAATAAACTTTTTCACACATTCGTGTGGGGGGGAGTCGGCACATTTCCTCTCATAAGACGAAGGAATGTGCCCTTCCTTGGGTTCATATCATTTTGCATTTTGCTCATAGTATTTTGCATATAGTATGTAGCAATTTAAGTTTGGGATATAGAACATAGCACTTTGCATTTTGCACAGGGTACTTTGTTTTTAGAAATGTATGATTTTGTATTTTGTACTTAGTATTTTGCATATAGCACATAGCACTGAGCAACTAGCATTTTTGCATTTAGGACATAGCACTTTGTATCCAACACATAAACAAATAAACTTAACCACACATTTGTGTGGGGGGAGAGTTGGCACATTTCCTCTCCAAAAATTATAATACCAAGGAACGTGTCTTTCCTTGGGTTCATATCATTTTGCATTTTGCACTTAGTATTTGAACAATTTGAGTTTGGGATATAGAACATAGCACTTTGCATTTTGCACATGGTACTTTGCATTTAGAAATGTATGATTTTGTATTTTGCACATAGGATTTTGCATATAGCATGTAGCAATTTGAGTTTGGGATATAGTACCACACTTCCTCACCAAAATTATAAGACCAAGGAATGTGTCCTTCTTGCAGCTTAAGGGCGACCTACTCCTCATCATCTCCGATGGACCAATCCAATTGGATTTGGAATTTGCAGAGCAAGGTGTGATCGGGACCGATGGAAGAAGGGAAGCCGAGATCGGTGGGGTGGTAGCCGTTATACAAAAGAGGACGGAAAGGGGATCAGTGGGCTGCTCGCGATCGCCATAGCCAAGCTGCCTATGCTTGCCAGCCCTCTGTGTGTTTGTGTGTCATCAAGAGCGAAGGAATGCAGAGAGAATTGAAGCTTGCTTTGCAGGGAAACGAAAATTGGGAAAGAAGTCTAAATATAGCCTGATCAATGGGAGATTACCACAAAAAACATGCATTTTGAAGACACACAGACGTAATGCGATAGTGAAGAAAGAAGGAAGAGAATAAACTCGAAGATCTGCAACAACTAACGATGGAGACGAACGAAGACGAAAACGTTTTGATCTACAACTAAGGATGGAGACAAAACGGTTGGTAGATGCATTAGTCTGATGTGAGACATTTCTTGCCATTCACAAAATTTGAATTAATATATAAAAGTATTACACGTGGCTCAACGAGAAGGAACTATTTCATTTCATCACACAATGCTAACAAGATGATCATGGCGAAGCAACTCCATTTCCTCTTATTTCTCTGCAGATTCTTGGCACTTTTAATTTCATCATTGCCTCTTCTTACGAACGATAATGCTTTCCCCGTCGCCTCCTCAATACGCTTCAGGCGATCACCCTGTTCCTCCACCAGCACCGCCATGTCCAGAAATATCTGATGTAGCTCTCGCAAATTCTTATCCATCTCCTTCACCGCATCGTGCCTCTCCTGTACCTCCGTTATCGTCTCCATAATATGCCTCCCTCCTTGCTCCTGGATAGCTTTCCGCAGGATTTTATCGCTCTCGCCACTATCAATCATCCGCTCTATCGTCTCCTTATCTGGGTCCTTCCCTGTGAGCGTATACTACCTGCTCTGGACGGTTTCCTTGTATTTGGACATCATCCTCTGCCGAAGGTCCTGGAATTCTTCCATCATACCTTTTAAATTCTTCCTGAGGCTGTCTGTCATTGTGCTCCTCGCTTGTTCGTTGGAAGATCCTGGCTCGCATCCCGGTACCCGACGATTCTCCTCGTTTGCTCTGTCCAGAGCATACAGTTTAGCCTTGATGAACTTCGCCTTCTGTAGCACCATCTCAACGTCTTTTTCCATCTGATCCCTCAAATCTTTCATGGCCTTCGCATTAGCGACGGTCTTACTCTTCTCGCTCTCGTCCTTCATCTTGAAGAGGATCTGCCTGACCTCCTTCATCTCGCTTTCGATGACGCCCACCTCCTCAAAGAAGGGAGCAAGGTTTTTCTCTGTGCTGAGCTCTAACATTTCTTTGCGATTTGATTCCAAGTCAGGAGAAAGAGAAGCGTCGGACAGGAGGTTGGTCATGGTCCTAAGCTAGAAGCTGCTAGGCAAAATTCCTGCCCGAAGTTATGTAAGAAGAAAGATATATGGATGGGGAGAGAGAGAGAGAGAGATATTGAGAGTTTTTCAAACAATCTATTTCGGCCAGCCCTATATGATACGATATGATATGCTCGTTGGTCTTTGCAAACTTTGGCTAATCTTGGCCATGCCTTCATTTAGTGAGTTTTTGGTCAAGTTGACTACATAATGAGGTGTTACTTCTTGGGTTACTAACCCTTTGAGATTGTTGTCGTTGTAGCTCTTCGCTATGGTTTTTGGCCTGCCCTCTAGCCATGCAATTTTGGGAAAGCAGAAATTAGGCATTTCTTGGATTTTTTGGAAGTGCATTTTTCCTATTGGCTCTTCTTCATTGGACTTCAATGCAGACTTTAAAGTCTCTCTCTCTCTCTCTCTCTCTCTTCAAGCATAGGAATCCACCTGAATCCTAGAAGGTGGTTTCTCTTTCCACCCTCCCATCTTCGGGAGGAGCTTTCATGTACTTGTGATATTGTATTGCTCAGGTCCCATAGGCCGGTTTTGGTCTTCAGAGGACGATAATATATTCTTCTTCTTCTTCTTCTTCTCTCTCTCTCTCTCTCTCTCTCTCTCTCTCTCTCTCTCTCTCTTCTCTCTCTCTCTCTCTTCTCAAGTCTTCTTACACATGATCTCCACCTTTTCTCCCACACCCTCCCTTCTCTCTCTCTCTCTCTCTCTCTCTCTCCCCTTTATCTCCTCAAGTCTTCCTCCACACCATTTCTAGTGGATTCCTTTTTGTTTACTTTTTTGATCCTGGGTAGGCCTTATGAATGATTGAATATCATTCACCTTGTTCATCTATCACCCTCCTATGTCAATGCTCTTCTAGTGTAGGTGCTTGTGTGTGTCCAAGGAGTTATGGTGTTGCCGAGGCCAATGCCTCTTTTTGGCCTACCACAGGGAGGCTTAAGTGAAGACGAGGCTAGTGAAAGAGAAAAATAAATTTTTTTCTTCTTTTACCTCTTTTTGTTGTTGGCCTCTTGCCAATAGTAGGTCTAAGTGAAGATGATATAACAAGAAACAAGAAGCGAAAATAGCCATTTTTTATTTAAAAAGATTTTTAATTGATCCAAGGCTATTTTCTATTTTAAAAATTCTCGATTTTTTATTGATCCACATCCCCGCTCCCCCCCCCCCCCCCCCCACACACACACTCTCTCTCTCTATCATTGCTTTCAATTCATTATCTCCACCCTCTTTCGCTATTTGGATCTCGGGAAGGCCTTATGAATGATTTTTTGGCCTGCGTGTGGCCAAGTCTAAGTGACGGTGCTTCCTCTAAGATGCTAAAATTCCATTTATGCCCCCCATCATTTTCTCCCCCCTTCTCTCTCTCTCTTCTTCTTCTTCTTCTTCTTAGCTTTCAATTCGCCCGGGCATGCCTCTTGAATGTATTCAACTTGCGTGAAATAGGTAAGTGTAACATGCCTGGTTCACGGTTTCTAGTGTTTGTAGTAGCTGCTTTGACGAACGACGGAGATGGAAAGAGCAATTGAAAGTCAAAAGGTGTTTTTGGAGCTTGTCAATGAGGGGGAAAGGTTAAGGGTGAAGCTTTATGCAAGGTTTGAACTTTGTAAAATATAGGGGAAAGGTTAAGTTGAAGTTGTATGCAAGGGTTTGAACTTTATAAAATGTAGTAGACAAGGATGCAAGGGTGATGCATTTGAATGTAGTGAACTTTGTAAAATGCAATGGTCTTTGGTGGAAAGCTGACTTAGATATGCTTTTTAAACCTTTTTAGCTAGAGTTAAAATCAACCTTTAATGCACTGCATGGGCGATACTTTTTGTGTTTGATTTTACTGGTAGCCATTGCCGTCAAGTAGGAGGTCTTTGTGGCATTAGAGGGCCTCCCCACGTATGCTAGTGGGGCTAAAAATAATCCCACTTCAATGAATGCTCCAGAAAGCACCCCCCTTGCACGCGTGCTACAAAGCTCTCTCAAAACTGGGGGATTAATCTCAAACATATTTAGTGTAACACGTGCATTCAAAAGGAGGTATATTTTAACTGAACTTTTGGAGAAATTTTAACAAGATTATAATAATAGGAAGGGTTTTTAAATCCATCTTTAGAAAAAAATCCGTTAGTTCATAAGTAAACAGGTGTGGTTTTATTTTCAAATACCCCTTGAACACATGTGGTACATATGTTTTCTTAGTAGTGCACCCCCCAAGTCCTAGCATCTCCATTTTAGGACTTGCTAGCTCAACATTGATATGAGAGTGACTGGCTAAAACACTCCTAAAACAGCATGAATAATCATTGTTAGACATCAGTAATCCTCCTCGAAAGTTGTAGCATGCTTTGAGGGGATGTGATTAGACACTACCAGGTGAGTAGTGACAATGCTAGCCTTTCGACCTTAGCAGCCACGCGAGGAGTCTCTCTTATTAGTCTAGTGACCTTGCCTACCCTTTGTGCAGGCTCACTACTCACCCTCGCTTGTTTATGTTACTCATTTCTTGAACTGCATGTGATTGTATATGTGATTTCATGTATTTGATGTGCTTTACTATTTGTTTTTTGTTTTATTAGCTTTGCATTTCCTCCCCTTTCTACTCATTAGTAAGTATTAGCTAAGCAATTCAAATAACCATAAAAATTAATGAGGGGGTTTAGAGGGAGCCTACTTCTATGAGATGAGATGTTTCTACGAATGAGGTTTGCTTTTTGGAGTTAAGGCTCACTTTCCATGCTACCTTTGGCCTTGTTGTTCCACATTTTACTACATGCACTTCTTCTTTATAGATGATGCACCTTGTGGTCATAACTATGGGACACCTATTTAAGGAAGTATGACGTTCATAGGCATAAGATTTGTGTTTATAGTCATATGTCCTCGACCTCTGTTGTATCCTTCTTCGACAACACCATGGAGATGGCTAATTTAAAAGGTCTCTTTCTCTTCTTCATGTTTGCCAAATGTAGAAGTCATCCTGGTGATGCCTTCTCTTCTTCATGCTTGCATAAAAACACTCTCTCTACTTTGTTTTTAAGTTTTTTAGTGTTTTCATTTGGTTGCCATTTTCTTCCTTTATTGTCTTTAGTCTTGGGTTTTTCTTTTATGGTTTGAAGCCCTTTTATGTCTTTGTAATCCCCTCATTTCCTCCTCATATTGGCTAGTGTCTCAGCCCACTCTCTTTCTCCTTTAATATCTTCAGTGAAGTTGCTTAGGAATAAATCCTTTCTTTTGCAATCTGCTTGGTCTTTAACTTCTGCTTTATCTCTGCAGCAACCACTTGGAATACATCAATTTCACCCATAGGAAGGATTTGCAATTCCATTAAGCATGACTTCACACCTTGAGGAAATGAATCTATGACTTCCAAATACTTAGGCCGATAATTGCTGGGTGCTTTTTGAGGATTGGTGGGAATGCACACATCTTTACCATCAATCTTAATAATGATTTGTCATGGTCCCCAATCGCACAATACCTTTGCACCTTTAAGCCAAGGTCATCCTAAGAGAATAGGATAGGCATTTTATTCCATGGCAATCACAATAAAACTTACAGTGTTTCAAATACCCCTTGCGGCGGAGAAAACAACTTCCTGTAGCATACTTTTGGGATCAATTAGCCATTGATCTGTTAACGTCTTAAACTTGATCCATTTTGAAAAATCTTCAGAAATAATATTAAACCATCTACAATCACACCTAGTATAGTCTGCTTCTTTACTCTAATGGTGATAATTAGTACTTCTTCATCCACCGTAGGTATGTGAATGATAGGAACAGTGACCAAAGAATCAATCTCCTTCGGTTGTTCTTCAGACTCCTTGATTTTCTCTATGAAGCATTCACAACAATATGGGCCTATCTGCATCAATTTAGCAAATATAAGTCTGATTTTCATACTCTTGAATATTTTCCATGCTCGGTCTTGCTCTGCACTAGAATGTGATGGAGTACTCAGCTCTTGTTCCACACTTTGTTCTTAATATTTTGAAGACTCACCTAGTTCAGAGGTAAGTGGTTTAAACTACTCAGAAGGTATCTCAATCAACTGCCAGTGCCTTGCCCTTTAAATTCTCTAGCAATTTTAGTAGCTGTCTCCTTTTGTGCCTTTCAATGAACATCTTTGTCAGATACATCACTATTTGTAGAGATTGAAGCTGGACCCTTTGACCTAGTAATGACTTGGGCTTCCACCATATCTGGTAACTCAACTACAACTGCTCGACATTCTAGATCCATTTCCTTTCTTTCCATATTAGTTTGAAGGAACTCCAGATGTTCATCCCAAATTGGAGAGTCAAAACGAAAAGGATTCTCTCCACATAAAAAACATAGAGTCTTTGAAGGGTCTGCAGTCTTCTTTTTACTGTTTGTACCTTTGTCCTTATTTGGCTCTGGACAGTGTGGTTTGCCACTAGTAGGCTGAGTATCAGTTGTCACCTGGTTGGTAGATGCCGATTTTTGCCATTGAACCAACAATATGAGCCATCATGCCCAAATTTAGTGTAGGTGTTGCTAAGGATCAATGGAGCTCAATGGCTAACCATTACAAGTACAAGGTCTCTATAGATGAGGGATCAAACTCCATTTGCCATGATGGACCCTCACCTGCTGGTCTTCTAGGATGCCTCAGCCAATTACCAGTGGTTCATCCTTTTGGCACTGCATAATAATCAAATTTCACCCGTGAGGTAGTGAGGTCGAGTCTCTCTCCTTGTGCTCTATGCTAGTTGATGTTTCTATGTGCCTCCTTCGAGAACTCAATTTTGGCTCTGAGCTTGCACTAACTCTCATGGTTAGGAACTCTTCCCGCCTGGCTGCGTATCTTTGTCTTCTTTTGGAGTATGTATTAGCTAATTAGCCAATTAGTGGTGTGAATACTTTCTATATTACGCACTCCAGTCTTCAAACAAAACACTAGATTGGGCCACTCGTCTGTGGTTCCTTCAAGAAATTTCTTGTAGTAGCTTACGATACCCAACAATTGCTTCAACTTATCGCTAGTTGACATGAACCTCTCTCGATGACTGTGCACTCAATCTTAGGCTTGCTATACTCCATCCACTCAATTTCCAAACTAACAACACATCAACTCACAAATTCAAATGACCCTCCCTAAAAACATCGCCAAACATTAACACTCTGGTTTGCCCACCCTCCAACCATTAACTCACAAACGCTCGGTGTGTGTTGCTCGTGAAATGCTAACCCAATTTCGTGTGATCAAATGAAGATGTTCACTCTTGCAATCCTTAGGAAACTGTGTATGTGAGTGCTCGGTTGTGTCAAATATAGATCCAACAAAATAACTCAGATGTCGGGGTTGCTGTTGAAGGGGAAACCATGTGATGGAAGGTGAATGGAGTTATTAACCATTAACACA
Organism: Dipteris shenzhenensis; assembly: GCF_047967505.1. NCBI lineage: Eukaryota > Viridiplantae > Streptophyta > Polypodiopsida > Gleicheniales > Dipteridaceae > Dipteris > Dipteris shenzhenensis. The sequence continues at coordinate 39,729,909 of NC_141628.1, read as the reverse complement.
CAGAAGAAAGCACAATAAATAATGGAAGTAAGCCATGCTTATATTAAAGTAAAACCTATTACAACTAAGCCACAACCAAACCTGCTACAACCTCGGCTTGAGCAGTTCACTCAGTAGCAAATTCCTATCCTAGCAAGCTAGGTGAGAGAGAGCTTGAAATATCTAGTCACACACTCTGCTCTCTTCTCCCTATTACAATGATTCTCCTACACTACTATAGAACCGACTTCCAAAACTGATGCACTCAGTTTGGGAAACGGCTACTCGCTATTGGTCTATCTCCCTTAGTTTGTGGTTGCCCGTGCTTTAGATGTAGGTTCATTGCTTCCTGTTGCCGATGCTTGCAATTCACAAGTTAACACACTCGCACCGCTTGTTGTCGCTCACCGTCTAGAGTGAACCAAGAGAGGAGCTACCTAATCACAAATCATGAGTCCCACCCGCTCTCACACCTACAATGGTGAGTCTGCCTATTGGCCTAACCCAAGGGCCAACACACACATGCATACACCTACACACACACACACACACACACACACACACATTTCCTTTTTTCCTCTTGGCCACACTAATTATTTTTTTTGCCCTTTATATTCCTTTGAAATTCCTTTAAAACTGCCTTTCCCCGTTTTTCTCTCTCTAGAATTTTTTCCTCACTCTCTCTTTATATTCCTTTGAAATTCCTTTAAGACTGCCTTTCCCCCTTTTTCTCTCTCTAGAATTTTTTCCTCACTCTCTCTTCACCTTTCTCTCCTCTCTCTTTCTCCTAAAATTTCCCCCTCTAAAACCTCTCAATTTGTCCCACTCTACCACCTCTTTAGTTTTCACTGGTTTCTCCTAATTGTTTCTATTATCCCTTATCCCTTCTTTTTTCTCTTTTATTATTTTTTTCTTAATTTCCAAACTCCTCTCATTATTTCCTAATTCTCCCTATTATTTCTATATATATTATTTCTAATTTTCTTTACTTAATCTTTTCCTAAATATTTTCCTTTTTCCTATTTTTTTCTTATTTTTATTATTTCTCCTATGATCCTTGTTCCTTAACCCCTCTTAATTTTCCATATTTTCCCTAATTATTTCTCATTTTGCTTAATTATCACCCTTTTTCCTCATTCTCTCCCTATTCTTTTCCCTTTTCCCTAAATTTTTAATTAAATTTATTTTTTCATTATTTTCCTTAATTCTTGATTTCTATTTTTTCTTGCTCTCTTAAAATTCTCCTTACCCCCCCTTTTTTATTTCCCTATTTTATCCCTCATTAAACTCTCTCCCCCTACTTTGCCCTCCTTCTACCTAATTTTTCAATTTTCTCACAATATTTTTCCCTAATCTTTTCCCTCTTACTTAAAATTTCCCCCCTTTTTCTTAAATTCCCCCTAACCTAACCTCTCACAACTACACTAGCTCCTCCTGAACCAACCAAGCCCCCCCTCGAAACTATCTCTCTTCCTTGTCTCTCCATTCTCCTAACTCACTATATGCCCGGCCTCTCCCTTCCTCGACTTAAAGACTCCCTTGCCTATAAATTACCTTTCCTCCAACCATCTCCTCCTAGTCACTTCCAACCCCCCCTCACTTTCTAGCCCTCTTGCGTGCTCTCTGCTACTCTCTCCACAACCCCCTGTAGTTGCCTATGCCGCCCCCTCAACTATAGCATGATGCCTAGGACCGTTCTTCCCCCTGTAACGACTTGTGCTACCCCCTTTATAGTCTCGATGAGCCGTATGCCTTTCCTCATTGTGCACGCCTGCTCTATTCAGTTCCCCTCCCACCGGCCACACTACGTAGTCCTCTACTCTCCATTCCTTTGGGTCACTACTGTCGACCTCAACTACCATGCTATTTCCTCGATTGTTGCACTGCCTGAATACTCCTTACCTCTGAGTCCGATGCGCACACCCACATGCTTTGTCTCTATAGCTTACATTTGCAGGTTTTCATTTTCTCTCATCCCTTGTTTCATAACTTAGATGCCATTATTTGACTTACCTGGAGGCAAAAACAGGTTCCTCTTTCCTTTCATATCCACCAAAATCCCCCTTCTTTTCTCGTTTATCTAACCCCTTGTCTCTTTCATTTCCCCCCTCTCTAAACCTCTTACTTTATTTCCCCCCCTTTCTTTTCATGTTCCTCATCCTCTAACCTTTCCCCCTTAAGCTAAAGTCTCTATTTTCTTAGTAATTCTCCCTCTCCCTCCCTTTATTACTCTTTCCCTTGCCCCCCCCTCCCCTTCATTCCTCCTTATTTAGTTCTTTGTTATTAATTCTTCTTATTCACTTTTTCTCTATTACCTTCTTTTTACTATGCTTCTTGTAATGCCATTTTATTGTTAATTCTTGTATTATAAGATTTAACATAAGTTTATGCTTATGTGATTATAATCCTATTAGCAAAAATTGGGGTTTCACTCCAAAATTATTTTGCTTTATAATAGCTTAATGTTTCCAAGTTTATTCCATTTAGTCCACAACCTCTCCTTAATTTCATATTATGACAATTTAACCTACTCTCAATATTTTACATCAAGCTTTGCAAGTTTGTTGTCAAGTTCTTGTGTTTATTATGACATCGATAACAAGGGAGGGGTGTTTATGACACCTGTCTTCCCAACTAAGTTTTAAACTGGTTCTCACCATGTTTTCCTTGTTGGATGGTGGCAAGTAGGTAGATTCCCCTCTTCAATAAAAATGATGCTACCAATGACTTATCAAAGTTTGACTTCTCACATTTCCTTTTTTCATAAATAAATGTTCATGCTGCTTCATTCATAGTGGAATTTCTATTTATTTTAAAGTTTGTCATTGAACATTTCTCATTCCTACCTTAAATTGTCTTCTCTTCACTATGGAAAGGGGTGTTGTAATGTCTTCTACACACACACGCTTTCCCCTGCAATTTTGGACGGTTGCATATAGGGCCTTTAAGTCATCAAGGCCTTTCTTAGTGAAATATTGTTTCCTTGCAATGAGACTACATTTTCTTAGTATTATCTTAGTTGTCCTTGTCCACTTTCTCAAGACACTGCAAGATGTGCTAATGCATGTCTAAATCTAGACACTCTTACCCTTCTTTCGTTGTGGCACAGGTTGCATCTAGAACTTAATAGCTCTTACTAGATGAGAGTACCCAAAAGTTTGAGGACTCTAATGTAATAGAACGTAATTGTGGCCTCTCTTGGATGCTTTTTTGTACCAAAAAGCCCCAACTACTACATCCCACTTCTCATAGGTTGTTCCTGAATGATCCTTAAATGATTCGTCAACCTTGTGCTTAGGTTTTGTGCACTGCAACAAGCTTTTTGACTCCCTGATGGTTCTCCTTTTCTCCCTTTTTCCTTTCAGAAACATTCTTGGGATGTCTCATTCCTATCAAAGACCCTCAACAAACTCTGACTCTCGCTTTGAATCAAGGACCCACTCCGACTCTCACTCCCAAAACAATACAGTTAAGGCATCATGGCCCCCGGCCCTTTTTCTTGCTCTTATGAGCAAACACTATTTTTCTCCACTTACCTTTTTCATTTTTACCTTTTTAAGGACTCTTCAAACCCAAACAAATGTCATAATTGCCCACTTTCCTCTCCTTGCTTGTTATTGCTCTTATTAAGACCTCAACTTAATCTATTTGTTTCCACATTGCTTAATTTTTACCTATCTTACTCAAGTACGTATTTTCCATTCCTCAAAATGGCACTTCTCAATACTTCTTTACCTTTTCGGGTAGACAGTAGGTCATCACACTAGGTGATGACCTACTGTCTCACCTAGTGTGTTGTATCCTATTGGGGCAAAGGTAGGTACACACACACACATACACACACACACTTTTTTCCTTTTTTCCTCTTGACCACACTAATTATTTTTTATGCCAGGCTTTATATTCCTTTAAAACTCCTTTAAAACTACCTTTCCCCCTTTTTCTCTTTCTAGAAAATTTTCCTACTCTCTCTATACCCTTCTCTCCCCTCTCTTTCTCCTAAAATTTCCCCCCCTAGAAACTCCCAATTTGTTCCGCTCTACCACCTCTTTAGTTCTCACTGGTTTCTCCTGATTATTTCTATTATCCCTTATCCTTTCTTTTTTCTCTTTTATTATTTCCAAATTCTCCCTATTATTTCTATATATATTATTTCTCATTTTCTTTACTTAATATTTTCTTAAATATTTTCCTTTTTCAAAATCTTTTCCTTTTTTCTATTTTTTTCTTACTTTTATTATTTCTCCTATGACCTTTGTACCTTAACCCCTCTGAATTTTCCATATTTTCCCTAATTATTTCTCATTCTTGCTTAATTATCACTCTTTTTCCTCATTCTCTCCCTATTCTTTTCCCTTTTCCCTAATTTTTTAATTAAAATTATTTTTTCATTATTTTCCTTAATTCTTGATTTCTATTTTTTCTCTCTCTTAAAATTCTCCTTACCCCCCCTTTTTTATTTCCCTATTTTATGCCTCATTAAACTCTCTCCCCCTACTTCGCCCTCCTTTTACCTAAATTTTCAATTTTCTCACAATTTTTTGCCCTAATCTTTTCCCTCTTATTTAATTTTTCCCCCTTTTTAAAAATTCCCCCTAACCTAACCTCTAACAACTACAGTAGCTCCTCCTAAACCAACCAACCCCCCCCCCTCAGGACTATCCCTCTTCCTTGTCTCTCCATTCTCCTGACTCGCTATATGCCTGGCCTCTCCCTTCCCTGACTTAAAGACTCCCTTGCCTATAAATTACCTCTCCTCCAACCATCTCCTCCTAGTCACTTCCAACCTGAGAGTGCTCTCAATGGAAGCAAGAACGGAAGAAGGAGAGAGAGAGACAGAGAGCCACACAAGTTTTGGTGGGTGCAGAACCACCCTAATCTTCTTTTTCATTCATTTATATATGTGTTTGAGTATTGTACATAACCGGGGTTAAGGCACAGTGACCTTTAACCCCCACAACCTCCCACTTAAAGGACAATGTGCCTTTAAGAGAGAACAACTAGTGAGCATACTATCCAATGCCCATCAATACACGACAATACTCAAACCGCTGACTAGGTAGACTCTTTGTCAGCATATCTGCAGGGTTATCATCTGTATGAACCTTGACAAGCTCTATGCGCTTGTCCTCAAGTACCTCCCTGATGAAATGGTACCTGACCTCAATGTGTTTGGTCTTTGCATGAAAGACCGGATTCCGTGCTAGCTGAATAGCACTCATGGAATCACTATGCAATGTCGGTACACCTGTATGAATCCCCAAATCTCCCACTAGCCGATCAAGCCATATAGCCTCCTTGCAACCCTCTGTGGCTGCAACATACTCAGCCTCTGTGGTAGACAAAGCAACGCACTTCTGTGCGCAAGACATCCACGACACTGCACCATTTGCAAAGGTGAACACATAACCAGAAGTGGATCTCCTACTATCCACATGCCCTGCATAGTCTGAATCTGTGTACCCAAGTACACGCATGTCTCCTTTACCAAAGCAAATGCACATCTCCTTGGTACCCTTCATGTACCTCATGATGCACTTCCAATGCCTCTTTCCTGGATTAGCCATATACCGGCTAACAACTCCCACTGCAAATGCAATGTCTGGTCTAGTAGCTATCATAGCATACATAAGACTCCCAACTGCTGATGCATAAGGAACCTTGGCCATCATGGCCCTCTCCTCATCTGATTTGGGACTATCTGTATGACTCAATTTCACATATGGAGGCAATGGAGTACTCACTACCTTCCCCCCCTCCATATGGAAACGCTGCAATACTTTTGTAACATACTCTTTTTGTGAAAGCCAAAGGAGTTTCCTACTCCGATCATGCGTGATGCGCATACCAAGAATATGACCTGCAAGTCCCAAATCCTTCATATCAAAGGCCTCATGCAACTTGGCCTTTAATAATGCATCTAGCTCATAAGTATTCTTGCTAGCCAATAGCATATCATCCACATATAGTGCCAGGATTATCAGGCTATTATCCTTAGCCCTTTTAGTGTAGAGGTAGTGATCAATTTCACTCCTTCTAAAATCCTGGGACCGAATGAAAGCATCAAACTTCTGATACCATTCTCTAGGTGCTTGCTTAAGACCATAGAGACTCTTCTTCAGCTTGCAAACTAAATGCTCTTTGCCCTTTTCTTCAAAGCCTTCCGGCTGCACCATGTAAATTTCCTCATGCAAATCCCCATGCAAGAAAGCTGTCTTGACATCCATCTGCATAAGCTCCATATCCTCTGCTGCCACTAGTCCAAGCATGCATCTAAGTGTGGTCATCTTCACAACCGGAGAGAATATCTCATCAAAGTCTACACCCTTCTCTTGCTTGAACCCTTTAGCGACCAAACGAGCCTTGTACCTAGGCACATCATCACCTGTGACCTTCATTTTGTAGACCCATTTACATGGCAATGCTTTCTTTCCATGTGGCAAAGAAACCAAGTCCCAAGTCTTATTCTTCATAAGTGAACTCATCTCTGATTGCATAGCATACTCCCACTTGCGTTGATCCTCACGCATCATAGCCTCTTTGTAGCAAGAAGGCTCCCCGCAATCAGTAAGCATCACATAGTCTACCCTTGGAACAAACCTATCAGGCGGTCTAGACACTCTAGATGATCTTCTCAAGGGCATTTCAGCTTGCTGTCCCACTTGCATATCAGCCACATTTGGCTCATCATTTCCACCAATAGATAATCCATCATCTACCCTTGATTGTATACCTGTGGGAGTACTTGGTTGTACCATTTCTTGCACATTTGGTGCATGGACAGCTTGCTGTCTATCAACATATGCAGGTAGATTCACATCCTGGAAAGTGATTCTCCTCATTTCCACATCCCTCATGGGTGCCTTATGCATCTTCTTCTCATTGAAGACCACATCATGGCTGCGTATGATCTTCTTTGCTTCTGGATCCCAGAGACGATAGCCCATCTCTCCACTTTCACCATAACCCAGAAAGATGCATTTCCTAGACTTAGGATCTAGCTTCTTTCGAAGCTCTTTTGGCACATGTGCATATGCCTCACACCCAAATATATGCAAATGAGAGTAAGAGGGCTTCTTGCCACTACATGCCTCTTCAGGAATACCACCATCCAAACTCTTACTAGGTGATCTATTGATCACATGCACTGCAGTCTTCATTGCCTCAGCCCAAAAACCACCAGAAAGACTTGCATTGGAAAGCATGCATTGCAACCTTTCTTGAATGGTACGGTTCGTCTTTTTTGCAACTGGATTTTGCTCTGGAGTACGAGGGGATGTAAGCTCCCTCTTAATCCCACGAGTATCATAGAAATGCTGAAAGTTATGAGAGAGATACTCTCCACCATTGTCAGTCCGTAGGCATTTAAGCGTTCTACCTGACTGATTCTCAACCAAGGCCAGCCATTTCTGAAATACCTGGAACACATCACTCTTCCGAGCTATAGCATAAGCCCACACTTTCCTAGTTGCATCATCAATGAATGCCACATAGTATTCAGCCCCGCCTAATGACCGTGTAGGCATGGGACCACATACGTCTGAATGCACCAAATCAAGCATTTCAAACTCTTTCTTTCCCCTTCTTTTATGGGCTGATTTAGTCTGCTTCCCATAGAGACAATGCTCACAAAATTCAAAATCAGAGAAACTCAAATGCGGTACATAACCCAAATGGCATAAGAGTTTCATTCCATTCTGGCTCATGTGCCCCAACCTGCAATGCCACAAAGAAGTGCTTGGCTGCTCAATTATTGCAACAACATGATCAAATACCCCTGATACATGTAAGGGATACAAAGTCCCACACTTGGCACCCCTGGCCAAAAGCATAGAGCCCTTTTGAATTTTCCAACTTTGAAAGCCAAAAGTGGTGTGAAAACCAGCATCATCTAGCTGACCCACTGAAATAAGACTCTTGGTCAACTTAGGCACATGTCTCACATGTTTCAAAACAAATGCAGACCCATTTGCAAAAGAAAACTTTATGTCACCTGCTCCCACTATGTCACATGCATAGTCATTTCCAAGATGCACACAACCTGTCTTTCCACTATCATAAGTGGAGAACCATTCCCTATGGGGAGTAACATGGAATGAAGCACCAAAATCCAAAATCCAATCCTGGGAATATGCATCATCTGAAGTGGTAAGCAACTCTGCAGATAAAGTAGACATGAAGAGAACATCATTGTCACTATCATGTATGACTGCATTGATCTCCTCGATCTTCACTTTTCCTTTGTCCTCCCTTGGACTCTCTTCCTTTTGATTTGCACCCCAATTTGCATTCTTTTTCTTATCCTTTTGCTATCTTTTCAGCTTGTAGCAATGCTTTTTCATATGGCCCTTCTTGCCACAATGGTAACACTCAATGTTCTGTGCCCTGGATTTGCTACGAGACTTCCCTCTTTCTTGGGACTTCCCCCTGAACTGTGATCTGCCCCTTTGCACATTTAAGGCTGCATCCTGCTTGTTGCCATCCATAGACTTCCGTCTAATCTCCTCGGCCAACAAGCTACCCACAACATCATCAAATTTCAGTACTCCACCAGGTGCAGAGTTACTGACAGCTGTACGGAAGGTATCCCATGAGGATGGCAATGAACATAAGAGAAATATTGCCTTAGTCTCCGCATCAAAATTCATCTTCTGAGCCTGAAGCTGGCTGAAAATAATATTGAATTCATTCAAGTGAGAAGCAATGGAGACCCCTTCCTTCATCTGCAGCTCAAACAACCTCTTCATGAGGTAAACTTTATTAGAGGCAGTTTCCTTCTCATAAGTGGCACACAGTTTCTTCCACAAATCTTCCGTAGTTTGCTCATTTACTACTGTGAAATAAACTGACTCTGCAAGATGAAGTCTAATAGTAGACTTTGCTAATGCATCCAACTCATTCCAATCATCCTCAGACATATTTGCAGGCTTAGCTTCAATCCCTGCCAAGGGTTTAATCTGCTTCTTTTGAATAAGCACATCCCTTATTTGTTCTTTCCACAAAGAAAAGTTTGTCCCATCAAACTTTTTAATGCTGAAAAACTCCTTTTCAGGCATGGAAGAGGATGCCATGATGCAAATGAAACAAAATCCCTAATGCTAGTCCCTGCAAGAGAGAATCACACCAAATACCAGGTGCACCCAAATGTGTATGCCACAATAGACTGAAATATCACAAAAAACTCAAAGCTCAAAGCATCAAAAGATGCATCTGACTCATGTGCATATACTATGCATCCATATGAGCAAATCTGGCCCAAAAGAAAATGCCAATAAGTGCCAAATGACTCAAGCATAAACACTGTCCACTGGCATATGCATCAATAATGTCTCATCCAAGAGAGCATAGCACTATCAGTGCATCACCTGCAATGTTTCAAAGCTGTCCCTCAGCATAAAATAGCATCCATGTGCAAAGCGTCCATAAAAAAATAGCATCCCACAAGGCAATTTAGGCCTATCATCACATCCAACAAGGACCGCAATGCATCCAAATGGCCTATAAATCATCCACTGCAACCCAATGCATACCACAAATGAGCGCACACTGCTCAAACTGCAACCAGAGTGATTTGCATAAGGTATGCTCAAGAAATCATAGTCCCATGGTAATGACTGCTACTGAAAATAGAACCTGAGATGCCTCAAAACATGGGCGCCATTGCATAATCGGACTCAGCAAGAAAATCTACAAATATCTCTCTTCTGCCAGAACTCCAAAATCCCAACCGATGAGTGAGAAATGGGAGTCAACACTTATCCACTGCCATGTGGCATAAATCTAAGGTTTCAAAACCTTAGAATGAAAAATGCATAACAGAGAGACGAAATCGAATACACAGAGATCTATAACTCTGAAAATCCTCCACCGAATCGCGTAAGAACTGACAGGTAGGGGTTTTTGGGCGTCCGGAACGCAATGGGATAGACGGTTTTGGAAACCGTGGTCTCAATCACTGGGTCCAACACACGGACTGAAAAAACGTTTTTGGAAACAGAGCTATCTGTAAACTCCACCGGAGTGCGAATGATGAGCAACATAGAAGTTTTAGGACCTCCTGAGTCCACCGGAACTGACAGATCTGCAAATGGTTGCTCCAAACTTGAGTTCCAACACCCGGGCAAAAAACGCAGGAACTGACACAGTGAGTCAGAAATCCACTGAAATGATCCCAGATTCAAGAATGAAGGTGTTTCCAAGCTCCTGAAGTAATGTGGACACCAAAAGCAAGCAATAGTTGCCTCTACAAGTCAACACGGAGTCTCTGTCATCGAACGGAACAGGGAAAAGCTCAAAAAACGACTTTTTCTTTGAAACCACTTAACAGGCTCTCAAAACCACTTCGTAAAGCCAAAGTGACTTTTCCAAAGGTTCCTCCAAGGTCTTTGCACACTCGGATGCAAGTAAAGTCACCCACAAAGCTTCCCACAGAGCTTCTCCTTCCTCCCACAGAGCTGCTGAGCTTCAAGCATTCACACACGCTCAGCTAGATCACCCGGGCTCTGATACCAGTTGAGAGTGCTCTCAACGGAAGCAAGAACGGAAGAAGGAGAGAGAGAGACAGAGAGCCACACAAGTTTTGGTGGGTGCAGAACCACCCTAATCTTCTTTTTCATTCATTTATATATGTGTTTGAGTATTGTACATAACCGGGGTTAAGGCACAGTGACCTTTAACCCCCACACAACCCCCCCTCGCCTTTTAGCCCTCTTGTGTGATCACTCTGCTACTCTCTCCACAACCCCTTGCAGTTGCCTGTGCCGCCCCCTCAACTTTACCACAGTGCCTACGATCGTACTGCCCCCTATAACAACTTGTGCTACCCCCTTTATAGTATCCGTGAGCCGTATGCCTTCCCTCATTGTGCATGTATGCTCTATTCTGTTCCTCTTTCCTTTCATATCCACCAAAGTCCCCCCTTCTTTTCTCATTTATCTAACCCCTCTTCTCTTTCATTTTCCCCCTCTCTAAACCTCTTACTTTATTTCTCCCATTTTCTTTTCATGTCCCTCATTCTCTAACCTTTCCCCCTTAAGCTAAAGTCTTTATTTTCAGGACATAGATAAAAAATGGCTTGTAAAGCATGCATAGATAGTCCATTCAGAAAGTTGTACTCAGTTCCCTATGATCCAAACTATTTATAGAATGTATTAGGTGTGGACATATTTCAAATGCAAATGCTTTCTATAATCGATATATCCCTAAACGTTTTTAAAGTTATTACATCTTTAGCCCATGATCATTTGCCCGTGTGACATGCATACCTCATACCCATAGGGCTATCTCTCATGCCTTCCAATCCTATGCAGATACCATGGCCCTTTGCTCTCCTCGTATTGGTAGCTTATAGGTAAGATTATGAAACCCTCTACTCCAATAGGAATTTTGTAAATCTAAGCTCTTTGCAAGTTTCTAACATAATTGTAGATATTAAAACCTAAATGAAAATTGCTATATACTAAATGCAAAGTTCTATATACCAAACTCAAATTGCTACATGCTATATGCAAAATACTATGTGCAAAATACAAAATCATACATTCCTAAATGCAAAGTACCATGTGCAAGATGCAAAGTACTATGTTTTATGTCCCAAACTCAGTAAGTGCAAAATGCAAAATACTAAGTGCAAAATGCAAAATGATATGAACCCAAGGAAGGGCACATTCCTTGGTCTTATAATTTTTGGAGAGGAAATGTGCCAACTCTTCCCCCACACGAATGTGTAGTTAAGTTTATTAATTTATGTGTTCGATAAAAAGTGCTATGTGCTAAATGCAAAAATGTTGGTTGCTTAGTGCTATGTACTAAATGAAAAATACTATGTACAAAATACAAAATCATAGAGTTCTAAAAACAAAGTACCATGTACAAAATGCAAAGTGCTATGTTCTATATCCCAAACTCAAATTGCTACATACTATATGCAAAAAATACTATGTGCAAAATACAAAATGATATGAACCCAAGGAAGGGCATGTTCCTTGGTCTTATAATTTTTAGAGAGGAAATGTGCCGACTCTCCCCCCACATGAGTGTGTGGTTAAGTTTATTAATTTATGTGTTCGATAAAAAGTGCTATGTGCTAAATGCAAAAATGCTAGTTGCTCAATGCTATGTACTAAATGCAAAATACTATGTACAAAATACAAAATCATACAGTTCTAAAAACAAAGTACCATGTGCAAAATGCAAAGTGCTATGTTCTATATCCCAAACTCAAATTGCTACATACTATATGCAAAATCCTATGTGCAAAATGCAAAAAAAAGTGAACCCAAGGAAGGGCACATTCCTTGGTCTTATGATTTTTGGAGAGGAAATGTGCCGACTCTCCCCCCACACGAATGTGTGGTTAAGTTTATTTGTTTATGTGTTGGATACAAAGTGCTATATGCTAAATGCAAAAATGCTAGTTGATCAATGCTAAGTGCTAATTCTAAATGAAAAATGCTATGTACAAAAAAGTGCTATATCTCAAATTCAAATTGCCACCTAATATATACAAAGTAATAAATGAAAACTGCTATATCCCAAATTCAAATAGCTACAAAATATATGGAAAAAAATATATGCTAAACACAAACTCCTATGGGCAAAAAGAAAGAGCTATTTATCATGTTCTATATTTGAAATGCTATATGCTACATTCAAATTCCTATATGCTATATTCAAATTGGTTTCAACATAAACTAGAGACGTTATAAATTTTGAGTGAAAAATATAAAGTGTTAAATACCTTGATATTTTGTTTACAGATTATTCGAATTGGAGAATTTCAAGTCATTTTTAACACTATCATCTACAACGGGAAAATAAAGTAGGTGCTTCTACTTTAACATGTAATTTACTTTACAAATATGAAAAGGTCACTTATTGAAAGGAGAAAAGTTGCTTCCTACTTTAGCATAGAAAACAAGAAAAGACGATTACAAACGAGTTTCTCTTCATGGCTATTCATCGATAAATTTCTAAAAGAATGGAACCAAATCACTTCTCAATATATTTCAAAGATGCAATATTGTGTATATTGTGGTAGAATAGAATTTAACACAGGTTATTTTACAAAGTTAAAATCAGTAATATCACTACTCAAATCAAGTATAACACCATACGACTTATCCAATACGTTCATAAGTTTGCATGTAAAAAATGGCCTAGGACATAGATCAAAAATGGCTTGTAAAGCATGCATAGATAGTCCATTCAGAAAGTTGTACTCAGTTCCCTATGATCCAGACTATTTACAAAATGTATTAGGTGCGGACATATTTCAAATGCAAATGCTTTCTATAATTGATATATCCTTAAACATTTCTAAAGGTATTACATCTTTAGCAACAGGTATACTACAAAGGAGATTGATGTTGGACTAATATGTTAGAATCGCCAACAAAGATTTTGTACTAACTCAACAAACTTACTATCAACAACGAAACACATCCTAGCATTTAACTCTAGAACAAATCCCATATTTAAAAAATACTTGACAATGTATGAACGACCGCATCCAAAACTAGGAGTAAGTGTTCTTTCTTCAGAATCTGATATTCTTGAAAGACACTCTACTGAGTCACCATTCGATCTTATGAAAATTGCACATGAGGACAACTACTTGTCATTACTAGAACAAATTAACATGCTACCTACAACTCATCAATTCATCGCAAGAAGTCAGCACAATTGTACTTCGTGATTCAACAAGAATTATTGAGAGTCAGCCCATAACATCTATGGAAGGTCTGTCACAATGTGACGAATTAACACTTGAGTATGCATTATTCCCATTCCTCTATCCTTTCGGATATGGTGCTCATGATGGCAAGATGTTCTTCAACATATATTTAAAAATGGGAATATCAACATTGTTCCCCGTGTTCACTCTTTACAAACCATACTTGTTATTGATGTACCAAATACGTCAATCTATTATAATGGCAAATTCTACTCAAACTACAGTATTACAAAGAGATATTAACCAACAAAGATAACAAGATCCAAGAATATCTGAACAAGAGATAATTAGACGTATTCTTAAGTTTCAAATACCAAGTTCTATTCCTGGATCTCCTTCATGGCACCGTAGAAACTTAAAAGATCTAATGGCAATGGTTGACACATGGCGCCTTCCCAATATATTCCTTACACTTACTGCAGATGAGGTATCAACCACAAGATGGTGTGAAATTGATCAAATAGAAACCATTGCTAAACAATTCAATAAGAACTTCACATGGAGAGATTGTCCAGTTGAATGCGTAGTGCTCTTCCATGTTAGAGTGCAACAATTCTTAGCAAGATATAGTCTATGTGATAAAGGACTACTAGGTAGATTCAACCATCACATCATAAGATATGAGGTACCAAATCGAGGATCTATGCATGCACACATAATGCTATGGGTAGATGAACAAGACATAGAGATCGTATCAAACCAGGTAGATGCATATATCCCTTACATGAATGATTTTAATAAATGGCCAGAGAATTCAATTCAAAGAAAGCTTAACTATATGGTAAAGAGAAAACAAATCCACACATGTAGGCCAACATGCAATCTATTTGACTCAAGCACAAATGCAAATACAGATTTCCATATCCTATACATTTAGAAACTAAACCTACTTTAGATCCTCTCATATAAAGATGGATCTACTTCCGTCCATCCCTAGAACATCGTAATGTCGTTCCATACCATGCAAGAATATTACTCTTGTGGTAAGCACATATGAATATTCAAAGAATAACCAACACAGGCCTATCATATTACCTTCTAAAATATGCTATGAAAACCAAACCCATGGCACTTCCTATTTAAAACTATAGTAAAGTCATAGTATTTCATTTCATCCTCAGGTGCCTTGTTTACCATGAAATCCGAGGGCATTTATACTGCCTCATAAGAGATAGTTTTGGGGTTTTTCCCTGGTTCCTCTCCTACCCAGACTAGAGATGTTTGGCAAGCTTCATCCATGAGGTAGTCAGGCATCACGAGAGGATGCTTTGATCATGGAGACAGGAGCAGACTTCGTCCTTAGCAGACCCTTCTCAGAGCTCTATCATGGAGTTCTTCCTACCAGATCACATGAACACCCATGATTCGAGGCTTCGACATGATTGCGATCTAGAGCCAATGACCCGACAGCTCAGACAGAGGGTTGATGTGCATATTACACTTGGTAGACATCCCCTCTCTGTTCAGAGTTGGAGCCCGACTGATAGGGGTTACTGTGGCCCTTGTTAGATGCAGAGCTCATCACAGAGCCACACTCGTTGAGCAACCGACAACACTCTATCACCGATTTTTTGCCTCCATTGCCTCATCCACCTTGATGTCTTGATGGTGATGATGATGATGATGATGATGGTGATGATGGTGTTGATTTGTAGTCAACCACTGCCATGACTATGTCGTACTTAGTACTATCATTTTGCATTCTACATTGGTGTGAATGCTCATTTAGTAGCTCCACCCCCACAGCTTGTTTGTACCCGGTTGCTCATAGTCTCATAGACCCATCAGTCTTCCAAAGAATTGAATAAAATCTCTCTCTCTCTCTCTCTCTCTCTCTCTCTTTAGCTTTATCAAGGGATGCACTAAAAACCGTATGTATCATTTGTGTTCAAGGGGTATTTCAAAAATGCCTCTTTCCCCCTAATAAAACCACCCCTCTTTACTTATGAACTAACAAAAGTTTCCCAAAGTGAAATTTAAATTGTCATAATATTGCTAAATATTTTCTTGAAGTTAAATTTTAAAATCCACCCTTTTAAATGCAAATGGTAAACTAACATTCTGTCAGGTGAACCCCTCGAGGTCCACACCCTTTATGATCTTGTCCTTGTACGATTGCAGTGTCCTTGAGTCCATCATGTTGCATTCTATGTCTTGAAGTTGTGGTGGTGCAATGCTTTCAAGATTGTCATAGCTTGATAGCGACCTTGGAGTAATGTATGTTACAGTATACCAATACGCATTTCTCTTTTGCAAAGAGGAAGATCTCTCTTTATCATACATTTGCTTACCTAAATCCTTATGGATGGCAATAGACTTACCTATGAAAGATTCATCAACTAGTTCCCACTCCTCAAAGTCCAAAGGGAAACATCTATCATAAATAACCGCTCTTCCAAAGTAAATACAAAATTTCCAAATGGACTTATTACACTCACAGGTAAAGAAGGTACATAATGCGATGGTATCCTAGATTTATTGAGTGATGGATGCAATGAAATGCCCTTTTCCTTGTAGATATGGTATACCTTTGCAAGCCATCCTTTCTTTCTAAACTTAAACTTCAAGATAAAGCCCTTCCACTCATGCAAAACATTATCTCTCTTGCCTCTCTTTCTTGTAGGAAGCTTATGTAGACCATTAATGCACCAATTTTACTCTGTTTTTTCTTGGGTGGTAATATCAATGGTTTTGTATCGGTATTTATTTTAGTGCAAGTATATTAATGCAATTTGGAAAACTTAAAAAAAACTTATGTAATAGAAAATGTTGAAAAACAATCAAACTATTGCACTGTATTGTGTTAAATCAATCTAAAGTTGTACTGGATGACCTAGGACATTGCTCATAGGGAACTAGTGATTGTATGAGTGTTGGGAACTAGTGATTGGATAAATGTTGGGTTGATTGTAGTTGAGAGAGATGCCATTTGGATGATTTTGAGCAAGAATACATGACTACATGCAATATCACAACTCGGCATAATTTCGAGCAAGAAACATGCAATAACACAATTGGGCGTGATCTACAAGAGGAGATTATGGCAATGCCATGCCTTCAATTGTGGAAACTACGAGCCAACACAAGAAGCTTAGTAATGTGTCACATGCCATTACTCATACAATGTTCACATCATACCATGGCTACAATGTAAGAAAGACACAAGAATCAATTTGTATAATATAAGAAAACTTTTGAGCTTAGTATGTTTCGTCACTCACAAAGTGATTGTAAATATACAAAAACACATTTGGAAGGCAATGCCTTTCTTGGTTAGAATCAATCATGACTTGTCCCACAATTATTACCTTTGAAAATGTTAATGTTTGATCATTACATGTCCCATGTCCCATGCCCCATCTATCCCTTATTCTATGGTGGCCAATTGAAACTCATGACTAGTGGTGAGCATATGCTCGACTATTAATAAGTAGGAGTGCACATGACCAACATGGTTATTCAACATATCCTTGGTCATGATGAAAAACAACAAAATAGATTTTATCTTGATTCGTTGTATGTGCTATGTTTGGAGAGGATGCGATGATGAGGATTGAATTGCAAAAGTAAAAAAGCAAATCTGAGATGCTCAATAGTGTAGAGCTTGGACTGCTGATCATTTTTGCTTTTTGGACAACTAAAATTCCCTCTAAATCAAAATTTATGGCCATTTTAAATATGTGCCAAACTTATGAGGTGGCAATGTGATGACATGGCACTGTGTGTTCACATGCTAATTATAATTGTGCCTATGTGGCATTGTGTGCTGACATGGCATGTTGATTGGATTGAGATGACATGGCACTTATGGATGAGGTTGCCACGTGGCATTTTTTGACTCCAACCAAAGTCTGCTTTGGCTACCCAATCATAGTTTGACTCACCCACCTTATCTACCACGTGTCACCTTATGAGTAGACTAGAGTTTTGTGGAAGCAGATGGACAGTTACATGTGGATGGCGATGGCAATTTAGAGGCTGTGAGAATCTGTGACAACTCTATGCCATGCTATTTTTCCTCCTAGTTTGGTTGGTGTTGATTCATTTGGTCTAACGTTTGGGCTACAACTAAAAAGTTGCTTGATTTGTAGTAGTTGTTGGTTGTGCAGTTGAAGCTTGAGTCATCTTGTGTAGAGGTTTTGTGAGGTCATTCGAGTAAGTGTGAAATATGTGGATGCGAAGCAATTTGCAAAGGCTAAACGCTATTCAAAGAGCATTGAGGCTCATTTGTGGAGTTGGTTGGAGCCTAAAATAGTCCCTAAGTACTCGTTGAAGGTAGAGTCATAAGGAATCTACATATAAAGTTAATAAGTTTGTGAAAAACTAGGTTCCCTTAAATTTCCACAAGCTCCTACATACCATTGTTCTCCTAGGATTCCAAGGGTCATTAGTTACATAGGAAATAGGTTCCTATCCTAGGATACGACCTTGATTTTTCTTCTCTAAGAAGGAAAGTTAGAACAAGAGACCTCACCCTGAAACACTCCCTTTGCAAGCTTTGTTGATGTCCTTCTCCCTAGAGATGACTCTCACCTATACATGGAAGAGAGCCTTGACTAAGAAAGCAAAGAGAGGGAAGCAGTTGAAGATTTGGACCAACTCCAACATGAACAAATATCAAGAGGGAGAGGAAAAGAGTGGAGATGAGGAGAGAGGGCATAACTAGAGAGCACATCACATCAAATGACTAGATATATGATATATTAATTGGAAACAATTAATATATACATATCCATTTAGGGTTAGGGTTTCTAACCCTTGTATTTTTGGCACTCATTGTGTTAGTGCTATGCACAATATGATGCTGAGATGAATCCTCAAAATATTTCCTCAAGATAAGCATCATGAAGTAGGCATTCTCTCAAATGATGATTATGGGGAATGGAAGAAGGATTGAACATAACATCACACCCCTTTAATGGGAATGTCTTTTCTCTTATTCAAACCAAGTGTTTATCATTGTTTCTTACAAATCTCTTTCCCAAGTGGTTTGCTAAAGTATCTCCAATGTTTTCTTTGCTATCACAATGTTGAAATGTGATACCACCAAGTAACACTATTTCTTTGATGAAGTGCTCAGTTTGTCCTAAATAGATATAAGAGATTCTTGGTTAATTCTTGATTAGATTTAATATCACAATATGTTATTGTTGTCTTTGTCTCATAAGAGTTATTAGTCTGTAACAATAGTATTTTGATCCCTATAGTCCACATGCACCTATTTGTGAGTGCCCTATATTCTTCTTCTATTCAAGACATAGAAATGTCTTCTATTCAAATCTCTTTCCCAAGTGGTTTGCTAAAGTATCTCCAATGTTTTCTTTGCTATCACAATGTTAAAATGTGATACCACCAAGTAACACTATTTCTTTGATGAAATGCTCAGTGCGGCTTTGTCCTAAATAGATATAAGAGATTCTTGGTTAATTCTTGATTAGATTTAATATCACAATATGTTATTGTTGTCTTTGTCTCATCAGAGTTATTAGTCCGTAACAATAGTATTTTGATCCCTATAGTCCACATGCACCTATTTGTGAGTGCCCTATATTCTTCTTCTATTCAAGACATAGAAACAATTGACCAATTGCTTGATAACCATGATGTAGCATCATGAACAAGGAAAAATGTGTATCCTTGTCTGGAATCTGATATCACAATACAAATTCTTTGTTAAAGCTTGATTAGATCAATTATCACAATAAATTATTGTTGGCTTTGTGTCACCAGAGTTATTAGTCCCTAACAAGAGTCTTCTGAGCCATATAGTCTCACATGCACCTATTTTGTGAGTTCCCTATATTCTTCTTCTATTGAAGACAAAGAAACCATTGACTAATTGTTTGATAACCATGACATAGCATTATGAACAAGGAAAAAAGTACTCGGGGTTACTATGTATAAACTCTATATATCATGTGCATTCAAGGCCTATTTGTAAAACCCCTTATCTGTAAATTTATCATGAACAAAACACACCCTTTCTCTATTCAATCTGTGAATACACCCTTTATATTATACCCATTTGTATGTGAAAAATGTGTAAAGGGGATTTCAAAATATATGCTTACATATTTATGAGTGGACCCTCCAAGAAAATGCATATCCTTGTGAGGGCCCTATATTCTTCTTCTATTGAAGACAAAAAAAAAATTGATTGATTTTTTGATATCCCATGATATAGCATCATGAACAAGGAAAGATTCATATCCTTGCTTGGAATCCAATATTTTTCTCTCATGATCTCCTACATAGTCGCTCACAATATCCATGTAACTGTGGATAACTATGATATAAGACTTTATATTTTATTTCGAATTGTCTTATACCTATGATATAAGACTCTCCTGCTACCTACAATCCAATGAGACTAGTGAGCTTATTCCATAACAATATTTGGCCTTGTGATAGTACAATATATAAGAGATCCAATGAGCTACAGTAATTGACTATAATAAAGATTCATCAACAAGATGAAACAAGATTTATCTGTAGATTTTGACATGAAAGATTTGGACTTATGGCTCATCTCACCTTCATTATCTAGCAAAAATAGGTGGATAGTATCATAGAGAAGTTTCACATGGCAAATTGCAAGATTATAGCCACTTTCATGGAGTAAAATTTGAGGCTTACAAAAGATACAAAAAAGCCCTTTCTATCACAACAAGATCATCTACATAGAAAAGTGCATCAGTAATATCTTCCCATTGAATGTTTTAATAGAGTGTGATTTGAAATTGACTTGATTATCCTAGTTTATAAAACCATTTTACTATTTTATTATAGGGCAATGCATGATTGGGTGTAATGCTACTCGACCTATCATGGATGGGTAATCTACCCAATTCAATCTAGGCAAATTGAACCTATAGGTCCCATACTAAGGAGTTTTATTTATATATTCTATATTGGCCACATGCGCATTTTGACCAAGATACTAAAATCATCTGGTGGGAATTTTTGTGACGTAAGTCACTTTATTGACTTGATTATCATATTTCTAAATTCTAATTAGAAGAAAATTTGAGTAGATCAGCAATTGAGCAGAGCTTTTTTGTCAAGTGAAAGAAAGATTGAGAATCTCCAACACTTGATGATCTTTCTCATACATGTCAAAAGCACAATTTGATAATATATACATGAATGTTGGTCTTAAAAATGGCACCTTTTAGAGTACTCAAATTTTAGTGGGGGTTTAGTGGCTTTGCTAAATTTAAGTGTTTGCTTCATTACTATCAATTAGGTTGACTAAGTCTTAACCCAATGTATTGTACTCTTTGTGTTAAGATGATATGCTCTTAGGTCACATCATTTCAGCAGAAGGTGATCATTCAGTTGGCAAATAAAGCATAGCACTTATTTGAAATTCTTGATATTTATATGATTATTGAAAAAATTTAAGATACACTACCAGTTAAACTTTAGTATTGCCCTGAATTTAAGTGATGCGGGAGTGATGCAAAAAAATTTTGCATGCAAGTTGAGAGTCTAGATTTAGTTGGATGATTACAACCATCACGGTGGTGGGTGAGGCTAGTTTCAACCATCACAATGGTTGATGTGAGCATGGCTAGTTTTGACCATCACAAGCTTTAAGATTTCCCTTAATATAAGGGCTTTAAAAACATTTAGCATGTGGGTTGACATATCTGGTTTCATTTTGTTGGTTAGGAACATCGTTCAGTTGTAGGTGTGGCTAGTTTTGACCATTGCGGTGGTCCATTAAGATGGTTGACATGGGACACTATGGCTATACTATAATTTTAGCCATCATGGTGGTTGATGCCACGTGTTAAGCATCACCAAGCATGGAAATTTTTAGTAGATGCATGGGTTGGCATGGCCATGTTAGTGGTCCAGCAAATGTGGTGTTTGGCATGGTCATATGTCCCCTACCAAGACTATGTCCTCCACCAAGAATCCTATCATGTTCTGTGTTTTGTCCAAAACTAACATTCAAATAACAAAAATATTCTTGCTAAGTTTTCAGACATAAAGTACATCTTTCACTTATCCTTTCATGCCAGTAAAATTATTCATAAGGACTATATCTTTCCCTTGAATTTGATTCGGCATGTTATCTATAGTGCAATCTTCTAATGGTTTGATATATGTAAACCATTCCTAATGTCCTATCATGAGATGATGAACCACTATCAATATGCCATGGATCTTCATCTACATGGTCATATTGATAAATACACTCCACCTTGGAATAACTTTCATTCTTTAATAAGTGCCATTGTTTTGAATTATTACCCTCAACCAAAGAATACATTGTGGCATAGTGACTATGATACATCCTTCTTTCATGGAAATTTGATGTCCACCATGATAATGACTTTGATGTCCACCATGATAATTCCCTCTTTTGTGGAAATTTTCCTTTGTTGCTATTGGATGGACCTCCTTAGTGAAGTTGCTTCTTATGGAAATCTCTTTCATAATGTTCAAAGTTTAGATAGTAGTTGTACTAAATGTCAGACATCTTGGCGGATGCATTTTGGGTAATTTTTAAGGGTAGATATTTATCCAATGGTGAATCTATAAGCTTCTGTAAGTTGGGGGGCTAATGTTGAGAGACTAAACTTCAATAAATTCATGCAAAACTTAACATAAGTCATGATCCATATATAAGGTTAGAATTCTCAAATTCTAGCTTATAAAAATCTTGCTAATGAATTTTAAGTATATACCTAAAGCCATTGAAGCCATATAGCATGGTCTAATAGTCATAACTCTACGTTTGGAAAGATTTATACGGAAAATATTCATGCAATTACCTACACTTCCATAACTCTAACCGGGAAAGATTTGCCTAACGACATACACTTCCATAACTATGTTCCCCTCTTAAACATTACTTGACATTGTGTTTCCTATTCCTTGAAATTTCCCTCTATTGGAATGGTTTTCTTTTGGATTCTGGTGTTGATTTTGATGCTATTGTTGATGTTGATTTTGATATTGATGTACCCTTCTCTAAGATGCTCTTCCTCTTTCTCTACCTATATTTGAGGCTGTGAATTATTACTCATTGGATTGGAATTTCCTACCTTAATGGCATGAGCAATGAGTTCCTCACCAAGTAACATTGATTATATTACTTCAATCGATGCACTTACCTTTGAATGGTAATACTTTGGATGCTTGTATCCTTCATTTAGTCCAATAAGTATTAATTGAACCATCTTGACAAGATTCATAGGACCTCTCCTAGTGCTAAAACTTGATTGTTGATGTCTTTGATCCTGAGTACATAGGATTGACTCGATTTACTATTATTGCAAAAACTTTGATTGATTTCAAGTCCAAGTGTCAAAATTCTAGAAGTGTTATTGGACTCATAAAGACTTGAGAAAATATCCCATGCCTAGTTTGATGTCTTGATCGTGTTCAATTATCTAAGTAGGACCTCAGCAAGACATCTTGAAAAACAACTCTTGATTAAGTGATGAGGTGTACTTGTCTTTATTATCACCATTCTTCCTATGCTTAGTGGGAAGTGGCAAGATTCAATGTGGAGTTGCTAGATGGTCAAGGTATAGATCAATCTGGTACTCCCAATTATCTTGTAAACTAGGTATCATATCCATTTGATACTTCCATGTATTAGCTACAATTTGCTCTATGAAGGGGTGAAGAAAGAAAGTCTAATATATATCCAAACTTTTACAAGGCTTGATGTGGAAATAGATGTCAAGAATTCCCTCAAAGGATTTACAGGCCTCAAAGTGTGCAAAACTATCAAAAAATAGTGGATAAGGCTAGCAATTTGTAATAGTACGAGGCCTTTAGATAACATAAGTATTGTTTTGGAAATTGTTTTGAACATTGAGCTCTTGCAATGATATGTATTTTCTTTGCACATAATCATCCGCCCACCATATGATTTCACCCACGTAACACAAATACTTGTGTTCATTCTCAACATCTACCTTTGGCACTCAAGCACCGAGTAGGCTCTACTTCACAAGAAATTGTGGGAGTGCAAGATAGGGCATCTTCCACCCAAGCACTAACACTATTTGCACATGACAACTAAGATAACTGGACAATCAAGGGGCGAGAGGAAAAAAACATCAATCGTGTCATTTATTGGGATATTTTAAAATTTTGTGTTTGGAGAGGAATGGATTTTTCGACTCATTTTTGAAAAGCCTTTACTCACAAGAGTAAAGCACTTTTTTAATATCTTTAAAATGGGCCTCTTTTTGTGTGGAATCTTTCAAAGATTCCAAATGTATCTCCTAAGGTGGAAATATCACCCAAACAATTTGCAATGGTGTTTTTGAGGCTTGTCTACCCTTCAGACCTTATTTCACACCTTAATAATGAATGCCCTTGCTCATGGCTTGGCTCATGGATGGACTTGTTGGATGACCCAAAATCCCATATCTCTATGTACACATGCTCGGATTCATGCCATTGCCTTGAGGATTCACCCATTCCATGCTACACATATATTCTTGAATGAAGTTCAAGAACTGGTTCATTCCTGGTGTCAGTGTAGTAGTCAGTTACTACCTCATCTAGTCAATCCTTCTTCATCCTTGAGCTCTCAATGGTTGGGTGGCATCTACTACTCCACTCATCACTATCAGCCATCTATCTCTGGTTTTGACTCAATTCCAACTTCCATTGTTGGATTTTCCCAACTCCTCCCACATTTTTGTAGGTGTTTTTCTCTCTTGGCCATGTACCTTTGATGCAGTGTCAGCCATTTGGATAAATCTTGAAGTAACTTGTACACTATGTACATGTAGTTACACTCCTATGTCGACATTGGTCATCAAACAAGTCTTTGAACACTAGAAATCATCCTCAAACACTTGAATATATCTTTTATAGTAATATGCTAATCTAGACAACTATCTCATCTCATTGCTTGTTAGCATATGCTATTTTGTAAATGTTTGTGCACTCAATACTATGGATTTCTATGCTCAATCCAATCAATTCTCCACTCATGTTTTTAGCATTTCACGTACTCCCAACTGGATCGCCAAATGCAAAAGAAACCAAGTTCAACATAATCATGGATCTCTAATGGAAAGGTAATTGTCCTATTATAGGAAGTAAAGATCATATGCTATATTTTATTTCAAACAAACCATTGAAAAATGGTCATCAATAAGTAACAATAAAATCTCTTTCTATGCATTTTAAAATTGACTACTCTTCATCAATTTCTAGAGCATCACTACCATTGGTTAGATTAGTTTCATCCCCAAACAAAGTGGAAGAAGCATCTTCCTCTATACTATCAACGATAACATTTGCTTCTTTTAGATGAAGACCATGACTCTCCTCTTTATTGAATGTCATTTTTTATTAAAATTATTTTAGCACAAATTATGAAACCTTAAAACTGAATCCCTATTATGATTACTATTTTTAGAAGAACAAGGCTATATGTGAAGACTCATTTGTAGGCTCATTTTCTAAAGGGGAAAATATGGAGAGCTTGATTGCATGACTCTTAGCAAGGACACTCTAATAGTATTCAAATATGGCCCATGTACTCATTTCTTCACTTTAAAATATAAATGTCTATGGTAATAGTTTATTGTTTCAATATATATAGTGTCAAACTATCTCTTTCATTATAGTGAAATGTTAAGAGCTCATAAGCTATAGGTTTACATGATGTCAAACCCCATGTGATGTATTAACTTGATGTTCAACATTAAGTTGAACCTTCAACTTAATGTTGGACATCGAGTTTAGGCTTGAACTTGATGTTCTACATCGAATTCCTTACTAGTGCAAAACTTCTTCCTTCAGGGGCAATCCTCTTTCCTTACTAGCACTCTTGCTGTGAATTCCTTATTCAAGCTAATAAGGGCCTAGAAACAAAGGAAAATGTTCTCTTTGAACATGTAGTTTCGGTTAAAAGAGGCTAGCATGGACCCTTGGGAGTCATTAGTGAGGAGAAGACTGTTGCAGATTGTTTGGGTAATTGCAAACCTTCTTCTTTAAAGATTCCATTTCTCCTTAAAGAGATAGAACTATGAATAAGAATACCTATACATCCAATGGAGGCAGTACATGAACCCAGCTATGGATGGGATGTACTAGTCAAATCATTTAAGCTATGAGATACATCTCTACTGGTGGAAGACAAGTCTATCCAAAAGGTATATTGGAGCATGAGAAACCACCTGTGATGGCTAAGCCTTGCACTACCCTAGTACCTGGCCCAGCACATGGCATCCATACCCACAATGGTAGTTGTCGACATGGAGCAGGTGGACACCAGTTCCAATTGGTCGTTGGCTTGTTAAAACCCAAGCAATAACCCAGACCTCGTGCGGCACAAACATGACCAAAGACTCCTCAACCCACTAGACTCTTGATTAGAGTAGGATGACCAACATCAAGAGCTCCAACATCTACTAGTTCCTAGAGCCAAAATGGGGCAGCCAAGATTGAGGCCACTCGACCCAGTGGATCTCAATCTAAAACATAGTCCCTGGGTCACCGTCTATCAAAGCAAAGGCATCCCAACCTATCAACGTAAAGTTCTAGAATTTCAAAGGTGCTAATGATGAGGAATTGTATAACTATCTATAGAGTATTTGGTGGGTATACCATATTAATGCGCCATGATGAAGGAGGATTACATGAATTAATTACCTTGGACCCTAACAAAGATGTCTTACCATTTGTTCAACCAATTGCCAATTGCTTACTTCCTAGAGTGGCAACAAATTTCCAAGGCATTTCTCATAAGGCTTAGATAGGATATGAACAAGTAGGATGTCCCCACCAAGCTCAGTGATTTGAAGCACAAAAATAATGACTTTATCCTCAATCTATCTAGGACTTTCTATTACAAATGCAAGCACTCATCAAAATCAATTGAGCACACCATCGAATGACAAGTCACTCTATTCTTAGTTAATTATGAGTTGTACTTAGGTTAGACCTTTGCTCCCCAAAAATAGTCAATTAAACCAAGAAGAAATTACAAATCACACCACTGAATGAAAAGCCACTTTGTGCTTGGTTGATTATTGGTTGTACTTAGGTAGACCTTTAGTCTCCACAAAGTCCTAGAGAAGAGAAGACTTGCCAAGAATAATCCAAAGAAGGAGGAGCAGAGCAATGAGGAAGGTTCCTTGCCCAAGAAACACAAGCTAAAGTCCAAGCTCAAGAAGCCCTTGAAGGAACTAGGTATTTGACACAACCTTGGTCCACACAAAATTGGTGCAACAAAATGTTCTTAACAAGGAGACACAATGGATGAGCGTCAATCCAAGTACTATACACCTATACCGATTTTGGGCATGATGATACTTAGTGCCAATACAATAGAAACCACATTGTAGATGTGACATAGTAAACAAAGACCAAGGATGGATGCCCACTAAGGCTTGAGCAAGGCAAAGGAAAGCACGGCAAAACCCACGGACCATAATAGATTTGATGGTGTTTCTATGGCAGAAACCATACAAAGATTGAGTGCAAGTTGTGGTAGAGCACCTTAAGCTACTCAAAAGCAATGCATAATGAAGAGAAGTTGCTTCTGAGTGCTGAGCTATTCTACAAAACTGACAAGAGAAATTGCTTCTGAGTGCTAAGTCCCAAGGTTGAGCAAAGCATCCCAAGAAGGGACCATCCTAGAATAAGAAAATTTAAAAAATAGGTGGCAATGAAACTAAGAACTAAAAGAGAAGGCATACGCAGTGGACTTACCCCACAAGACCCACCTTTGGTTCTACAATCAACAAGCAAGTCCTAGGCTAATCTAGGAATGACCAAGTACCTGAGTTTGTAAATATTTCAAGCATGAGAACCTTTCCCAATATGAAGATCAGTATCACTTGATGGATAAATTATTGAAGCTTTTCCCATACTGCCACCACAAGTTCTTCTTGTAGTAGCTTTGATCCAAGAACGGTCATAGATTCTCTAGTTACTATCCCTATTATTGACACACCAACAGTGGAGTGGAAAACTTTGCACATTACTATGAAGATTAAGAAGTAGACTACACGTCGTGTAATCATGGATGGTGGCTTTGGAGTTAACATCATCTTAGAAGATGAGTCCAAGGGACTAAAGCATAAACAATTCAAACCTTTCCCTTTCCAAGTATAAATAGTAGATCAACAACCAGGTGAGACCAAATGCATACTCCAAGATGTTGTCATCAATGATAGGAGGAATCCATTATAAAGTAAGTTTGATTATCATTTCCTAAGATATGAATGCCTATCCAATTTTGCTAGCTAGACCCTAGTCGAAAAGTACCAATGTGTTGCATGACTGGGGATCTGAGATCATGATATCCACAACTAGGGATATTGAGGTAAAAATCCCTAACATTGTGAGCAAGGTATCAAGCAAACTGACTTAAGGACTTGGAAGTAAAGGATCATACAAGATGTTGGATCTCGACTAATGGAAAGCAAATCTTTTAAGTGGGAGAAATCAACATTTTTAGGTGGCAACTGAACTTAGGTAGATGAGAAGTTTGTAAGACAATAGAATTTATACCCGAACCATTTTCTTGAAGATGTGACTAGTGAATTAGTGTTACATGGGCCCAAGGCATCCATAAATCAACTTGGTATTCAGCATTTTGTCATCAAACAAACTGAAGAACTCAATTTTTGTATGACCAAGGTCATGGTAAGTGCCCCTTTATTAGATGATCACCTCCAAGCCATAAGAAATATTTTTGTGTAGTACTAGGATGTGCTTGCCTAGAACTACACCCCTTTGTAGGGAGTCCCCCAAGAAATTCTATCATCAACAGATCCCATTGATACCAAATGCCAAGCCGATATGCCAATAGAGATATAGAATGAATCCAAACTATGCTAAGCAATAAGTCAAATCCAAGCTTGATCATCATGTACAAACAATATCTGTCTACACAATTTATTGGAGCAATCGGTCATTCCCAATTGTGGTGGTGCCTAAGAGAAATAGAAAGATTTGAGTTTGTGTGGACTATAAGAAGCTAAATGCTCAAATATTGGCGGCCATTTTTTGCTTCCTTTCATCAATGGAATTGTAATACCAATTGTTGGCACCTAATCTTGTAGGCTCTTCACCTTTGTGATGTAATACTTGAGTATCACTCTACTTCTATAGACTTGGATAGTGTTGATTCTGAAGATTTTAGATACTCATCTAATTTGTGATCTCATAGTGGTCTTTGAGGACCATGCGAGCCTATGCAGCTCTAGGGACATGTTGAATCAGAGTTATAATAGGATTGTTGATACTAGTGACAATGGAACACAGTGTATCTTTGTCCCTTGTCCTCCACACCATGCTCTCAACAACCATTGGTATGATCGTCATTGTTGCATCAACAAGATGAGATCTAGGAATCTGCATCACATCCACTCTAGTTGCCATCTCCAATAGCTCATAAGAACTTAGAATACCCTTCATCTTAGACTTCTAGAGGGTGTAGTTCATCCTGCCTAGAGCCAAACAGTGGTGTTTGTACAAGTTTTACAAGGTTGAGCCATCTCTGCAAATGTGTTCACAAAGAGAAAAGAATTTCTTATCTTGAGCCTAAGCTATGATACTATGTAAGAAAATACAAATTTTGCATGTATCAGAGACAATAATGTTATGTCAGCCATAATCCCGGAATCGTCTAGTGTGGTTATGGTGAAGTGGGAAACCAAAGGGCTCGATAGTGCTTGCATCTATACGGAGTGCATAAGTAAGGCCTAAATGGGCATAGAGACTCTAAGGTCCAAATGGACATATGGCACTCAAGAGAACACCATGTGGTAGGCACTAGGCTAGGAGGGAGGATTCCAGAAGGAACTTAAAAAAAGAAAGTAAGTTCATGTAGCTAAGGGAATCTGTGGCTAGGTGGAAAAACGAGCTGAGGCCCTCTTGTTCAGGTAGCGTGACATTGGTATCAGAGCTAGACTTCATGCTCCAAAGTTCATGCCTCTAGGCATAGTTTGGCACAGCCTATACGTGAGTCTCGCCATTGAGTCGCCATCCCCAGCGGAGGGAGCCCGTGCGCTGAGACTTTGCACCTTCTCGCTTCCACCTCGCCATCGTCTGTGCCTTGATATCCCGTCTGCGCCTCTGGTAGCTGTGTTCATTCCTCAAAAGCCACAAATAGAATCGATGCAACAGCAAGACTCCTTCAATGGTCATCAACGAGGCCAGCACTTGAGAATTATGGAGCATGATAGCGTTGGAGCTGTCTTGAGGCAGATATGCAAGTGCATCTAGTATAGCTGCGCGTCGTTTCACCGATTCGCCGTTTCGTTATTTATCTCAAAAAAAAAAAACATAGAGACACGTCATCTAAAGGTTGAGAAACCTTTTAAAAAAGCCACCTCATCAAAGCTTTTATACCCCTCTCTAAGTCTCAAAACCCCCCCTCTCTTTTCAAAGTCTTTTCACCCTCTTCTTCGTTCCAATCTCCTTAGCCTTGCCAAACTCAAAGAAGAAGATCGAAGAATGGGTCAAAAAGTTCGAAGCAAAGAGTATAATGGAGAATCGGATCGGGACGAGAGATTAAATATTAAAAGCATGAGAAGACGCGTCGACTTCAAAGACAAATTCACGACCATCGAACAAATACCAGGGAAGTGGGCATCATATTTTGTCTCTTTGATATAAAGCGCTTTGCTTTACATTTTCTAGAAAATATACATTTTTAAAATGACAACTCCAGAAAGGCATGGTATGATTAGGGAGGCCGAGGAAAGGGCTAGAAAGGGAAAAGCAATATTAGAGAGGAAATACATGAGGAGATACAAACTGAAACTCAAGAGGATAATGTAGAAATGGAGGATATTGATTATGGTGATTATGGAATTCCGTATGCGGAATTCACTAAACTTGAAACTCGAACGCAAAATATAGAAACACAGTTAGGGGTTATCAGTGAAACATTAAAAACCCTAACTGAAGCTATAACTAAGATAGCTGATTCTCAATTAGTATCTATTACTGAAAAATCACCAATTCCTCCTAATTAAGTTGAGAGGTCTACCTCTCGACTTAGAGAAACCTCGAACATCCTTAAGGACTTAAAACTGCCAATTTTCAATGGGGAAGAAAAGGAGCATAATAAAGATGCGATTAATATGTTCTTGCAAAAATGGCAAGACTTTCATCGACTCACGAATACACCTCTTGAAAATCAAGTCGTGGAAGCAAGTCTTTCCCTCGGAAATAAAGCTTATAAATGGTGGATGAGCCTCAGGGAGAGTGATAAAATTCCTAGATATTGGACTGAGTTTGAACAAGCCTTCCTAAAAGGGTTTTTACCGAAAAACGAATTAGAAAGAGCGTGGGAGGCTTGGGACAATTGCACTATGGGTAAAAACACTCTAGTCCAATACATAGCAAATTATAGGGAGGCAGTCCTTAAGCTGAAGGGAATTGATGAATTCCTAAAGATTAGGGGTTTCGTGAGAGGTCTCAAAGACACTTATAAGGTTGAGGTGAAAAGAAATTCTCCTAAAACCTTTGAGGAAGCCATTAAGTATGCCTAAATATATTTTGATACGATGGGAAAATTCAGAATTGGAACTTCGGAGCAAACAAGTTTTGTTCCAAAGTTCATTAAATTTTCCAATTTGAAAAGGAAGGGGCACTTTAAAAAGGAGGTTCCTCAGGTACCACCTAAGAAACCTCAAACACAAAATTATCCTCTCTTGAAAAAAGAGGATTATGAAAGGGCCAGGCAAGAAAATCTTTGCTTCAAATGTCTGGGCCAAGACCATGCTGCTTGGAACTGTCCTAAAAATAAACCAGCGGGAGCTAAAACCCCAAATAGACCTCCACAAAAACAAGTGCATGCGGTGCAAGTGTTACCGCTTAATGGTACTGAAAAGGACACTGAGGTAGAGGTCTATCATGAGGATAGCACCCACATGTGTTGTCTATCATCGGCAATGTGGCCGCCCACCTTTGGTCCTCATGATTTAATGAGGATGCATGGAAAAATTAAGGGGCAAAGAATAAGAGTGATGGTCGATGATAGTGCAACACATAATTTCTTAATCTACTCCTTAGTTAAGAAATTGAAATTTCCTGAGAGTCCTAGTGCCCATAAATATGTGGTCTCTTTGGCAAAGGGCAATGATAAAAAAGTTTGGGACACCATGATATATGGTGTAGAGATGGATATTCAAGGCTATCAGGATGCCTTGGATATCCAAATCATGCATCTCGACCGAACAGATGTAGTGCTTGGTCGAGAATGGCTGTATAATCTTGGGCATATCTTACAGAGGAGTTATCTTAATAACTCCATTATGTTTGAAAAAGAGGGTAGAATCTTTCAGATTCAAGCAGAACATGATGTGCCGAACTCTCCTCTTATTTGTTCGACTACTACACCAAGAAGAATGCGAGGTATATCTTTGTCAACTTACTTTTATTGGTGATTTTATGTCTTGTGCATCGAAAAGAAGTAATGTTGGTTTCGATAATGTTAAAAAGCATAAATCTTCTTTCAAAGATTTGAAGATGTTTTTTCGTCTAATTTACTTGATGGTTTACCTCCTGAGAGAGAAGTAGATCATAAAATAGATTTAATTCTTGGATCTACCCCTATTTATAAACCCCCATATAGGCTTAGTCAAACGGAGGAACATGAGCTCGAAAGACAGTTAATAGAATATCATAAAAAAGGCCAAATCCAAACAAGTAGTTCACCTTGGTCTGCACCAATTTTACTTGTAAAGAAAAAGGACAGTACTATGCGTTTATGCATAGATTATCGAGCACTAAATAAAATCACCATAAAAAATAAGTATCCTATGCCTCGCATTGATGAGCTCTTTGATCAATTGCAAGGGGCAAAATACTTTACTAAAATTGATTTAAGATCAGGATATCATCAAGTACGAATTAGGGAAGAAGATGTCCCTAAGACATCATTTCGTACTAGGTATGGGCATTATCAATTCAAAGTAATGCCATTTGGATTAACAAATGCTCCAGCAACTTTCATGACACTTATGAATAATGTCTTAAGGCCATATTTAGGAAAATTTGCTATAGCATTTCTTATCCTTATTTATAGTAAAACTAGAAAAAAAACATTTGAAACATTTGCAAAAAGTGTTCCAACTGCTTAGAGATAATTCACTCTTTGCAAAAGAATCCAAATGTGAATTCTTTGCAAAAGAAGTGAAATACTTGGGACATATAATATCCCAAGAAGGGGTTCGTATGGACCCTGACAAAGTAAGGGCCATATTGGAATGGCCACATCTTACAAATCTAGAAGAATTATAGATATTCTTAGGTTTGTCAGGATTCTATAGGAGATTCATCCAAGATTATGCTAAGATTACTGTTCCGATGACGAACCAGCTTAAAGCGAAGGGAAGCACCTTCATATGGGATGAACCTCAAAAGAGAAGTTTTGAAAAATTAAAGGTAGCTATAGCGGCAGCTCCTGTCTTAAAAGTAGTGGATCCCAATGAACCATTCGTGGTTGAGACAGATGCCAGTGATTTTGTTATTGGGGCAGTACTTATACAAAAGGGTCGACCAGTAGCTTTTGAAAGCAAAAAGCTAGATCGTGCCCAATGGAATTACTCGGCATATGAGAAGGAACTATTTGCTATAGTCCATGCTTTAAAGAAGTGGAGGCACTATTTATATGGTGCAAAATTTGAGATCATCTTTGATCAAGAAAGCATTAAATGGATTTGTAATCAACCAGAGCTTAAAGGTAGAAAAGCTAGATGGGCTGAGTTAATGCAAGAGTTCGATATACAATTGACATATAGGAAAGGGAAGTTTAATGTGGTAGCAGACTCTCTTAGCCGAATGCCAATTGTTAATGAATTGAGTTTTACTCAATTTCAGAATGATTTCCTAGAGTCCTTAAAAGGGAAATGTGAATTTGATCCTTACTTCTCTGAAATACGAAAAGCAATTAAAAACAGGGATCCAACTAATTGAGAGGCTTTCACTAAGGAGTCGCATGGAAATGGCGACACACCACAGGTTGGTGATAAAGGACTCAAGTGGAGAAAATATACTATTGAAGATGGCTACCTACTCTACAAGGGCAGAGTATGTGTCTCGGATGATAATGACATTAGGCACCAAATCCTTTTGGAATATCATGATAGTCCGAGTGCTGGACACCCGGGAATTCAGAAGACATATGTACTTCTGAAAAGACAATTCTTTTGGCCTGGAATAGGTAAGGACGTCCAAGATTATGTATTGAAGTGCCAAAAATGCCAGGTCAATAAGGCTAAATGCCTGGTAGGAGGTCTCCTACACCCATTGGAGATTCCATCTGGCAAATGGGAAAGCATCTCCATGGATTTCATTGTGGGACTACCTAGAACACAGAGGGGGCACAACTCTATGTGGGTAATTGTGGATCAGTTGACAAGATGACTCATTTTATTCCTATCAATGAAGATGTTAAAACTCCAAAATTAGCTAGGCTATTTGTGGAGCATATTTATAGATTGTATGGGCTACCAGCCGATATTGTTAGCGATTGGGATAGCAAGTTTAACAGCCATTTTTGGAGGGTTGTGTTTAAGAGACTGGAAACTTCATTGAGTATGAGCACCGCGGACCATCCATAGAGTGATGGTCAAACTGAAAGAGTCAATCAGATCATTGAGGATATGCTTCGAGCATATGTAAATAAACGGCAAACTAATTGGGAACAGTATTTGCCCATATTAGAATTTGCATATAATAGTGCCAAACATTCAGCTACAAGTTTTAGTCCATTCATGATGATGTATGGATTTCAACCTAGAGCCCCAATGACCGTGGGACTTGAAAAAGATAAGGTTCAAGCGGCCAAAGACTTTCTTGAGGATATGAATCAAATGCTTAAGTTAGCTAAAGATAGCATAAGAAGAGCTCAAAATAGAGCACGAAGTTATGCAAACCCCCACCATAGAAAGTTGGAGTTTGAAGTAAATGAGAAAGTCTACCTTAAGGTACCTGAATCTTCAGAATCTCTAAAAACAGGTAAATGTCCGAAGTTGTCTCCTAGGTATTGTGGACCATTCACAATACTTAAGAGGATTGGAGAACTTGCTTACAAATTAGCCTTACCTGAGGGATGTAGAGTACATCTAGTTTTTCATGTTAGTTGGCTAAAAAGAAAATTAGGAGATGATGATTATCTCATTGGAAATGAAGTCCTAGTTGAACTTATTGAACCCGCATATTTACTACATGAACCAAAAAAAATTTTAGATACACAAGAAAAAAGAACACGACATACTATATGGAAAGAATGTCTGGTTAAGTGGAAAGATAGATTTGAAGAGAGTTCAACATGGGAAAAGGTAAGCAGTCTCCAGAGGAGGTTTCCCAATTTTGTTTTCGAGGACATAAACAATTCTTAAGGGGAAGGGAAGGTTACGTCAGCCATAATCCCAAAATCGTCTAGTGTGGTTATGGTGAAGTGGAAAATCAGAGGGCTCGATAGTGCTTGCATCTATACAGAGTGCATAAGTAAGGCCTAAATGGGCATAGAGACTCTAAGGTCCAAATGGACATATGGCACTCAAGAGAACACCATGTGGCAGGCACTAGGCTAGGAGGGAGGATTCCAGAAGGAACTGAAAAAAAGAAAGTAAGTTCATGTAACTAAGGGAATCTGTGGCTGGGTGGAAAAACGAGCTGAGCCCCTCTTGTTCAAGTAGCATGACAAATAAGGATTTTGTAGATGATAGAGAGAGACACACACACACAATATATGAAGAATAAAACTCTATTTTACCACACAAAGTAATCCAATAGATGGCAATCGATTCCTAGTCATGTGCTTAAGTGAAGAAGCTTCATTCACGTGTTAAAAATAGTAGAGGATGGGGGCTATTTGCAAAGCAAATGCCCTAGATGATACTCAGGTCCCTTAGGCCGTTGGTCCACTATTAGACCCCCAGCCATGGTGATGCCAAGTAATGCTTGTACCTTTAACCATCTGGCCACAGTCTCCATCTAGTCCCTACACTAGGGCCTACTAGGAATTATTACTACTCAATGCCTTCTCCTTTTTAGAGATACTGTGTACCTACATCGTTACATGAGACTAGACCACCCATTTCACACACACACACACACACGTGCACGCATGTGCGCACATGTACACACACACACACAGAGATGCACGCATGCCCCCTCCCCACATAGAGATGTGCACACACACACACACACACATAAAGATGCACGCATGCCCCCTCCCCACACACACACACATGCATGCATGCATAGATGTATATAGTTCCTCATATGTTCATGTGAGTGCATGCATGTGTGCACACATACACACACACATGCATGTGCATGCGTGCACGCATGCAAGCATGCACTCTCACACACACACACACACTTTTTTGGTGAATACACACACAAACACATGCACACACATACATTGGTGCATACACATGCACAAACATGGGCATGTGCGCATGCACACACACACAACGCACACATGCACAACATACATGTTCACGTAGATGCATGCATATGTGCATGTGCACATGCACAACGTGCACACACACACACCATGCACAACATACATGTTCACGTAGATGCATGCATATGTGCATGTGCACATGCACAACGTGCCTTACCTTACTAAAATATTTTACCCAAAATGCATTGTTAATAAGTTTTTAGAGAAAGATATGCAATTTCTCTACATCATTTTGTGGCGATTAAAATGGTAAGTTTTAGCACTAATTCTATCTCTTGTCTCTGAAGGTAATATCAATGGTTTTGTATTGACATTTATTTTAGTGCTCATATTGATGCCACCTTTTATTTGAAAAAAATGCTCGAGAATAATCAAACTATTGCATTGTGATGTGTCAAATCATTCTAAAGTTATATTGGACAAGCTACGATATCATTAGTGGGTTGTACAAACATTGGGGTCATTTTAGTTGATAACATGCCATCTGGTTGATTTCAAGCAAGAATTCTTGATTGCATGCAATACTACATTCATGCATGCTCTATAAGAGATTGTGACAATGCCATGCCTTCAATTGTGGAGATTTCAAGCAACCCAAGAATCTTAGTGTTGTCCCTCATGCCATTAGTTCACATAATATCAAGAGAGACATAAGAATCAATTTTTACAATAGAAGAAATTATTTGAGTTTAGTATGTTGCCTCACTCACTAGGATTGTAAAAATTGTAGTTGGAAGGCAATGGCTTTCTTGATTAGAATGCAATCATGACTCTTCCCTTATGATGCCATCCAGCTAATTACCTTTGAAAATTTTAATGTTTGATCATTATATGTCCCATGCTCCATCCCTCCCTTATCCTATGACCAAGTCAAACTCATGACTCATGGTGGCATGCCTGACTATTAGTAAGTAAGAGTGCACATGACCACCATAGTTAGTCAACATGTCCTTTTTTCAACCAAAAAAGGGCTTATTTTATCAAAAAATGAGGGAGTACAAAAAAGGGAATGGTCACTTACAAGGGGTTATAACACCCATGGCCTACACTACATTGTAGCAAATGCCACTCTCATCCTAAAAGAAGAAAGGCAAGGCTAACATCCACTACTCATGAACCAATAAAAGGATCGAGACTCCTATTTAACATACTCATGTCTCAAAGTAAATTATTCACTCAACTAAGACCTAGATTTCGTGTTGCATATGGAGTGGACGCCTTGGAAGGCAAGATGATTCCTGACCCCCCAAAGAGCCAAGAAGACAAATGCTTGATTATTATACAAGATTTCGAGTAATATTCCAATGGATGGAGTACCTCATGAGTTCATTGCTTGCATCTGAGAAAAAGAATGCCAAATGGCAAAGATCAGTTGTTATTGGGATGTAGCGGGCGGACACTCCGGTGCAATGATCAATGTGAAAGGTCAGCATGAGTGAGATCCCTTGGTTAATGGACATATTCTTGGTGGGTATACATACACTAAGCTTGTAAGCAAAAATCCAATGATCCTCTCCGACAGCCATATCCGAGAAAAGAATGCCAATGCCCATGCCACTGTGGCCAAGTTGCATGAACTGATTGTGGCTAAGTTGCATGAACTGATATTTGCATGGACTGATACAACGTCCGATGATACAACATTCGTGACTACCTTGTGGTGACGATGGGCACAACGATCACGAGAACAATAATCAACAACAAGATTATGGCATAGCACCTCCATTTCCTCGTATTTCTCTGCAGATTCTTGGCAATTTGAAGTTGATCGTTGCCTCTCTTCACGAACGATAATGCTTTCCCCGCTGCCTCCTCAATATTGTCCAGTTGATCACCCTGTGCCTCTACCAGCACAGCCATGTCCAGAAATACCTGATGTAGTTCTAGCAAATTCTTCTCGATCTCCTTCACGGCATCGTGTCTCTCCTGTATCTCCCTTATCGCTTCCACGATCTGCCCCCCTCCTTGCTCCTGAACAGCTTTCCGCAGAATCGTCTCGCTCTCTCCACTATCAATCATCCGCTCTATCGTCTCCTCATCTGGGTCCTTCCCTGTGAGCGTGTAATACCTTCTCTGGACGGTTTCCTTGTACTCGGACATCATCCTCTGCCGAAGAGCTTGGAATTCTCCCATCACATCTTTTAATGTCTTCCTGAGGCTGTTCGTGATTGTGCTCCTCGCTCGATCGTTGGAAGATCCTGGCTCGCATCCGGGTACCCGCCGATTCTCCTCGTTTGCTCTGTCCAGAGCATACAGTTTGGCCTTGATGAACTTGGCCTTCCGCAGCACCATCTCAACGTCTTTTTCCATCCGATCCCTCAAAGATTTCATGGCCTGCGCATTGGTGACCGCCTTACTCTCCTCGTTCTCCTCCTGCATCTTGAAGAGGATCTGCCTGACGCCCTCCATCTCGCCTTTGATGACGCCCACCTCCTCAAAGAAGCGAGCAAGGCTTTTCTCCGTGTTGAGGTCGGACATCTCCGTGCCAGGACCTGATTCCAAGTCAAGAGAAATAAAAGAGTCGGACGGTAGGAGGTTGGACATGGTTCTAGTGCCAGGCAAAATTCCTGCCAGATGTTATCTAAGACGGGAGAGAGAGAGAGAGAGAGAGAGAGAGAGAGAGAGAGAGAGAGAGCTTCAAACAATCTATTTCGGAAGGAAAAAGGAAAAGTTGGAGAGGAGGATGTTCGTGGTCGTAAGCGAGGAGGTGCTATGGAAAAATTCCTGAGAGAAGATATCTAATACGAGAGAAAGTGTGTGAGAGAGAGCGAGAGAGACACAGAGAGACGGCGCAGAAATGAAGCTTAGAAGTCCTGGCTTCTAGAATCGCATTGGCTCAGAAGTCCTAGCTTCTATCTTCTAGAGTCTCATTGGCTTCCCGGTACGTTTCAAACTTTGCTTACTCTCAACGTGTTTCTTTTGGCCTTTCCTAAGAGTCCTTGCCTTGACTCTCGTGAATTAATCGACATGAATGACGTGAAAAGGAAGGAAAAACAAAATATATAGCGTAAAAGAAGGTTCGAAGAGTAAATGGCTTTTGGGAGGTAGCAATACGAGGAGCACGACCAAGGATGAGGCTTAGGTGGCCAAGCTTAGGGAAGGATTGAGAGCACAAAGATCGGTGCACTTGGAGGGAGAGTTCCAGCCCCCACCTTCACTCTCTAGTCCCCCACTCTCTAGTCATGGCTCTTTACATCCAAAAACTCCTCATCAAATACCGATCACCATCATCCAATGCCTCTGTGTAGTGTTTTGTTTCAATCCAAAAGCATTCAAGAGGAATTCTTGAATGTGGCTTTGTACTTTAGGGGAAACCAAAGGTCAAAATACCCTTATTTCAAAGAAGGTTGGAGGACTTGGGTGCTTTGGTGGAGCTGTCATTGATCTCGGTGAAGAGATATCTATGGATTCAAGTGGTGCAGATTCATAATCCAATAGTGGCCGTGGCAAAAACAATTGCAGTAAGGAGAAACATAGTGTATGCAATGGAAGAGACGAGAGCGCGGATAAATTGCCAAAGAAAAGATTCTAAAATTGTACATTTACAATCTACATTTTGTATCCATGCATCGTCCATAGCCGTGCTACTGGTGTTGGTGTTCGTGATCCATTATTATTTTGTTTGGTTGATTTTCATGCCAAAAGGTTTGTATTATGTACAGTTGGAAATGCCTCAAGTTCTAACCACATTTTCAAACCTCCTCATTGGTAAGTGCTACTTGAGATGGTATTTTCTAATGTACCATGATCGATGATATTGATGATAACATTTGTTGATAGAGTGTTCTCTCATTTCTCTAGTCACTTCTTTGTACACCCCTCCTTTGCCTCTTTGGAGATGCATTTAAAATGAGTGCACAATAAGGAAGCATCATTGAAATAGATTCTCTATCTGTCTTTTTCTTTACATCACCAATGGAAAGTATAGTATTTTTGCTTACATGTGGTTTATTGGCAAATATGGTTTAGTGTTTGTGCGCTCTCTGAAGGCAGAGTGAAGAAGAAAAGCTAGACTAAGTAATAGGGAGATGGTAGGTCTTCCATGGAGAAGCTTTGGGAAAGAAGAACACAAATTATACATTCATACTAAGCCTTGCTTTTCTTTTCAAGTCTCTTTATAGAGTTTGCTTTCTTCTTCTGTTGTTTGCATTTTAGATAATCATTTTTACCTTTGTCTCTCATTAATATTTTACCTAACTCTTAGTCAAGAGGATGTACAAGAGATCTACTATTTCACTTCTATTATCTGTCTAATAGTGTGTTCTATTCACACTAAGTGTGATGTGTTTCTTATTGACATTCGACTTCTTTGTCAACTCATTGAAATGGGCTAACGTGCCAAGTGTAGTTGGCTTGCCGTTTGGACTGCCAGTTTGCAAAGCTTTAGTATTGTTAAGACCGTGAGTGCCATGGTTTTCCATTGACATAAGAACTACCTAACTTTAATTTCAAAATTAGTAGCATCACATAACTTCATCATACCTTCCCGAGTGAAAAATACAACTTTGGTTGGGATGAGAGAAAAAATGGATGCGCACAATTTTCGAGCACAAACCTACGAGAAGAAAAGTTTGAGATTTGCTCAAAATTTCATGATCGATCTAATGATGAAAGAAAAAAAATGAGTTTGAAAGTCATAAAATAAGTCACCATTTGGATATTATATATGGAAATTATATAAAGTTATATTTATATCTATCTCTATTGATCAATATTTCATATGTACTTACATATTCCTTGAAAGAATTTGGAATTTTTTGCTCCCTAAAAATGACTTGAGACTATATATTTTGACCCTTCCCACCTTTTGTCCACTCGTTGCTTGGGGGTTTCCGCTTGGAAAATGGAAACCCCCGAGGAAAAATCATCCCTAAATACCTATTAGTAGCGTATTTCACAATGATCCTAACACTCCGCTTGTTGTATTATCTTCTCATGACCATTAACCATGCATATATGTAATATAAGTGTGATTTCTTCTTCCACCTGGTTCACAGGGTAGTATGATAGTGTTATTTTGCCCTTATAGATAATCTTCTACCTTATGACTGGGTCTAGTGCATATGTTGAGGCATTGTTTCTCTCATGGAAGCATGTTGAGAGAAATGGTGTCATTATAGCACTCCAATCACTAACACTGATTAGTGAGATCCATTCCATTATGGAAGAACCATCTTAGATGAGCTTTCTTGGAATTAGGGAATTTCTCATGGTATCACTTCTCTTTACCTTTGCTCAAGCAATATTACTTCATGGGAGTGAGAATATGGGATTTACAAGATTGCTTCTTCTCGTTACAAAATGCTACTACTCATAACATGATCTCCTTGCAATTAAGCAAGAATTAAGCTTAAGCATCTCTCCTTGCACTTAGCTAAATTACAAAGGGTCCTTTTAGTGCCTTCGTCGAAGATAATGTATAGAGGAAAAATGAATCACAAACACTCTTTAATTCTCAAGGGAAGAATGAGCATACTTGTGTTCAAAAAGTGATCTTGATTCCTTAATGCTTAAGGCTTGATATGTTGCTTCATTCCTCTGCTTTCATAGAAAGAGAATTCTTACAATGATACCATTAAGGGAATCTCTTAGACTTCTTAGACTATAACTTCTTAAACTTCAAAATTCAAACTATGGTTTGTCTTATTTTAAATTTTGTTCATTGGTTGTAATATAATGACTTATAATTATGAGATCATAATGATTTTTAAACGTCTTCAAATGTTAAATAATCTAAACTTCTCCATTATTATTGTACTTTATATACTATTGTCTTGTTAATATAGCTATGAGAAGCTAACACACACTTAGTTGTGTTAAATTGCATAAGTACTTAATGAAATTTTAATAGTCTAAGTGAATCTCTTGGACTTTGGCCTATGCTTACTTATTTTGCTATTAGTTCATTGACTACAATCTTTTCATTATAATCATCATGACTTAAGTACTTTTATTGTGTTTATATTAGTTCAATGGTTGCCTTATGCATTCATACACAAAAGGAGACTCCATTTTAGGGAGTGGTGCTTGGTTCCTATGCTCACAAGGTAGGATGCTAAGGAGCACCACGAATTAGGAATCAGATATCTTTGTGTCTCAGCACTTGAAAAGTTTTGTGTTGTGAATATACACATTCATTCACACTATTTGGCATGCATTATGCAATGTAGTTTTATGCTTCCATACATAAAGGAAGAGCCCCAATCTGGGGAGTGGAGCTTGGTTCCTATGTTCACAAGACATGAGGCTTAAGGAGCACCACAACTTAGGATTTAGGCTTCTTGGATCTCTCTGACCTTGAAAAGGTTTTTGTTATAGATATGCATATGCATTACTAATTTGGCATGCATGATGTAATGTCTTTATGCTTGCATATAGAAAAGGAGATACTAGACTAGGGACTAATGCTTAGTTCCTATGCTCACAAAATATGAGGCAAAGGAGCACCATGACTTAGGCCTCAGGTATCTTGGATCTCTCAAAACTTAAAAAGCTTTATGTTGTGAATATGCATATGAATTCATACTTTGGCATACATTTGTTAGCGCTCTTGTTTGCTCACTCCTAATAGGTTAACTCACAAATGCTCAGTGCTCATAAAAAACCCAACCTTGTGCGGTGCTTGAGTGAAGATGCTCACTCTTGCAACCCATTTAAGTGCAGACTATGCATGCTCGAGGTAACGAAACATTTGTCAACAAGAAAAATTGAAGGTCGTGGTTTGTTGTTGAAGGGGAAAGCCTGTGATGGTGGGAGAATTGAGTTATTAATAGTTACAAAATTAACACCACACCGAGTGTAGACAAATGGAAAAGAAACCACACTTGTATATTTAAGGAGCTGATACAACCATGCCACCTTGGCTTGCAATGCACACTTAGTAATAAGCTTCCTAACCTAGCAATCCAGGTGAGAGGAAGAGCATAGAAGCACACTATGTCACTCTCCCTTCCCTTCTCCCTGTTATAATGCTTTTCTAACTACTAAACCAACTTAGCATGCTCGGCTCGATGTATCGCTACTTGTTGCCACTAGTCCACCACCCTTAGTCTCCTTCAAGGATGGGGTCACCACTTTTTGCTACCAATGCTCGCCATTCAAAAGCTAACAAAGGTCGCACTTCCCATTACCACTTGCTACAAGAGTTAACCAATGAATTGATTTGCCATGACCATTCACAGCTACCATATTTGCTCTTGTATTGGTAAGTTCCTTGTTGGCCTTAACCCAAGGGCCAACATTTTACCTCTGGCTCCTTTAATCAAGTCCTCACGATTATGGACTAGCAAGTACCAGCTGTTGCTTAAAAGCTGAGGCATAAGGGTTGAAGTCACAAGGTCATCACATGAGATTACAATGTCGATGAGGAGGGGTAGTAGATGGACTTGGTGCAGATGAGGGTCCAGCCTCATTAAGGGCAAGAGCTTGAAAGGACAACGGGGCTTGGAGATGGAAGATCAAAGGAATCGAACCTTCATTGTTGTTCAAGGGGAGGCCATGAGTACATTGAGTTGATGTCCAATGGTGGTCTATCTAGATAAGTCAACCAACCACATCTTGGCTATGGGGTCCTCAGCATGGTTGGTGATCCCCAACGCATTATCAAAATGAGTCACATACGTTCGAACAGGTGTGACTTTCTCTTGCCACTTAGTAAGGGAATCTTAACATAGATCACGAATGTTATTACGCAAAGCTGCCACCTCACTTGTGTGGCCACTAATGAGTTTCTCCAACTCCTAGAGTATCTTCACATAGTAGTGGGGTAGCTTGGCCATAGAGGGCTTAGGGAGATTGTGGATCCAAGCAGCAATAAGGTGTCACTCAATCTTGAAAACATTGTGCTGGTGAGTTGCTTGGTCTTGGACAAAAATATCAAAGGTGCATATGGCACGGTCGTTTACAGAAACTTTGGGTCATATGACTGGACCTAATGTGCTCTGGTGGAGAGGCATAGGGGGATTTAGATCTATTTGGTCAATCTATTGCCAGCGGATAGGAAGATGCTTGCAATCGGGTACTTGTTGCATAATTTGTGGTATCAAGACAACATCAAGGATAACTCTCTAGAAAAAATAGGCTCAATATCAAAATTCCACTCAGGGGATGTCTGAGTGGCCACTTCAAAACTTTGCTCCACTAGGAGGGACACTTGTACTCCTGCCTCTGCAAAATTTGTGTGGGTTTGTAAATCCAACCTCTTGCACACTTCAACAAGTGATTCCTTCTATTTGACTCATGGCTTGATCTTTTCTGTCATCTTCTTCTCCTCCCTTAAAAAATAATAAAAATGAAACTTTCTATTAATACTTGAAAAACAAAACCATACAAGTCGGCTGTCCCGAAGGCACCAATCAAAAATAAAACCTTCAAGCTTGGCAGAGGCCAACCTGCATCTTGGTAACCCAGCTCATTGCCTAGGGTATCTCTGGGATAGGGGCTAACAACCAGGGGGGACTATACAACCAGCATCCCTCCCAATGTGAAAATGTAAAAAACTCATGCAAGCCATGCTTTGCAAAAATGCTCCCACTTTTTAGTGGTCGCTCTAGAATCGGATGCCCCATGCTCCCAAGTGGCGCGCAGAGTATAGATGATATCATGCCAAATAGCAACCAGAGTGGCTAGGCTACATCATGCAACCCAAATGTTCCATTCCATAATGTTGGTCATCTCCCATACACCATCCTTGTCACCTCATGTAGATAAATTTGATGTATGCTCCATCTGTGTATCCTATAATCTGGAGAGACCTCAATAGTATGACACTCCTATGTCAACTAGGCCACCATGCCCCACATGAAGTCCAGGTGGATATTTTGCAT
Source organism: Dipteris shenzhenensis (assembly GCF_047967505.1). Classification (NCBI taxonomy): domain Eukaryota; kingdom Viridiplantae; phylum Streptophyta; class Polypodiopsida; order Gleicheniales; family Dipteridaceae; genus Dipteris; species Dipteris shenzhenensis. The sequence goes on along the minus strand of NC_141628.1, from coordinate 39,684,938 downwards.
TCGGGCCACAATCTGAAGGGATCCTAGCCACATATCCTCTAGGTGCTCAAGCAGCTCCAAAGGCAATGTTGGATCATCTCCAAGACACCCTCAGTGCAGCTATGGCAGTTCCCATCCACCCGCATCTGCTCTAACCAATGGCTTATGGGCAGACCCTCATGAACGGTCAACCATAAAAAGTATGAGATCGTTCATGGTCAAAGGCTAGACCATGGCCACATCTAGAACCAAAATCAAACCTCCTAGGGTAACTGCTACTCTAACAATATCTCTCTCTCAAGGGAGTCCGAGTTGATGTCTCCATCTTCCGTCACCATCCAATCCATGTCGTGTAGGAGAAGAAGGATATCTCCTCCACGCTCTCTATGTGACCTCCCCTAGATGGCCATAACCACTCTCCTAGGTCCCACTAGATCTCCCAAGAGGGAGGCCCTCCCAAAGCTAGAGTCTTCAGAGAGGGGCATCCTGATCCGAGATGTTGGGGTTCGGATCAACTTCGAATGGAGTGAGACTAGGATCCCATCCATCTAGGTCTCCCGCTGTCCATGGCTAGAGAAGTCCCCCCATTCCTACTCTAAAGAAGCTACTTGCTGAACCACTACCTTGACACATAGAGGAAACTTGTCCTAGAGAAATGAGACAATCATTTAACGTTTGTCCAATTTTGCAAAGCCTCCAAGTCTTTGGTATGGCTACATCAATCTCTCTCATCCAGTGCTCTTCATAGTTGAGAGAGAGCCCTCAAATGCACCTTTGGATCAAATGGGAGCCTTCTCCAAAGTCCAAATGAGCTACCGAGTCCACGTCCCACTAAGCTAGCCTATATGTGTCAGTTTTCCAAGCATACAACCATCTAGATCCCAAAACTCTGGGTGACAATTAGCTAACGCTCAGACTCCTCTTTGCAACAACTAGGTGGGGCCTATATGAGTCCTTCTTCTAGTCTTTGCTAAACCATGAAAAGGCTCCACATTAGTGGGTATCCCCTCCCCATGAGAGGAGCCTCCAAGAAGATCCAACAATAGGACTACTTCCACTGGCCACCTATGCATGGGGTGTTCCTAAGAATCCCCCTCTGCAACAAGAGGAGATTCCAGGGCTTTGCACCTAGGCTAAGGCCACAAACCACTAGCTTGCCCAAAAGGGCTTTAGCATGTATCTGTAGGTCAATGATGCCATGGACACCTTGAGCCTACAACATGATGACTATCTACCAAGCAATTTTGGCCCTAGTTTTCCTCATGACATCCAAACTAGAGGAGCAGAGGAAATTGCACACCAAGTGCCTAAGTTGTCCCATGTAGCCCCTATGAAAGCACCAGCACAAAGCGATATATCTGTTCATGGCAGAGACAACCTGGTTGGCCACAAGAGACCTTCTTGCTAGAGAGATTTTGGCAAAGCTCTAGTTTAGAAGTTGCTATCAGATGCTCTCCAAAATTGGGGCAATCTACTCCTCCACCGTAACATTTGTGAATCCCTATCTCGTTGTTTGCTCGCAGGTTCTACTAAAAATCAAAGTTAGCACCCCAGTCTTGAACCTATTGGACCTCCTCCATCCTTGTAAAGAAGTTGATCGATTTGGTCCACTCAATACCGAGCCTTGGAGTTCTTGCAATAGATGGCCAAAGCTCCTCTACCTACCTCCAGGCTCACTGTTGACTCCTTCACATACAATGATGTGTCATCTATGAACTCTGAATCCAAGAGCTCTCCTCCGGCTAGACCAAAAGTCTCATCCCTATCAATAGGAGGAAGTAAGTAGCCAAGTGCCTCATCTATGAAGGAAGAGGAAGGGGACAAGAGGGAAACCCTTTCATATTAAACGGGAAAGAGAGAAGGCCTCACCCGTGTGGCCACCAATGAGCACTTGACTAGATCTCCTTGCATAGAGAGCTGAAATCCCTCAAATCCATCGATTTGAGAAATGCAGTCTATGTATAGTGCCCTCCAAGAATAACCATTCCACCCTATCATAAGCCTTCTCATAGAAGAAGGATGGCTAGGGGCTATGACTCCTCCCTGGCCTCATCTATGACATCCTAAAAGGTGAAAATATTGTCTAGGATGATGTGTTCCTAAATAGAGTCTATCTCCATGTCATGGATGATATCAGAGAGATGGGGATGCAATAGCAAGCTCAAGACCTTGGCTAGGATATTTTATGTAGTGTCTAGAAGGGTGATCAACCTTTGTTGGTGAATGTTGGACCTATCTCCTCCCTTCATGATCAAGGAAATCCAACTCCAACTCAAAGAGTGAGGGAGTAAGCCATAGTTGAAGATCTCCTAACAAGCCTACCTCAGCGGGGTGACAATGAGCTCCCAAAAACTCCAAAAGAAAACTAAAGTCAGGCCATCCTCCCCAAGGCACTTTTGGGAATGAGAGCATTCAGGGTCTCCCATAGCTTCTCATCTGCGACCGAATGGCATCTCTAGTTGTCGGCTTAAGCTCATCAGGACCACTAATGGAACCTGGTTCCAAACTACCTCCCTGCAAAGAGGACCATGGGTCTATACACAGATCACAATTTCTGAGGAAAATGTAGGCAAGACCACATTTGCTACCCCATGGGGGACTTTTTCTTTCGAGATAATGCCATTTGGCCTCACCAATGCTTGAGCCACATTCCAACGGTTCATACAGATGGTGTTTACCCCTTATTTGGGGATTTTCTTAGAGGTGTTTCTAGATGATTTTTGCATATTCTCCACATGAAATGATCATGTTATGAAGGTCCGCATGGCCTTTCAAAAAGGTGATGAAGCAAATGGTAGCCTCAACCCAGAGAAATGCGCTCTTGAAGTCACTCAAGGTAGATTGCTTGGGCACATTGTCTCAGCAGATGGTGTTCATTGTAATTCTTAAGCTCTCTCCACCAACTACAAAGCATCAAATGAGTTCCTTTGTGAATTTGGTAGGATATTATTTGTGCTTCATTGATCAATATGCCGCTTTGACTAGACCCATGACTATGTTGTTGAAAGATTGTGTTGATTTCTCTTAGAGTGAGGATTGTGATCAAGGGTTTGTGCAAATCAAGGGTGCTCTTGCTTTTAAACCCATCCTATGCAATCCTAATTGGTCCAAGACCTTCTATATCAACCAAGGGGTTGGGGAGCACACTTTGGGAAGAATTTTTCTCCAACAGGGGGAGGACCGGTTCATATATCCCATTTGCATGGTAGATGCTTGAAATAGAGTAGTGCTATTCAGAGCCAATAAGCATGCTCTGTCTTTGGCATTTTGCATTGAAAAGTTTAAGCACTATGTGGCAGGTAGAGCCTTTGTCATCATTTCAAGCAATGGCCTTGCAAAGCAGGTTTTGCAGTCACCAAATCCTTTACACCCTTACGCCGATTGGTTGGCAATCCCTTATGCCGATTGGCTAAATGGTTGGCAATCCTTCAAGAATATGACTTTTCTTTCAAGATTGTAAAAGGGGGTGTTCCAATTTGAATAATGCCTTGATTGATATGGAATAATGTCATGCTATGAACCTTATAGCAGTAGCTATAAAAGTGAAGGATCCATGCTCCGGAGGCATCTATAGATTATTGTCTAGTTTTTCTTTTCCACCTGACAGCACCAGTTATGAACGGAAGAAGATCTGCAAAGATAGTAGGCGCTATACCCTCTTTGATGAGGTGTTGTACCACCAAGGCTTGGATGGTGTATTGAGTAGGGCTATTGATACACATGAAGTGCCCAAAGTGCTGAAGTAGTACCATGATGGATTTTGTGGTGGGCACTATGCAATAGACTATATTGCCATGATGGATTTTGTAGTGGGCACTATGTAGTAGATCTTACATGCTGGTTATTACTAGCCAACTATGTTCAAGGATGTTTCTATGCACTGTAAAACTTGTGAGCCCTGCCAATTCTTTGGTAGGAAGGATTTGTGGCCTAAGTAACACCACCCAGTGATGTCCATCCATCAATTTCAAAAGTGGGGATAGATTTTGTGGGGCCCCCGCCAATGACTTCCCGCAAGAAAAAGTACCTTTTGGTGGCCATATAATATGTCACCAATTGGGCCAAAGCCATAGCTCTCTCAATAACAAATGGCAAGGTGGTCTCTGATTTCATCTTTGAGTGCATATTCACACACTTTGGGACACCCATGGAGATAATGTCAAATCATGGGAGCCCATTCTTGAATGAAGCTATGGAGTTACTTATGGAGCGTATGGGTATCAATCACCACACTTCTGGCATCTATCATCCAAGATCCGTGGGCCAAGTAGAGTGAGCTAATGGCCTCTTGTGCAATTCTATGGGTAAAATGGCAACTAGACATCGTAGTCACTGGGATCAAAAGGTTACTGAAGCAATTTGGGCATACAACATCACTCATAAGATGTCCATTGGGCCTAGCCCTTTTGAATTAGTTTATGGTACTAAAAGCGGTTCTACCACTGGAGATAGAGATCCCTGCCTTGACGTTGGCACAGGAGCAAAAGATGACTGAAGATGAGCAGGTAGAAGCCAAATTGATTCAGCTTGAGAAATTAGATGAGACCTGGCAGCATGCATTGCACTGCGCAAGACGGGAGCATCATTTTGCAAAAGGTGATATAGTGCTACTGCTTTGATAGCAGATTGGACCGCCAAATGGATAAGAAGTTTCTTTTGAAGTGGTCAAGACTATACCAGTTCATCAAGGAACATAGCAATGGATTAGTGGAAGCCCATGAGTTGCAGGAGACGCATGGAAGGAAGGTGTTCAACAAGCGACATCTCAAGCCCTTCTTTATGCGTGATGGTCCCATGCAGGTGGATGCTACTCATCCAATGCTAGGGGGGGGGACTATTATAGGCAAAAAATTTACCAATAAAAATGGTATAAATAAATGTGTGTGTGAATGTGTGTGGCATTAATAGCATAAAATATAGTGTGCTAAGGGCCCAAGGTTGAGGTGGCGGGGCAAGACCATGTGCCACCCTTGCATGTAAGAGGATCCATATGTGTGTTGTACATAGTCCATGGCAAAAATATTATAGTGCGGTGAGATGGCAGGATATCCCATGTGCCACCCCTCCACCTAGGTGGACTCATGCAAGCATTAAGTGAGATATGGCCAATTTCAATGGGATATATAGTATAAATCCGGTGGAGGTGGCAAGGGATCTTGGACTTTCTCATCCATGTGGAATGGTTCCATGTGGGGTGGTGGTGTATAGTCCAAGAAATAATATTTCTATAAGGGAGGAGTAGGATGAGGTGGCAAGCATCTTTGTGCCAACCCTCCACTTGTCCTCCTAAGTATTATAATATTGAGAAGGAGCCATGGGGCATCATAGACTCATGATAAAAGGTTTGATTTTTGGGAAAAGGAGTTGTTGCATGCTATTGAGGATGTGTACATCCAAGCTCACATTGGAGATGCCTCCACCCACACCATGCATGTGGGAGGATGCATTTATTAGGGGAGCCCCCTCCCTTTGGTTATAAAAGGAGGAACTATTTCTTGATGTCATATGCTCATTCTTGTATAGCCACCACTTTTGTATTTTGATTTCCCATCCTCCCCTTCAATAGAGTATGCCCCTCCTTCCTTGATGTCTTCATCTCGTCATTCCCTCTTCCCATGTGTATCCTTCTCATCCCCCTTTCCCTTACCTCTTGTGCCATAGCCCCCTTCTTCATCTCCATTCCTTCCCTTTCCCTTTCCTCACCCATGCTATCACTTTCTCCCTCTCTCTCCCTCTTTCGCATGGCTCTTGAGCATCGCCATGCTTTGCGCCTGATGGTGTGTGGTGGTCTCTTTTCCTTATAACTCTGTGTGTGTGTGTGTGTGTGTGTGTGTGTGTAAAGTGTGTGTGTGTGTGTGTGTGTGTGTGTGTGTGTGTGTGTGTGTGTGTGAGAGAGAGAGAGAGAGAGAGAGTGTGTGTGTGTGTGTGAAGTGGTGTGTGTTGGAACTATGCTGTTTAGCCTCGTCAAGGTTTCCATACAGCCTCCCCCTTCTATCCATACAACTGTACGGTCCCCGTACAGCATTCGCACACTATTCGTACGTCTGTACAAACCTAGGTTGCAAATTTCATATAGGTTAGGTGGACGTACCTCCGTACAATTCTACTCGCAGTTCCATACAGTCCTGTCTGCATCTCCGTACAGATTTCAGAAAGACCACGTCTGTAGATCCGTACACATTTGTTGTTTCTATACTTCTCCGTACATTCCTGTGTCTATACGCTCTTTTTTTCCTTCTTGTCTTGTCGTATTTCAATCATGGCTTCAGGTTTGGATGTTTGTACATATGCTCAAAAAGAAAGACCCGCAAATGCTAAGCGCTGCCTATCAGAGCCTGCATCACAAGATGATCAACTTACTATGGAAGCTCAGTACGTGTTTGACACCCTTAAGGATGACTTTTAGCAGTCACGACAGGAATGGGGCAAACCTGTTCTAGAGGTCACGTACAAATTGAAATTGCCATCCCTCATGAATCCTCTTAGGAGGTTGTCTCAAACTGCGGTTATAATTTTCTTTCCAGGAAGAATCCCAGCGGCCAGTGATGGTCGCGCAGTGGATTAAGTCCATCCTTGGAGGATGCTTTGTAGAGGGAGTGTATTTTGCTTCCAGAGGCTTTTATGAGGTGCATTTATCATATGCTTCGTGCAAGCAGAGGCTTCTTGAGTTCTCTCCCCTATTTTATGGGAAGCAGATGGTACATGCTATGCCCTGGTCCCCAAACAAGGATTATCAAAGTCTTATACGACATTATTGTCCTATATGGGTTGAGGTTGTTAACTTCTCGGACTATATGTGTGAAGAGTTGCCTAGCCTGGCTGCTTCTTTGGGACAGGTCATTTGTCCTCCATGCCCCATGGGAAACCGTAACAGGTTTTGCATTCTCTAGGACACTGATACACCTACCCCTCCTTCTATTATAGTGGAAGTTGAGGGAGTGCAATTGGGAAAAAAGTATTTTGAATTGAAGTAGGGCATGTTTGTAGGAGCTTGTTTTGCCTACCACAAGTTTGGGCATCTAGCCTCTAAATGCCCAATGGTTCTGCATCAGCCCCCTCCCAATGCCTTGCCGCCCCAGACACGAGAAAAGAATGAAAATTTGCAAGCTAAGAGAGCAAATAGAAATGGAGCAAAGAATGCCAAACCAATCAATCAGGTGTAGTCACTTGCTGGAAAAGGAAAAGATAAAGGAAAAGAGAAGATGAAGGAATCTGTAGGGATTGATCAGGATGGTTTTCAACAACCTAAGAAGGTGGTTGTATTGAAGCAACGCCCCCTTCAATCTCGTCAATGGGATGCTTCTTCTCCCTCACCAGGACAGGCTTCTACTGTAGCTCCTATCCTTCAAAATTGGGTGGGGGTATTGAAGAAGGGCATCCCCATATGTGATTCAGAAGAAGGGGAGAATGCTATGTCTTTCATGGATCATGAAGGAATGCAGCCCATGCAGGCAGAGGCTTTGCCTCTTTGATGTCTTGTTTTATTCTAATACTTTGCTGTATATACCTCTTTCATGCCTCAAACACTTAAGTGCTTTACATGCAATGTACAGAGCCTCTGCAATGTCTCCAAGTGGAGGCTTTTATGGAATTAGGTACATAAAATGCAGCCAGATATTGTTTGTTTGCAAGAGCATAATCAACACTCCATGGTTGGTCATCATGGTTATTTTGGCGGTTATGATATATATTATGCTGGTACCACTACCTACTCATGTGTATGCATACTGGTTAGACATGAGCTGGAACCTCAGTTAGCCTTCAATGATAGCAGTGGCAGATGGATGGTCATACAATGTAATGTCAATGGTGATATTCTTGAGTTTACATCAGTTTATGCTTCCCAGACCTCTGCCATGAGGGCTTCATTATGGGATTCTTTATGCAGATATCCATAGAGATCCAATGCATTCATCTGTGGAGATTTTAATAATTCCCCTCTACCAAGAGATAACACCACTTCAAGATCTCATATGCTATCATTGGAAAGGCAGAAATGGGATAGCATGCTTCTTTCTGTGCAGGCCAAAGATTTATGGCTACTTCGCCAAGGGTCAGTGCCTAGATTTACTTTTCATCATAATGCACTTACTACATACTGGGCAAGGCTTAACAGATGGTATTTGTTTTACCCACAACAATTTGTAGATTTTAGCCCTCATCTCCATATAGATTTCTCATTGGGCTTGTCAGATCATGCCCCATTGTGGATGAATTTACAGCTTGGCATGCCTCTGGATGATTTGCCACCCCTTTCCAGTAGATTATTGCATGTTAATCACGCTTATTTCCGACATCACTATTTCCAGCAAATGATCACACTTGCAATTCATCCCTTGCCTTTGCATGCCCAGGAGGACATGAATTATGCTTGGGACAGTTTTGTCTCTCGTATGCAGAATGTCATTAGGGAGTATGGCAACTGGCATATGACTAAATGGAGGAATGAGGTTAAATGGGCAAAAAGGACAGCACAACAATTGACTAAATTTTCTCAGTTAAGGCCTCTCACTGATTCAAAAAATGATTCCCTTTCACATGCTCAGATTAAATTGACTGTTAATGATCAGAGGAAATCGCACAAATGGCAGATTAGGGCAAGAATGAAGCCCCTCATGGATAAGCTCATGGATAAGGGCTGCTCATCAAAAGCCTTTTTCCAGGGCTTGCATGCTACTCGAAACAAAAACTCATGTCTAAGGGTAAAGAAGCTAGATGGCTCTTGGACGCACTCTTTCTCTGATCTCCAAGATGAATGCCAAAATTATTTCCAGAAATTGTTCTCCGCCGCTCCTGGTTCCCCATCAAATCAAATGACTGATGCTAGGACTGAATTTCTCCAATATGTTTCTGGAATAGTGGAAATGGATGATGCTCTTACCTTGGAGAGACCTTTTACTAACACATAACTTGATAATGCATTGTTCCACCTCAGCAAACACAAGTCCCCTGGCTGGGATGGCCTTACGGTGGAATTTTATATTTCTTTTTGGGATGATTTGAAAGAAGTCCTCTTGCAAATGATCAATGTTGCCTGGCAAGAAAATCAGTTGCCGCGAGGTTGCCGCACTCTTGGAAGCATGGCATAGTCAAACTTGTGCCCAAAAAACATATGTGTGACCATATGTCAGATTGGAGGCCTATTACTTTGATGCCTATAGTTTACAAACTCATTGCCAAAATGATTCTGCATAGGCTTCACAGGATACTGGATGCGGGACTTCATCCTCATCAGTATGGGTTTGTGCCGCGAAGACAAATCCATGACAATATATCCAATGCCTTGGCTGCAATTGAATATGCTAAGTATTCACATCAAGATGTGCTTATATTGCAGATGGATATTGCTAAGGCATTTGACACTGTTCAATGGGATTTTATCTCTCAAATCATGACAAAGTTGGGCTTTGGTCCCAAGATAGCAAATGCAATTTACTGGCTTTATTCTGGCTCTACTTCTCAGTGCATTCTTGGGGGTCATCTATCTTGGTCATGGACATTGGGTTGATCTGTTAGACAGGGCTGCCCTCTTAGTGCTCTCTTCTATGCCATTGCGACCCATCCCCTTTTAATGTATCTTGATCATCTTACAAACACAGGACAGATGATTGGTCTTAAAATCCCTGGGGCTGCATCTTTTTTGGCACAAGCATATGCTGATTATTCCTTGTTTATGCCATAGAATTCTCCCCGAGAAGTTCACATGCTTATGACCACTCTTTCATTGTATGGTTTGGCAGTGGGATTGCATGTCAATTTTGACAAATCTAAATTACTTCCCCTCAAACAATGTGACTGGCATTCTATTCTTTGGCCAGGTCAGGTGGTGTATTCCAAAGATGTAGTCAGGCATTTGGGATATCCCATAGGATGGCATATCACCAGGAAGCAGCAGCTAAAATGGATCTTCCAAAGACTTCAACATAAACTGGAATACTGGAAGATTTCTACTTGGCCTCTTCATGTCAGGCTCAGAATAGTACAATCCATTGTAATGTCCTATGTCCAGTTCTATTTGCCTTTGCTGCATTGGTCCTCCAGAGATATTTCAGCCTTTATGTCTCAAGCTATGGAGATGTTATGGAGGACAAAAACTACTATAAATCATTCAGACTAATGAAGATGGAAATGGTGTGCTCTCCTAGGATGCATGGTGGACTTAATGTCCTCAATGTAAGATATCATGTACTTGCAAGGAAGGCGACTATGCTGCATACTTTTTTCCGCCAACAACAGCCATGGACTTGTATGCTAGCATCCATGTGTGTCAACATGAGGACTTGTGCTTATGGTCATTGGATTACTGATCATTGGGAGGTTGTCATTGGGAGATTTGTAGAAAAGATACCTGGCTGTCCTTTCTCTACTGCTCTGATACTTGACTGGAAACAAGTACTTTCTAAGATCAAATGGGCTCCTGATAATTGCTCGGGGACAAACTCAATGAGGAAAGAAAGTATTCATTGGAGTGCCATCTTTGACATTCCACTCGCTTTACAGGAACCTGTTCGCGCATACAATCTCATGAAATTGGGAATTAGATACATACATGATGTGGTAGATAATCAGGGCTATGTCTTGTCTTTTCCTCAGGCCACTGCTTCCTATGCATTGGGAATGCATCATACGTCTATATGGAAGAAAATTGCTAATTTATTACATCCTTTTCTATCTGTTCCTCCTGTGGCTGACACAGATAGGCTTACGGATTGGCAATTGCAACCCTCTGCTACATGCACTCATCCTGTTCCTTTTCTTGCCTTAACCTCCATCAAAGCCTACAGGCTTCTTCAGCCTGCTCCATGGATTCAGCAATATGCTAATTCTCTGTGGCATATAAGGAAGCCCCTCTCATGGTGGCGAAAGAATCTCGGGATGTTATGGAAGTGTAAAATGCCATTGAAACAAAGACTTTTTCTTCGGAGATGTATGACAAGCACATTGTCAGTGGGGGTCACACTTACTAGACATCGCATTGCACCATCCACATGTTTAAGATGTCAGGCTCCTTCAAAGACTGTTCTTCATTTGCTTTGGCACTGCCCGTGTTCTAGGATCCTCCTCAGGCGAATTTCAGATCATCTTCGGCTCCGTTTCCCAAGTCACAGATTTGGGAAACATTCCTGGCTCTTTGGCAGATTTATGAGGTCTTTGTCTCAATACTCACTATTTCTCTCTTGGGTGAGATATTGGGCTCTTTGGACAATCTAGAGTGAGCATAATTTGGCATACTTGGGTCGGCAGATTCACAAGTCATATGAATCTTTCCGAGCCTCATTGCGGCAATCCTTATGGTTGGGGTGCAATGTATGTGGAAATTATGACCCATTTCATTGTTATGGAGATTATGAGCACTTATATTATTGTTGTGGATTTTATGTGACTGATTAGTGTGTATCTTATGATCGATTATGTTATAATTCAAGGAGCTTATGACTGCTTACATTTATTGTTTGTGGAGCATTGCATGTGGCCTGTAAATCCCGTTTTAATATTAATTGTATCATGCCTTCATAATTAGAAAATAAGATTCTTAAGAAGTGGTATTAAGAACATTATGCTTGTCCAAGGGAGCCACACAGATTAATTTTATACACTTGAAAGTCATCTCCACATGGAGCCAACAATGCATAGGTTTTAGAGAGCCCTTGCTCTTCCATTCCTCATCACTAACTCATCGATGAAAGGCATGTTCTTGCACAAAATAGGGCATGGAGAACACTAGTCAATACCTTATCTCATACCGATCTTGTCAAAGAGTAGGCCCCACTCACCTAGCTTTGCTCGCCTGAACTATTAAAATCTTCAAAAAAACTATGACCACTTGCCTAGGTCCACTCGCCTAAACATTCTCCCTATTTGACTTAGAGGAAGGATATTCCCATTAAAGGGATGTGATGGAATTATGATGCCTGCCATGAGGGTGATATGGATGCTTCTTGCATAGTTCTGATATTTGGGATACTCTCCATTTCGGAGACCTCCCATCATGTAAATTTATGAGCATATAAATATACTGCACTGGATATTACCAAAAAAAAAAGTGTGTGTGTGTAAAATATAAAACCTTTTAACAACATGGCACACGAAGCTCAGATAAGGGTGGATAAAAAATTATTTATTACATGGCTGTTCATACCATAATGGTTGGTACAAAAGTGTCAAATCCTTCAGGTAGTCCAAGCTCCGAGGTTAGGGTCCATGAGAATGTAAGAGTTTATTTGGCAAGGAATGCCACTAATGTTTAAGCAAAAAACTATTTGCAAAGTAAAGCTGGTGAAGTCCTGACAAGCATCTCATTTACTAAAAACGAGAAACTACCTTCCTGCCACCATCCAACAAGAAAACATGATAAGAACCATATTAACTTAAGTTGGGAAGACAGGTGTCATAGACACTCCTCCCTTGTTATCGGGGTCATAATAAATTAGAAACTTTAGCCAAAACTTTAACCAGCATAATGTATGAAAGTATCCAAGTGTAAAAGGATGCGTATATTCGAGTGTGGATCTAGTAGAGTAAATCAAGTAAAGGGTTAGGATGCGTATTTTTAGGGAAGGAATAGTATAGGAAATATTTTAGTTATAAACAAAACAAAGGGTTTATGAAAAAATTACTTGGGGGAACTTGTAAGGGAAAGAATAAATGAGGACACACAAAGGAAAAAATTAAAAACTAAGAGGACTTTATTTATGGTAGTTATAAAGAAAGGGTGGGGAGAGTGCTTGGAAGGAAATGGTTAGAATAGTACAGAGATGGTAGGTGGGGGAATTTTTTAATTTGGGAAAGTAAGAAAAACCATATAGTCTAGGAAGACAGCAGGTAGCACCATTTTTAATAATGAAACACGCTTAAAAAATAAGGCACTTTATTTTTTCGGGCAAGAAGGGGGAAATCTAGAGTAATTGGGCAGATTAATAAGAAAATAAAGGGGCAATTAAAGTAAAAAAATAAGGGGGGGAAAAACAAAGGGGGTTTAGATATAATTGGAGAGGGGGGGTTAGGGAGGGAAAATATATATATGTACTTAGAGGGGGGGTTTATTAAAGAGGATAAATACTGAGAGGGGGGTAGGGATGAAGAATAAATACAATTAGAGAGGAGGATTTGGGGGGGGGGAATAAGGAATATATATTCTAAGGAGACTATATACGTAGAGAGGGGGCGGGATAGACTAATTAGAGATGCGATGGGATGAGTTATAATGTAAAAATTTGAAAGGCGTGTGTGTATGTATTGAACCTATAAGTACACGGTTGCCATGTGGAGTGGAACTTGAAGAGCGTTTAGAGTAGAGAAGTCGCAGACTTGGTACAGCAGTACAGCCTAGACAGTGCCTAGACAGTAATGATGGGCAATGGGCAGCACAGTCGCACAGCGCTAGGTAGCAACAACATCGTAGAAGATACTAGACATTGTGGAGCGTGGGAGCCTGGAAGTACAAGAAGTTTTTGAGCTAGATAGCTCGCATGGGTGGGCAGCACAGCTATGGGATAGGAGGTGGGGAGCCAGGCCGGAGAAAAAGACAGACAAGCTAAGCTAGTGGAAAAAGGTGAGTTGTATGCAACCACATCATTGCGGGAACTGAGTAGTGATGAGCAGGAGTGATTGTAAGAGATTAGACTAGGGGAGGAGGGCATTTATAGGCATGGTAGTCTCTAAGGGCCTTAGCACATGGATGGGGCTAGCATGGGTTTAGGATGGGAATATTTTTGTCATCATTACTCCCATCCTACACCAAGTGGTCTAGGATGGGAGTAGCCACTTTTTTTCCCATCCTAGACCATGGCCTAGACCCTGGCAGCCAGAATGGGTTCCCCTTTTTTAGGGATTCAAAAACATGGAAGGATGACATGTGTCCTTGTCCCCACAAGGTCCCCACCTCTTAAACACATGAAATGATGCCATGTGTCCTCTTCCTCCTAAACCCATACCTAGTTCTTTTTTTGTTAGCACATGGTGGGATGGGAATAGGATAGAAATATGCATGGGACCACTTGGGACCACCTTTTCCCATTCCCATCCTATTTCTTCTCATGTGCTAAGCCCCTAAGTCGGGGAAGGGGGGTCGGGATATAGAGTTTCGAAAAGGGGAGTCGTGTTGGTTAGGGAGTATTTACCAACACAGAGTGTTAGTAGTAAATAAGTTTAGTTAGGGAGATTTAATTAGAGGGGGTTTAGGAATAGGTTAGGACGTTTAACCAAGTTGCCTTATTTAGATGAAAAAATTTAATAAGAAATGCAAGGAAAAAGGAAGAATAGAGGTATTAAGATAAATAAAGGAAAATTTGGGGAGATAGAAATAGGGGGAATAATTAAAGGAAAAGGGGGAATAGGTAAAATAGGGGAATAATTAGGAAAAAAAAGTAGGGATAAATAGGGAATAATTAGGAAATAAATAGGGGAAATTTTGAGGAAAGAATTTAAAAATTTTAGGAAATAGTTATGGAAAAATAGAAAAAAATAGGAAAAACTTAAGGAAATTTGGTAACAGTTTTGAGAAAGGAGAAGTACTAATTAGAAAGGAATTTAAATGAGAAAAAAAGAAAGAATTGTAATGAAAAGGCTAGAATAAGAGAAAATTAAAGGAAAAAAGAAAGCATTTAGACAAAATTTTGGAATTTAGGAGAAAATGTAAAAAATAAGGGACAATAGGAAAAATTAGGGGGAATGGGACATTTGGAAAAGAGGGAATTTAATAGGTAGGTAAAATTAAAAAATAGAAATTTTGAATAGTCAAAAGAATAAGCAAGTAAGGAATAAGGAACAAGTTATTAAACAAGGAAAGTGAGGGGAGTTTTAATGAAAGCAAATAAACAATGAAAATTAAAAAATTTTAATTAAAAAATTAAAACATAAAATTAAAACGAAATTAACAAATTAAATAGAAAAATAAAAAAGTGAGGAGGGTAAGGTGTGAATATAAGGGAGCCAAGGTTTTTTTTTTAAAGGGGGGAAAGGGGTAGGAATTGTGTGTGTGTGTGTGATTACAAGACATATGCAAACCATTTTTCTACACTGTTGAACCTTAATTCAACTTATTGATTCAATATAAGTCAAATTCTATGCATTATTTTGTATAATAGTACAATGCTTCAAATTGTCATGCTTGATATTCAATCGAGTGGTAAATTTGTTTTTGTAAAACTGTCATTTTAGAAATTTCCAAAAAACTATTTATCAATCAAAATAATGTTGCTGATATAAATACCCAATATACTCGGCAATCTTTGTGAACTTTATTAAAATAATTGAGGGAAGGATACTAACCTGCCATCATCCAACTAGCATTTCATTAGAACTATCCATGTTACATTGGGAAGGAAGGTCTAGAATGCATCTCCCCAATGTTATCCATGTCACAATCAAGTAAAACAAATTCACAATTAACGATGTTCTGTCTAGTGTACATCCGTTATGTTTTTTATCTTTGTCATGTGTCTTGACATTGCGATGTAATATTACTAGGTAGAAGACCTTCTATGAGTCTCTGAATGTACCTTATCCAATGCCATTCTTTTGTTGTCGTTGAAGTTGAAGTTTGTTGTTTTGTGTAATGTCGTCAATAGATTTCATGTATTTTCCAATATAACCCCATATATTTTGTTTAGTAAGAATTTGAATGCCCAATGCATTAGTAGCTCATGTTTAATCATGGCTTAGGTATAAAAGCTTACACTTTTAGTCATTTAAAGAAAGCCCATCACACTTTAAACCAATGGAGACAAAAGTGGACCTACACACACACACACACACACATACACACTTTTCAACCAATGTCTAGAGACAAAAGTAGACCTACACACACACACACACATTTCAAGCTCTCTCTCTTGACCTTCCAAGCTCTCAAGCTCTCTTGGAGCTACTCTTCTGACTGCTTGTTTCTTCTTGAAGCAGTGTGAGCCTTCTTGAATCTTTTCTTCTTGCTCCCAAGCAAGCTCTTAGTCAAGCTTCTTTGCTTTGCTTTATTGTGTTTCTTTTTGGGTTACTCCCCTGTATGAAGCTCTCTGAATATTTCTTGCACTTTCTACATAGTCCTACTTCTTAGCAAGCCTTTAAACTTCAAATGAAAGAACCTAAGGACATGCCTTTGCAAACTCAGCAGATATACAACCTTTTCTAAACATGGGAACTCTTTTCATGCAATCTTTGCATATAGCAATACTCTGCAATCTTCAAAACTCGAAATGACTACTGTGACGCTAAAAATTGATATTTTTTATTTGGCAATGGTATTGTTTTCTTCTATGTTTGATAAGAGTTTGAGTATCAAGTGATAGCCTAGCGGCTCTCACTTATTTCTATTTTCTAAGATATTGTATGGGATTGAGAGGATGAGTGGAATGGATCATTGTAAATCCCATTTGTATGGATGATAAATACCTTGGTATGGGGTGAGAGTTATTTGTGTATGGGATATTATGGGGTTTTTAGAAAATAGGAAGAGTGAGTCATAGAAAGAGATGGGCTCATGTCCATGTGTTCCAATAATATAAGAGAGATCACATGCCAAACATGTGGAAGGCATGTGGAGGAGTGTGGAGGCAAGAGGAATCCTTCTAGAATTCCTATGTGGAATAAGGAGGATGTGGACATATGGAAAAGAGAGGGTCCCTATGGGCTCCATGTTGGGAGACTCTTAACTTTCTCAATATTTTTTTTTTTTTTCAGATAGTTTTTACCCCTGTCCAGCAAACTGACCATATCTTTCTGACCGCTTCTCTATTTCTTACCAAACTTATATCAGAGTGAAGGTCATTTCAAGGCGCATCTCAATATGTGATTGAATATTTTGTACCATGTCTCTGCTGAAAGTTATGGGTGACTATGTCTTATGATAGTTTGGAGAGTGTTTTGAGCTAAGTGTAAAGGTGTCTATGAAGGAGGTGCAATGTTTCCTCGGAACCTACCCATCCGACCCAATCAGCCCTTCAAACTCCTCGATATATATCAATTCATGTCATGTTGAGCCGAAAGATCTTCTTTCAACAACGTATCGCTCTTCTCTTTGGTGCAAGCCGGCTTGGTGAGATTATGGCCTTTGTTGATTATGGCCTCCGCTGATCCTTTCCTTCTCCCTATGCTTGAGTACAACATCACTTGGATGTTACCATCTTCATTCTCATCTAAGGGAGGATAGTATGGTGTGGTCTCTTAGTATAAAAGCTTCTTTTTAATGTCCCTTTCTTAGTGATGAATATCTCTATCACTCAGTTTGAAAGCAATAGGAAGTGAAGAGGTGCATGAAGTTTATTACCCCCAACTTCATGTCACATCTTTTAGTGGAGACACCGGGTACGTTTGGTATTGGATTCATCCCACCTTACTAAACTGATGTCTCGAGTTTACTTGATTGCATGTTATGCGTAGTATAGGCATGTGTTTTCTGATGTGATAAAGAAGATGCTTGGAAGAACTCCGTTAGAAGAGATTGTAGCCCGTTTAAGAGAACTAGAAGATTGTGAAGGTGATGCTCAAGCTATTCGCACGGTCATCATGATCATATCCTTTATGTTTGCACTCTTGAATATGTTGGTGAATCAACAACACCGTCAGAAGGCACAATGATAGATTGGGGATTGTTTCATGCACTGGCAGCTTGGTGTGAAGAAGAGTTGAGTCTTTGGGTAGTTTTTGACTATAACAGTGGAATGGTGATTCTCAATGCTTTCAACTTCTTTTGCTATGCAAATGATAAAGAGTACAATATCTTGAAGTTGTTATGTGCACTTCCAATTGTGAGAAGGGTGATTCTTGAATGCATGTATACACAATGTTTTCATGGTGCTGGTTGGTCACTTATTTTTGAAGATTTTATGGAGGATCACATTATGGAGGGTTTTCAACAAGTGGTTATGCATAATAAGTTAGTCTTGGTATACTAAGGCTCTGTGAGATCTTGTTTGGGATATTATTTGGACCTTGGTGTTTCCTTTTTGTGTTTCATCATGGTGAAGATTCGAGTGTTTCAAGGGACCCAAGGGGAAGACCCGGAGTCTTATCTTTGGGATTTTGTTCGAGGATGCTGGCTTTCTAGATGGTCCATGAAGAATCGGGCGAAGATTTTGCCTGATTTTCTTGAAGGTGTAGCCTTGAGTTGGCATGAGGCCTTACCGGACTCTACCAAGGAGGACTGGGACTAAGTGGTGGCAGTTTCATATCAAATTGCCAAAGCAGAGACCATCTCACCCTCTCCTTGATAGAACCGGTCCAACTGCAAGGTGAAACATAAATCAAGTGCACTACTAAAACGATTGCATGTAGTGCACTACTAAAAAGGTTGCATGTAGTGCACTTACTAAAAAGGTTGCATGTAAACCTATATCTTTCTTTAAAATAATCAAATTAATGATGATCATAATAGGGGGTAATACACACCCATGCTTGGTGTTTAAAAGATTAAAATTTGTGGATATAAAAGGAGAAGAAACATTAACAAGAAAATCCTCAAGGTGAAACATAAATCAAGTGCACTACTAAAATGGTTGCATGTAGTGCACTACTAAAAAAGTTGCATGTATTGCACTTACTATAAAGGTTGCATGTAAAAGTCTAAATATCACTATCTACATAAATTTATTGATAGGGATAAAGGAATTTCATATAACACACTATTCAAAATTTTTGGACTTGTGTAAAGTCCAATTTGAGAAATGGACTAAAAAACAGTCCAAAAATTTTGAATATACTAGTAATGTTGTTTTTTGAACTAGATTTGACAACTCAAAACAAAAGATTTGATGATTGAGTACTAAGAACATCAATGCATAACCAAATCTCTTACAAAGGTGGTCTACATAAACATCTTCATAACTTCACAAAAATCTCTTACAAAGGTGGTCTACATAAACATCTTCATAACTTCTTGTGAATTGAGCTACTATCACCTAAGAACATCAATAGATGACCAATAATAGATCACCAATTCTCTTAGAAAGGTGGTGTAAATAAACACCTTTATGTATAAGTGGTATGCACACACCTGTATGACCATTTCTTTTAGAAAGGTGGTGTACATAAACCCCTTAGAAAGGTAGTGTAGATAAATCCTTTTATGTGTAAGTGGTGTACATATACACCTCACTTGGTATTAAAAAACACCCTTAACTATAAAAATACATTTGACATAAAGTTTAAAATACACCATTAAGTATAAAATGGACCTCATAAACAATCTTTATACACAATAATGAGAGTAAAGAAATCAAAAAAGTAGTAAACTTTTTATTAGATATTCGCTTTACATAGAAGTTCAAAACTTGTGATTACAAAGCCGTCAGCCATCATGTTACTCAGTACCAATGTCCTCAATGCCAGGCCCTTGACTATCAGGGTCCTGACTAATAGGCTACTCTAAGACTGGAGTCTCAGTAGCAAGGTCCTCAGTAGTTTGCTCTTCAGTTCCAAGCACCTGACTAGTAGGCTACTCTAGAGTCTCATGACCAAGTTCTTGGTGAGTATGGACCTGGCTACTAGGTTCCTGACTAGTAGGCTGCTCTGGAGTCTGTAAGGTCATGGTTGAAGAACCATCTGTGCCTCCTGGTAACTCCTCCTGGTCATGCTTTGCCTCGTCCATACCTTCTTTGAGTAAGGCTTCCTTGCTTGATCCACTTGCATGTCCTTCACCCAAGATCAAGGGTGCCTTCCTCACTTTTAATTTCAAGGGAAGTGCTTCCATCTCTTTAGCCTTACCTTTTCCTGTGACGTGCTGTACAACTACTTCCTTGCTGCCGTGAGCCTTCCTGTATGATGAGTGGAACCTCCTTGACTCTAGTTGATAATTGATCACCCTTATTCTTTGTGCGGATTTCTTCTTGGCGTAAGTCATCGGATGCAGAGCTTTCATCCTCATCATCACCTGAGCTAGAATCATCACCCTCAGACTCACTACCCTCTTCTTTGACATTTTTCTCACTACCCTCTTCTTTGACATTTTCCTCTTCAAAGAAGGTAGTGCACCTATAATATGTGTCAAAGAACTCAATCTGATGGGGGGTATCAATGACATTTACATTTCTACCTTGGCATAGCAATTTCTCAGCAGCAAAACCCATTCGATACAATGCTACTTCCCACCCATCATTCAATAAATTCTTTGTCATCTCTAGTATCACATTAGGATCCATCGGCTTTCTGTAATCCACCATTGCTGCATCAAGCTTAACCTTATTGTCCTCAAAGTAATGAAGCTTGAGAGTCCTTAAAGGAATTTTGATTAGATTGCCACCACCCCTGGATAAGAAGCACATCAGGAAAGGCTGCAAGACTTGAATGGCAGTGCCTTCCAAGACAGTCATATGATTGCATAGGACTATACCATGGTATACTTTTGAAAGTAAATACCCAAATGCAGATGTCAAACTTGCATACAAGGCATACCTTTGTGATTCTGTCACGAACAGGGCCAACGTTGATCTTTTCTTATCTGCCATAGAACCTTCTACGATAAACCGCACAAGTTTAACTATCCGTGACACTGCAAGGTCTTGCAATTCATCTATGAAAAATATGCATGGCTTCTCCCAAGCATGACCGCTCATTGTTATGAAATGATATGTATCAATGCCATTGATGTGTGCAAATTTTGTATCATTCTCTGATAGCAGGATATCATAGGAGAAGCTGAGTGGAGAACCATCATCTAAACCACCAATTGCTCTACCTTGGGCAGTGGACTGCAAGGCCTTTTTCTTGATGTCCATATATTCTATCTCAACAACCTTTGGCATTAGTCCACTTTCTAGCCCATGTCTTATCAAGGAGTTGACCTAGGCTAAGTGCTTTCTTCTTATCTGCATCAATTGACTTGCCAGCTAACTCATCATCAGATTTTAATAAAAACAATAGTGCCAAGAGAGCAGCCTCACTTTGAATCATTCGGATGACCACTTCATCCAAGTTGCTATGCTTGCTCTTCTTTCCAAAGAAGCAGTCACCACTTAGGATCTTCTTGCATACTTCTTCTGTTATTGCAACTGGAACAAACCTTAATGCTCTCCACCAAACAATAGACATCGGTTTCTTTATTTCTTTCCTCTGAGTTGCAGTGTGCTCTGGTGCCTCAAAGGATATCTTCCCTGTTTCATATGCTTGGCAAACATCCACCATGCTCTGAAACACTGAGTCCTCGTGGAAGACAATGCAAGTAACATCCCTGTATCTTGCAACGGCGGTGTTCAAATCCTTTGCCTCAACCTTATTACTTGGTATGCCTTGCGTATTGCTTACAACACCTTTAAGCATCTATAGAATCGAGTCCTCTTTGCCATGTACTCAGATGTAGGTCTCCTGCCCTTCACTGTTTGTGGCTTTCCACAGCCCACCCATAACTCCCTTGCCTTTATCAAGATCTCAGAAAGAGAAGAACTTTTTTTCAACCTAAATGGAGCAGAATTCAGCCTTTCTAATTCTAGAATGTACTTCGAGTCATCGTTAGATATGCATACATGACAAATGACCCGTTGAAACTTTTCCATCCACTCAATCTGTGGCAAGTTTCCTTTTCTTCCCTCATCAAGGGCGATCCTGCAAGCTTCACAAAAGTGTTGCCCATCAATGGGCTCAAACCTGCATCTTTCCAAGAATCTATTCTTTGCCAGCATGTATCTCTTCTCGATGTCAGTCCCATATCGGCTTTGGTACAAAGCCTCTCCATGAACAAAGTCACTCCTTCTAAAGTTCTCAAAAGCATCAAGAAAGTCCACGCGCTTTTGAAATGTGACATCAGGCAATGTAGGATCATCTTCTTGAAGTCTCTTAAACGCCATAGGACGAAGAGTGATATTAGTGGCAACTGGAGTTCTTGTTTTCCTCGTATCTTCATACAATTTGCATGCAAATGTCTTATCTAGCTTTCTTTGATTTGTGAACAACGAAGCTCGATTAAGAAGCATTGTGGCCATGCTGAATTGTGAAAATCCCCAAATGTACCCCTCATCCTCTAGAGGATGTAAATCTTCCATACTTATAGAAAAGTCTTCGAGACTTGTATCTTCTTCTTGCGGATCCTCCTGTTCATCGCTATCCAATTTTTCGCCTGGTTTTAAATAACCTGCACTTGAACGATCTGCACGTGGAGTAGGAGTTATTTTTGCTCTCTTTCTGGGAATAGCTGTAGAACTTGAATCTGCTCCACAATCACTCCTTCTTGTTCCTGTAGTTGCAGCAATCGATGGTGTAGGTACAGTTGGAGATACTATAGTTATTGTCGTAAATATTGTAGTTACTCTTGCCGGAGTTATCGTAGTTATCGCCATAGATATTGGCAGTATAACTTGAGGGTTACATGTTATAGATGGCATACTTACTGCTGCACTTACTACTGCTGAAGGTACAACACCACCACTTGGAAATGCATCCCACATTTTCTTCAATGCTTCTAAGGCACTAAGTAATTCTTGGGATCCCTCAATTGAATCTAGTAAGGGCTTCAAGAAGTGCTTGTGCGTAACTCGTAACTTGTAAACCACCTCGTCATTCTTTCCTTTGCACACAACTTCTATCAAATTGTTTTCTTTAATGTTGATATTTGAGACCATGCCACCATTTCTTACTGCCTCTGGAGAATATTTCATGCTTAACACATTCTCTGCACTAATCACCAAAAAATACTTTGATTTGTGCTCCATAAAATACCAAGCATGTTCAAGGTATTTGAAAGACATCTTGGAACCAAAACTGGAAGCCATAGTTTTCTGAAAAACAATCAAAAATAAAAAATGAGAATTACAATGATTTTCAAACTCAAAATATTAAATAAATTTCTAATTAAATATTATTTTAAGTTTTATTTATTTTTAATTTTTAATATTTTTTAAATTAATTTATTTTATTTTATTTTTTTCATCTTTTTTTTAATTATTTTATTTTATTTTATTTATTTATTTTTATATTTAAATTTTAATTTATTTTTTTAAAAAAATTAAGTTTTATTTATTTTAACTTTTTTTATTTTTTTTAAATAAATTAAGTTAATTAATTTTTTCGTCTTTTTTTTCTTTTTTAAATTAAATTAAATTAATTGTTTTGGTCTTTAAAAAATAAAATAAAAATTTAAAGCCCTTTGGGGGCTTAGGGTAGGGGAGGGGATTAACCCCTAACCTGTTGCGTGCGCATTAGGTTAGGGGTTAACCCCCTCCTCTCCTCCTGCCTCCTCGCCATCCCGCCTCTCCCTTTCTCTTTCCTGCCTCCCCTCCCGTCTGTGCCCTCCCGTCGGCCCCCTCCCCTCCCTCCCGCCTCCCCCTCCCGTCTGCGCCCTCCCCGCCCTCTCGCCTCCTTGCCTGCCTCCTCTCCCTCCTCCCTCCCGCCTCCCCACCTACCTCCTCTCCCTCCTCCCTCCCACCTCCCCACCAGCCTCCTCTCTCCCGACTGCCCTCTCCTCTCCCTCCTCCCTCCCCTCCCATCTTCCTCACTGCTCCCCGCATTAAAAAAGAGGGAGAAGAGGGGGGGAAGTGGGAGGAGAGGGGAAGGGAGCGGAGAGGGGAAGGGAGTGGAGGGAGGAAGGGAGGGGGCCGATGGGAGGGGAGGCGGGGAAGGGGGAGGGGGCGATGGGAGGGCGGGAGGAGAGGAGGGAGGGGAGGTTAACGACCGACGGGAGGGGGAGGCAGGGAAGGGGGAGGGGAGGCGGGGAAGGGAGAGCGGGGAGGGGGCGAGAGGGCGGGAGGAGAGGAGGGAGGGGGGGTTAACCCCCCCACCCACCTGATGCACACGCAACAGGTGGGGGGGTGCGCAACAGGTGGGGGGGTTAACCCCCCCTCCCTCCTCTCCTCCCTCGCCTCCCCCTCCCGTCAGCCCCCTTCCCACCTCCCCTCCCCCTTCCCCCCCCTCCCTCCTCTCCTCCCGCCCTCTTCCCTGCCTCCCCTCCCCCTTCCCTGCCTCCCCCTCCCGTCGGCCCCCTCCCCTCCCTCCCTCCCACCTGCGACAGGGAGGGGGAGGCGGGGAAGGGAGGGGCCGACAGGGAGGGGGAGGGGATGGGAGGGCCGGCGGGGAAGGGAGGGGCCGACGGGGAGGGGAGGGAGGGATGGCGGGGAAGGGAGGGGCCAGCGGGGAGGGGGAGGCGGGGAAGGGAGGGGCTGGGGGGGAGAGGGAGGGGAGGCGGGAAAGGGGAGGGGAAGAGGAGAGGGGAAGCGAGGGGAAGGGGAAGGGGGAGGAGAGGGAGGAGAGGGGAAGGGAGGGGGAGGGGAGGAGAGGAAGCGGGAGGAGGGAGGGGAGAAGCGGGAGAGGGGAAGGGAGGGGAGGAGAGGAAGCAAGAGGAGGGAGGGGAGAAGCGGGAGAAGAGAGGAAGGGAGGGGAGAGAGGAAGCGGGAGAAGAAGGGAGAGGAGAGGGGAAGGGAGGGGAGGGCAAGGGAGGGGAGAGAGGAAGCGGGAGGAGAGGGGAAGGGAGGGGAGAGAGGAAGCAGGAGGAGAGGGGATGGGAAGCAAGAGGGGAGGGAGGAGAGGGAGGGAGGGAGTACCTGGGTGGAGAGGTGGTGGAGAAGCTCTAGGAAAGTTGTAAGAGAGAATGAGGAGAAGTAGAGTTTTATAGGAAATGGGTAGCTTTTAGGTCAAGTCAGCTTTTTTTAGTTTTTAAGGTTTTTTTAGTTCTTTTAGGTTCACTATAAGTAGAACATTCTTCATTCTCTCTTTCATTCAAAGATCATTCTTTTACACTCCACGCTTCTCTCCTCTCATCAACTTGTTGCAGGATTCTCAAAAATTTTCAAAATGTTGCAAGAGGTGAGTTCATTTCTAACCTATTGCGTACGCAAGAACTTCTAAGAATCAAGTTTTTATAAATTTGAATTTTTTTTCAAATCCGATTCTTTTCTCAAAAACGTGTGTATACGCAACAACTTCAAAAAACCATTTTTGCATTAAATCTTTTTTCCCACAAATTTTCCTCTTTACCTCAAACTCTCACAACCTATTTTCTGAAATTTCTCTCCTAGCCTATTGGGCACGCAACAATTTTTCCCCAAAAAAAAATCTATTACAAATTTCTCTCTCAACCTCAAAACCACTCAAACCTCCCTACCTATTGCGTATGCAACAACTTCAAAACAAAATTTAATCATAAATCTTTCCAAAAAACTCCTCAACAAAAAAAACAATCTATTACAAATTTCTCTCTCAACCTCAAAACCACTCAAACCTCCCTACCTATTGCGCACACAACAACTTCAAAACAAAATTTAATCGTTAATCTCTCCAAAAAACTCAACAAAAAAAAACAATCTATTACAAATTTCTCTCTCAACCTCAAAACCACTCAAGCCTCCCTACCTATTGCATACGCAACAACTTCAAAACAAAATTTAATCATAAATCTCTCCAAAAAACTCTCTCACGATACTTTATTATAAATTTCTCTCTCAACCTCACGATACTTTATTACAAATTTCTCTCTCAACCTCAAAACCACTCAAACCTCCCTACCTATTACGTGCGCAACAACTTCAAAACAAAATTTAATCATAAATCTTTTCAAAAAACTCTTCTCACGACACTTTATCAATATAAGAAATCCATTTATAATATTTTTACTCCATAATATAATAAATTTTTATTAACTAATGTTAAAATATAATTTTACTAAAATATATATATTATTAATCTATAAATTAATATAAATATTATATAATTATTATATAAATAAATATATAAATACATTAATTAAAAAAATATAACTTGAAATGGAGGTCTTCTAGCATATGTGCTTTATATAATACTTATTCTTAAAATAATGAAAAATTAGTGAATATATTGCTATTCTATACATTATTAACTTAAAAACTAATATAAATATAATTTAATTATTATATAAATGTAAATAAATATATAAATTATTAATATTATACATTAATAACATTTAAAATTATGTAGATTATATACTAATAACCTTTTAATTTTAAAAAGTAGTCAATCAAAGAATTGAATTAATTTAAAAAATAAGAAAATATTAAATTTTACACATGTACTTTTAGCATGTATGCTTTTCTTCCATGTGTATAGTTAGTCAAAGAATGAAAAATTAGATAATGTATTTGTAAGGTAGGTATTTAAAACCATAGAATCTAAAAGAGGTTTAGCATACTTACTTATCTTTGTTACTAAGTGTAATACTTTGCAAAAGCCTTAAACTTTGTTTAAGGCTTTGCACAAAACTACAGTATCATTGCATCCATATCATTTTTTTACTTTAGCAACCACCAGATATCCATGGTATCCATGATATGGAATACATATTTCTTCTGAATATTTCTTATCACATACTTTTTCATTTCTTCTGATACACCATGTAGCATGAATGTAAGAAAATATGAATCGGTGTGCTTTTAGCCTATGTACTTGTCCCTAATCAGTAGGATACTTTGACTAGGTAGACTTATAATTACTTAAAGTAAAGCCTTTGCAAAGGATCGTACCTTCTAATACAAAATGCAACATGAATGTAAGAAAATATGAATCGGTGTGCTTTAAGCCTATGTGCTTTGGAAAGCATATAACATATAGTCTATATATATCTAAACTAAATACTTTGGAATGCATATTTTATATAGTCTATATACCTTAAATCTTACACCCTAAATCTTAAATCCTAAAGTTCCCTAAATCTTAGGTTATACAATCTAAGCTCTTAAACTTATATAATAGTTATAATCCCTAAACCCTAAACCTTAAACCCTAACCCCTATAACTTAAATTCTAAAACCTAATTTTTAATCCTAAACCCTAGATTCTAGACTCTAAGCTCATGATCTTATATACTAAACCCTAAACCCTAAATCCTAAATCCTAAACCCTAAAACAATAATCATAAACCCTAAATGCTAAATGCTAAATCCTAAACCCTAAACCTTAGATTCTAAACCCTAAACCTTAAATCCTAAACCCTAAACCCTAAAAACATAATCATAATTCCAAAACCCTAAATACTAAATCTTAAATCCTAAGCCCTAAATCCTTAACCCTAACCCTAAAATACAATCAAAATTTAATGATTTTTTTCAATTTGTGCAATAGGTTTGATATATCCCCCAACCTGTTGCAAGTGGAATAGGTTAATGGTGCACTCAACCTATTGCAAAAGTCAATGAATTTTCTCGATTTGTACAACAGGTTGGATATACCCCCCCAACCTGTTGCTTGAGCAACAGGTTGGGGAGTATATCCAACCTGTTGTACAAATCGAGAATTTTTTTGATTTGTGCAATAGATTGGATATACCCCCCAACCTGTTGCTTGAGCAACAGGTTGGGGGATATATCCAACAGGCCTCAGTTGGGGTGACCCCAACTTGTTGCTCAAGCAACAGGTTGGGGTAAATTCTTGACTTGTGCAACAGGTTGGATATACCCCCCAACCTGTTGCTCGAGCAACAGGTTGGGGGTATATCCAACCTTGCACAAATCAAGAAAATTCTTGACTTGTGCAACAGATTGGATATATTCCCTAAGTGTATATCAAAT
Source organism: Dipteris shenzhenensis (assembly GCF_047967505.1). Classification (NCBI taxonomy): domain Eukaryota; kingdom Viridiplantae; phylum Streptophyta; class Polypodiopsida; order Gleicheniales; family Dipteridaceae; genus Dipteris; species Dipteris shenzhenensis. The sequence continues at coordinate 39,657,510 of NC_141628.1, read as the reverse complement.
TGTTGCACAAATAAGAAAAATTCTTGATTTGTGCAACAGGTTGGATATATCCCCCAACCTGTTGCTCAAGCAACAGGTTGCGTGATATATCTAACCTATTGCATAAATTTAAAATTTTCATTAAATTTTGGTTGTATTTTAGGGTTAGGGTTTAGGGTTTAGGGTTAAGGGTTTAGGATTTAAGATTTAGGATTTAGGGTTTAGGATTTAAGGTTTAGGATTTATTGTTTAGAAGTTTAGGATTTAGGGTTTAGGGTTTAGGAATTAAATGTTTAAAGTTTAGGATTTACGGTGGTTAAGATATATTGGTATTAATTGTTTAAAGTTTAGGATATAGGGTTTAGGTTTAATGCCTTCTCTGCTAGTTTTGATATAGAAGTTATTAAGTAATAATAAGCTCAATGATTATTTATTATGTTCATTTTGAGTTGCTAATCTATTTTTGTACATAAAACAGGTATTCACCCTAACAGAGGGTATGGATATGGTGTTATATAAGAAGAATGAAGTGGTGGCTTGACCCATCAAGCGCAAATACATTACATGAATCTGATGACTCTGAACGAGATTCAGATGCATAAGATAATGTTTTGTATGCTTTTTTCCATACAAATGGTGTATCTATACACCACCAATAAGATATTTTTGTATGGTTTGTTTTTCAAAAAAAGAGTGTATCTATACACCACTTATATATTGAATTCAACAAACTCTTTTTTTTCAAAAAATGGTGTATCTATACACCACTTATATGTTGAATTCAACAAACTCTTTTCATATGGTGTCATATTTTCACTTCATAGTGTTAAAATTAAACTAGAGTTAGGAGACTACTATTATTATTATTATAGTTATTGGATGGGGGCACCATGCACGAGTTTGGGAATTATAGCTTCACTGAGCCTTTTTTTTTTAAATTAGAGGTCACCACTTGACTTTTTAGCTTAGTAAGGCCATATTTGTATATAAGTGACACATTTAGTGCTCTAAAAAACCCAATTTTTGAGCTCACTAAGTGAAGTTGAGTGGAGAAGATATGCTCTAAAAAAAAGTCCAAACCAGGAGAGAAAGTCCAAAATTTTTGAATAGTGTTTTATATATAGGTTTTAGGGGGGAAAGGGATGAAGTATTTTATATATATAAGGAAAAGGATATAAATATAAATAAATAAATACATAAATATATATATATATGAAAAAATATTTCATAAATAGAGGGAAAAGTGTGTGTATAAATATAAATAAATAAATAAATAACTTCATCCATAGAAGGGAAAGGATATCTATATATAGAGAGAGAGAGAGAGTGAAAAAGATATATATATATATATAGAGAGAGAGAGAGAGGGAGAGGAAAAAACTTTTCATATATAGAGGGAAATCTCTCTCTCTCTCTCTCTCTCTCTCTCATATGTATGTATGTATGTGTGTATATTTATATTTATAGGGAGTGTATGTAAGGCTTGCTACTGAGGAAGTATCCCTGTCTCACAGTTGTGACATGAAGTTGGGGGTAATAAACTTCATGCACCTCTTCACTTCCTACTACTTTTGAACTGAGTAATAGAGATATTCATCATTGGGAAAGCGACATTAAAAAGAAGCTTTTATACCAAGAGACTACACCATACTATCCTCCCTTAGATGAGAATGAAGATGGTAACATCCCAAGTGATGTACTCAAGCATAGGGAGGAGGAAAGGATTAGTGGAGGCCATAATCTCAGCAAGCCAGGGTCTGCGCCAAAGAGAAGAGCGATACGTTGTTGAAAGAAGATCTTGCGTCTTAACATGACATGAACTGATATATATCGAGGAGTTTGAAGGGGCCGATTGGGTCGGATGGGCAAGTTCCGAGGAAACATTGCACCTCCTTCATAAACACCTTTACACAGCTCAAAACACTCTCCAAACTATCATAAGACACAGAGACTCATAACTTTTAGCAGAGACATGATATAAAATATTCAATCACATATTGAGATGCCCCTTGAAATGGGCTTCTCTTTGATATAAGTTTCATAAGAAACAGAGAAGTGATCGGAAAGATATGGGCAGTTTACCGGACGCGGGTAAAAACTATCTGAAAAAACAATCACACACAGAGAGCCATAGATTTTTGGTTTGACATCTAATACAATAACTAAAGACATAGGATAATGCTTCTTGAAGAGAGCTTCGCATTGATATAATTTCGTCCAAATCGGACCACCGAGCAAAAATTTATGAACAAAATACCGATAGGGGGTCAAACTGTCATAAAAAACACCTACTCCTATTGGTGCCGACTTGGGAGAATACTACCTCCATGCTTAGACTTCATCAACGATCCAATTCCCATAGAGGTCGCCTAAGAGGGAAGGAAGAGCCCCCTTTGTGGCTTGGAAAATAGATAAACCATGTGTGCGCAATGAGTGGCCGAATAGATAACACTTTTGAGCACTTTGGAAGAGAAAACAATGGAAAAAGGGAAGAGACACTCAAGAGAGAGAACCTGAAGTGACCTTCATTACCAATAGAGTGAGACTCCAATCCAATGTAACTCAAAATACTATAAACACAAGGGAGAAGAAGAGGTTTCATACGTACAAGAGGGAGCAGAAGCTCTAAGACTACTCATAGAGAGAGAATGAACTAGAGAGAGATGGACTCAAGAGTCTACATAAGAGAATATCTACAAGAGGAAGAGAAGGCTCATAGAAGAGGCTTGAGGAGACTAGAGCTATAGCAACATGAGGCTAATGGTGGAAGAGATGTTGAACAAGGGAGAGGAGGGCTACTTTTATAGAGATTTTGTCACCCTCCACCCATTTACAATTGCTGCCTGTAGATTCCTTTCCCCGTCAATCACATAAGCCCATATGTCACCATCCATGTCCTTTTTGGCTACTCTTGCCATGTGTCCCATCAAAAGTTGCTCAAGACTCTTAAAATATTGAGAAAATCAAGAGTCTCCCCACATGGAGCCCATAGGGACCCTCTCTTTTCCACATGTCCACATCCTCCTTATTCCACATAGGAATTCTAGAAGGATTCCTCTTGACTCCACACTCCTCCACATGCCTTCCACATGCTTGGCATGTGATCTCTCTTATATTATTGGAACACATGGACATGATCCCACCTCTTTATATGACTCACTCTTCCTATTTTCTAAAAACCCCATAATATCCCATATACAAATAACTCTCACCCCATACCAAGGTATTTATCATTCATACACATGGTATTTACAATGATCCATTCCACTCATCCTCTCAATCCCATACAATATCTTGGAAAATAGAAATAAGTGAGAGCCGCTAGGCTATCACTTGATACTCAAACTCTTATCAAACATAGAAGAAAACAATACCAATGCCAAATAAAAAATATCTGGCGTCACATCTTTCCCCCCCAGCAAATCCTCTCTACTGACAGAGAGGGTTTGTTGGCCCTCAAGGTGGTCGAGCATAGAAGAATTTAAGGCGATACTCATTGGTGCGTCCGAGTATCACCATGCCATCAACATCCTCAAGCTGATAGGTTCCATTGGTGACATTCATATACATCCTTATGGAGGCGTGGCCAAAAGTAACCAATCTCTGCTTCTGTTGTGGAGTTAACCCTTGAGGAAACATGCCTTCTTTCACATATTGCTGAACATCTTGCAGTTCTGGCCATCCAGTGTCTACCAAATAAACCACCCCCCAGTCTTATACTACAATGGCTTGAGTAGCCAACTCATCTGCCCTTTGATTTTCTTTTCTATTTATATGAACAAACTTGCAAAAATCAAATTGGCTACATAGTGCCATAGCCTTTTGATTAAGCTCCTTCAAATGAGGACTTCTTGTCTTGTAATGCCCTTGCATTTGCTTTATAATAAGCTGAGAATCTCCTCTTACTTCCAATTCTTTAACTTGACTTTGAAGACAACCCTCCAAACCAAGAATCAAAGCATTATACTCAGCTGCATTGTTAGTTGTGATACCTGGAAGCCCTTGTCCTCTAGCCCATACTTCTTGACCTTTAGAATTCATCAAGACCATCCCCCCGACTCCTTGTTGGCATGAAGGACTAAAAGCCCCATCAAAATACAAGACAAAAGCTGTTGGTGGTGTCTCCCTTTCATCATTAATGTCCTTATATTTCTTTTCTTCTCTTAGATCCTACCATCCTGTGAGCAAATATGCCATAGTGGACCTAGTGGTATTTTCAGTGACAAAAGAGAAAGAGAACTCTTGAAGCTCTGACAACCATTTTGCAAATCTCCCCCTAGGATTAGGCTTGCGAACTAGATATGCTAATACAAACTGAGAGGTAAGGAAGAAAATGGCCGAGGTAATAAATAGGAGCGAAACTTTCTAATTAAAAATACCAAAGAGAGGGCTTGTTGCTCCATTTCTTTATACCTTGTTTCCACCTCTGTAAGCTGTCGGCTGGCATAATAGATGAGTTGCATTCTACCTGCCTCTCCTTTTTGTAGTAATACAGCACCAACTGAATGCAAAAATACACTTGGATTTACATAAAAGTCTTGAGACCAATCATGGGGCTTCAATATTGGGCCCTTACTCATGGCCTCCTTAAGTTGTTGAAAAGACTCTTGTTGCTCCACACCCCATTGGAAAGAAACTCCTTCTCTTGTCAACAAGTTCATGGGATGCACTATCTCTGTGAAATCATCACAAAAGCATTGATAATACTTGCTCTTTCCTAGAATTCTGCGAATACCAATGACACTCTCAGGAGTTGGCAATGCCATGATTGCTTGAACCTTGTCAAGATCCATTTGCAGGCCTTCTTTAGACACAATATGTGCCCCAACAAGACTACTTTTGTTTGAGCTAAATGACACTTGCTAGGATTTAGAGACCCTTTTTCTTCATCAATCCTAGCTAAGGCCATCTTTAACTTCTCCATGTGACCTATGCACTGAGAATAAATGCAAAAATCATCCAAAAACACCCTTATGAACTTTCCCAAGTAAGGCTCGAGCACTTGACTCATGAACCTTTGAAATGTAGCTGGTGCATTGGTCAACCCAAAAGGCATCACTCTATAAACAAAAACTCCCCAAGGTGTGACAAATGATGTTTTCTTTTGATCTTCCTACCGAATACGAATTTGAAAGTACCCAAAATACCCATCACATACAGAATACATCTCATGCCCTGCTACTTGGTCTAGTATTTCATCTTGGAATGGCAAAGGAAAATGATCCCTCTTAGTGCATGCATTCAAAGGATGAAAGTCCACACAAACCCGCCACTTATTTCCTTTCTTTGGTGTGACAACTACAAAAGATATTTAATCTGAATCATCAACATGAAAGATGAATCCCGCCTCAAGTAGTTGTGTTACCTCTTTCTTTAGTGCCTCAGCTTGGATCACCCCCAATCACCTTAAGTGTTGCACAACTGGCTTGCTTTTTGGCTTCAACTCAATCTTGTGCTCCACAAGAGAGACTGGTCGAACTTGTGAATAGCTTGTTGCAAAGAGACATGGAAAATCATGTAGCATATCCAAATACTAGAGCTTCTCACTACCTGATTGAGAATCACCAAGAAGCTCTTCATTGCATTGGCGTCATTTAGTGTGCTCCACATTCTCCACATGAAGTGTCTCTACAGGATCTTCTTATACCACCACCTTGTTCCCTCCTGACTCATCCGATTGGCACCAAGACAAAGACCAAAGGCCACTCCTTCCACCTCACGCTCTGAGCTGGACTCCTCGGAGCTACACCCTGTCTCTTCTTCTTCATCGGTTAAGTTAGAGCTCAAACTCTCTGATGTTGAAGACTCCTCCTTGACAACTTCCTTTTTGTGACTTTTGATGTTGTAGCGCACCTTCTTATCATTTCCCTGCAAAATCAATTCTCCAGTATCCCACTTTTGAATAGCCTTCACCTTGCGTAGCCAAGGCCTTCCCAAAATCAATGGATAGGCACGTGCATCTGGTTTGGTAGGGATCACCTGAAAAGTAGTCGGCACAGAAATGCCACATGCATCCACTTCTAGATTCTTCACAACTCCCAAGGTCTTAACCCTAGTGTTGTCAACCAATTTGATGCAATAAGGAGAGGTAGTACTAGAGTATTTTAAATCAGCATCTATCATGGTCTTCTCACTCATGACATTAATTGATGCACCTCCATCAATGTACACATTAGAAATCACTCGACCATCAATGATCACATCAACCATAGGTACATCATCACCAACATCTATATCTACCTTTTGAACAATAGGGATGGAACTTTTCTTCTTTTTCTTCTTTGACACTCTTGTGCTTGCTGGCTTTTCCCATTCTTTCCGTAGTTTTGGAGACAAAGCAAGTAATTGACCAAAGGTGATATGAGCTTCCTTTTCGTTAAGGTTGGACAACAAGTCATAGCTTCCAATGCTTTGTCCTAAAGGAAAGTCTGACTGGCTAATTCTCCTTCTAGATGCCTTCTTTTTCTTACTACGGTGTTTCTCTTCTTGATGTTCCTCATCTACTTCTTCCTTGCTTTCTTCTTCTTCTTTTGCTTTACCACGCCCCCGTTTAGCCATCATTACCTCTCTTTCCTCATCCCCTGAAGAAGCTTCTAACAAGGATACTTGTTTTTCTTCTTTCTTTCTTAATCTAGGACACTCGAGGCGATAGTGACCTTTTTCATTACATTCATAGCAAGTGAGCCCACTCTTATCTCGAGGCCTATCTTCACTCTTTGGTGCTCTAGGTTGTCGTGCATTAACCAAATGTAATTTCAAATCAGCAAACTCTGCCATCAATTGGGAGATATTATGATCTAACTCAGAGGACTTTGGTACCTGAGGAGTGCCCATTACCTCCACCTTAGGAGTTAAAGCTATTGAAGACACAAAAGAGGATTCGATCTTTAGAGAAGCTTTTTTCTTGGTTGCAATGCGAAGTGCCTCCATGTATGTTGTTGGATCTTTACTCATTACTTTCGAGCGAAGACGAGGCTCTAAAGCCATAACAAATTTGCTCATCTTTAAGTGCTCCATCCCTGAGAGACTTTGAGGGGCCGATGATGCAAATGCCATAGCTCGCAAAGCTGCCCTTTCATTTTCTTCTTCTTTTATATCCACAATTTTTAATCTTTTAAACACCAAGCATGGGTGTGGATTACCCCCCATTATGATCATCATTAATTTGATTATTTTAAAGAAAGAGATAAGTTTTTCTTTCTCACAAGGGTGTGGACTGCCCCCTTGGACTTTTTTCACATTAAGAGGTGAGTCATCCCTCTGTATACTTTAAATTGATAATTTGGTTCTCACTTAGGGTAGTGGAATACCCCCTCATATTATTTTTTCACATGCGGGATGTGCTCTAACTGCTTTTTTCAAATGCAAAGTCACTTTTTATGTAATACTCTAGAATCTAGAAGGTTGTTTTTGTTCCTTGGTAAAGCAATAACAAGCGAGGGAGCACATGCATTACTTGTCTACACAAATCAAGCTATATTGTTCTAACATATGGTTTATTTGGATGGTGGCAAGGACCTTGACCTCGGAGCCTGGACTACCTGAGGGATTTGACACTTTTGTACCAATTTATACAGAGTTCATGTACACCCAAATAATGAAAATTTTCTTATCTACCCTTTGAGCCTCATGTGCCGTGTTGCAAAAAGGCTTTATTTTTTAAAGACGAACACACAAGCCAGCATCAAAATAGAAAAGACATACCAAAATACTATACTAACTTCGAAAAGGTATGTAAAAAAATGTGGAGACTCCAATGCAACTACTACAAAAGAGCATGATCCAATGTGTGTCATGGGGTGTGAAGGATCAGACTTCACCCTATGAATTTTTGCAAGTTCAATGAACTCTCATGCTTACTATGGGAATGATGGATAATTTTCACATGATATCCGGTGTGAACGACTTTTGTATCCCACAAACAATTTAAGTTGAGAACTTATATTTACTTCAATTTACGATGAAGTTAAAACTACAAACATATGTCAGTTACATCTTACTTTGCCATTCCTCACTTCAATGATAGGTAGTAGAATTCCCCTTATATTTGGATTTTAATAAGGGAGCAAAGACACAAGGATGATGAAGTACCTTCAAATTTTTGTTCTTTTGGAGGAATTTCTTTGCTTCTTTCTGCTATAGGAGTAGGATTGGTTTTTAGTTTAAAAGAAGTGAGCGGCATCCTCTTAGATTAGTTCTAGATGTAGCATTTTTTGTTATGCATTCTTTGTTATGCTTGGTCTTAATTCTTTTGATGTTGTGTTTTAATTAGATGATCGGATCCTTTTATGCTCTATATAAGATTTGACGATGATTAGTGCTTTTAGCTTTTATAAGTTATAGGAAGAAAAATATTTAGTACATTATTGATCGATTTCTAGGATGTTGTATGTTGGACTCCAAATTTTTGTTATGTCAAAAGAATCTTAGAGGGGTTGGTTAAAGCTCAAACTCCTTGTATTGATTGTACATTAAAGACAATGATGTGAATAAAATAGCATCATGTACTAAGAATGTTACAAGTCAATTTCAAAAGAGGATTGGTATTTGGTCATTGCTTTGAGCTTTTTTGGAGGTCTTTGGACAATAGTATGGTCCTTCTCTTAAGGGTAGTAATGAATTAGAATATAATTTTAATTATTTTGATCTAATGATGCTTTTAGTTAGCTAAATTCAATCATTTTTTAAAAATTACATTTTATTTTTAGGCAAAATTGCTTAATGGCATTATGTCTCTAGGTAGGGTTAGTTTAATTTTGGTAGGTGCTTAGAGGTTGGCATCATGTCGTGTGTTCTTATTCCTTGAAGCATTTTCTTCATGGCTCCAGGTCACACAAGCTCTAGAGCTGTCGAGGAGTCATTTACTAATGCAAGTTTCTTAGAATTCGACTTGCTTGCCAGTTTCACCGTGAGATCGTCTGTACTACATGCCGACCTAGACTTATGAGATTCTTGGAAGGAGCATTAGTCTACTCCTTTGTCTAGTCAATCCTGTTATGGATTACTAGGTTGTCATTGTGTAACACCCCTGATAGTCTACTTGATTGCTTGAATGTTAGGCCCATTTTTGCGATATGCTCATGACTTGCCTGTCATATGATCTTCTTCCATGAGTTTTATTGTTGCTCTTATTGCTTACTCTCAAAGAGGTTGTAGCATACCTGCCTTCCTCACATGGATCTCAAAGAATCTTGCCTTGCCTTCATGTGAGGGTGCTCTTGTGCTACCTTCCCTACCATTCTATTCGCTTCTCTTTTTCAGTTCATTCAGGTGGGCATCTTTATATCGTGCTAGTGATTCTTTCAAGAAGCATAAAGGTTATCTGTTGGTACAGAGCAGTGTGCATGCTTTCTTTGGTTTAGCTCTACACAAAGGCGATCCATCAAGCTTGAAATCAAATCTCCTGTGCGTGCCAGCATTCATTCATCCTACTCCTCCTTTTCTCTTGTCAACCTCTACCCTGCTCTCTCTCCCGTGGCCTAAAGCCTGTTCTACAGATCAGTTTGTGCATGGTTTGGTGCTGGCTTTCGCTCTAGAGCATCATCAGATGGGTTACTCCCCTGAGGACCATATACCTCGATGTCTAGTTCACTTTGCTTTGTTTTGGTTAATCCTTATATCTCTCAATGAGTCTTTCATTGCCGCTAAAAGTTCTCTTCATGGACATAGATGAGTTGGTAGACCATTTGGTCTGGTGGAGCTTGAGTAATCCACTAGCTTTCCTTACTCCTTTTTGACTCACCGTGGTCATTTATCACCGTTGCTTATTTCTTCCAGTAAGCCTTTACTCTTTATATAGCCTTTCATTTCATGCTTCTACTTTGGTCCATCTAACTGGTTGTTAAAGAGTTTAGAGGTTTAAGCATGGTCTACTACGACAGTCCCTCTTATATTATTCAAATTTTGTTGCTACGTCTTCCATCTTGGTGTCTATTTTTATCTGATGGGTCTCCGATTCTTTCCTCAAGTCAATTATCATTAAATATTTACATATATATAATGTATCATTAGAAACATGTTTTAAAAGATCAAGAGACGGAGGATCATAGGTTCAAGCCATCATTGTTCCAATCTCCACCTTACCTTAGCAATACATCAAGAAGGATCTACATCATTCTCAAAAAATTGTATTCTAGCCTAATTTAAGCATGAGCATGCATATACCATACATTTATATGTTTGATGATCATCATGAAACTGTTTATGTACAGCTTTATTTGAGTAAGTAATATGTACATGCGAATTTTCATAAGGGTTCAACATTGTTTCTATGGTGGGGCGCAATATTTGGTCTTGTGACATCCCTTGAAAAATAAATGTTTCACTCTGCCTAGTATTTTAGAAAGCAATTTGGACTATAAATTTCTCAACAAAATTTTAGTGCATGATTGAGAAGATTTTTATTGTCACATCCTTCAAGAATAATTATAAACTCTAGCTAGTTATTCAAAAAGTGCTTTGGATTAAGGTAGATGCATAGAGAATTGGGATGGTGAAAGTTAGTTGCAAAATGCTACTAGGTTGAGGATATCATACATGTTTTATTAGGTGCAGTTTCACCTCGATGGCATAGGACAAATTAAGTGTCAACTAGTGCAAGCTTGACTAGGACATGGAAGCATTGTCTTTATGGGGAAGCTATGGTCCCCATTTTGGATGCTAGGGATATCGATGATGGCAATTAGATTGCTGCACTCTCTCATTTTGTGTAGTGGGAATATAGTCGCTACCCTTTGGTAGTTGTAGTAAATGTTCCTAGAGAGTTTAGCCAATATGATAACCTTTTACAATTTCCAAAAGAACTTATGTTTGATGTTACATTTGATGCTTGTTTTATTTTCCTTAGTCCCTCAACACAAGCCCCATTTTTCGCCACTCCAAGGTGAGTGTGGTCCCCAAAAAGATGAATAACCCACATCAAGCCCTGCCCGAAAGATTTAAGCATCTTTCAAGATTTGGATTCTCGTTAATAATGGTGAGGTAGCCATGTTTTATATTATAGGTGTTGAGTAAAGAGGATTCTCATATAGCTACTATGCTACATTAGGCCTTGCCAAGAAGGTTTAACCATGTGCCAAACTTTAAATTCTTGTTAATGATGGTAAGGTAACCATGTTTGTATTATGGATGTTGAGAGAAGAGGATTTCCTTGTGGCTACAACGTAAGTGAAAGACTCATGGAAGGATTTCTTGCTTTTTAAGATGGGATAAGTTAGAAGGATAGGGTCACTCCTCCTAGCATCCACAAGGTAGGACATGATGACCCTTTGCAATAACCCACCTCATCTCATATGAACACCATGGGCCCTCCAATGAGATTGGTTATTTCATTGTAGGTAGATAGGATGGTGGGCCAAGGATTTTGGCTTTATGCTACCATGCCTCAATCAAGTAAATTTATAACTTTGATTGAGACATAAATACTCTACGCTAAAGATGAAGACCTCATGCTATTAGGTTGAACCAAACAATGGGGACAAGCATAAGGGTCACTTAGACATGATGGTGGGCAAAGGATTGTGACCTTATGCTATGATATTTTAGTCATTTATGTCTTACGTGAACTAGTTTGAGTAATGCATGCACCATGAGGTAGAGTCTAAAACAAGGGCCAAATAAGATGGATTTGCCTCTAAGGATTTGGTTGAGCAGTTTAGGCGTTGGGTTTCTAGTCAAGGTCAAGGGTTCAAATCTTGGAGGCACCAACCTCTAAGACTTCCATTATTTGGGCATTGAGTTTCTAGCCAAGGTCAAAGAATAAAATCTTGGAGGCACCAACTTGTAAGGCTTCCATGGTATTGCTAGCAAAAGCTTATCTTTGTCTTGTACAAGTGGTGCGGGTAGTGGAGGAGAGTAAGAGTCCACCACCATATCCCCTCCTACATCAGCTTTCAATGGGGACTGTAGGGGGTTTGTTAGGGTGCACGATAGCTACTGGCTCAGTCCTCCTATCCATAAACTTGCTTGTAACTAGTAAAACCCAACCAAAATATTAAAACTTGAGCAACTGGAAGAATTGAAGTTTGCAAGTGGTCTGGTGGTTCACACAAGCAAAGATGCAATAGCATGTGCTCTGGGGGGTACCCTTGAGCACTCCCCACATCCTCTTGAGCATGATGGTATGACAAACGAATCAACATGCACTATGAGGTAGAGCCTAGTAGCAAGGGCCAAATAAAATGGATTTGCCTCTAAGGATTTGGTTGAGCAGTTTAGGCATTGGGTTTCTAGTCAAGATCAAGGGTTCAAATCTTGGAGGCACCAACCTGTAAGGCTTCCATGATTTGGGCATTGACTTTCTAGCCAAGGTCAAGGGCTCAAATCTTAAAGGCACCAACTTCTAAGGCTTCCATGGTAGTGCTAGCCAAAGCCTATCTTTGTCTTGTACAAGTGGTGGGGGTAGTGAAGGAGAGTAAGAGGCCACCCCCATATCCCCTCCTACATCAACTTTTGACGGGGACCGTAGGGGTTGTTAGGGTGCAATTTTTTAAGAAAAATTGCCAGATTTTGGCTTTCCAATAGCATTGCTTTGGTTGAATTTAGGAGGCTCCCTAGTGCCAGTAGTCGACTGGGGAAGCCCTCTAAGGGTGGGTTCACAGCACCTGCCTAGCCGCCCACAAAAGTGGAAGGAACGTTTGTCGTCCTACATGGCTAGAAGGGCGGGCCCTGACACTTTGATAGAAAGAACCTATTCGGCACCTAAAGGTTGCCCAAGACCATGGCGAATTGACAAAATGACATGACAATCGCATTGATTGGATATCGGACCCTTACAGGCAATAAAAACATGGAGGCCGAGTGGTGTGAATCACATCACGCGCCCAACCATTCTCCTCCAACTATCTACGGTGGGTGGGTGGTGTGAACGCACCCTAAAGGGCATTACAATAACCCAAGAAACTTTTTAAGAAAAATTAAGAGATTTTGGCTTTCCAATGACATTGCTTTCTCTCAGTTTAATCATGGCCTTGCCATCTTCCTTTTCACCCCTCTTCTTTTCCCACAACTAATTAATAGGAATTTCCATTTTCTCCCGTGACTATTAGCTCTAATCAAACTATTGGGCTCTAATCTCTGTTTGACTCAATTTAATTAATTATTGTGTGAATCACCCACCCCTCAATCCTCGATTAACCTAAGTTATTGTGTGAATCACCCCTCCCCCCTCGATCCCCCAATTAACCTCTGGTATCTCCCCTCCGTTGCCCTTCCGTCGCCATCTCCCATGCGCCACAGCCTCTCGTTTTCTCCAGCCGCTCTCTCCCTCACTTCCCTTCTCCTTCCCTCAATCACCATCTCACAACGCTCTTCCTCGCTCACTCTTCGCTCTCCACTCTTCCTCTCGTTGCTCTCTACACTTAGCCCTATCCCAGTCTGCCACTCTTCCTCGCACTACTCCACTCTCCCCACTGCTCTCTCTCCCCTGCCATACTTTTTTGCTCAGCTCTCTTCCCCCTCTCTCCTCCCTCTGCTTAGCGCTCCCCTCTCCCTCTACCTCCCCCTTCTAGAATTGAGAGGGCGCTTCTCGACTACCCTCATAAATCAATGTGCCACTTTAATCGATCACGGCTCGCTGATTACATTAATCAAACATTACCATTGTGCCTCTGCCCCCTCCCCCCCTCCCCCCAAATGCATGATAGCTATTGGGGAGGCTGAGTTCGTAAATTTATAACTTTATGCATACGCAATGAATTGAGCTCAAACTAATTGCAAATTTCATCTAATTTAAAGGACAAATTCACATGACGGAGAGAGACATAGAGAGTCATCGGTTTGCTTTCCCTATTCACGAATAAAACTCATCGGTCTTCTCGATTAAGCTCAATTTCTCTCAATTTCCCTCATTTCACTCTAGTGCAAGTCATCCCTCCAGCTCAGTGTCTAGAGAGGCGATAGTTGCTTATTGCTTCAGAACCTTCCACAGTCCCCTCTCTCTCCCCCTCTCTACGTCCCTGGCTCGCCCTCTCTGGTGCTTTATACCTTGTGCAAGGCGATGGAGAAGGAAGTCTAAGAGGGGCGGCAAATTTTGGTAGGGTGTGACTTTTGTGTCGTGACACGTGGCGAAAGATTAAGCTTTAACCCCCATCCCCATCCCCACCCCTCCCCTCCCCCTCCTCCCCCGCTCTCCCCCTTCAACTTTTACTAAAAAGATGTTCTCGCACCGCCTTAGACAAACTCCACCTCATGAACGTGCACTAATGAAATGAATAAAACTCATATTGGGGGTCTTTTTTTGGGGAGCTATGAAGGGCAAAAACAATGACTACGAGGATGTTGAACAAAGAGAAATGTGAGTGCAAGCAAACAAGCAATGGAGTGCTAGAGGATGGAGTTTGACTGAGATTCCTTTTCTTTTCCTTGCACTCCTCAATCCCCAATCTCCATATCCTTCATTTTCCTCATCTCATTGATTGACCTCCCTTTTGCTTTATTAGCTTCCTTCACCATCATGATCAGTGATAGCCCTCGTCCTCATCGTCATGACGGCTCTTCCCCTTTGCCTCTCTCCATGGATGCCAGCCCCGCTCCCAGTCGTTGGGTCAGTGCTCTCTCCTTTCCTCCCGCCTTTTCTTTCCATTGCTTACCCTTCTCATGCTTTACATCGCGTTTGGTTGTGTACTTTCAGACCGGAGCCGACACTACCTGGCCGCACGATCCACGCTTTGGCTGGAGTTACTGCGTTATGATCCCTTCTTGGATCGTTCTTCCGGAAGCTAAAACTGCCCATGGCCATGCCATCCACCCGACAGTGGTAACAGACTTTTTCATACATTTCTCATGGTCAATTCTTTGAAAGTTTTCAGATTTTGATTTTCACATTGATAGGGGATTCATGTGTAACTCTGTAGCGAAGCAAGTTATACGTGCTTCATATCCTTAATGATCGAGCTGGTTCAATATTGGTTCTTTGAAAGTTTTCAGATTTTGATTTTCACATTGATAGGGGATTCATGTGTAACTCTGTAGCGAAGCAAGTTATACGTGCTTCATATCCTTAATGATCGAGCTGGTTCAATATCTCTTTGATTCTGTAACTTATACAATGTTGTACGTTCACGTCTCTATATTCCCATAACTGCTGGGAGACCATACAGTGCAAAGTTTTGTCTCATATTATCATGTCCACAATATCCGAAAAGAATGCGATAGTGAGATGATCATAGGCAATCAAATTGTTTCTGGATCTGTGGTCGAGTTATTTGCTATCAATATCAGAAACAGCATTATCTCGAAGCTCAATGCTGGGTGGCACCCCTGCCAAAGCAGAGGAGGATATAGTTAGCATTGCCCTGTTCAATCGAATTGCTGAATATAGTGTATTTATTTACTAAATTAATAATGAATGATTTTCACTGCTATGTAGTAAGGTCTGTTAGATAGTCCTTGTCAAGTTCTCTGTTCTTGTTTGGGAGAGACTCAATGAAATACTCCTATATCTAGAGGCAGATGTAACTTAGATCGAGAGAAAAAGTTCTTTTTTATTAGCCTCCTCCTTTATGGCGAGCCTTATGTCCCTCTGCACAAAGGCCTTTGTATAGATGGATGCTGATGTTTGTGCGGTGTGGGGTTACATGTGAGAGCATATGTTTAACCATGGGCGACACACCCAATGTTTGGGGGCTACTGCTTCCACAACCACTTCTTCTACGACAATTGCAATTTCAGAGAAGCGGGGAAGCTTGATGGACAAACTATCCCATCTGAAAGGTGAAGATCCATAGCCACCATAGCTGTCTTGGTGGCTAGGAAACTTTGGAAGATCACAACAGGACGGATCCAAAGCCTACAGACATTAAGGATGCTAAGTGCTTTAGAAAGACAAAGATGCCTAGCCGCCCTTGCACTGATCATAGGGACGATGGTTGATTCTGTCATTCCACGTATTCAGAGTACTTGATATGTCAGGTGAGGCATGGACGGCTCTGAAGGGTTTGTATGAAACGACAACACGTCCAGGATCCCATCTCTCATATAATCAGTTGTTCAACTTGAACATGGAGGAAGGGGATCAAGTACATGACCATGTCAAGAAGGTGAAGGTTGGTTATTAAGTGGACTCAAGCCAGCTAGCACTGCTAGTACTTGGGATGCTTTCGAGGAGTTTCAAAAGCTTGGTGGCTGCCGTGACAACAAAAGAGAGGACCAGGCCTTTTAACATCGAGGAACTAGGCCCCTTGTGGATGCAGGAGGAGCTTAGAAAGAAAATCTACGACAACAATTAACTCTATCACAACAACAATGACAAGGCATTTTTGGCAAAGGACAAAGGCAATTCGAGCAAGGGAAAGGCCAAAGATGACTTTAAGGGTGACAAGTCAAGTAATGCAGAAAAGAAGATGAAACCTGGGTGAAGAAGTGTTTCTATTGTGATTAACTTGGCCACTTCGTGAAGGATTGCTGAAGAAGAACGTAGATCAGAAGAGGAGGAAGGAGTCCAAGACGGATCGTCCAAATCTAAATCAGCCATGAGAGATGTTCGTGGTGATTGAGCATTACTTAGCTCATGAGGTGATTGAAGGCAAGCAAGTGTGCTATGTGGACAATGGAGCGTCACGACATATGTCCAACAAGAAAGCATGGTCCAAAGCCATGGAGCTTGCTCATCTAGACTCAAAGGTAATGGTGGCGGATGCCGTGTGAAGGGTATCGGTAACATTCCATTCATGACAAACTTTTTGGACAAGAAGATAATCTTTGGTCTTTGTACAACCTTACTATTTGTGAGTCAAATAGCCAAAAACAGGATGAAGGCAGAGTTCGACGACAAGTCAGTCTTCGTAAGATCCAAAGAGATAGGAGAGATCATGGCTCAAGGAAATGGATTGTATTAGGATTGATGCACTATTGATCCATGGTAACAAAGAAGGCTGCTTTGAGAGATTTGGTCACATCAACTATAGGACCTTATCAGAGATGTAGAAGGGAAAGATGGTAGATGGACTTTTCACTGATTACAGGTACGGATGGAGTCTGCAGGGAGGGCAAGCAACATCGGGAGCCATTCTTGAAGGATATGGTACACATACGCAACATCACTGTATGATGCCCCGCCAGGCTCCACCTCCATCTCCAAGCCCACCACTTGCATTTTGTTCACCACCTACAATGTCTAGGCTACACTACACCGGCTTCACAACTGGTGAGCTCAGGATCATGAGCCATTACGGGCTGAGTACTTTGCACATGGAGATCCTGGCTCTAGTCCTAGCGCAATTCTTCAACCAAGCTACAGGAGATCCCATGGATATTGGGAATACCGCACGCTCATGATTGGCCACACATTGGCCAAGATCTCCGGGTCAGTGCTGGAGAGATCAGTAACGTCACAGAGAGGTTGGCACTAGAGTCATCTATACGACTAGCTAAGAGTGGGGGTAGCATGGCTTGGTACGCATGGAATCCAGATGATTTCGCAGCTAGGGTATTCAGATGGACTGTCTCCCTCCCTTTCAGCATAGCTTGGATGCCATTCATTTCTTGCTCCCACATGATGAGATCAACCGTACTATACGATTGGATCTACTCCAGCTCTAGATGTCACGGTTTGGGGGGCGGTGACTAGGAGTTTCCCACCAAGATCTAGGTTTACCGTGATCACTTCTTGGGAGTATCAGAGGATGGACTGATTATAAGACCCTAGTATCTAGAGGACAGGCGAGTCTCACATGCCTTGAGGGTTGCCATCGGATAGATGCGGGTCTCGTTCCATTAGTTGAGGGTTGAGGGAGGGAGAGCCACAAGTATGCCTAGAGCAACGGGTCCGTAGACTATGCACGCTAGGGGAGGTGGAGACAGAGGAGCACTTCATGTGTAGTTGTCTAGTTTACTATGCTATCCGAGGACACTACCATTGTCTCTTTCAAGAGGGCACGGTTTTGGGCCTCTCTCCTAGCTGATTCGCTTGTGGGACTAGGTTTGCATTGGCCTCTTATTGATGGAGATGCGACGATGGAGAGAGATTCTATTGTGTTAGATAAGATAGCAGGAGGGGACAGCACCACAGGGGACAGAGATGGATTGAGCTCAGCGACACGTCACATATTCTACGCATTTGAGTCTACCCCTTGACACGACAGAGCAAAGCAGGAGGAGATAGATGATATGAGGGCAACATGGGTCAGTGGGATGAGATGACGAGGAGGGACGCAACAAGAGACGCTGGGACCACACAGGATGCAGAAATGGACCAGAGCACGTACGATGAAGGTTCAGCCCATCCTAGCTTTACTTGGAGGTGATCGCCTTAGCAGAGGCGTCACTCTCGTCATGGCCCATGGGATATAGAAATCACAGAAGCCACGCCCCCCACCCCAAAGAGAGACAACCCGATAGAGTCAGATATGAGATTTTCGCACCTCACAGGAGAGCCACTATGGCATTTGGTTATGTGTTTTGACTTGAGATTGAGTACTAGTTTTGATTTTTGAGCTTTGAGTTTAGTTTAGTATAGTACTCAGCAAAGGGCTTCTGTGATTGTACTTTGTCTCATAGGTCCGCAAGGCCTCTCGAAGATGGTAATACATCTTTCTTTCTTTCTTTCTTTCTTTCTTTCTCTTTGGGGCTCTCTCAGTCCACGCTTCATTGATTTTGTCAGTCCTTCTACAAGTTAGTTCCTGTCCATCTATATGGTGCTATGTCTCCCAAGTTCCAACCCCGTGGCCCATTCGAGCACTGATAGTCTAGTGCTTAAGGCTGACAATCACATGTGTAACAAGCAGCCCTCCCAATGAAAACATGGAGAGGTAGTTTGTCACATCCCTAGCTATCCTTTTAGGAAAGGTAATCCTAACCAAGTGTTATATTTGGAATGGAGGTCTAGAAGGGGATGGAGCTCGTATGCTAATTATGGCAGCTATGGGGACCTGGATTAGTACTTAGACATTGAATCGTGCTAGAGACATGGCAGTGGTTGGCAAGTTAGATCGATGCATCCATGGACCTCCATGGTATGGGGTGTGGAGGTCTACTGATCTAGGGTTAGGCCATTTGTCTTTCTTGTGACGTTTGGTGCTTGGGGGTGAGTAGATAGCTCTGTGGTTTGGTAAGTTTTTTGTCTGTAGTTCATAGTTCAATGGAGATGTCAGCAGCCCACTTCACCTTCTTACCCATCCGCATGAACTGCAACAAGAAAAACTCATGTATTTATTAATAGTTTGCAATTTTCTTTCCCAATGCAAATTTGCCGCCCATAGAGAGGTGGTCTCCCACCACAACCATTGAAATATGTGGTGCCCTGCATCACGATGGTGTCAAGGGATGGTGGTCCATAGTACATGTATTGCTTAACCACCTCAATCACACACATTTTCAAAACTCCACATCTCTACATAACCAATAAAATGAGAACAAAGGATGTGAATTCACGTACCATCATGATGCATATCTTTCACGTCTTGCAGATTTGTCATAGTGGTCCTTCAAAGGCTATCCACAACGACCCTTATGTAAACGGAAGCTGACTCAGGAGTTGTCATCTCAGTGATATCAGAGTATATCTTCACTCGGGAAATCATGGTGGAACGAAGATGCCTTCAATTCATGAGAAATTTCATCTTCAAATCATGCCACTATATAAGAGCCTTTCCTTTCAAATATCCTTACAAGATAGTCAAATCGCCTTTGGTATGCAAGTAAAAATGACTTGTTCAATGATTCAACCATATCTCAACATGATAAGCATTCTTTCTTTCGTTTCCCAACCAAACAACGTGGGGACAAAAGAGGGATTTCCAAGAAATTTTAGAGTTGATGATTTCAATTCACAAGATTGATCGTGTCCCGCAACTGTTGAGATCACTTGCACTAACCACTTGCACTAACAACTTCTTCTTCTTCTTCTTCTTCTTCTTCCATCTCTAGATCGTCAGAGGGAAGTCCTTGGTTGTTTGACATCTTGATCTACAACGAAACCAAAAACCTTTCAAATTCTTGACTAGCTATGATGTATTAAAATATAAACCTTCCAATCTAGAAAGGTTTCAAAAGAGGCCTTCTTTATATAAAACAAAAAAGGAGATTTAGTGACACATGAAAAATGGCACGTTTTGTACATGAGATTCATGGAAAAAGAGAGCACGACTGTTCATTGATCGGAGCAGTCCTTTGTGTGGCTCTGGGAAAGGATGGTGTCGTTGATAGATAAAACCTATGAGAGAGCATGGATGGTGATTGACCAGAGTAGTTCTTTGTGGGTGCCATCGTAGATCACTGTTGGACGAGTGTTGTCACAAAGCCAACAAATATAGAAGGAAGATCTCCAAGCCTCATGTGTGGCTCATCTTTGATTCTGATGGGATGGAAAGGGGTCTGAATCTATCTTTGAATAGACAATGGTGACGGCCTCTAGACATCAGAAAGCAAAATGCTCGTCCACCTCAACCTCTTGTATGTTGCAAATGTGGCCTTTCTGGGGGATGCACTTAGCCTATCCAGTCTCAATGGTAGTTTGTGAGAAGAAATGGGAAGCTGCCCAATCGAGATCCTCAAAGCGTGGGGGAGGTGGATCTAGGTGTAGCCAGGCGGGTCAATGAAACCCTTCTATGAGATTTGTAGGCCGTGCTCTTGTAAAAGGTGACTTCACCGGAAGCTCACTAGGTGCTTACCTGATCTTGTATGTGTGGAGCTGTATGAGATCCTTTGGAATGACCTAGTTTGCCTCATGGTAAGTGAGCGGAACAAATGGGGCTCGGAGACTATGTTGAAAAGGTGGCAATTAGTCCATGTGAAGTCCAACACTTGCAAACCACTTGCATATCCGAGGATACCGAAATCTCCCTCGGTCACTTGTCATGGAGACACACACACACACACGCACACATTTTTTCTTTTTTTACTGAAAAATTTGTTGCTTTATATTACAAGAGAGCTTCCCAAAAAGGGAAAGCTGGACAATACATCAACAAAAAGTCTCAATGTAAGAAAGATATACATCAGAATCTATGTTGTGAGTTTGCAGACAATCAAAGAGAGATTGCTGCAAAGATCTGCGGAAAAACAAGAATAAGGATAACTGAGGATCTGTAGGATCCCGTAGGATAGAATAGATGCATCTTGCAAGAGGTGTGAGAACACAATGAAAATCTCTATTATGATTGTGAGAGAGAAGACTCTCTCTTATAGAAAGGGGGAGAATATAAGACCTTCCCTACATAGTGGCGATCAGTCCCTACATCAGTGGGAATCAATCCCTACATCAGTGGGATTCTCTTTGTCTTACATCATCACTTAGGTCACACACTAGACACATTATAGCACTTGATGTGCCTTTACAACACACACAAACACACGTGACTCCCCTAGATGCACACATGCACCATAGAGCAAGCCCTTGATCATACTTACCCCAACAACCCCCCCTCAAGGGATTGCCTCTTGCAGTGTCAAGGATACATCTAGTCTCATAGTTTCTCATGCCATCTCATGGTGGTCAAGGATTAATCTATGGCTAGGATCTCATGCTAGCAAGGGTTCCCAAGGGTGTGTGGTTCACAGAAATGGGATAGTCAAAACACATATCACATGGTCTACATCATATGGTGACCAGAGGTGATTTACATATTCTTTTTGGAGTACTACTCCAGGCAGAGAACCTCAAAATTTGACCCAAGTGATGATAAACAAAAAAGACAAAGTGCCTAAAAAGCATAGTCTTTATTTTCTTCATTTGCTGATGGAGTTCTTCCTTCAGGCATATTTGCTTTGTTGTCAAAGTAGTCCTTCTTCTCAAGAAATGCTTGATTCTCTTTGTTGTTCTTCATGGAATAACACATTCCCTTTTCCAATTGTAGGCAAAGGAACAAGATATATTTGAAGCACTTCCCTCCATCAATGTGGTGAATGTATGAGCCACTTAATCCCAAAGCTATGATAGCAAGAGCCTTCTTGTCTTTGATCAACCAATTAGCTTTTTCTTTTGTAGACTTCTTTCCATTCACAACATTCCATATCTTCTTTTTCATAAGCATAAACTTGGCTTTTGTTTGCCAAGTATGGAAACTAGTTCCATCCAAATTCTCAAAAAAGGTCTTAGCTTCCATGGCAAGGTCTTACCCGAGGGTAGTGTCTAGTGCCTTAAAAAATAATCCTTCAAAGTACAAGCATTTAGTGTAGCAAAGGCTTGCAACCAAATTCCATACTACAAAACATAATGGAAATGATGCTTTCACTTGCATGCTTCATAGAGGTGGCTAAATGAAAGCATTCCAAGCAAATCCAGGCGTAGCAACTTCAGTAAAGCTGTAGCCATAGTTGTACTGAAGCTATTCATCACTTTAAAACATCAGAAATGCTAAAGTAGCATCTAATGTAGCATCAAACTCACAACATTGTCAAAACTGTCCAAAACAGAGGCCTGAACTTGGAGGGTGCAATTCGCACAGCTCATAGCTCTATTCAAGGGGATTTTTATGCAAGAAGAAGGGCCTTATACCAGAGAAGGGCTACCAGCAAGGAGAGGCGCAATGTTGCGTCAGGTCGCCATAGCCAGTAGCTTGAAAGTCGACTGGTTTTTCGTCATTTTCTCCTCCATCTGTTGTCCAAATGAGCTCAGATTTCAGCAGTAGCTTGCCCTCAGTGTTGTCCAGCACGGGCTCAGAGGAATTTGCAGATAGGTTGGTACAGAGGCGGAATTGCGCGAATGTTCGTCGAGGAGTGTGAGTGTTGGCATTGCGCATACAGACGAAATTTCATCAAATGCTTGCAGCTGGAATTTCGCTTATATGTGAGGAGTTTGCAGCTCAAAGGGTTTGGGCAATGGTCGTTTGTAGGCAGAGAATAGAGCTCTCAAAGATTTTGGGAAGGAGGAAGAAAATGGAGAAGATGAAGAAACTTGTAGTTTATGCTTGAGATAGCATCTAATGCTAGGTTAGGCTAGATCTAGAACCTAAAGCTCTGATACCACTTGTAGGATCCCGTAGGATAGAATAGATGCATCTTGCAAGAGGTGTGAGAGCACAATGAAAATCTCTATTATGATTGTGAGAGAGAAGACTCTCCCCTTATAGAAAGGGGGAGAAGGCAATACCTTCCCTACATAGTGGCAATCAGTCCCTACATCAGTGGGAATCAATCCCTACATCAGTGGGATTCTCTTTGTCTTACATCGTCACTTAGGTCACACATTAGACACATCATAGCACTTGATGTGCCTTTATAACACACACAAACACACATGTGACTCCCCTAGATGCACACATGCACCATAGAGCAAGTCCTTGATCATACTTACCCCAACAGGATTGCCAAAGACTCTATGATTGCGATCTATCCATAGAGTCCAGAGCGCCGAGTATCTAACCCAAGTAAAAAACAAATCAAACTCCAATCGTTGCACTGGAAGCTTTCTCGACTTCAACCGGGTCCTAAAGGTGTGTAGCTGCAGTTTATCCTCTCGAATGACGTGGTTGGTGTGTAGCCCGATCGAGATGGTGGGTGGGAGTACCGGAGGGGCATCTAAACTGTACTGAAAAGGATGTATCCTATCGATGTGAAATCCTAGTCTCACAAACCATCTGTGAGTCCGT
Organism: Dipteris shenzhenensis; assembly: GCF_047967505.1. NCBI lineage: Eukaryota > Viridiplantae > Streptophyta > Polypodiopsida > Gleicheniales > Dipteridaceae > Dipteris > Dipteris shenzhenensis. The sequence continues at coordinate 39,634,006 of NC_141628.1, read as the reverse complement.
GCATACCAGCATCGCTCGTCTCCCTTTGCTGCCAACCTCATGGAGGAATCGAGAGCTAACCATGGCAACCTCTGTCTACTTGATGTGTAGTTCCCATATGATCTAACCTGGTGTAGATATGTGATGCTTTGAAAGGCTGCATCTAGCTGGAGTGGAGAAGCACCAAACTCGGCCTGAATGATGTGATGTGGTATAGATGGTTTCCCCCGGATCATCCGTGAGAGCATGAGGATCTGCAAGCGCTCCACCCGTGTCCACTCTATCTCTAACATGTCAGGTCCCCAACAAGGGCTGCCATACATACTGGCTGGTCGGACCAAGGAGTCAAAGAGGAGAGCCTTGGTCCGAGGGTCCTAAAAGTGTGAGTGGAAGCACTGTCTCTCTAGCCGAGCAAGTGAGAGAGAGAGAGAGAGAGAGAGAGAGAGAGAGTGATTTCTTGCATGTTGCATTGAGTAATGTGTGTGTATGCGTGCGCGTGCATGAATTGTTGACAAGGAGCCCATTTTTCCTCCCTTGATGAGTGTTGCAGAATGCAATTGCGGAATTTTGTGTGTTTTGATGCCATTGCTGCACATTAATTCCTTTGTCTGGTTTTTATCATTTCAGTTTTTTAGGGTGCAAGTTGGGTTGCGGTCACCTGAGGGGGTGAGCAGCCTTCATGGAATCTTAAGGCGATTTAGTGACTTTTTGAAGCTTTATGTTGCAGTAAGTTATCTTTTATATTAAAATTGACCATTTTTCTTTATTTCATTCTTACATTGCCAGGTACATAACCTGCTCTGCTGCTTCATTTTGAGACATGTCATAACTTTTTGTAAGAGTGCAAAGAATGGTACAATGTCATATATTAACACTGTAAGACCTCATGCAGCTGAAGCGTACGTTCCCTAGAAAAAAACTACCGGTGCCTCCTCCCAAGAAGTCATTGATGCAGATAATCCCCAACAAAAATAATCTTCAACAGGTCCGAATTCATTAGAGATGTACTTTAATTTCATCGATGCAAATAATCCTCAACAAAAGTCATGTTCGAATTTATCTGAAGTGTATTCTACCCTCATAGAATGCCAAACATGGAATTTAAGCTCTATGTTGCCGTAACAATATGATGTAGGTCTGATGTATTTGTTATTGGTGTAATTGGTCTGATATATTTTCTGTGCATTACCTTAGTAAGAAATAGGAGGTTCAATCGTGCTTAAATTTTCAAAAAGTTAGGATTGATCATTCTCTTACTAAGCAGGTCTTGTGACAAGTTTATGCCCGTGAATTTTGAGAACTGAATTGTATAGCTAGTGGAAGCGATTGTAGTTTTCTTAAATCTTAGCATTATTAGGTTTAGAAGTTGATATATATGACAAAACATCAACAACCTAAGTATACTGAAGTATACTGTGTTGAACATCATACAACTGCCTCACATGAACTCAAACATCTTGGTATGACTAAATATGAAGTGACTGTTAAGCCAGGCAATCTCCAATTCTCCAGGACCAGATAAACAGGTACAAACACCACTGGTGCCTCTCCAAATCCTGTCAAAGAAACCTCGCATCGGAGGCAAAAACCACAACCAAAGAAATGTCAAAAGCCCCGGTGCAGAGGAGAAACAAAAATAAAAAATTATTTAAAAAAATGTTTTTCTGGTCTGACCAGATCTGGCCGACCAGATTGACCTGGTCGGTCAACTCTGACCAGGTCGGTCAACCTGCAGGTTGACCGACTTTTTCTGCCCCTTCCTATTTAAAGGGGGGGGGGGGCTAGGTATTGACACATTATCTCTTCTCCAGCTCCAGAGGTTCCTGCACACCCTGAGCCACTTCTGCCTCCTGGCTGCCTCCTCTGCTGCCTCAACTTCTGCCTCTTGGCTGCCTCCTCTGCTGCCCTCTTTTCTGCCCCAGATCTGCCCCTTCTTTCTGCTCAGATCTGTCCTCCTTTCTGCTCGGATCTGTCCTCCTTTCTGCTGCAGATCTGTCCCCTTTTACAGCTCCAGATCTGCCCTCTTTTCTGCCCCAGATCTGCCCCTCCTTTCTGCTCAGATCTGTCCTCCTTTCTGCTCCAGATCTGTCCCCTTTTTCAGCTCCAGATCTGCCCACTTTTTTGCTCCAGAACAGCCTTCCTTTCTGCTTCAGTTCTGCTCTTCTTTCTGCATCAGATTACCTCCAACTTCCGCTCCAGATTCCGTTCTTTCTATTCCAAATCTGCAGCAACCCCTTCATCAGTTTGTTGTCTCAGATTTGGTTCAGTTCCAACTTGTGGAGCTAGTGCAGAAGTCCACTACAGTTGTCAGGACTGAAGTTTGTTTCAGAGTGCTTCAGTTCTGCTCTTCTTTCTGCATCAGATTACCTCCAACTTCCGCTCCATATTCCGTTCTTTCTATTCCAAATCTGCAGCAACCCCTTCATCAGTTTGTTGTCTCAGATTTGGTTCAATTCCAACTTGTGGAGCTAGTGCAGAAGTCCACTACAGTTGTCAGGACTGAAGTTTGTTTCAGAGCTTCTCTTCACTTGTACTAAGTTCCGTTTGTGATATATATATCTTCTTCAGCCATTGATTGTCTTCAGTATTGTTTTATTTGTCTCCAAGTATTTTCTTTATATGGTATCAGAGCCAGGTGTGCCAATCGACACCTGAGCCTTGATCTGGAAAGCTTGGAAGATAAATCATCACCTGAAGATGTCTTCTCCCTCTTCTCCGAAGCGATCTCAGCCTGAATCAACCTCTATTCAACCATCACCTTCGACATATGTCGAGAGAGAGTCTGCTAGGATTGAAGGTGATGAATACCTCTCCAAACTCTTTAAAGAATTTGCTGAATTCCAGAAATGAAAGGAACTTGAAGCAGGTACCCGCACACCTCGTGCCTCTACCTCTCCACGGTTCTCTCCAATACGTCAACAAGGACCTCTATTCAACTCAGAAGAAGCTGAGCAACATCTCAAGTTCGGTGCCAACGAAGAACAAGTATCCCCTGACGAAAGAGGACAGGCCGGCATGAGAACATTGGATTATTCGACAGTGCCTATTCCACAAGAATCAGTGCAAGGTATGATGCCCTATTCCCTTAGTGCAACTCCTTCTGTTATGCAAGGCATAGGAACAAGTAATCACGAGGACACAGATCCATACATGCATGTGAACACTCGCAGACGAGAAGGAAGAAATGCGTCTGACAATGAGTTTGCTTTCGGTTCACATCCCTCCCTCCCTCCCTTCCCTCTCATCTCTTCCGCTGCCATCTTTCCTCCAGTGGTTTCTCATCCTCCTCCTTCTCCCATGCCACTGGATTCCTATAGTTTATTTCCCTCTATCTCTCCCGCTGCCTCTTTTTCACCTCTCATGTCTTATCCCGCCTCTCATATTCATCCCTCCCCCTCAGGACCTTTTTCAAATTCCTTTATTCCTCCGGTGATGCCACCTCTCCCTTCTTCTCACTCTGCTACTATTCCCAATTCTCTTCTGCCTCCTCCGGTTGCTTCTCCCTATCATTCTATTTCTTCCCCTCACCTTGTCTCTGCAACAGCCAAACATGCTTTTACTGATATGACTCGTTTTAACGGGTCTAATTATACCACATGGTCCAATCTTATGCGCCATGTGCTTGATTCTCAAGACCTATGGGAACTCGTTCAAGGTACCGAATTGCCACCTGATCCTCATGTTTATCCTCCTCAGGTAGTTCGTTCGTGGCGACATCGTAATGCCACTGCCATTGTTGAAATTATGCAAGGTCTTTTACTTGAATTTCACTCTCAATTACAACATTTTGATCTTGCCTCTGAGCGATGGGCACATCTCACTGACCGCTATGCAGCTCGAGATCGTACTCGTCGTATCAATCTTGACCATGATCTCCAACAATTCCAGATTCTTGCTGACGATGATCTCAAGGTTAAACTAGCCGATTACCGGCGGTTAGTTGCTGTGCCACAACTGGTCCTCCCAAATCTGAGGATGACCAAGTTACTTTCTTTTTAAATAAACTTCCGCCCAAGTATTTCAGTTTTATGCAACAAATCATTTCTCAACCTTCTCTTCCTACTTTTTATGAGTTTGAATGTCAACTTTTGCGTTATGCTCGTCTTTACTCTCAGGTCCACCAAAAACATAGCATTCCTGCTTCAGAGGGGGCTCTTCTCTCCGGGATTCCAAAAGATCAACCTAGCTCCGGAAAGCCCTCTCCTACTCCTAACCCCTCTAGTAGTAAACCCGCCTGGCACTCCCTTCCCAAAAAGAATAGATTTTGTCAGCATTGCCAGAGAGTTGGGCATATTGACGATGAATGTCGCTCCAAAGCCAAAGGCCTTCTTCCTCAGCCTCCCACCATGACTCCTCAACCACCCCGTTGGACTCCTCAGCTCCCTACCACGACTCCTCAACCACCCCGTTGGACTCCACAGCCCCCTACCATGACTCCTCAGCCACCTCGTTGGCGTCCTAGGGGTGGTCCTCCTCCTCCTCCTTCGAACACTGGTCTCTGGCGACCCCAGGGCCATGTCACTAATCACTTCACTCCTTCTCCTCCCTTTATAACTCCTGAAGGTCTGTATGACTGGTCCACCGGAGATTCTCTAGACTTCACTTCTCAAGCCTTGATCCATATCACCGAGCTTGACTCCTCCTCTTCCTTATCTGGGTCAGCTTTTCATACTCTTTCATGTGACTCTAAATCTTCTTGGATTGTGGATAGTGGAGCCACTCATCATATGACCCCTCATCCTGATCTCTTCATTTCTCGCCAACCGGCAACAAGGGGAGTTCGTTGTGGCAATAACTCTGTTGCTACTATTCATGGTGTTGGTTCAATAACTTTTGATACTGACAAAGGTCCCAAACTTGCTCAATTGGATCAAGTGTTTTATGTGCCCCAATTAGGGGTCAATCTTCTTTCTGTTCATCAACTTTGCCTCCTTGGTCGCACAGTGCTATTTACAAAGATGCATGTTGACATCATAGATGAGTCCTCGGAACTCCTTCTAGCTCGAGGTGATGCTCAACCTAATGGTCTGTACTTTATAAATCAATTTCTTGCGACTCCCTCCCCTCGCGGTTCTGAGTTTCATCGGCTTTACGGTAATGCTACCCTAAAAGATCCAACTGACACAGAACGATTATGGCATTATCGTCTGGGACATTTGTCCTATGACTCTTTATATGAAATGTCTCGGGATCATCTAGTTGATGGCCTACCTAAATTATCGCGCGCTAAAGATATTTGTCATCCCTGTCAATTAGGTAAACAAAGCCGCACTCCTTTTCCTTCTCATTCCACTTCTCGAGCCAGTGAGATTTTGCGTCTAATTCATCTCGATATTAGTGGCAAATCTCCTGTTCCTTCCCTCAATGGTTCACATTATTTCTTTTTAATTGTGGATGATTACTCTCGCTATCAATGGGTGTTTTTCATGAAAGAGAAATCCGACACTTTTTCTTTTTTTGCTACTTGGGCTCGCTTGGTTATGAACCAAACAGGCAAGTCTATTGGGATTGCTCGTAGTGATAATGGTGGTGAATTCATTTCCCATGAATTCACTCAATTCCTTCAAGAGCATGGTATCCAACGCCATCTTACATCTCCAAATTCGCCTTCCCAAAATGCTCGTGTCGAACGGCGACAACGTTCTGTCATGAACATGGCCCGTTCCATGCTTTTTGCAGCCGAGTTGCCTGAACGTCTCTGGCCCGAAGCCGTCAATACTTCTGTCTATATTCTTAATCGCTGTCCTACTCAACCCATCCTGAACATTACGCCTTTTGAGGCCTTTTATGGCTATCGTCCTTCTATTTCTCATCTTCGAATCTTTGGTTGCCGCGCGTACACTCATACTCCCAATGATACTCGCGGTAAACTCGAACCTCGTGCTGAACTTTTTCTTCTAGTTGGCTACTCGGCAGAAGCCAAAGCTTATCGATTATTTGATCCTCGTACAAACAAAGTTTTGGTTCGCCGAGATGTGGTCTTCGATGAAAGAGCAGTGCTTAAAAATTCCTCTATTCTCTCTACTGATGACGTCTCCACTCCAGTTCCTTCCGACAATTCTCCACCCGAAATTCCTTCCTCTCCTCCCGAAACATCTCTCCCCCCACCCATTGCTTCTCCTCACGACCCACTGCCACGCTGGTATCGTCAAACTATGAAGGATTCCGGGATTATTCCTGTCGAACTTCCTCCTTCTGGTCCGCGCCGCTCTACTCGAATAACTTCTTCTACTACCACTGCCTCTTTTTTTACCACAGCCTATATCATACATTCTGAACTTGCCACTTGGCAGGAAGCAGTTAAAAATCCTGCGTGGCATCGTGCTATGGAACAGGAGCTTGAAAGTATTGATCGCAATCAGACCTGGATCTTGGTCAATCGACCCACTCACAAAAAGGTCATCGGAACCAAGTGGATCTTCCGAACAAAACTCAAAGCCGATGGCACCCTGGACAAATACAAAGCCCGCTTAGTAGTGCAAGGATTCCGCCAAAAACATGGTATCGATTATGAGGAAACCTTTGCCCCTACTGCTCGGTTAACTTCCTTTCGTCTTCTTCTTGCCTTAGCTGCTCATCACCACTGGACTATCTATCAAATGGATGTCAAGAGTGCCTTTCTCAATGGCTATCTTGATGAAGAAGTCTATGTGACTCCCCCACCAGGTTTTTCTCCTCCTGGCCATGAAAATAAGGTTTTCTGTCTCCGCAAAGCTCTTTATGGTCTCAAACAAGCACCTCGATCATGGTTCCACCAAATAGACACCTTCCTCAAAACTAATGGTTTTCATTCTACTCCCTTTGATCCAAATTTATATATCCATCATTCGTCAGAGGGGGTCTGCTTTATTTTACTCTATGTCGATGATCTTTTGCTTTTAGGCTCCACTCCCACTACACTTCAGTACATTAAAACTCAACTCAGCATTACTTTTGAAATGACTGATCTTGGTCGGCTCTCCTATTTTTTAGGCATGGAAGTTGTACAACATTCTGGTGGTACTTTTGTTTCTCAACAGAAATATGCTCTTCAACTCCTTGATCAAATCATTCCTCATGAGCCTAAGCTGGCTGCCACTCCCTTAGATCCCACCGTAAAGCTTTCAAAAGACTTGGAGTCTCCTCCCTTTGATGAACATCTCTATCGCCAGGTTGTTGGCAAACTCCTCTGGCTCCTTCACACTCGTCCTGATCTTGCTTACTCCGTCTCTATTCTCAGTCAATATTTTAATGAACCCAAGCTCACTCATTGGCATGCATGTATTCGTATCTTGCGGTTCATTCGTGGTACTTACTCTTATGGTTTACATTTCAGACCAGGACTAACCCTACAGGGATACACTGATTCTGACTGGGCTGGTGACCCGGACGATCGTCGTTCTCATGGCGGCTATATTTTCTCGTTTGGCTCGGCACCTGTTTCTTGGTCTAGCCGTAAACAAGAGACTGTTGCTGGTTCTTCTACTGAGGCTGAATACCGGGCCTTGTATGATTGTACCACAGAGGCCATATATCTCTGACAGTTTTTGGCAGAATTGCACTTTCCTTGTACTGAATCCACGATCCTCTACGTCGACAACAAAAGTGCCATTGCTCTCGCAGGCAATCCCATTTTTTCCAACCGCACCAAACATGTTGGTGTTCACTTTCATTTTACTCGCGAGCAAGTGGAACTAGGTACTATTCGGTTGATCTATGTTCCAGCTGCCGATAATCATGCTGATATTCTTACCAAGCCGGTTAATCGCCCTACTCTTGAGCATCTCTGCCCACGGTTGGGGATTGGTTTACCTCCTCCTCTTTAACAGTTTTTTTCTCTTTGTGTACTTAAGGAAGTGAACAAATCCCCTGCGAGGGCACTCCTTCAAGTCTTTCTTTTTTGTACCATCATCTGGGCATTTAGTGAAGATGAAAACCTACTCTGTAGGCATCTCCATCTAAATGAAAACCCCACCACCAAAAAAAAACAAAAAAAAAAAACAAAAGGCTGAGGAAGATGATAGATCACTCATGGAACACCTCTTTGCTTCTCCTGTCTGCATTGGACATTGAGAGGGGGTGTTAAGCCAGGCAATCTCCAATTCTCCAGGACCAGATAAACAGGTACAAACACCACTGGTGCCTCTCCAAATCCTGTCAAAGAAACCTCGCATCGGAGGCAAAAACCACAACCAAAGAAATGTCAAAAGCCCCAGTGCAGAGGAGAAACAAAAATAAAAAATTATTTAAAAAAATGTTTTTCTGGTCTGACCAGATCTGGCCGACCAGATTGACCTGGTCGGTCAACTCTGACCAGGTCGGTCAACCTGCAGGTTGACCGACTTTTTCTGCCCCTTCCTATTTAAAGGGGGGGGGGGGCTAGGTATTGACACATTATCTCTTCTCCAGCTCCAGAGGTTCCTGCACACCCTGAGCCACTTCTGCCTCCTGGCTGCCTCCTCTGCTGCCTCAACTTCTGCCTCTTGGCTGCCTCCTCTGCTGCCCTCTTTTCTGCCCCAGATCTGCCCCTTCTTTCTGCTCAGATCTGTCCTCCTTTCTGCTCGGATCTGTCCTCCTTTCTGCTGCAGATCTGTCCCCTTTTACAGCTCCAGATCTGCCCTCTTTTCTGCCCCAGATCTGCCCCTCCTTTCTGCTCAGATCTGTCCTCCTTTCTGCTCCAGATCTGTCCCCTTTTTCAGCTCCAGATCTGCCCACTTTTCTGCTCCAGAACAGCCTTCCTTTCTGCTTCAGTTCTGCTCTTCTTTCTGCATCAGATTACCTCCAACTTCCGCTCCAGATTCCGTTCTTTCTATTCCAAATCTGCAGCAACCCCTTCATCGGTTTGTTGTCTCAGATTTGGTTCAGTTCCAACTTGTGGAGCTAGTGCAGATGTCCACTACAGTTGTCAGGACTGAAGTTTGTTTCAGAGCTTCTCTTCACTTGTACTAAGTTCCGTTTGTGATATATATATCTTCTTCAGCCATTGATTGTCTTCAGTATTGTTTTATTTGTCTCCAAGTATTTTCTTTATAGTGACTACCTCGCAATTCTAGAGGTTCTCTCATCTTTGTACAAGTAAGAGTGCATTTATCTCTCAATTGAGTAATTTAAATATAGCTTGTCCTAAGGGGTTATAATACACACAAAATAATGAAGAAATTTTGCTCTATTGTATGCTATGGTCGTTATATCTTTGCAATCCCAAATTTGGGTATGTCTAGGATCCTTGAACGTAGACTCAAAATCCAAAGTGGGAAGCTTCAAAGCCATTCTCTTTTTAGTTCTGAGGTTCGTACTATCTTTAGATGTTATTTGGCCTTAGGTAGTGGTAGGATTTGTCATATGTCCCACCTTGTCTCATTGTGTTTGCATCGGTGTTTCTCTTGTTTTCTTGTGTTTGTGTTGGTTTGGTGTCTTCTTCTTTGTTTTATTTTTTTTTTTTGGTGTCGTATTTGGATTTTACTGAAGAGTAAAAACCAGGTCTACCCAAGAGATTCCAGAAACTTTTCAAATCTAGATGGCAGCTTATGCTTGTTTACTGATGAGCACATAAGCATAGCTTTGCTTACTAAGTTATTTTTATTTTCATTTCTTTCTTCTACTCTCGGTTTTGTTTAATATATATTCTAAATCCCCCTTCTTTCCTTCTCTTTCTGTGTCCCCTTTGTTCTTTTACTCAATTTCCCAAAAAATTAATTTGTAAGATTGGAGATATTCTAGTCTCATAAAGGTAGATTTGGCATTACTGGAAAGAGAAATGACTGATTGTAAGTAATGTGGAGTTTTTAAATAGAGAAGATTAATGTTCTGGATTGAAAATAAAGAAGATCAATGGACTTGTATGGGAGATAGGTTGAGCCCACATACATGAGGGCATGCCAATTTTCTCCAATTTTGTCTAATGGATGCCACTTTCAGTTGATCATGGACATTTTCGTGGAGGATGAACTTCATGGAAGTGATTTTGGAGAATCGGCACTGGGCCCTTTGCACGTCCAAATGAAAAGAACCATGAGCAGTAGCATTGGTGGTTTATAAATGCATGTGGCATCATGGATCAGCCATCTATTAGACGAATAGATAGGCAAGAATCTAGACAGCATCTTGGGCTGTGAAAGCAGTCATATGAAGGCTGACTGCTGACATGGCAGCATGGATTGATGGTGTGGGAGCAAATGGCTGCAGTAGCATAGGAGTGACATGGCAAATAGCCATGTGCAAGTGTGCAGCTGATGTGGCATGTTGACCAGATTGGCAGAAGGCCATATGGCATGTTGGCTGATCCCTCTGCTTGTTGAGCCAATTATCCTGCTAGGTCAGCCTATGTAGGCTCGTCATAGCCTATAAGAGGGACAAAGTTGCACTCGCCTCTCCCTCAGAGTGTCATATCAGGCTTTCACTCATGGAGAATCCGAAGCAGAGAGCAGGTCTTGTGCCGACCTTGTTGAGCACATTGTCCATCTCCCCGTCTTAGAAGTGTGCAAGGAGGCTACTAGCGTCAATACATATCTATTTTTCTTTGATCTCTGTTTTCTCACTCTCAAGTGTGTTGAACGTTTCCTTGTGATTATTTACTTCTGCTGTTTGTAATGGGTGCACGGTGATACTTAAGGCTGCTTTTGAGAACAGGATGACAAAAGTTATCTAGGATCTGCCAGGATCCTTAGATACTCCAGCCAAATCATGACTCTCGAGAGCTGATATCAGCATCATCACAAATGCTACCTTCTTTCAGGTTCATGCGTCCACCTTTAGCTCCCCTTATTGCTAGATGATCTCATGGCCTCTTCCCTATTCCTTTAATATCCACCTAGCTTTTTTCTAGCCAAGCACCTTCTTTTGGATCTGCGATGTTGTTTGCTTGCCTTAGAGGTTACTTTTCCATATCAGGTGAGGTTTGTGGAACCATCTTTGCGTGATTCAAGACCATGTTTGGTCATTTTTGTTCCTTTTCTTTCACTAGCTAATAAGAATGACCTGTTTTCCGGATGCAGCACACACATTCCCCCTCTACACAAGCCTCCTTTCAAGAAGAGGCAGGTGTAATATACACATCACTTTGCAGCATGGTTAGTATGCACATTACTTTGCAGCATAGTTTTGAGGGAATACTTTCCACCTCTAGAATTTATAGGAAAAATTGGATGAACAATCAAATTCGTTATTTGTTTCCAAAGATAATTTATGATGCAAAATTCTTTCTCAATATCTGCATTGGGAATCCTCTTATAACGTGCTTTGTTGCAATTGTTTTTGTTGTTTTTTTGCAGAGAAGGCAAGCATTGATAGACTGGATTGTCAAGCTGCTTGCAGATATTGATGTCTCTCGTAGTGCTCCTATGTCATCCTTTTTGGAATTGGAGGACGCTGCTAGATCAGTAAGGCCAGGTAAGCTATACTGGGTTGTAACAGCGAAGAAGGCAATGCCATATCATGGCATTTAATGTTGTTAATGTTTTAACATAGGTATTCAGAATGTGTAGAAACTCACTTATTTAAGTAGAGTCGTGGAATTGGAAGCTACATATTACAGTTACTAGGTATTGGTGGGTCCATGGATTGAGGTCGTATGCCCTCCCCCCTCCCCTCCCCAAAGGGAAAAAAAAAAACTCCATCCCGTCTGTTGGTGCTCGCTTCTGGGGTACTCTAAGCAGTGAGATGGTCTCTTGAGAGGCGGGCTGCAGGACAGCTAGCGCCTCTTTCATTTCAGCACCTTATGGATTGCTGAATTTTTATTTTCTTGAAGCTTCTGCTAGACGGTTCTTTTTATGGGAAAAAAAAGGCATTGGTGTGTCATGATGAATGCTTTTGATTGAGTGGAGTAAATTTATCCTTATCACCAAGGTTTACTTTGTTCATTGTTTCTGGACTCTGCGCTTAGACAAACAACGGTATTTTTTCTTGTTCTATAAGTTGTATTATTTTTTCTTGTTCTATACATTGTATTATTTTTTCATGACCTAAGAGAGAAAGAAGAAAATGGGATAACAGCAACACCTGTTAATTGGAAAGACAGGCGATTAATGTGAGGTGCGTATTTCATGGCTCAACCATTGGACACCCCTGGATTTGACAGTCCAATGTTGTGTCTATCTAGCAACTGGGAACCCTTCAAGTTAAAATGAGCTTGTCCACAGCTTGGAACAGGCCTGTAACTAATTGGCAAGCATGAATGGTTTTTTAGGGAAAGCCAGAGTAAAAATGTAAACTAGACAGGGCCATGTCTTACAGAAATTTAAGGCCCACAATGCTGAAGTTCTGTTTCTGAGTTGGGAAATTTCAACCGAAGCAAAAATAATGAAATGGTCAGGAGCGAGTAGGCATGCCTTCAAAAATTACTGTCATGTAGTACACAATGGCATTGAGAAAAGATATCAGGACTCCAATACTCGACACAAATTGGAGCCTTCTTAGAGTATGTCTTTTGGTTATAATTAGAATAGTTTGTTCTATTAAAAATTATAAATTGTAAGATTGGATATATTCTAGTCTGAGGTGTTTGAGACAGTAGACATGTCATGGTGGAATAATCCTAGTCCTCCATGATCATCCCCACCATGCAACTAAACAAAAATAGTTTTTAAAAAAGAAACTTTTCTAGTTAAATAGAACTCTATTCACTTTGACCAAAGTCAATATTCAAACGTGCGTTTGTGATACCCCCTTGGCTTGTATTCAGTTGTCCCCAACTGAAAGGCTTCCTTATACATCTATAGGATCTATGGGTATAATCTTTTGTCATCCCGCTTTGCATCAAGCGCCGAATAATTCTTAGACTGAATAAGATAATGGTAGAAAACTTTGCCTCTGGGTCCTCTCTCTTCTGTGTGATATACAACAATCTGTTCTGGTTGAAGGATTTCCTCCAATTCATCCAGTTCTGATGGCTCTTCCAAAGTAGGTTCACTTGGCTTAGGACCCTCGTATTTCTTTAGAAGACTCACACGAAATGCGTTATGAATCTTCCAATGCTCAGGTAAATCTAGCCTGTAAGCAACCTCATTGATTTCATCTGTGACCCGAAATGGCCCATAATACATGGTGGACAGCTTTGGATAGACATGTTTCTTACCTCTCATTTTTTGAAGCCTTGCCGTTCCAAATTTGAGGAGCACCCGGTCGCCAATTTGAAGGTCTAGCTCCCTCGAATGCTTATCTGCAGCTTTCTTTTGTTTTTCGTGAGATCGGGCAATTGCTGTCCTAACTTGCTCCAAAGATGTTTCCAGACCTCGGACATATTGATCAGCCGCAAAAATTCATCTTTTTTCCTGAGGATGGGTGGGAGAATAACTTACCATAAACTAGCTCAAAAGGGGCCTTCCCTGTGGAGGTGTGGATGGTATCAAACTCCACCAATGGGAGATATCTTTCCCACTTAGCCTTTTGATCAGCCACATAACATTTCAGCATGTCTAAAATAGTGGAATTGGCTATTTCACGTTGCCCATCAGACTGACGATGAAAGGAAGAAGAAAAGTCCAGCTTAGTTTCCATATTATTATCAAACAAAGCTCTTCAAAACAGGCTGGTCATTCTATCATTGACTATGGACTTAGGCGTACCATGATTTTGAAGACTTGTGTTAAAAATACCTTATGATCAGCCTTGATGGTTTCCCGAACAGGTATAAAGTGAGCTTGCTTGCTGAATCTATCAATGATAGTCCAGATCCCATCATTTCCCTTTACGACCTCGAGAGATAAAATCCATTGCTATGCTTTCCCAAGGTGCCTAGAAGAGGCATGAATAGTCCAGGTGTCTTATGCCGGTCATATTTCAGTTTCTGACAAACAAAGCATTCAGAAACAAACTGATGAATATTTTTGCGGTGACCTGGCCAAAAAAAGTACCTCTCCAAAGCCTCTGTAGTGGAGGCAATTCTCCTATGGCTTGCATAAGGCAGAGCATGACATTCTTTGCCTTAAGTTTCTGGTAACACACAGGCAATCATCCTTTATCAGTTAGCCATCTTTCAGAGAATAATCGCTGGTTGACTCACCCGTTTGCAACTGTTGCATAATCTCCTTTCTCCCCAATCTGGGTCTTGTGCATACTATGCGTGCATTTGCTTTAGATCCTGATGATAATCAATAGTAACATTATTTACCTGGGGCCTTTGAGATAGGGCATCCACCACTCTATTTCACATTCTTGGCGTATGAACAATCTGAAAATGAAACATAGACAAAAAGTTTGCCCACTTCATGTGCTTTTTAGAGAGTTTGGTCTGGGTCAAGAAATACTTTGATGGTCAGTCTTGACCATGAAATCAGCCCCTAAAAGATACCTCCAACAAGCCCCACACTGCTCCAAACCTTGCTCCAGAGCATCGTGAGACTGCTCCACCCCCACACATCATCTGCTTGGCCATTTCTTGATGGTCGTGCCACATGCTGCGGGCCGTGAATCGTCCTCCATTGCTCCATCTGCTCGTGGACTAATGGCGCCTCTGATTGCACCTCTTGTTGACTCGTAGACGGATCTGGGACTGCGCCATTTACTGGCTGGTAGTGCATCTAGGATTGCATCAACACTTGCTCCAAATTGCGTTACTAGATGCCCCCATTTTTATAAACCATTTGACGTGGACTGCGACGCATGTGGGGATTATATAGGAGCTGCTCTGCATCAGGAGGGGCATGTGGTGGCCTACGTAGGAGGTTGTGAGATGCTGAAAAGCATTTGCAGATTTTTGAAAATTAATTATTGGCTGTTATTCATGCTATGATCATATGGAAACATTAGGTGCAGACCAGTTCTTGATACTTGGGAGGGGCCGATGCAGATGGAGGGGCTGATGCAGTTTCGTGTCCAGCATTTGCGATAGTTCATGGAGGGGGTCGAGGGAAGGGGGATGGGGCTGAGAGAGAGAGAGAGGTGTATTATTGTGTTCCGGAGGCCTCATGGGCCTATGAGACAAAGTACATTCTCAAAGATAATCCATATAAGCCATTGTGGGCTGAAGCAGAGGGCTTGCTAAGGCCCTTTGCTGAAGACTATGCTAAAACCAAACTCAAAATACAAGAAATCCGAACTAGTACTCATGCTCACAGTCAAGATAAATAGCCCGGTTCCAGGGTGGCTCTCCTATGATCTCTCTCGGTGGTGGGGGCGGGGTCTCGAGTCTCCGTTTCTCTGTATCCGACAGCCATGTCGATAGTGACACCTGTGATCAGCCGATTCCCCTGAATATAGTTGTGATGGGCGTACGTGCCCTGGTCCATCTTTGCACAGTGCACACCTGCATCTCTGGATCTATCCGATACGGAGTGGGCACAGGTGGAGCGACTACAGGTGCTCATGCTATCACGGATGATTATAAGTAAGCCGTTAGTTCCTCACCAGATCATACAGGCTGAGTTTGGGTCATCTCCACTACAGCTAGATGCTGCATTTCAGGTTATCACATATCTGGATTCTATACCGAGTTAGAGAGTATGGGGATTACGCTCTCGGATGCAGGAGGCTGCCATGGTAGGCATTGTCTTCCTCTATGACACTCTCAGTAGGAGGTGACCAGAGATCTTGGTATGCACGCACAGAGAGATGGTTTGAGAGGTTGGGACTCCACATGGACAGACTCCCTCCCTTCCGATACAGTTTGGATGCTCCTTTCTACCCCCTCATGTCACACGATGTCAACCAGGTGATTTGTGAGAATCTGTTACAACTACACACATTCCGGACCTAGTTGGCACTGAGCAAACTCCCAGTGAAGCTTAGCTTCTACAGAGATTACTGCTTACATATCACAGATGAGGGTTTCATTGATCCACCAAGGTGCACGTGGATCCACTTACCCCACTCATTGAGGATCTCTATTGGGCAGTTCCGGGTCTCTTCACATAGACTTCGTATAGAGAGCGGCAGGGCAGAGTGTCTACCTAGGGAGAGGCACTTACGCACATTATGTGATATGCAGGAGGTTGAGACAGAGGAGCACTTCATCTTCAGGTGTCCCATCTATTATGAAATTTGCGGGCATTTCTACTGTCTCTTCATAGATAGTTATGGGGCCCTGTCTCGATTCCTCTCCTATCTAGATCATAGATGCTTGGCAGGCTTCATTCATGAGGTAGTTAGGCACCGCGAGAGGATACTTCAATCACAGAGACATGAGCAGACTTCTTCCTTGGCAGATGCCTCCCAAAGCTCTTCACGAAGTTCTTTCAGCCCCCCAAGACGAGACCTCGACATGATTGGGACTTAGTGCCAGTGACTCGACAGCTCAGACAGAGGGTAGACGCATAGATTACACTCAGGGATATCGCCTCCATGTTCACCATCGGAGCCCGTCCGATAGGGGTTACTGTAACCCTTGTTAGGTGTAGAGCTATGACCAGGAGATGTCACAGGACTGCACCCTCGAGTGGCCGACATCACTCTATCGCCGACTTCCTGCCTCCAGTGCCTCATTCACCTATGATGTCTTGATGAGGATGATGATGATGATGTGACTGATTTGTAGTTCGATCACCGACATGACTATGTTGTACTTAATACGTTGTACTTAATACTTAGAACTATCATTCTGCATTATTTTTACATTATGCATTGGTGTGGATGCTCGTTTAGTAGCTCCACCCTGGTCCCTCACAGCTTGATTGTACTAGGGTTTCACAGTCTCATAGACCCATTAGTCTTCCGAAGACTTTAATAAACTTTCTTTCTTTCTTTCTGCTCGTCGTCGCTTGATCCCACTGACCCACTCAGCCCTCATATCATCTATCTCCTCCTCATCCACTTCGATATGTCCAGGGGTGGACTCACTCCTCATCCACTTCGATATGTCGAGGGGTGGTGTGTAGAAATTTGTACCTGTCGCAGCCTGCAGGGCTCAATCTAGCTCAGCCTCATTTGTCATTGTCTTCTCCAGCTCTCTGACACAACGCAACAAGGTCTCTCTATGCTGTCATCTCTCCATCAGATAGAGACCAACACAAACATGGTCTTGGAAGCGAATCAGTCGGGATAGAGGCTCAAACTCGTGTCCCTTTTGAAATAAGCTACGATATCGTCCTCGGATCTCATAATGTATGGGGCAAGTACATAGGAAGTGCCAAAGTGCACACTGCATAGTGTACAGGTCCGTTGCTTTATGGGTGTATCTGTGGCTCTCCCTGCCTCAATCCTCAGCTGATGGGACGAGACCTGCATCTATTCGATGACAATCCTCAAAGAATGTGGGACTCGTCTGTCCTCCAAGTACTAGGGTTTGATAATCACTTCATTCACTAAATACTCTCAGGAAATGATCACGGTGGAGAACTCCTAACCCCCCCCTTCAAAGCCCGTGACGTATGAAGTTGGAGTAGGTCCAACTATATAATACGGTTGATCTCCTCCTGTCGGATCAGATGGTCAAGGGGATCTAAGTTGTACTCAAAGGGGGAAGGCGGTCCATCTGGATGCCTCGGCTGCGAAACCATTTGGATATGCGTGCATACCAAGCCATGCTAACCCCACTCTTGGCTAGTCGTGTAGATAACTCTAGTGCCAATCTCGGTAATCTCCCTTGCTTGTTACATTAATTGTGTCCTTGTACGTTTGTTGCATTCTTGATTATAGTAGCCATTTTGGGGGCACTCTCAATGGGAGTTTTCTTGGTAGATCTAACAATGTAGATGGGGGACATATGTGGTAGTGTCCAAGGCTTCTATGATGGAGGTAGTTGCGGCTTCAATTATTGGGAGGCTGGGCGATGCGTAGGTTGGTGTTGTAAAAGTAATCTAGATCATGGCGATCTTTCCATTCCATTTTAGACAATTCAGCTATGCGTGTAGCCTTTGGGCAGGAGTGATGTGCCACAGCTAGTGATGTCTGCATGGATGATAGCCAGTTTTAGTGGCTTTTAATTGTGTGTTTGGGGGTATGATAAGAGGCCTCTATTACGGTAATCGTATGGGCCTGCACGTTTCCTGTGCTAGCATTGAAGTTTTTAAAAGAAACTGCAGACCACCTTGTTCAAGTGCAAAGACCTCGCTATTATAGAAGCTAGTTTTCAACTAGATAGCAAAGCCTACCAAACATGGAAAATCTTAAGGATAATGGCCACTTTCCTGAGACTGAGGAGAAAGTAGAACACATATTTCAAAAAGCATTTATGAAATAGATAGATGGCAATGACGTGGGATAGGCTTATGATAGAAAAGTGCCCTTTAACAAGTACATAGTGAATTTTAGAGGAGTATTGTGGAGCTTAAAAATATAATGGATTATTGTGAGATTTGAAGTTTTGTTTCTAAAAGATATTGTAAAGTAGACACTAAAAGGAATAACCTCAAGGTCTTACAGGAGTATTATCCCCCAAGTATACAATCATCCAGTGTACAGAATTGGAATTGGTTTAAATACGTGTTTAAAAATACAATGGACTAGTGAGATTTGTTTCTAAAAGACAATTGTAAGGTAGACATTAGAAGAAATAACCTCAAGGTCTTACAAGAGTGTATTATGCCCAAGTATGCAATTATCTAATGTACAGAATTGGTTTAAATACGTTTTAATAGGACTGGTTTTTTGTGATGGTCATTGTTTTGTATAGTCTCTGATCCTAGGTACCTTTTTTTGTGTGGCATGGACGCTATTTGATTAGGTCAAGAAGACATTGATAAGCAGGAATTACGAACTCCACAAGCAGATAATTTTTATCTAGATCCAGAAGAGAGTTCCTCTTTGAAAGATATGATTTCAATTCAAGAAGGGGATAATTTGGAAGCATCTTCTGTAATATCATATGGTGATGAGAAGGCAAGTTCTTGGCATCGGCGTAGACATTCAATAGATAGTAATGCAAGTGAGTTGAGCTCCACCAGTGGGAGCGAACTTTATTTCACTGCTATGGCTGATGGCAGGGATCAAGATTCAGAGGGTTTGCCTATCCTAGATGCAGACATTTTGAAAGCTGTACAAGCTCTTTTACCTGTAGATCAGAGGGGAAATGTTAGAAGGGCTCTAACCACCTTACAGAGGAGACTCACGACAGCAAAAGATGATATGGAAGATTTGGTTGCACGGTTCAATCAGGAAACTGCTGTAAAGGATTTCCTTTCAACAAAGGTACATAACAATATGGTTTTTTCATAGACAAGCAGCTGGGTCGTTTTTAAGAGTTCTAAGCAATGCGTCAAGCTAACCACGAATGCTGTTGTTTAATTGAAAGGTAAGAGATCTTGAAGCAGAAATCCACAAGCTGCGAGAAAAGAGCAAGGAAAGTTTGCAACAGGCAGTGTCCATGGAACGTGAGGGGTACACAAACCTTCAATGGGAGCTTGAAGAATCCCGGGTTGCCCTCTTAAGGGCTGAGGAGCGAGCTCGATTAGCGCAAGTAAATTTTCTTATTTTAATATATCCATGTAACTGTTCAATCATATTTTTCCAGCTGGCACTTTCATAACTGCTACCAATAAACTTTTTGGGCAGGATGCCAGAAGCCAAACAGAAGAGCGGCTACAAGCTGTTGAAGCAGACAACAAAAAGGTGAACCATGAATTATTGGATATAAGGGGAAAAAATCAGATTCTCCAGGTAGACAGGGACAATATAAAAGCAAAAGCAAGGGCTGAAATAAAAGTCCTTGCCAAGGAGATCAAAGCTTTGAGAACGTCTCAGCCAGAGCTCAAGCAGAAGTTAGAGCTGGCCTTGAAAACAAACAGGGAATTGGAGGTACAGAAGCAATCACTCACTGGATTTTCAGGCATTTTTTGTGCAATATGCTATCGTTCTGCCTTTATTTTCTCCTCATAGTTTGTCATCCTCTCTAGCAGTCCCTACCCAAATGTTGGCTTTAGTAGAAGAAACAGGCTGCACAATTGCTATTTATACAGCTATGGCTCTCACGAAGCAACCAAATGAGACATCTGGACTACTAAGGCAAAAAGATCATCTAGAGCTAGCAATAAAATGTGGAATCTATCCTTTTCTGATGCCATTGCATTTCTACACTTATTCGCGACTGAAGTCTACTACCTCCCTTTCATTTTACAACTTGTTTGTGCTTTCTGATTGTACTGACATGGGAACATGACTGAGCTTGCCACCATCATGGAAACCCAAATCATCATGGTGCAAATAAACATGTATACGTATCAGCCAGATTGTCTAAGCATCTTTTGCATAGAAATGCTCATTTGGGAGATAATAAAATGAAATCGTATATCTTCACAAGCACTTTGTAGCTTGAATGAAGATAATGTGGGCTACTTTTTGATTAGCCTTCTTCTTTAGTGCTAGCCTCTGTTACGGCTGACTCTTGCCTTCACCTCTGGAGTGTTGACAGAAATTCAGGAGGAAGACTTTTGTATAATTGGATGCTCAAGTATTCTGGGTGTGTGGATATGTATGTGTGAGAGTGTATGTTTATACTTTGGTCTACAGCCACCGTTGGGCACTGATGATGTCAGTGGGGATGTCATTGTAGCCCTGCTATACTTGATGGAGTTTATGGTTTTCAACCTTGTGATTGCCATGACATTGAAACTGCACTATGGGTGTGTTCTCAGAGCGTAAGATTGGGCATTTTCTAGATTCATCTAGATATATGTATACATATACATGTGCACATGAGAACCAAGACTTGTAAAGTAAAGTTTTGAGTGATGATAATGTGTTATCAAAACAGAGGAGAACTTGTAACTTTAGCTTTAGCAACCAGTGCTGCAAATGAAATTGCATCTGAAGGTGGAGAAGGGAGCTGTTGAAGGCAAGGTTGCAAGGATGCAAGGGGAGCAGGTCACTGGAGGAGTGCAAGACAGCAGGGGAAGATGCAGTGCAGGGAAGGGTTAAAATTGCAGAAAACAGAACAAAAAAGTGAAAAAAAAGAAAATCCGTTTCACTGCAAGTCTTTGTTTCATTGAACTGTGGTTGCTATTACTTTAGAATTTATGTGGAGTGGCCTAGTATCCTAGGATGATCTAATATACATGGCTAACTTTTTCAAAAGTGTGAGCATAAATTGTTTCTGAGGTTTTTCTTCTTCCAAAAGTCTATGTTTCTGGAGTCGGCTAGTAGGATTCTTCTCAATTCATTGGCCCACACAAGAAATGAGAAGACTTCTGTCAGATCTAGGAATTCTGGACAAGAAATGGCTGTTGTTTTACTCCAAAAACCTCAGTCGTCAGTAATTTCAAGTCTAGAGGTAGCACGGGTCAAGGCATGCAGATGCTGAGGGAATGAAAATTATAATAGTAAGGTTGTAACATTGTGTGCTTAAGAAGCACCAGGATGTTATGCCCGTGGGGTACTAGTCAGACTGATTTTGGAATCTCCCTCATGCACCACCTGTTTGAATTTTCCCCATCGGGTAGGGGCATGCCTCAAAGTAAGGACAATTGCCCTGAAGGATAGCATTTTCCTTGACAGATAGCAGCAGATAGGGGCATGCCTCAATTAAGGGCACTTGCTTTCATGCTGACATGATCAATCATTGGGGTGAATGTTAATGCAGTTTCTGTGCATGCCGTATTGGAAGGTAACACTTATGTGTCAACAGACTGAGCATGTGCTTCTGTCCCTGTTATGCTTATCCTTGTGGGCACACACTTACTGTCCAGCCATCCCTAACCATTTTGCTGTTTGAAGTTAACATGGCTGCAGTGTAATCAAGTCACCTGACTTGGGTATGGGTTACCCTGTGGCTACTAAAAGCATTATACTAGAAAGACTTTCCAAGAGATGGAGTCTAGGAGCTGAAAAGGAGAAGAGTCTGGAATAGAAGATGCTATCTTGTGAGTCATGTGGCTGTGCTTTGTATTACGGCTGATATGCCTGCAGCAGTAGTGACTCCAGTGTAGGGATCTGAGACTCTGGATCTTTCTTTGAAGGGAAGATAGAGTCCCAAGTGACATTGTCCCTCCTGTGGTCTGCATTGCATCACAAGAAAAGGCCGGAGCTAACAACAGTCCCACAGTTTCTTGTCTCATGATATCTATTTGACAAATAAGAAAAAGCCGGGGATAACAACAGAGGATGCTTCTCTCCTCATATACTAGTTCCAGTCTTTCTAAAAGGTTCAATTCATGATTTGCTGTTTCTTTTGGTCAATGCTTGTGAATTTTTGCTGTCTTGGATTTGAACTACTGTTTCTCCCTTTCTGTAGTTCTAGACTACTTTATATGAGTAGCGTTTGTGAATGTTTTCTTTTGAGCCTGAGTTTTTTGCAGCTTCCTATCTGTGCCTTACTGTTAAGAACTTTTTCAGATACAGATGCGACAACAGAAGAAGCAAAAAGAGAACACAGTCAAAATTCTACAGGACGTGGGTGCTCTGCGTGAACGGCTACAACAGTGCACAGTAGATTTTCTGGCTAAAGAAGATGCACAGTCAAACACCAATAATGATGCTGTTACAGATGCTGCTGATTTGTTGATGACATCTGACAGCCGTATAGGGCTTCTTCTCGCTGAGGTGGGTGTCTGACTTTCTTATCTTGCTTTGATTGTAGTAAGTCAATGTTCATGGCAATTCTGATCAAGCTGAGACTTTTGACGGAACCCTATAGGCCCTGAAGCTGGATCAATAATAGAGTAGTCATTGAAATTGCAAGTTAAGGAAAGAAAGACAAGCTTCCTGCTCCATTCATAATGAATTGTCATGTGTTGCTCCTATTAGTATGATAATTATGAGGTGTTTAATGCCTTGATAAAAGTAGAATATGAAAGTTTATATATAATGGGGGTTTGCGTGTACCAAGCATGCATTCATACACGTCTTTGTGAGAGCCTATGTTCATTAAGTGGGCTATTTGTGTGCGCAGTGTGCACCAACATTGGTTCTTCTTTGAACCGGTTTTCCGGGTTCATCTCTAAATCTCTAATTTCCCTACATCCTACGACTCTATGGCTGATTTACAGGCCCTCCTACAGCTTTGAAGTTGTAGTAAGCGCCCCCTGATGGGATATCTCAAGGTGTATGCCCCAGGCACACCTTGGTTTCTATGTGCACAGTTAGGTGCCCATAAACACTGTTAGGTGGTGGTAGAAGCCACATAGGATGATTGAGAGAATCTAGGAGCTGATTGAGGAGATGATTGTGGAGCTCAGAGGTCATCAGTGATGTTAGTGATCATGTAAGAGGTGCCTACTTAAGGACCTCACCTTTCTTCATTCCATAAGCAAGAATTCTCAGTTTGTGTTCACTCCATGTTTTCCTTTCAGTTCACCAACATGGTATCGGAGCCCTTTGATCCTCCTTGAGCCCATTTGTGCTACATCATCTTCTTCTCCATCTTCTTCTTTCTCACCTCCATCTTCCATCTTCTCTTCCAAAGTCGATTTTGGAAGTGAGAGTTCTCTTCAAACTTGCACTCTCAGCATCTCATCTTTCAGGAGAGTCTTCCCAAGGTCAGGGCGAATCTGCAGAACGAGCTATACAAGCTATCTCGCCATTTTCGGGGCGGCATTGTCTCAGGAAGCTGCGTCGACCTTCTTCCTGGTTCTCACTGTGGAGAGCAACATTGTCTAATTCCTTTCAGAGGGAGCTGGGCGACATCACGACTTTGCTGCTCATCAAGTCTGAGCTCATTGGGAGCAACATTCGGGTAGATTTCGTCAAAAAACCAGTCCACGGTTCTTCTACAATGCTAGGCGTCGTGTTTATCTTCTACGCGATTCCTTTCTGAGGGTGAAGCTCTACATGTTTACCTTCCTCTCCAGTGCAAAACCCCTCTGAATTTCGACCTCTACATGACGAATTGGAGCAGATTTCTGAGCTGCCTCTTTGGCCATGAAAGCTTGACTATGCAAGTCTAAGTTTGACTTTGGACAGTCAAAGTTTGATTGGTAGTTTGACCAGGATTTGTTTTCAGTCTGCTATGCTCATTTTCTAGCATCTACTTGGTCATCTTTTGCTTAGACATCTTGCATAAATGTTGCTCTGACTAATTTCCTTATGCTTTGACATTTACTTAAGTCACATAGAGAAATTCAAGTCAAAGTATTCAAGTAGTTACTCTTTGAAGGATTATTTTTTATTGCTCATATTTCACTTTTAAGGCACTAGACACTGCCCTCGGGTAAGACCTTGCCATGGAAGCTAAGACCTTTTTTTGAGAAGTTGGATGGAACTAATTTCCATACTTGGCAAACAAAAGCCAAGTTTATGCTTTTGAAGAAGAACATATGGAATGGAAAGAAGTCTACAAAAGGAAAAGCTAATTGGTTGATCAAAGCCAAAAAGGAAGCAACTACAAAGCCAAAGACTGCCAATCTACTTCCACTTGATGTGCCTCCACAAGATGAGGCCTCCTATGAAGATTATGCCTTTTGAATCATATCCATATATGCTCCAGATCTCCCTTTTTTATGTTGAGTCAAGGTACTCAGCTTGGATAGTCCTTCAAAATGAATGAAATAAACTATTGTGTTTTGTAAACACCTCTGGTCACCATATGATGTAGGCCATATGTATGTGTTTTGCTCCATGGTACCTCCTGTAGACATTGTGTGCATGTACATGCAGGGGAGATAACCATTGGAAGGTCTTTTGTATCCCTTTTGTTTACTTCACACCCTTGGGAACCCCTTGCTAGCATGAGAACCTAGCCATAGATTTATCCTTGACCACCATGATATGGCATGAGAAACTATGAGACTAGATGTATCCTTGACATAGCGTGAGGCATTCCCTTGAGGGGGGGTATGATGGGATATCTCAAGGTGTATGCCCTAGGCACACCTTGGTTTCTATGTGTGTGTGCTAGAGGCACAGTTAGGTGCCCATAAGCACTGTTAGGTGGTGGTAGAAGCCACATAGGATGATTGAGAGAATCTAGGAGCTGATTGAGGAGATGATTGTGGAGCTCAGAGGTCATCAGTGATGTCAGTGATCATGTAAGAGGTGCCTACTTAAGGACCTCACCTTTCTTCATTCCATAAGCAAGAATTCTCAGTTTGTGTTCACTCCATGTTTTCCTTTCAGTTCACCAACACCCCCGTGACCTCTTTGGTGGGTATTTCTTTCCCTATCCTATTCATTTCTTACTCTAGGCTGACCTACCTACGTGCATAGGACCTATCCTATGTGCCGGTACTACTCTTTCTATGAGACAGGAGCCTCCTGCCGATAGAAGGGGTGGCAGATGGGATGCGACCATACGAGTGGTCACATCTCATTAAATGTGTCCCTTCGATTCTCCCTAAGACCTAGGTTAACCTTTAGACCTTAGGTACTAGGGTTTCTAAGGTTCCTTGACCCCTCTTCCTACACTTTAATTATTCTAATCCCCTTTTGCCCCTAGGCATTGACCTATAACTCAACATAACCCTTTTTCCTTCCTATCTCACTCAATATGTCTCCGATTTCAGAGCCATCTGAACGAATGTCCTTGTCTTGTCTAATCCCATTGATTAGCATACTAATTTGGGTATTACTAGGTACTCATGTCATTACATTCCCTGTGGCTTAATTTTTAGCTGTCCTCAGCTAATAACTAAACAAGGTTTAGTTCCTATCATGAATAGTGTTTGTGAACTACATGCAGAATTAATCACTATAAATTTTCTAGGGCTCCAAGATAACCCTTATCTCTTTTGTTTGCTATCTTACCACTCACCCTAATGCTTGTAATGCAATCCTAATCCCTTAGGTTCATTTTATCTTATGTGTTCATAATAATCAAAGAAAAGATAAGAATATTTATCTTTGTTAGCACCCTATGGTTTTCCTTCTTGTCCTTCCTTTGGTGCACCTCATAGAAATTCTCCAGCAAAATCAACAAATGGTCTAGTCCCAAGTGACCAGCTTAGAACTTCTCTTCTATTGGTAGCATTCCTCTTGATATCTTCGAGTAATACGTTGAGTAATACATTGCCTTCAGTTTCAGTTTACCAGGCTGAAACAAATTAACAATTGGGTGGTAAGTCCAATTCTCAATCCATTACAATGTATTATACTCTCAAAGAGACAATTTGTAACCTCCTTCAAGGATCCAAATAAAGTGGCCTCCAAATGTGGAAAACCCTCACTTACTCTTGGGTACCCTCAATCTCTTAGTTACTCTTGATACTTTCAAAGTATCCTCTTAATTAACTCTTGGTACTTTTCAAAGTACCCTCTTGCTTAACTCTTGGTACTTTTCAAGTACCCTCTTGCTTAGCTCTTGGTACTATCAAAGTACCCTCTTGCTTAATGGCGCCACTATGAACAATATTTTCCTCTTTCTCGCTTTTCTTTTCTTTTCCATCTCTTACTCTATAAAGTTATACCTCTCCAAGATAACATTTAAGCACATCATAGGTATCAATTTTCTAGGAACATTTTACTATATGTGCTTGTAATAACTATTGCAACTACATTCTCTTTCCTAGATTAATACTCCAATGTAGGTTGTCCAAAGATTGGACATATTCATGCAAAATAGCCAATAACTCCTTTATACTTTGATTCAATACTTCGAAGCTTTCAGCTCTCAAAGGTTATAGTAGGCCTGTAGTAGCTACCCACCCCTACGAAAAATCTCATCTCATGAATGTTCTTGGGAGTAAGTCACTCTTTGACTATTTTAGTCTTCTTGGAATCCTCCATGATCCCTTTCATAGAGAGATTTCTCTCGACAGATTGTTCAAGAAGAGTATTCAAATGGCCTTCATTATCAATCCTATCCACCCCTTCCCTTGACGCTGTTACAAATAAATGAATTGCAGAAATTCAAATGAGAGAGTTCCTTCACTCAAGGCACAACATGATTTTCCGTTTAGAGGTGCCCAGCTCTAGATTCACTTCAATGGTGACAGATTTGATTTGCAGCAGCTGATTCAATTTGCACTTGATTCGCTGAACAATGTCAAATGTGACGCTGGTCTTGGACCAGCGATTGCCATCTGTCAATTTGGCTGCTTCTGTCATTACACTTCGTTAAGTGTACCTTCAACCCTGCACTTCAATCTTAGTTGACTCAACCTCCGTTGATTGGATTCAACATTTAGCATTGGACCTCAGCTTTGCTTGAACACATTTGTTCCTTTGCTCTCGACCCTGTTTATTTGATCCTTGTAGATTTGCCTTTGCGCAATCTTTTTGAGCCTCTGAATCACGATAATATTTTGCCACTCGACGAACCTTTATCTGGGGGTAAAACCCTGGCCATGCATCTGAGTGACGATAGGGCTGCATGGTGTCATTGTGGGGATGTGGGACATCGTGGGGCTTCCAACATAGGGCTTTGTTTGCAACTATGCATTGCGTACTTAAGCTTCTTTAGTCGTTTGAGATGTCCTTCCACAATCCTTTGATTTCTTGCTTGGCTATGCCTCTTCTCATCAAAATCAGCCGATTTTGGACTGTCTCGACCTCGAACACTTGATTTCTTTGTTATATTCAAGGGAAGGCACTCGGGCTGCATTAACCCTCTCAAAGGCATGGTATGCCATTATGTGTAGCATCCACCTCGATTTGGACCTCATCTGGTTGCGTATCTCAGTGTCGCTGGCTTCATGCTTCTTAGTTCCATCTGTGATGATCTCGGTCATGGTCTTGATCTAATTCTTGCCGCTTCAACAGTTAAAAAATCTGTTGTATTGTCCCACTTTAGACAAGCTTGAGGGGGCACGACTTCTTCATGTTCGAACCTTTGTGCTTGATCGTGCTTGATCGAATACCGTCCAACGTGTAACTCTCCTAGCCTTTGAAACTCAATGTCCACTCCCTCATCGCATTTAATCAGTGAAGGCAAGGCCTCGCTATGTCGTTCCCTTTGCAGATAAATCCTTGGGTGATCCACATGATCTCCTCTTTGCTTTGCCTGGAAAGTGGCTATGATACCAAATGTAATGAACCGGTTTTCCGGGTTCATCTCTAAATCCCTCCATCCTAAGACTTTATGGCTGATTTACAGGCCCTGCTACAGCTTTGAAGCTGTAGTAAACGCCCCCGTGACCTTCTGCAAAATTCCTTTTGGAAGAGACTTTGCAAATCCCTCAGGGTAGAAAATCACTCTTTTCTTTTGGCTCTCTATTTACGGAGGGACTGCAGTGAACCAGTGGAAGGTCGAGGTTTGAGGCAGATTCCACATGTACTCGTTGCCTCTCCGTTGATGAGTCTATTCAGCATTGCTTATGGGACTGCAGGCAGACATGCGATTATTTTGAAGGGGATCGCCAGACTTTTGAGTGCTTTATGCGTTCTCCTTTTTCATGACCTAGGGCTTGGTAGCGTAGCTCTCTCTTTCGGGGCCTCATTTGTTTTACGAGAAGCATGACTCTTCTTGGGCTCTTTTGGTTCAATGACACTTGGCTGAGTCATGTTCTTTGGACAATGTTTGTGGCTCTATGTACAGACCTTTGCATGCAATTTGTGGATACTTTGTGGGAGATTCTAGTGAGCATATCAGCGTGGCACATTTGGAGATCCAGATGTACAAAGGCTTTGGATGGTTCCTAGGTCCACCCTATACATTTGGGGGACAGACATGGTACATACCTTGGTAGCCATTTGGGGGAGCACGCAGGGATATTCACGAGCAGCTTCTACCAGGAGGAATGTTTTCTTGAGGGAGTGGTGTGACTCCCGAGTCCCCATTCTTCTTGGAATCCCCCACAGGGTTGAGGTGACATTTTCAGCCTCAACCTTTGATATTGTCTAGCTCTCATATAGGAGCTTGATTTTTTCCTACTTGGGATTTTGTTCTTTCATGTTTCGCACGGTGTATTTTCCTTTGAGCTTTGCTTCGGAGTCTCATTCATATTTAATAGAATCTATTTCATAGATTCTGTTGAGGAGCCTCTATGAGTAAGTACAACCGAGCGACTTGTACTCCGTTGCATTAGCATTAAGAATATGATTCTAGCAGCAAAATATGGTGTCTTTATCTGTCTATCCTGAACATGACAAACTGCATGATGCCTCTACCATGCACGATTCCGGTTGGCCACACCTACGTGCTAGCTGATCACGCAGATACCCCCTTGTTGAGGAGGCAATTAGAGCTATCAAATTGCCCCACTTTGGATTTACACCATTACAGCTGGGCTATTCCCTCAAAGGGATATCTTAATTACATATTTTTTGAAAATGGTTGAATGACTTGGAAGAGCTCATCCTTATTGACGAATGTGTGTCAAATCTGTAAGGACGATACAATTTTCTATTAGAAACAAATTTTTTATTGCAAGCATTTCATCAAGTGTGTCCCTAGATGAAGGTGTCACTTTTGATGGGCAATACATGTCCTTATCAAATTGCTTTTTCAACCTTCATGTCCACTTTACTCCCTCACTTTGACCATTGACTCAAGTTTAAGAATTGCGTGCAACTCAATCTAGTGTGTTGACGGACCTGCAGAACAGTAAAACACATTCATTTCTATGGGCGCTGAAGATATGCCCTTTTGTTCTTTTCCCTTTACAGGTGTTGATTATGTCACCTTTTAATCATGCAGGCACAACTTCTTGCAGATGAAGAAGATGAAGATGAATTAAGTTGCCCGAATCTGAGAGAGACTGAAATGTCTAATGGTGTCAATGACTATGGCCGCCTTTCAAAGATTGCAGGGAATGATGAATCAGTAAGAAAGATGCTGACAGAGATTTTTATCGATAATGCACATCTGCATAAACTTGTAAATTCTTTAACTTTGAAGGCATTATTGACTGATTCAAAGCAGCAGAAAGGGGAGCTAAGTGAAGCATCAACAAGGAAAACTGTTTTGAATAGATTTTTATAGAGCTTGTGTACAGTAGGAGTGTTGCACTATAAAGAGATGAAGTGGGTGTAATCATATGTGTGATGTCCGGAAATGACATCTCCAATACATGCGATGCTTTGTCGTACAACATGGTCATCTCAAAGATGCAGAGGATGCCCTGACATCCGAAAAATAAGGGTTCATGAACGGATTTTCAGAATGATGGATATCAGCATCATAAGGAGATGCAGCCAAGTAAAATTCAATACAAGGCTGTGAAGACTGTCACCAGATCAAGTTTACCCCCAGATGATCAAGCTGTGGAAATTATGATGAACCAATAAAGATTAGTGCATATAACAGGAAGGAGAGAAAATAAGTCGATGGGTTGGATCACCAATCGAATTTCAGTTAATCCAGGACCATGCCTTTGTGTGACCAGTGGCTGCTGCATTATAAAATTTCAGGTACAACAATTATGTCTGCAAACATCAGTTTTCTCTGTAATACTAATATTGGAATTCAAAATTTATCCTATGCTTAGCATTCACCACTTGCACCTACAGTTGTCCGATGTAATTTGATACAATAGCTGCTGACATAATTTCATTCATGGCCCATAATTTCATTCATGGGCCATTGGATTGTTGTTTGTGAAATCGTAGTAATATATCTCTGAAGAATTTTATAGCATCAGTGCTGTATAATAGTTAATCAAAGGGCCTATGATAAAACAATGTTGTCTTTGTTGAGCAGCAAGCTTTCTGGTTGTTTACAAGCTTTCCCTTCGTATTCGCAGGCTCTATGGATGGTACTCAGAAGCGTGTGGCACCATATGATCCAGAAAATCCCTTTCACACGTTATTTTGGGATGCATGCACCGTTGTAACACAATGCTTGAATGGAGAGAAGATATTAATGAAAGTACTGAAAGGTTTGAATTTTGATATAACACCAACTACCACTGGTCTCTAATCTTCAGCAAATTTCAGCGTCTTGTAAAATTGAATATGAAATGCGATTCACTTGCCTTTTTGTTGAATCTATATAAGCTTCGAAGTGCAAGGCATTCAAGCCACTATATTGTTAAGTGCTAACAAGGTGAATGACCTTGTTAAGATGACCGTTTTCTATACAAAGATCATTGTAAGCGAACCATTTTTGAAACTTCTTTGGCATGCCACCATTGTATAACCTATGATAAACCAAATGGGACTTCTCTTTCAACAATGTTATGCGCTGATGTCGGTGGGGATGTCATAGTAGCTAGTCCCTGCTATGCATGATGGAGATTATGGTTTCTTGTGAGTGATTGTCATAAGATTGAAACTGCACTATGTTTTCTTTTTTCAGAGTATGAGTTTGGGCAGGTTCCTGGGTTCATCTAGATATATACAAATGTTTGTCTAAAGCCAATTGTGTAAGCTTTGTCATGGTACTTCCAACAAGTATGAGTATGATTGCAAGGGGGCTGACAAATTTGCAATGGATCAGTTAAATGGGTCTTCTCTCTAATTGCAATTAATGAAATACATCCTAATTGTAATACATATACGTGCTCATTATATCAAATTGTAAATTGCAGGCCTGAGCAGTTTTTAATTTTGGGGTTTTTGCTTTTCGGGATCTATAGTGAGGGTTTGGGATTGATTTTAACTCCCACCTCAGTGGTTTTTTTAATTTCTGGGTTTGTTGGGAGGTTGGTATGGAGACTACTCTCCCACCTCTTCTGTAATGGTCTGGTTTTACTGTAAAAAATCTATGTCAGGATTTATATGTTCTGTGTTCTAAAATAAATTAACAAGACAGGTTTAACCGGATTAAATCAAGTTTCCTAACGCCTATAGAATTTTATGGTCAAGTTTTCTGACAAATCGATGATATAACTTTTATCTTTGTGCCTGAATTGAAAAGTCTCGGTAGTTAATATTTCCCCTATTCTTTCTAATGATTATCTACTGTGGATTTCAAATAGAATTGGGATCTGATCTGATGTAAAAAACTTTTTCCCTGTGGATTCTGTCTGTTTTGTGATGTAAAAAACTTTTCCCCTGTTTGTTTCTTTAATGTGCAAGATTAAGTTTGTCTTCCTGTTTTTGAACTTGTTGGACAAGGTTTTTGGCTTATTCTTGGGTGATTCTTTTGTTGCAAGTTCCATTAATGGACTCCTAGTAAATAGGAATCATGACACCTTGTTGATTGATTACTTTTTTCTTCAAGTCAAAGACTTTTTTGAACTAAAGCAGATCCACGGTATCCAGATTAGTTTACCGTGCTCGTGTTGTGTTTGCCATCTTAGTCTTCGGTTGGAAGGACTGGCAAAGTCGTGATCACAAAAGAAACATGATATTTTAAGTTGTACCTCTTGATCTACTTCAACATGTGGAGATGGAAGCTGATCCTTCATAGCATATTTTGTTAAGTACCAACCAACTCACCTTCTCTGTGAAACATAAGTGATTTTCACGTTTTTGAACTTGTCTGACATAATAGGGCTTATTTTAATTTGTGAGTTGAGAACTGAGGCCAATTGTCAACGAGTGTTTAAATATGCTTATTCATACAGGCTCAGCAATGTGTTGTGTTTTGATAACCAGCAGGACTTTATTACAGGCAATTCATAATCTGCATGATAAATTCATGGCTTAGCTCCGTGTTGATTGTCACGAGTGGCGGCTGCTCACAGATTATCCTAAGTTCCAGATGCGCTAATGTTTTCTTCAGCGGCACCTCTTATGATCGCGCTACCATCTTCAAGTGTTTTTCTTCTATTGAGCATGCTAACATGATGACGAATTGTCTCAGAACATTCGTGTTTGAATTCAAGAACACGATCATATTGGAACAAAGGACTGTCCTGAGTTAAGGCTACACACATAGGTTGTTGAGCTAATCCAATTCGGAGGACTGGATTAGCATGCATTTTCACCTAAATTTCATCCCAAGGATCGGCTTCAATGAGCCTATAGTGGGCTTTTGTATTTAAAAGAGTAGTTAAAATGGTTGTGTTTTTGTGTGGGGATAGGAGTTGGACACCAAGGACTGGGGATCGGCTCATTGTTACAGTTGACTAGGGAAGGGGGGGTCAAGCTACATAGGCCCAGATATTAGTTTCTCATTGGCCCAAAAACTATCTATAATCTCTACCAAAGGGTCAGTTTGTGGTAATAGAGGTCTATAGGGGGGGGGTGTGTAATATTATTTTACAAATGCCACATGGTCGCAATGTGATATCCAAGCTTCCCCTTCCTAAGTACTTTGAACCACTATTGTAAGCTTTGAGTACCCTCATCTAATATATAGCTGCGTTAATCTCCACCAAAGGGGCTGACTGTAAGGACAAGACTTGCCACAATAGAAGCCCTCAGATACAATCTATGTGAGCTTGAATACCAACTTATGTATAGAGTATGAAAGGACTCCTTGCTAACCAAATATTCCACAAACCTATCCATTTAAAAAGTATGAAAGATGATCAAATACTCTGGGTTATCCAACCCTTGCGGAATCTGCCAAAATCTAGTCTTTAACTATTATGGGCTGATTGGTCGACGGAGTCCATATGCAAGAAATGAAATCCCACACCTTCATTGCCACCGAACATGAAATGAAAATATATGGAGAAGTTTCCAAGCATGTAGTACAAAACACACAATTACTAGAGGCAATCCGTTGCCTTTGTAATTGGTCTCCTATGGGTTGGCCTCCCACTAGCATGTACACCTTACCCTGATATGGAATCTTAGAGTACCAGCCCTATAAAAGTACTTTCCTCCACCAAACCCTACTCTTCCCATGCGTGCCAAACCTGATTAGCCTTTTGGATGAGGCAGCACCTTCTTTTCACCATTATATGGTACACTTGATTTGTTGTGTGCTAGACTATGTGCTCAAGATTTCAAAATGCCCAATCTAACCAAGATTGATGGTCTTCCACTTGAGGAATTTCACCAAATTATGTCGATGTTTGGGGTTCTTGGTAGCCATGTGATGCCTTTTGGATTGCTGCACAATGTGCCAGGCACTTACCAAAACATTCATGAATGATTCATTCAAGAATCTACTTTTAGATGAACTAAACTTCAATTATTGTAGGTCTTTGTCAGTATTGTCTAGATCTAATTTGGCATCAATATTGTCATACCTTGGTATTACATATCTTCTTGCCACATACATTTAGACTCTCATAGATGAGCATTAGAAATTAACCAATAGTTCAATAATTTTGGAGGAGGGGATTAGGACCCCTCTTGCCTACCCAAAATAGGGTTGGCTAATCTATCACCAACTTGTTTGAATTTACCTTTGGCAAGGAAAGTCCTTGTTCCACATAATGCCTATGTATTGGTATCCAAAGAAGTAATATTCTATAGAATTTAGGGGGAATGTGATCACATCCTTCAAAAAATATTTGAGGGACTTCCTAGAGGTGTTCTTAGATGACCTGTGTGTACATTCTGCATGGGATGACCACCTCAAATACATCATACTTATATTTGAGAGGTGTTGCCTAAATAGGATTTCTCTCAATCCTCTTAAGTGCCAATTTTGAGTCAAACAGGGGTGATATTAGGTCATGTTGTATCCAAGAATGGGAATTCTATGGATTACAACAACATTAAGCTCATCTTGGAGTTACCACCCCTATCAATGCAAAGGGTGTGCACAGATTTACAGGGCATACAAGCTAGTATGATACGCTCATTTATAGCTATGCCAAGATTGTGCACCCTTTATACAAGCTATTGATCATATTCAACTGGACGGAGCCCTACCAAACCTCCTATGAGACTCTTAAGCTCATCTTGGCTTCTAGTCCTGTCTTGTGAGCATCAAACTAGAATTAAATATTCCATGTGCACATAGATGCTTCCAAGCTCACCATAGGGTTTATGTTGGCACAACCAAGAGAGTATAACTTGGGCTATCCTACATACTTTGCAAGTCGCCAGCTAAACGATGCGGATATGGATTACATGACTATGGAGAGGGAAGACCTCACGATAGTCTACCCTGTGAATAAATTTTGTCATTACTTGTTGGCAAACAAGTTATGTTCTTCATGGACCACCAGGCGCTCCTTTATCTAGTAAATAAACCCAACATGTCTGGATGCATCAAGCAGTGGATGCTCATTCTTTTTGAATCCGGTTTCACCATAGCGGTCCGCAAGGGATGCACATGTTTAATGGCCGACCATATGTCCGAAATCCCCAATGGAGAGCCTGCAACTAGGGTGGACGATGATCTCCTTGTTGCCCTGTTATTTCTTGTAGACCGAATACTAGAATGGGCTGAAGAGGTTGGTCATTTCTTGGCCAATAGGTTGCCACAAGACAAGGCCCTTAACAAAGAGAGGGCTTGAAAACTCATTAAAGATACAACACCTTACTAATTAATAGCCGGCCAACTATACTGAATGGGTAAGGATGACATAATGCACTATTGCACGTGTGAGGATGAGTTCATAGAGGTGTTGGAAGAAGCCCATTTAGACATTGCACGATGATACTTCATAGGAGAGCTCACGGCTAGTAAAGTACTACAAGCTGCATCCGCGAGGATGAGTTCGTAGAGGTGCTAGAAGAAGCCCATTCTGGCATTGCAAGAGGATACTTCGTAGGAGAGATCACAGCCCATAAAGTGCTATAAGCTAGCTTATGGTGGACCACTCTCTTTTCAGGTGCAGTCAAATTTGCCAAGCGCTATTGCCCCTACTACGGCAAACTTCCATATCTCATAAACAAGACTATATGCCTCTTATGGGAGTTCTCACCCACTGACTAACCCTTTGAGAAGTGCGGCATTGATTTCATAGAACCTATCAGTCCATTAGCAAAATTGACACAAGCCTAAAATATTATCGTGGCTATCGATTGCTTCACCAAGTGGGCAGAACCCAAGGCTACCAAGAAGGCCGACACACGAGCGACGACCAAATCTCTCTAATACAAACTCACCACTACACTCTTGGTGTATCGCACGACATACAAAGTTGCGACCAAGTACACACCCTTTAGCTTTGTGTTTGGGGTACAAGCAGTAATGCCCATGGAGTTTATAGTTTTGAGACAGACTATCAGAAGAGGCCATTCTCGAGAGGCTAATAGAGCTCGAGAAGCTCAACGAAATGAGGTTGAGAGCACTATACGGCATTAAGTTCAAAAAACTTTGCCAAAAAAGGTGGCTTGATTGCCGCAATCTAAAGGACAAGGACCTTAAGTAAGGAAACCTTGTGCTATTGTATAGCAAGAGGAATGCTAAGCATAAGCTTAAATATCACAGGATGGGTCCATGTCGAGTTGTGGAGATCACGCCGCAAGGGTCATGCCACATTTCAACCATGATGGAGTCAAAATGGATGGCTTCATTTAACGAGAGTAAACTTAAACATTGTTACGGCCCACAGAATCTCCAAAAAATCCAAGCCATCCATCAAGAAAGAAAATAAAAAAGAAAGTAGCCCGCATGAAAAGGCAGGCAATAGAAGAGGCCCATGTCCCCCAAACCAAAATGAAACAACTAGGGCTCATACCAAATTACAAAGCATAGTAGAAGGGCTAAAACCTCGTGAGGATCTAACTATTGCCCCTGCTAGATTGCCAATGGACCTTCAGCTATGCAAGGAGACGATCTGCTCAATTGAAGCCTTTGTGGACCCCCATGTGAGTCATAACTTGATTTCTCAAGAGGTATTCAACCAGCTCTTATCATCTGAGGTAACCCTTGAACCAATACTGTCATTGTATGAGTGGTAAATGGTTAAAGCATGCCGACCATGGGGTATGTGGAAGTATGAATTTCAATAAATAACCATAGTGTGGTGAGTAGATGCTATGTGATGCCTGCAAGTGCCATGGATGAGTAGGTAATCCTTGATAGGACCTATTGTTAGGCCGTTAAATCTCAAATTGACTGGCGAGAACAAACAACCACCTTGACAAGCGATGGTCGCACTGCTGTGATCTCAATCGGTTCAAGAATTTCAGAGTCAAAGATCTACCCGCCATACAATTCCAACAAAGCACCTGCCCAGATGGACAAGAAAACCGGAGACCCACCCAGCAAGGTAGATGCTTCATCATCCGCTCCCGCCACAACATTACTCTAGTTGGAAAAACCACTACCATGGTGGTGCCTTCATCCTTTCATATAGCATCTTTGCAAAGTATAGGGGAATATTAGAGCGGCATTTCTTTGCAAAAATCATCTCCCAGATGGTGGTCGCATGTCACCACCAAGACACCCGGAGGAAAGATTGAAGACACCACTAGCCTCTATACCCACCACATCGATGGTCCCCACCCCTGACTCTCCAAGTCAAGAGAAAGGACAATGTTGGCTCCCCAAAGGTACTCCCCAGGCCAATGGCCTCCAGCATCTACCAAGAGAACTTCATCATGCAACTTCTCTTCTCCCCTTACTTTCCATGGCAAATGTGGTGCAAGCTATTAAATAAAGGAAACCCCAAAGAAGTAGATGTGCAATGAAGACAAAGAAGCAAAGGAGTCACCCAAGGTGGCCCCCTAAGTGGCTACTAGAAGGTTATGGCTACTATGAAGGCAATGTGAATATTTATATTTGGGTACCTAGGACCCGCCACATGGCTACTCCACCTTCCATTGACTCTTCCAAGAGCAAAAGGAAATCTTGAGCTTTATCAAGCGGCATAGTAGGAATAGCCCCACAAGAACCTACCTCTAAAATAGTGATAGTGCCACAAGAACCTATTGCCCGCCCTTTGAAGGAAAAGACCACTCTAGCAAGGTCACATGCGACCCCCTTATACCCTCGAATTCTTATGTTACAAGGGATTCACATCCACAGCAGTAGCATAAAAACCCGATCTTAAAAGGGGGAAGATACAAGAACGTGCTGTTTCAAAATGAAAGCCAGAGGCCCAAGAAACCAGTGAGTGCTAATGTGTTCCCAAGAGTAAACCAATGAGTGCCGTCTACACGTTTGCTTCTACATCAACAACTGGCATGGTAGCACTAGAAGAACCTACTCCTACAAACAACCTTTTGCTTCTACATCAACAACTAGCATGGTAGCACCACCACAAGAACCTACTCCTAAATGGAGTAATGCCACAAGAACCTACCGCTACTCCTAGTCTGTCAGTACCAGATTCAAAGACAAACCATCCACACAAGTGCCACAAAAGATCAAGTTGAGCCACAAGTCTATCGAGACCTTAGGGCCACACTGCTTCTAGTGGGATGCTCATGCCGGTACCACACAAGTCAACACTGATGAGCCCGACGGTGCCATTTGTTCACAACTTCAAGGTGCAACTGTCTGTCCTCCTTACAAGTGCACTCAAAAAATATGCGTCTTGGAAAGAGGGAAGGTACCCCAAGCACCAAGTCTGATTTTACTTATCAAATCACAGGGTCTAGGTGAAAATAGAAGGCCCACAGGATATATGAAAACAAAAAGTCAACACAATAGAGTCTTGGCCTCTAGGTGAAAATAGCCCCCCCAACTGGTCGTAGGTCGATATGATCACTGAAAGTCCATACTAAGTGGGTCAGATCCTCACGCATGAACTAAGATCAATAGGGTTTGGGATTATGCATAAGTTTAAGTTCTAGGGTCCACTAAATGTCATTCGCAGTTTTATCCTGATGAAAGTCAGTTGAATTGTCAGTACACCTTCCCCTTGCTCCATAGGTGAAGTCTAATAAGGCCAACATGCTAGTCAAAAATATGAACTGACATAATTTGTCGAGTTGTCCATTCGGATTGGGCCAATCCGATGGTCATAGTACCCAAGAAAGATGGAAAATGGAGAATATGTGTTGATTATAAGCCACTCAATGCATTGATGAAGAGTAACCACTATCTGTTGCCCCACATGGATGATATTCTGGATAGAGTTGCAGAACATCAAATGTACCTTTGTGATGGCTATTCAAGGTACTTTCAGATGGAGATAGCTCCAAAAGACCAGGTTTCCACCTAGGTGCTAACTATTGATGGAGGCCCTACATGTGCCTCCATCGACTACGCATTGAAACATATGCTTGGCTCATGAAGAACGATCGGGATTCTCCAAAAAAAGAAATGGTATTCATGGAGGCACTAGTGGCAATGTCCAAATTGCACAAACTATGTTGCCTTGAAAGAAGTTGTTTGTTGCTCAATTGGCATTCCATGCGAACATGGCCCGCAAGTAGAGGGACAATCACCAGTAGCAGCTAGAAAAAGCTCAAGCCTTGCTAGGGAAGGAAAAAATAGACAAAAAAATAGTCAAGATCATAGGCCCGAAAGCCATTGAAATAGCATAGGAGCTCCAAACCAAGGTCCAAGACACAGAGGTGGCTTTGGCCATAGAAAGATCATGGGAGGAGTCTATGGTTGCGAAATATGAGGCAAAACAACACCAAGAAACCCTTGACTAATAGCAACACAAGATGGTTCAATCGCAATCTTGAGTTTGGAACTCATCTGACACAACCAACCACCTAGATGGAGCAACTTCATGTTTTCCTACGCCAACTCCATGATCAAAATATCCAACTTCAAGAGCAATTGCAGGCTGAACACCTGCCCCCATGCCCTCAGCATGATTGTGATGGGCTCCACCAATGGCTCTTGTATGCATCCACATGTGCCGCCTCACTTGCCTTCACACCACGCATAGTTGAAGACATCTTCAACTATTACTTTAACACAATCTCCTCTACCGCCATACATCACCACATAACTTTTGCACATTCCCTACCTTCTGCTTCCTTTGACCTTCTCCTCCATCGCAATAATGTACAAGCCTATCCAATAATAGCCATGGCCTACTTCCATAAAGAGATCATTCTTCAAGATGATTCTGATATCCTAACCCTAGATTACCGCCCACATTGTATATAATTTGATGGCGTGGATTTGCATCCTAAAAAATTCTTCCTTTTTCTCAATTAATATGCCTATGCTCGAGTTGCTAAAGCCTAGCCCCTTGCAGGACATACCTTGCCCTCCATAGTCCTTGATGAGAGGTCTACGGTGGATGCAAATGTATGACCAGAAAGCGCCAAGTATATTTTCCAACACCTCTCTATTAACAATAGTAAACTATATCAACCCACATGTATTATTGGAGGATTATTGCCCTATATAATAATAATTTGGAAGCCTTGCAGAAAATGATTCAAACTGGCTTCAGCCAGTCTGATGAGTCTCGTGTAGCTTACCCCACTAGTTTACAAGAGGTAGATGCTTACATGGCATGCATAATTTTTAATTCAACCTAGCCCATTTCGCACCATCACTAACCAAGGCACTACACCCCCTACCAATCCCACTCCTACTACTACTGCTACTTTCGGTCCATCACGACCCTCCACCTCACATCACACCACCTCATTAGACGATACCACTACACACATGCACACCACGATGATTAGGAGTCAGCCTGCAGGGTCCTAAAGACTTGGGCAATACCATATGGTATAATATCCTTCAGCCCATACTCTTCTCGAATGTTAAAGGCCCTTATGAGGAGGACGACAATGAGGAGGTTAGTAAGAACCCTCATGGAGAAGAATAATCTCTACCATAGGAGCCCCCGCCCGACCACAACACCTGGTGCCAGGCGATCACATCCTCGAAGATATCTCAAGCATCAACAGGTGGTGGGTCAAACTCTAGAGCTTTCAGTTAAGCCGCAAAGACGTTATGGAGTTATGTGCTTTCACTAAACTGCTCCAAAAAAGGTTTTGCAAGTTGCAAAGGGACAATCCTAGGCACACCCACCGCACCAACCAATCACCCCATTCTTACGTTCAGCTAGTCCATTCTACTGTGGTGTATATGGGCATGTAAGCTCCTGTCTAATCCCATGATAGGCCAAGAAGTCATCAAATTCATTTGACAGATATTCACCTCCATAATATTATCTCAATCATGTGATATATGACCCAAACTCCTTTTTAACATGTTGCTTGAAATGCTTAAAGGCAGATAGGACCTCATCCTTATGTTTCAAAAAATACAGCCATGTATACTGGGGGTTGAAATCATTAATAAATGTGACATAATATGATGAACCTCCCATCGAGGTAGTATGAGCTATGGACCCCAGACATCAGTGTGAATCAACTGCAAGGGTCTATTACTTTCCCGCATATGCCTAGTAAATGACAACATGGATTGCTTCCCAAATTGGCATGCAGGACATATATGCTGCAAAGCATTATACTTAAACTTTGGTAGGCCAACAACAATGCCTTTAAGCTACATATTTTTCAGCTTCTGAATATTAATATGACCAATGCGTTTGTGCCAAATTTCCAAGTCCTGAACAACACCCGTACCATGGGTGAACATGGCAGCCTTCAATTCCGGTATGCTTGCATCTAAAATGAACATTCTTCCTTGTCTTTTGCCTTTTGCAATAAGTTTACAGCCATTATCAAATTCTTCAATGAAACAACTATGCTTATTAAACTGCACCAGCAAGTTTTGCTCAACCATTTTCCCAACAGACAATAAATTCTTCGTGATAGAAGGCACATGCAACACATCAATCAATTTCTTAGTCTGGCCATCATGCATAGCCAAAGGTACAACACCCGTATAAGTAATGTCATGCTGAGTATCATCACCAGTGCAAACAGATCCATGTAGTCTAGGAGTCATCTGTTCAAACCACTCACCATGTGGTGACATATGTCATAGCAAACAACTGCTCTACCGGTGTGTCATGTGTATGACTTGAAGAAGCGAAATGACCTTACTGATTTGCCCTTCCTCTCTAATTCACTTGCTTCTTGAAGCAATCCCTGGCAATATGGCCAATCTTCCCACAATAATGGCATACCTTATCCTTATTGGGCTGATCCACATGGTGAGGTGGTTGCCAAGCCCCTCTACCTCGTGATCCACATCTCCCCCTACCTCAGAGAGATCCTCCTCCTCTATGAGGTTGATTTTGATTGCTCCAATTATGGGCTTGAGCCTGTGATGTATATCTGACATCACCTCTACCATGAGAGGAACTCTTGCCTCTACCACCTCTACCTCTCTGATTAGAGTTAAAAACAACATCTCTATTTCTGGAGCTACTAGCACCAGTATTCAGCCCAAGCTTCACTTCTTCACGTATCAAAAGAGCAACCACTTCATTGAAATCTAGCATATCTGGCCTCACTGAAATGGAAGTGTCAAAAGACTTATATTCAGGACCAAGTCCATTCAAAGTGATTGCAACCATGTCATCATCATCCACAAAAGCATCGATAGAAGCTAATTGATCAGCTATGGTTTTGATTTCAGTCATGTACTCCTGTATTGTTCTACCCTGCCTTGACATATTGTTGTACTTTTGCTTCAGCTAAATTTTCCTGGCACTTGTAGTTGTGCCATTATATCTTGTCAAGATATCCCATGCATTCTTGGGAGACTTGCAGTTTAGAATTTGCATAACCATGGCATCTGAAATAGATATTGAAAACCAGTGAAGCACCCTCCGTGCTCTTTCCAGCCAAGCTTTATGATTCTTTACTTGTTCTGCAGTAGCATTTCTTTCTAGCAAATTAGGCTCTTTCTCATCCCCTGTAACAAAATCCCAATAGCCTTTTCCAATCAGAAAGTTCTCCATTCTAAATTTCCAAATGGGATAGTTATGGTAATCTAATTTCTCACCAACAATCTAGATGATATTATCAGACGCATGGCTCTACAAACTTCTAGTTCAGTGTAGATCCAAATTCCCTAAAAATTTTCTAATATGTGCTGCTGAAAATAGCCACCTGCACATTTTTGACTGCAGTCCAAGAACTTCCAGTTACCAGTGCACAATTGATCAACTGGAATCAAAATGGCACTTTGCTCCTTTCAGTGACAAGGCAAAGCAACACACCAACCAATAATGGCAATCAAGGTGTCCAATAATGCCTCACAATATTCCAACAGTCAACCACTAGCAGCTCTTAGCATGAGCAAACAACAATCAATATGTAGCCGGAATCAGGCATAAAAAGTACAACCGCTTGCTAGGCATCAAGGTCCTCAAACCAACCACTGTATTACAACCAGGTCAAAGGCATTTGATCCATTGCAAATATTCAAATATCATTGCAAAATCATGCATCAACCATGGACCATATCAGGCCCCAAGATGCATCCACTAGGAGTATGCCACTAGCATAGGATCACCCGTCAATATGACAACAAATAAGCATAACCTCATGCATAGTAAGGCATCAACCACTATCAACCATTGTCTCTATAAGTGTATGTTCCTGAAAGAAAACCTATCCCCAGGCACAAGTCTTCCACCCCTAAAGTGGTGGGCTATGCCAATCCTTGCAGTAAAATGAATAAGAAAAACGAGTGTAGTGTAGAGAAACAAGGCACCTATATTTATTTTTCAACTGTAAGTGGCAACCAATCTCTTGAGAACCTTCAAGAGGTCTTCTTCCCTCAGCCTCCAAGCTTTGATAGATAGTCTTCAATAGACTTGAGCAGATGCAACTTCCACAGCTTCAATATGCCAGATTTCTTCACAGGAATTTTAAAATGGCGATTTGGGGATGTAAATAATCGAATTCGGCCAAAAAACAGCAGACCCAAGTCGATTGGACTTGA
Organism: Dipteris shenzhenensis; assembly: GCF_047967505.1. Lineage (NCBI taxonomy): Eukaryota > Viridiplantae > Streptophyta > Polypodiopsida > Gleicheniales > Dipteridaceae > Dipteris > Dipteris shenzhenensis. The sequence continues at coordinate 39,590,841 of NC_141628.1, read as the reverse complement.
AATTACTCAGAGTGGCAAAATTGAGTAATGTAGAGTATTCGTTTGCAAAATTTCGACATCCTGACCAAAAAATGCCTGTAGAAGGGAGGACAAGCAAGGAATTCTTCAACACAGGCTTAGCACATCTCTCTTATCCTAAAAAATGACTAGGGTTTTGCCTCAACACACCACTTTACCATAGCAACTCACCCATAAGCATTGAAGTGCTCCGATACCTTGTCAAGGAAGATAGTGTAGCGGAAGCGGGAACACCCAGGTATGAGGAAGAACACCAGGAGGGAAAACAGCCTCCAACACATAGTCTATTCTATACTAAAAGGAAAAGACAGTACATCCACCAAGTGAACACACTAAAAAGAACTAAAACCACAAGATAAGACCTAACTGGATTGATAAGTACTAACCATGGGTATGAACCATGGTTTGACTACTATTAACTACTAACACACTAATCATTGTGCCGATAGGCATATCCAGCTATTCGTAACATATTTGTGGGATAGCATACCGGAGCTTGTCTTCCAACACCGCCCCTACCAATGCAAAGGGTGTGTAAATATTTACTAGGCATACAAGCTAGTATTGTAGGTCCATTTATAGCTATGCCAAGATTGCATCCCCCTTATACAAGTTGTTGATCATATTCAACTGGACGGAGGCTTACCAAACCTCCTATGAGACTCTTAAACTTATCCTGGCTTCGAGTCCTATCTTGTGAGATCAGACTAGAATTAAATATTCCATGTGCACAAAAATGCTTCCAAGTTTGCAATAGGGTATACGTTGGTACAACCAAGAGAGTATAACTTGGAATATCCTACATAATTTGCAAGTCGCCAGCTAAACAATGCGGAGATGAATTACATGACAATGGAGAGGGAAGGCCTTGTGATAGTCTATGCTATGAATAAATTTTGTCAATACTTGTTGGCAAACAAGTTATGTTCTTCGTGGACCACCAGTTGCTCCTTTACCTAGTAAATAAACCTTGCATGGATGGATGCATCAACCGATGGCATCCTTTTAGAATCCGATTTCACCATAGTTGCCCCGCAATAAGGGATGCACACATTTAAAGGCCAACCATATGTCCTGGATCTTCAATGGAGAGCCTACAACTAGGGTGGATCATGATCTCCCAGATGCCTCGTTATTCCTTGTAGACCTAATACTAGAACGAGAGGAAGAGGTTGGTCGTTTCTAGGCCAATAGGTTCCCACAAGACAAGGCCATTAACAAAGACAAGGCCCAAAAACTCATCAAAGATGCAAGACCTTACCAATTAATAGCTGGCCAAGTATACTGAATGGGTAAGGATGTATAATGCACCATTTCATGTGTGAGGATGAGTTTATAGAGGTGTTGGAAGAAGCCCATTCGAACATTGCACGATGATACTTCATAGGAGAGCTCACAACTAGTAAAGTACTACAAGTTGCATCTGTGAGGACGCATTCGTAGAGGTGCTGGAAGAAGCCCATTCGAGCATTGTAGGAGGACACTTTGTAGGAGAGCTCACGGCCCATAAAGTGCTATGAGCTATTTTATGGTGGACCACTCTCTTTGCAGGCGCAATCAAATTTGCCAAGCATTGCGACCCCTACTACAGCAGACTTTCATATCTCATAAACAAGACTGACTAACCCTTTGGGAGTTCTCACCCACTCATTAACCCTTTGAGAAATGCGGCATTGATTTCATAGGATCTATGAGTCCAGTGACAAAATTGACACAAGCCTGAAATATTATCGTGGCTATCAATTGCTTCACCAAGAGGCCGAACCTAAGGCTACCAGGAAGGTTGACACACGAGCAATAGCTAAGTCCCGCTATGAGAATATTATATCATGCTTTGGCCTCCCACTCAAAATAGTGAGTGACCATGGAACCCACTTTATCAACGAAATGATTTGTATTCTAATGAGTGAGTTCGTGATTGTTCACATAAAATCCAACTACCCTAGAGTGAATGGCCAAGCTGAGAGCTCTAATAAAACTTTGTTCTTAACAATGATGTGCATGGTGGAGGCTAGCTAGAATGATTGTGAACACAACCTCACCACTACACTCTTGGCATATTGCACGGCATACAAAGTTGCAACCAACTGCACACCCTTTAGCCTTGCGTTTGGGGTACAAGCAGAAATGCCCATGAACTTTATAGTTATGAGATAGACTATCAGAAGAGGCCATTCTCGAGAGGCTAATAGAGCTCGAGAAGCTCAACGAAATGAGGTTGAGAGCAGTATACAGCATTAAGTTCAAAAAACTTTGCCAAAAAAGGTGGTTTGACTACCGCAATCTAAAAGACAAGGACCTTAAGTAAGGAAACCTTGTGCTATTGTACAGTAAGAGGAATACTAAGCATAAGCTTACATATATCAGGATGGGTCCATATCGAGTTGTGGAGAGGGTCATGCCACATTGCAACCCTGACAGAGTCAAAATGGATTGCTTCATTTAACGGGAGTAAACTTAAACGTTGTTATGGCCCCCTGACTCTCCAAAAACTCCAAGCCATCCATCAAGAAAAGAAACTAAAAAACAAAGTAGCCTGCATGAAAAGGCAAGCAATAGAAGAGGCCAATGCCCACCAAACCAAAATGAAACAAGTAGGGCTCATATCAATTTGCAAAGCGTAGTAGAAGGGATAAAACCTCTTGAGGATCTAACTATTGCCCCTGCTAGATTGCCAATGGACCTTCAGCTATGCAAGGAGACGAAATGCTCTGTTGAAGCCTTTGTGGACCCAAGAGGTATGCAACCAATGCTTATCATCCGAGATAACCCTTGAACCACCCCTATCATTGTGGAAGCATGCCGACGAGTGGTTAATGGTTAAAGCACACCGACCATGGGGTATGTGGAAGTACCAATTATAGTAAATAACCATAGTGTGGTGAGCAGATGCTATGTGATGCCTGCAAGTGCCATAGACAAGTAGGTAATACTTGGCAAGACCTGGTGTTGGGCCGTTATATGTCAAATTGACTGGCAAGAACAAATGACGACCTTGACAAGTGATGGTCACACCTCTGTGATCTCAATTGGTTCGAGAATCTCAGAGTCAAAGATCTACCTGCCCTCCAAGTCCAACGAAGCACCTACCTTGGTGGATAAGAAAATCGGAGACCCACCCAACAAGGTGGATGCTTCATCATCTACCCACGCCACAACATTACTCTAGGTGGAAAAAACACTATTATGGTGGTGCCTTCATCCTTTAAGGATGTCACCACCAAGGCACCCAGAGGAAATATTGAAGACACCACTACCCTCTATACCCACCACATCAATGATCCCCACCCCTGCCTCTCCAAGTCAGGAGAAAGGACAATGTTGGCTCCCCAAAGGTACTCCGCAAGCCAATGGCCTCCAGCATCTAGTAAGAGAACTTCATCATGCAGCTTCTCATCTCCCCTTACTTTCCATGCCAAATGTGGTGCAAGCTATTAAACAAAGGGAACCCCAAAGAAGGAGACATGCAATGAAGACCAAGAAGCAAAGGAGTTCCCAAGGTGGGCCCCTAAGTGGCTACTAAGGTTATGGCTACTATGAAGGCAACGTGTATATTTATAGTTGGGTACCCATGACCCGCCACACAGCTACTCCACCTTCCATTGATTCTTCCAAGAGCAAAAGGAAATCTTGAGCTTCATTAAGCGACATAGTAGCAATAGCCCCACAAGAACCTGCCTCTAAAGTAGTGGTAGTGACAACACAACCTATCGCCTGCCCTTTAAAGGAAGAGATCACTCTAGCAAGCTCACATGCGACTGCCTTATACCCTCAAATTCTTATGTTACAAGGGATTCACATCCATGGTAGTAGCATAAGAACCTGCTCCTAAAAGGGGGAAGATACAAGAACATGCTACATCAAAATGAAAGTCAGAGGCCAAAGAAACAAGTGAGCCCTAATGGGTTCCCAAGAGCAAACAAATAAGTGCCGTCTCCACGTTTGCTTCTACATCAACATCTAGCACGGTAGCACCACAAGAACCTAGTCCTAAAAACATCCTTTTGCTTCTACATCAACAGCTAGCATGGTAGCACCACAAGAACCTACTCCTAAATGGAGTAGTGCCACAAGAACCTACTACTACTCCTACTCTGTCAGTACCAGCTTCAAAGACGACCATCCACACAGGTGCCACAAAAGATTGAGTTGAGCCACAAGTCTACCAAGACCTAAGGGACACATTGCTTCTAGTGGATGCTCATGTCAGTACCATCATATGCAAGTCAACATGCAAGTCAACACTAATGAGCCCGACGGTGCCATATGTTCACAACTCCAAGGTGTAGCTATCTGTCCTTCTCACAAGTGCACTCAAAAAATAAGTGGCTTGGAAAGAGGCACGGTACCCCAAGCACCAAGTTTGATTTTACTTTTATCAAATCACAGGGTCTAGGTGAAAATACAAGACCCATAGGATAGGTGAAAATAGAAAGTCAACAAATAGAGTCTTGGCCTCTAGGTGAAAATAGCACCCCCAACTGGTCGTAGGTCAATATGAGCACTGCAAGTCCATGCTAAGTGGGTCAGCTCCTCACACATGAACTTAGGTGACTAGGATTTAGGATTATGCACAAGTTTAAGTTCTAGGGTCCACTCAATGTCATCGGCAGTTTTGTCCCAATGAAAGTAAGTCGAATTGTCAATACACCTTCCCCATGCTATGATAGGTGAAATCTAATAAGCCCAACATGCTAGTCAAAATTCTGAATAGGCAAAAAAAAAAAAAACTCATTACTTAAAGTCTAACACAGTGTCACTGCTAACTATGGACTGCTAATGCAGCGACCTTGAACTTGCTATTTTATGGGCAACACAATGACCTTTATCCCGCTGTGATATTATATTGGCCACCACTGCTTTACAGCTAATACACTTACCTAATAACACAATGACAAAGATTTAAGGGAAGCGCATCAACTCTAAACTCACCGCACTAATAATGCATCTCGCTATGCTAATATCACTGTCGCACTGCGATAGTGCCAACCTGTTGCGTATAACACCACTTGCTGCATTACAGGCAATGCTAACCTGTTGCATTAATATATTTTCTACATGAGAGGGCAGTCCATTCTGTAGGTTGTTGCCAAAATTTTCACATAATTTCCATAGCATCCTTCTACTTTCCAAACTACCTCCTTGCCCTCCTAATCTATGTCAGACGACTACACACACTCTGTGGGTGTCGATGATCTTCCTTTTTCCCTCCCTCCACTATTCCATCAAGCTCTCACACCATCTCTATCTCCCTCCCTCATAAGATGGAGCAACCCGATGTACCGCCCACTATGGAGCCTAAACAATCAACTCAACATTCCACCTCATGCCTCTTGAAGAAGCATCGCGCCAATGCCGTCATCATCAACAAACACATAGAACATGGCTACTCACTTCTCCCCTCTCAGATGGCTCCAAAGCATTCAGTGCACTCCCAGTACCTGTGCGGTGCTAAAGATTTCAAATTGTACAACCATAATGCAGCCAACTACCAAGTCCTCCATGATCCAAAAGTGATCTCACTCATCCAAAACATGGGCCTTTAGTCCATTTTACAATGCCGGCTGGCAGTATGAAGCATTACCACCTCAACTTGAGCACAATGTGAGCACAAATTCAGACTTCTAGTAGTATCCAAGCCATATGAGACAATGTGCAGAATGGGCCAATGTTTCCAGGGCCTAGTCAATGACGATACTAAGATCCATAGGGATAGAATCCATATTCATTTGATCCAAAACCTAATGATCTCTAGGGCCACCGAGCAGTTACTCTTCTAGCCCAAGTGTGATACATGGAGCATCACAATGTGATCCTTCCCAACTTGCTGGCACGAGTGTACAAGCCCCAAGAGACTAATTGAGCAGAGGATTTGTACGCGGAAATGTTAAAAATGTGTGGCAAACCACAGTTTAAGATCGACAAATCCATCTTCTTCATGCAGATCATTCACCACCTATTGTAGGATCTATTGCTCCTCAATGACTTCAGAGATGCCGCCAAGGACATATGTTTGCTATCACCTCCAGTTCCCACATGGCCCACCCCTACAAATCCCTCTCCATCCCCAAAGAAGAAAACGCAAGGCCAAACCATCCACCAAGTCGAAGACTCACAAGCAGAGGTGGAGGCAAAGGGAAAGGTTGACCAAGAAACACTAAAAAAATAGATAGAAAAATAGTCGAGGTCACAAGCCTGAAAGCCATCAAAATAGCAACGGAGCTCCAAGCCAAGCTCTAAGACACAGAGGTGGCTCTGGCCATAGAAAGTTCATGGGAGGAGTCTATGATTGTGAAATATGAGGCACTCCAACACCAAGCAACCCTTGATCGACAGCAACACAAAATGGTTCAATCACAATCTGGAGTTTGAAACTTAACTGACACAACCGACCACCTAGATGGAGCAACTTCATGTTCTCCTGCGCCAACTCCATGATCAAAATATCTAGCTTCAAGAGCAATTGCAGGCAAAACTCCTTCCCCCATGCCCTCAGCGTGATTGTGACGGGCTCCGCCAATGGCTCTTGTATGCATCCACACGTTCCACCTCATTTGCCTTCCCACCACGCATAGTTGAAGACATATTCAACTATTACTTTAACACACTCTCCTCTGCCGCCATACATCACCACATAACTTTTGAACACTCCTTGCCTTCTGGTTCCTTTGACCTTCTTCTCCACCACAATAGTGTACAAGCCTATCCAATAATAGCCATGTCCTACTTTCACAAAGAGATCATTCTTCAAGACAATTCTAATATCCTAACCCTAGATTACCACCCACATTGTATATAATTTTATGGCGTGGATTTGCATCCTACAAAATTCTTCCTTTTTCTCAATTAATATGCCTATGCTTGAGTTGCTAAAGCCTAGCACCTTGCAGGACATACGTTGCCCTCCACAGTCCTTGATTAGAGGTCTAGGATGGATGCAAATGTATGGTTGGAAAGATGCCAAGTATATCTTCCAACACCTCTCTATTAACAATAGCCAACTCTATCAACCCACATGTATTATTGCCCTATATAATAATAAATTGGAAGCCTTGTAGAAAATGATTCAAACGGGATTTAGCCAGTTTGATGATTCTCGTGTAGCTTACCCCATTAGTTTGCAAGAGGTAGATGCTGACATGGCATGCAAAATTTTTAATTCAACTTGACCCATTTCCCGCCACCACTGACCAAGGCACTGCACCCCTCACCAATCCCACTCCTACTACTACTGCTACTTCCGGTCCATCACAGCCCTCCACCTCATCGGATGATACTACCACACTCGTGCACACCACGATGATTGGGAGTCGGTTGGCCTGCAGGGTCTCAAAGACTTGGGCAATAAGACATGGTATGATATCCTTAAGCCCATGCTCTTCTCGAATGTCAAAGGCCCTTATGAGGAGGATGACAATGAGGAGGTTAGCGAGAACCCTCATGGAGAAGAATAATCTCTACCATAGGAGCCCCCGCTCGACCACAACACCTAGTACTAGGCGATCACATCGTCAAAGATATCTCAAGAATCGACGGGTGGCGGGTCAAACTCCAAAGCTTTCAGTTAAGCCGCAAAGATGTTATGGAGGTATGTGCTTTCATTGAGCTGCTCCAAAAAAGTTTTTGCAAGTGGCAAAGGGAAATCCTAGGCACACCCATGGAGGATACACCTACCAAGATTCCAATAAAGTGCCCGTGCCCAAAACAGACACAGAAAAGCTGGACTAAACCCCTAATCACGGCTTTGGTTTTGGCGACATGAGGCTTTTTGGCAGACATATTGTTAATGGGTGTAGACCAACGTGTTGACCCCACCTATATGTCCCCTATACGCCTTGTCGATGATGGTGGTCATGGAAGGACATATCATTATTGGGTGTAGATTGATGTGTTGACCCCACCTATATGTACCCTATACACCTTGTCGATGATGGTGTTCATGGAAGTATTTCAAAGCTATGAAGGCCTTCGACCCCAACATTGTATATAACTTTCTACGGCTCAATTTTCAAACGGTTGGTACCTTCTACGCACTTGCGGCATAGATGGAGGAGTTTAACACTACTTTTGTGAGATATCCAACAATAGTGGCTACTAGGCATTTCTTCTGCGTGCTCATGATTTTTCTTTATGGGACATTCCCACTCAAGAGCTCACCATCTAGGAAAATCTTCAGCCGGTAGGCAGCTGTGCTCAAAAATCATGTTCGACCTCAACACTGACCCTCCATTTTTGTAGGTTATCCGCCTCTATTTATGTGTGCATAATTTTCATTGTCATCACATTCAGACCTTTGAAGATGTGTTCAAGACACATTTTTGGAAGCCTCTCCATCCATTTTGCTGCAGCTCCCAAAGGCTCTTCGACCGCCACCGCATCATGAACAATGCCCCAAAATTTGACATCGTGCACTGAGTCCGATCCATGGATGGATCGTGAGATGGAAGGGGGCCATGTAAACCATGGTTAAATGTCTATGAAAGTGGTTGGATATGTTGCAAGATAGCATGGAGAAGAAAGAGAGAATGAGAGGAAGACAATATGAAATTTGCCTTGGAGCCATATGGGTCCAAGTGCTTTGTAAAAATGACAGAGAGAGAGAGTGGTGAGAAAAAATAGGGTTGACCCTCCCTTCAAAAGGTGGAATGTATAAAAGGCCAAATGGTTGACTTTGGTCTTCATTGTTGTATGCGCAAGTTTGGAATAAGAGCTCTTTCTTTCTCTTCAAGAGTGTTTTGAGTCTTCTCTTGTTTCCTTTGTAGAGCCCTTGTGTTTGCCACTTCATCCCCCTTCATTCCCATCTTCTCTTCCCTCCTCCCCTCTCTTCTTTCATTTCCCCTTCCTTTTTCCCCTCTCGTAGAAATACATTGCAACAATCCAGGAGTCTCGTGCGTGCATTGCTCCCACAAGGAATAGTAGGAGGAGAGGTCCCCTTAGCATTTAGGTTCAAGATCCCCACGACACGTGAGTCACCGTTGGATTACACATGTTGCATGACAAGTCCGTTATAATAAAGGTTAGTCTTTCCAAGAATGGGGAAGGCCTTGCCCTTCCAATACATGGAACTGGAGGTGTCAACAAGTGAAGTTGTCGTGATGTGTAAGGAGTAGAGTACGGCTTGGAGGAGACCCTGATGCTTGAGAAAATGGAGAGCAGACACCCATGAGCCATTTTCTCAAGCAAAAGGTTGATTGCAAGGCCCTCCCTTTTGTGACAGGTGTCGGTGTGGGCTACCACCTTAGCTTCTCAAACCATGATGGCAACTATTGAATCAAGGTGTGATGGACATGTAATTCAAGAAGCCACTTTCTTTTGTGAAAGTGATCATGTGCAAGTAAATGAGAGGAAGATTTAGCTAAGGTGATTTGATGAGAAGAGGAAGTGATGATGATCAGTGCTTGGATTTGATAGTTTATGTGATTTGTAAGAGGGTAAGGCTAAGGGGCTAATGTCATGGAGGGGAAAAAGAAGGGAAATAAGTGTTGCTTTTTTTTATGTATTCCCCTTGGAAGAGCATATTTTTTACCTTTTTTCCCTTTGTGCATGTATGACATAACAATCCAAGTGAAAATGACAAAGGGCTATAAAGAAATGCGACATCCATGGTAGAGAAGTGCCAACATCAATGATTCTCAAGGGTAGATATAAAATGCAATCGTTGACACAAGCATGGATATTATCATACTCTAAGCCCAACTCATGAATTTTACTTTTGGCCTCATCCTTTTTTTCCAATGTTTTCCTCCACAAAACCAGTGAGCTCTTGGGGTCAATGGTTTTGTGTGAAAAAGGACATTCTGAAGCATTTGAGGATTGAAAATGACATAAAATTGTCATTTTCATTATACATGATGTGGTTTTCCCCATAAAAGCATTTTCCCATCGTGCCATTAAGCCTTAAGAATGGGTTCTTTGGATGTTTTTCCCTTGGAAGAGCATACTTTGGAAGTTTTTTCGCTCGGTGCATGATATAAATGAGAGAGCTCTATAAAGAAATGTCATGTCAAGTAGAAAAGTGTCACATCAATGGTACTCAAGGGTGAGAGAAATAACATGATGTGCTATTTCCCGTGGTCCCCATTTACTGCCCACTATTTCCTCTCTATTTCAGATGGTGCATAGCATATTTTTCTCCCCTCCATCATGCATGACATAAGGGAGAAGGCCCTTCTATTCCTCCTTTTTTCCCAATGAATACCCTAATAGTCAACTAGGTTGGGAGAGAAAAAGATTGTACAAGGAATGGGCCGGGGAGCAAGTCTCCCCGGCCTATTCCCTCGGGCCTGAGGGAGGGTCGAGAACTGGAGCATGCATTCTGACATCGCCAAGTCATCATCACGCGGCCATGGTTCGGCCATTGTCCGAGTGCCAAACGTACCACGTGAACATCACCGTGTGCCATATCGAAATTTATCCAAGAGTGGGAGGTTGAAAATGGGCAGGCCATGTTGTCGACGAGGGATCGGACGGTGGAGATTGATCGATGACGGACGTGGAATCTTGACAAGTTAACGTGTAGTGAATGTTTCCATTTCCATGCAACGTCAAAGTTCTCCTCGTTTGTCGCCTGCACGTCGTCGCCTTCGTCGTCCTCGCATCCTACACTCCATCCATCCCTCGCCCAATTCCACCTTGTCTCCATCACTTTCTCGCGCTTCTCTTATTTGGGTTCCTCGCAAACTTTCTAATTGCCTTTGCCTCCACGTAATCTCATGCAGTAATCGACGCCCTGTCGCCGATTCGCTGCGCGTTATTTCTATGCGGCTTCATCTCCTTTACTTGCATCATCCGATACTTTCACAACGATCTACACTTTTAACAGTATGTGAAGTTTTTACCTGTTCATCTTCGCGTTATAACAGCATGACTCTCCAAGGTCCATCTCGCTAGACTCAGTACATACTTAAGAGCAGGTTGGGGCCCCTGCCCCCTTTTTAATTGTTTAGGCGGTCCCGGCCTAAGAACGAGACAGTCAATGCATCGTTCAGCATGCAGAACACTGCGTCAAGAGCGAAAACCAACCTGCTTTATGAATTTTGATAAAAGCGCAACATTGAACTACTCCACCTTCTTCATCTCCGAATTCGTTGACATATTCCACATATGTTTGCTATGTTAAGCTCGACAAATTCAAGAAGTTTGCCAAAAAGTAACCATCCTACAATTTAATATTCCTCCCTGAAAGTCATATATCTCAGCGATGAGATCTTCTATACCAGCCCATTACCTCTTGTGTTTCTTCCTTGCTTATTTTACATGGAGGGGTTGGAATTGGAGAAGCCCAAAGATATACATTAAATGTATTAAATATAAAAGTTCCGGCTTATTTTTTCTCAGTACGAACAAAGGCAAAGTAAGATGACGAATCCCTGTGAACCCAAGCACCCAAAGACTACAGCAATTAGGACTCATCTGTGAACAGCTTGGCAGGCCATTATGCTGTGAATGTGGATCTCAATCTAGGAGAATTAGATTTGTGGTTCCATGATCCTGTTTGACCAATACTAGATTGGTTAGGATCCCAAATGGGTGGGGACTTGGATATCATCTAAATTCTCCATGACGGGGGTGTGGCATTTTCTTTACCTTACTACTCCTTCGATAGAGGAGTGCTATATAGGGAAGATTTGGATGATACTTTATGGATTTTCCACATGTTTTTTGTGTTTTTAATAAAAATATCATACTGTTTTTAGGGACTTCCACTCGCCTCTCTCTCTCTCTCTCTCTTCTCTTCATGGTACAAACAAAGAGGGAGTGCTCTCTTTTTGGGATTTTCTCGAATTTGCATGAGTTGTTTTTAAAATCTATCCTGCTGGGTTAATTCTGGATTCTTCTTAGAGTAGGCACTTTCTCATACTAACCTCAGGCCTTTAAAATATTATATCTTTTACTCCGGAATAAAATGCAGTATTAATGTGCTTGTGTGTTGAAGAGACACTCAAATGAAAATCTTTGATTAGAGAATTTATGGTTCATGGTTTGGCAGGAAATTCATATGAACCAGAGTTGAGCAGTGTCATTATCTCATAATCAAGCCAAATTCTAGATATAAGAACTTGGAACCATGTTTTGGGGGAAGGGAGTTGATAAACATCAAACATCCGAACAGGAGCATTCTAAGGTGCAGTGTAAATTTTTTGCAATTGAATTCTTTTTCTGATATGCTTAGCAATGAGGAAAATTGGGTTGTGATTTAGAGTGGGGTCTTTACCCCTTTTTTAAACGCGCAGGTGCAGGAACTTCATATCGCAATAGGTCCTCTCCATGGTCGAGCACGCTTGTTTTGTTCGAATGCATGTTTGAGGAGATACTTGCGTGCTAGGAATTGGAGCGTTAACAAGGCCAAGACCATGCTGGAAGACACGTTAAAGTGGAGGGCATCATATAAACCTGAAGATATCAAATGGGTAACTAGCTCCATACGTGTTAATCCTTGCCATGTATGGCTCATACATACTATACTTTACTGAATTTTCAGGCAAAAAATTATGTGAGAGTTTAAAAATTGTGGTCCCAGTTTTCTTCAGTTTGCCTAGTCGGACTCTTACAATATTGTACTTGGGACGAAATGCATGTTATCTTTCCTGAAAAGACGAAGATGACTGATTTGACGTGATTGGACTTGTGCACACATCTCTCAATAGCTTTATTGTGTTTTCAAATATCTTATTTTCTTAGTACATGGAGCTCTTTTATATTGCTAATGTCCAGAGGAACAGGTTCTCCTCCAGTTCTGGGAAAGTGGCATCACTTAGAACCATGATCATTATTCTTTGAGTTTATTGACATTTGACCGTTTAGATCCTGTACCATTGCAAAGAGATGCACATTGAGCCTTAAGCTATGTTCTGGCTCAATCATCATGATGATTTCAATAACTGCTTTAAAAAAAATCAATATTGGTACTCTTGTTTTCGACTTATTATTTTCCGTATGCCATACGTGGTGATGTTTGAGTATGGGCGACATTCGAATTGTAATGCCATGGCCAATTTTTCATTTTCTGTAACTTTTAATTATGGGCCTTGTGCTTTTCAGAAAGCAAGGAGTTTTGAGTTCTTGAAGCTTTTATTGTGAACAGTTCCAGACGTATTGGTTTGTTGTGTACATAACTATTGTTAAATTTCTTATTTAGACAAAAAATATGTGCTTGTGCACAACAGACAGTGCATTCCTCACATCCTTGATTGTAAATCACTGGTTAGGTTTAACTCCTCAGATTATTGGATCGATGCTTCTATGGTGTTTAAGTGTGTAAATGCTATGTATTTATGTATTGGAAAAATGTTTCCAAGCTTAGTCTATTGAGGAACGACTAGAGTGACCTGGTCCTAGAATGTCTGGAGGGATCTTAAGTTCTTAGACTAAGTGTAGTGATCTTCTACTTCTGATCAAATTCTTCTGCATGCAAGGACAAGTTCTGTTTAGCGTACATCCATAGCTCTATACAAAAAACTCTTAAGCTGTACAATTTGGAATATGGTTTTGCTTGCTGAGCTGTACTTGTGCTTCAAAGCAAGGAAATGATTTTCAATTACTGACAGAGTGTTCAAAATTTGGGTGAGTATGGTGTCACATGGACACATATTTGTGCTTCAGCTGTATTCCTTGAACCTTATCTATGGAGCAGTAAATTATGCATTATATATTTTTGTTTAGCTCATCCACAAGATTATTTATATCTGCTTTCCATGGGTTATTTCATATTCACAGGAAGATGTGGCAGTAGAAGCCGAAACAGGGAAGATGTACAAAGCCAGTTTTGTTGATAAGCATGGTAGACCAGTCATTGTTATGACTCCAGGAAATCAGGTTCTCCTTCCTGCTCAAGTCAGGCAGTCCACCTAGGAAGGTTATTCATTCACATGACAGTTTTGAGAATTTTTGCAACAGAACACGGACTCCCATGATGGACAATTGCGACACCTGGTTTATACAATGGAGAATGCCACGCTTCACCTGCCTGTTGATCATGAACAGTTTGTTTGGATTATCAACTTTAAGGGTTGGTCAGTTACTAAAGCCACTCCTATCAGGACAGTTCGCGAGACGGCACACATATTACAAAATCACTATCCAGAGAGGCTAGCTTTGGGGATTATGCTAAATCCTCCAAAGGTATTTGAATACTTTTGGAAGGTAAGGTTTGTCGAGTGTTAATTTTCTTTCATGAGTTCCCTTTCCCAACCTTAGCATCTCTCCTTCAAAGGGGCCACATTGCATGAAACTGATATGAAAATAACAAGGCAAAGTGTTTCCATTTTCTATGATCTCGCCAGCCCACTCAGTGCTTTCATTTTTTTGGGCATTCAATCCATAGGACTCTGTGGTAAGATGTGGATAGCTTGTTGAAAATTGATGGAAAGTCAAAGAAGACGATTGTCTTATGGAAGTCCTGCTGATTGTTTACATTATCTGGATTGTCTCTGTTTTGTAGCTGTGGAAACCTTTCCTAGATCCAGCCACTTTCCAGAAAGCCAGATTTGTCTACACAAGCAATGCAAACAGTTTGAAAGTTTTGGAAGACATTTTTGATAACGCAAACATGAAGTTAGATTTTGAGGATCAGTATAATCACATAGAGTATAGCCAAAAAATGCATGAAGATGATACGAAAATGGCATTGTTGTGGGAACAGGCAGATACTTCTTCTGAGCATGTGATGAATGGTGGTTCCTTGACTGAAAGAACAGAAGACTTATAATCGCAACTTTTGGTGATGGTGGTGTCAGTGACTGCTCGTGTATATGCCAGAGGTGTGTTGCTTTGTGCACAGAGTTGTTACTCCTGCATAAAAGTTAAGACTGCAGATATTCTTGGTGAAATGCCAGATTTATGAACCCCAATCCAAAGAAGGGTCCGTGGGTTTTACCAAAATTCTTTTAGGATCTAAAGGTTGACCTTTGAGAACTCGTTCATAGGGATGGTTGTTGTTGTAGCTGCCACAAAATGGCATTTTGGCTTTTTACATTTTACAACTGTCTCCTTTGAATGAGGACAAGAATGTGAAGATGGCACCATTCAACCTAGTTCTGGCTTCTGAAATGGTCTCATTATTTTCTTTTAATATACTCTCAAAGAACAATTTTTCTTGAACATGGGATTCAGTCTAATTGTTAAACCATGGGATTCAGTCTAATCGTTAAACCATGGGATTCAGTCTAATTGTTAAACCATGGGGTTCAGGCTAAGTGCATTGTAAATGGATCTGTATACAAGAGTAACAAGTAACCCTACATTAGAGGACTCTCATTGAATGGGATTCTTGGCTCTCTGATCAAGTAGTCAAGGACTTAAATTGATTGTGCGTTGTTCAGTCCTAATGGTCATGCACACTTTATTTGATAGCAAACCAACAACTGGTGACGGTAGTTCAAGAAAGAATAGGTAACAAACAAAGATTAGGTTAAGACGCCTGCCATTACCTTGAAGTTCTCATTCCTACTTAGCATGCCCTTTGTCATGAATTTACAGTATTTTCCACATCATTGCACTAGAGATCCAAATGCCACTACATCTGTGGTACATGAGATGCAAGTACCCTTATCCATTGTATCCATTATCATGGTCATAATTATAGATTTCTTCTCTCTTTTTCAAGTTTCTCAGGCTGGTTGTGGTTAGGTGTAAAGTGACTTGCTTGCACCTTAAAAGAATGTACCACAGTCTCCTTCGGCACGAGGTAGCTGTTAGAGAATGAAGTTCATCTCCCCACATGTGATTACCCAAATGAGGAGGACGAGGGCAGTGTCAATTTCAGAGAGCAGGTTGACTCTTCCATATAGATGGCCCACCATAGGGCACACATGGGCTGCCACACGGGCATTGATGTGACCAGGTCTGTCATTATTGTGGACTGCGATCTGGGCAGTACTATGACCTGAGATGTGGGCAGAATATTTGGTCATGAAGGGGAGATCCATGTCAGGTTGGTTGGTTGTCTTGGAAGGGGGGTGAACAATCCATGTGGGACTGGTTAGTTCAAGGCCCTCTGTGGGCTGGTCTGGATTGGCCAAACAAGATTATCTATAGGCACAGTAGATGGACCCTGAATGGGGGCAGGTCTGGGGCACATAATCCATAGTTTAGGTCATCCAATTCACTGATCTGACCTGGTTGGGTTATCTAGGACCTTGTGGGTGGTCCTACAGATCTGGTTGAGGGTCTCCTGTAGGGCCAGGCAGCTGGAAACAAGGAGGGGTGAGTGAGCCCACCTCCACCCATAGATAGGTCCCTGTTGGACTATCATTCCCTCATACGTGTGGTGAGATGCCCCTATTTCAATGGAACGTGGATATACCAAGTGTTTCAATCTTATCTAATAGGATCTAAATCAACTGATGAGACATAACGTCTTGCAGCTAGATGTATCCAAGGCACGAACTTCGTCCCAGTTTGAGTGAGGTTTCCTTGTGTTCTCTTAAAGAGCACTTTCTCCTCAATCAAAATAGGCACATCAACCTCCACATCTCAAGTTCCATCAATCACATTCTTGGAAGTATAGCTAAAAACTATTTGTGATCCCACAAGAGGGATCAAGGTTATGTCACCTTAATGAGGCAAACCAGAGTTGCATTTCATGCTTAGAAACGATTTGCAGTCAAAAGATAGAGCTATGTTTCCTTTTACAACAACTAGAACTAGGAGTCCATGTATGGCTTTGTGCAGTTTAGTAAGGCCTAGCCATAGTGGTACATTTGATGGTCAATCACAGATGAAACTCAACAGCTCAGTACAATGGTATAGAGAGCATCAACCCACAGAACATCTTAGATGTGACTTTTACATGCACAGATGAGGAGGCCCGCACTTTGGGCCAGCCTCAAGTAAATACCTAGGCTATGTGAGGCCTAGGTGAGGACCTAGACCCATTCTCTTATGCTTAGTCATAGCACAATTGGCATAGGGCTCCATACAACAACTTCTGTAGTATTTGGACATCTTGTTACAGAGATACCAAGGATCACCCCCATTGACCCCCCCCTTCCAGTTTGTGTAAGGATGTTCCAAGAGACTTGTGGGTGCAGGTATCATTTTGTTCAAGGGAAAAATCAAGGTGTGAACCCAAGTTGTGACATCGATGTGCGAGATTATAGATAATACACATTATTGGACAAAGCTGATGTCGACAGCATACACTTCAAAACATAGAGAAAAGATTTATGAGAACCAGGCCTTCCCCATCCTTTGATGTAACACTTCTCTGCCCTTTCCAGCCGATCTCCAAGTGCAACAGACCCCAAGGGGCATTGCATTCAAGGTGTGATATTAAAACCCCTTCTTAGATATGGGGCTTGCATTTTCTTCCCCTTTATAGAAGTTGTGATTTTGTGAATTAGCAAACCCCCATGTATATTTCTGTGAATTTGTTGAATTAAGGTCCCCTTGTGTTGAAGTAATGCAGCCCCATTGGCCTGCTGGCTGGTGTGATGCCTGTTAGCAGCCTCCCCTTGGGGCTGTTTCTCCTTCTACTTCCCCACCCCTTTCTTCCCTTGACACTTCCCTTCCCTTCCTTGTTGTCTCTCTCCCTTTCCTCTTCCCAAACTCTCTTACCTTTTTCTTTTCCACCTCTTTTCTCCTCCTTTGCCTCTCCCCTTCCTTTCCTTTCCTCCCTCCCCTTTCCTTTCATATGAGGGATTATTGACCTAGTAGTAGATAGGTGTTTCTGTTTTTGGATCTGTCCAAAGGAGCTCAAATGGTAGCATCCTTGAATCCCTAATCCTATCATATTTCACTTTCACTTGAGGAAAAGAAACAAAAGGATGTAGTAAAGGAGGTCAATGACTGAGCAATCGGGCATCTGGTGGGTCTTGTGTCCATTTGTTGACAAGTGCTAGAATGGGTAAAGGCCATCCTTGCTTTGGATGGTGACTACATCTAGAAGGTTACAACATATGTATGTGGTGCCTTTGTTATCTAGATGTCCATCACTCAAGCGGCTCATACACTTCTTTAGATTCCTCTTATTTACCTTGAACCACACTTGGTTTTCTTCATACCTTGGTACCATGGCTTCATAGTGGATAGCGTGGAGATTCACCATCAGATCTCGAGATACTCAGTGACCTTGAGATTTCCAAGTATGCCACAAGAGTACAAGTGCATCCGACCCTGAGTAGATTTCGGGAGTTTTTGGAGTTCCCTAGGATGGCAACCTTAGTACTTACAAGTTCTTATGGATCATTAATGGGGATTCAAAGATCCAATTGTTTGTTATGAACCCTCTACTTTACCTGTTGGAGCATCAATGGAAACATGGTGTGGACACAAGATGAAGAAAAAAGCGTGTTTGTTCATATGAGAGATGGCCAATATATAGGCACTGGTTACACTCCATGTATGACATCATATGTGAGCTCAGTAGAGCATCTAGATCCACAAATTTCTCCCAGTATCTCTCAATCAGGTCCATGATTCTCTCAATCACACCTACTAGAACCTTCTATCACCTAACCTGGTCACACTAACCACCATGTGGTGACACACAAACTCACACAAACTTTGTACCCCTTGGTACACCCCATTACATCAATTTGTCCTTCATTACCCTCTTGTGTTTTCTTGGAGACCCTCTCTAGAGGACTACTACTCTACTGTGTGGAGGTAGAAAAACTTCTAGGGCAATGCCATTGTTGTATGGAGCAAGCTCCATCTAGCCAAGTCTTTGTGGGTCTCCTTGGGGTAAGGCCAAGTAGTGAGGTATCTGAAATAACACTCCTTAAAACTTACCTACATGTGCTTGCAATTCATTCAAGATGAAGCCTTATTAGACATTCTTCAAGGCAACTATAGGAGGCAACATAATAAATTCAAGTAGCTAAAGGAGAGTACAAACACATCCCTCATGTGTTGTTTGCTCAACCTTTAGAAACCTTTAGAAAGGTAGGTTATGTCTATTCTCCTAAATGTAGCACTTACAAAAGGAGAGATGTGTCCACACCAAGTCCAAGGCATCCATAATATTATCTTTGTCAATATATAAAGGCCTTGAGATTGTTTCTAAGCCATCATTCTATGCGAAACGTCTGTGGTGGTTGTTTTGATGTGGGAGCATCCATATTCTTTGTCAGTGTACTATAGTAGCCAATGACTCTCATAAATGGATCCTTTCATGTGCATGTTTGTTTAGTGAAGCTTACACCATTCCCATAAAAAATTGAGGCCTTTCAATGACTTGGCACATAATTTTTATTTTTCAAATACTTCAAACGCTTTCATGTGAATCCAACACTAGAATTGTGCCATTCCCATTGATATCTAGCTTTTAAGCATTTGCAACTTCTACCAATGGCTTGCGGCATGCTTTAGTAACATAAACAAATCCCCTTGATCTCCCCCTCTCATTTTCTACCCTGAGATGCTTGTACATATCATGTGTATCAATTGCATAGCACGGCATGCTTGTACTATCACATGTTTTAATAAAAGAAAACAATCCCTTTGACCTCTCTTCCTCATTTTTTGGTATAAGATTCTCATAAATATAATGTGTATCCATTGCATTACATGGCTGTACATCATACAATGGCATAGAGACTCATTTAGAAAAGAATTTAGCATCTCTTATGGCGATTAGTAAGTACCACCATTTTGAGATGCATATTCATTATGTGGTCGCAAACTACAAATTGCAAACTTCCTTGCATGGAGGTAGGAAATGGAAAATCCATCTAATGTTTATGATGAATGGAGAATCTATCTAATTTTACAAATTGGTTGATAATATCATTGACCAAGCTATAGCTTGGTGTTCCAACAAGGCCACGCTTGGTTGACGATATCATTCCTAAAATATTGCTTTGTCGTGTTAGTGCCCAAGCTGTAGTCTTGATTGATGATATCGTCCACCTAAAACTTGCTCAGTTGATGATATGATCAAGAAAGTAGTCACCTATTTGACAATCTTATGGCATCTTTTCACTAGACTTCTTCTTAATTTTTGAATGAAAATTTGCATTTTGTGTCCATTTTGGCTACTTGGACAAACCGTTATAAAATTTATTTCATTTAGTTTTATCCTTATATTTTATGAATATGGATTCGATTTCATTATTGAGCAAGAAGTCGGAAACAAATCTAACAATTAAGTTCCAGGTGCTAAACACTTCAAACATGCAGATTATGTGTTGTTCAGGATCGAGGAATGGTTTTTCTTGCTTTTTAGACTTGGGTTTGATGTGGTTGTAAAAGATGTAACGATTCTATTTTTTGGGGTCTTCAAGCTGGCTTAAGATTGCAGTCAAAAAAGGTTTCTAAATCATTGTAGCCACTTCATGATTTTGTAGATGTTCCACAATTTTTTGCTAATGAGTTGTGCCAATGTTAAATCAACCATAATCGTGGAAGCCCATAGGGTGATTATGGTGAGGCGGGAAACCAAGAGGGCTTGACAATGCTCGCAGATGTGGATTGAAAGGCTAGGGTCTAGGGACTATTCCTAGACCTAGGATTAAATGAAGGCCCATTTGGAATGCCCTTGAGAGGGTTTAATAGAAGGTGCATATTCATCTCACATGCCCTCAAAATATGTATTGCGCAGCAGTACAACCGATAGTGATGAACATGTGTGAGTTTTATGCTCATCGTGCTCCAGAATTCCCCATTGTGGCTTCTTTGCTCAGGGAAATCTTCTGAGGTGTATTTTTTAATTCCTTTTCCTTCAATTTAATACAAATTCCTATCTTCCGCAAAAAAAACAAGGTGAATGATATTTAATCATTCATAAGGCTTGCCCAAGATTAAAAGAGCAAACAAAAAGGAATCCACTAGAAATGGTGAGGAGGAAGACTGCAAGAGATAAAGGGGGGAGAGAGAGAGAGAGAGAGAGAGGGGCGGGGGGGGAAGTGTTGGGGGGAGGGAGAACACTCTCTAGGAAGACTTGAGGAGATAAAGAAGGGGGGGGAGAGAGAGAGAGAGAGGGGGAAAGTCAACCACTTTAAAGTCTACATTCAAGTCCAATGAAGAAGAGAAGCCACATATCAACATATTGTCCAAAAGGGAAAATGCACTTCTAAAAATTCTAAAAATGCCTAATTTCTGCTGCCCAAATTGCATGAGTGCTAAGGCTCATAATGGACACATGGCACACCAAGAAGGTGCCACGTGGCAGGCACATGGAATCCGTGGCTGTGGAGTCCTCTATTACTTTGTTGCATCCTTGTCCTTGGTATCAACGCCTTGAAAACGTTCAGTCGGGAGCCATCGCAGCTGTTAGAGAATCGTCTCAGTCTAGCAGCTGACTATCGACATGGGGATACGTTGTGAATGAGGGCTCAGTTGAAGCGGAAATTCACTTGCATGCCAGCGCAGATTTGAGATCCGTCAAAGTGCGCAAGTTTCTCTTTGAACGTGCAGGACCCCGAAATAGAAGAAGACGAACAAAGAAGCATCTACGCAAATGTTGAAGTGTTGCAGGCCGGCTGTTTATCTTCTCCCTTGCCTTAGTCGTGAGTCTGGAGCCTTAGACAGCAGCAGCAGGTGAGGCATCTATGGTCACGGGACAACATCAAAAGGGTGTCGTCGATGGTCACGCTTGATTACCAGCAGAGGATTTGGACCAGGAAATGCGAGCCGACGGCTACTCCTCTCAAACGCTGTACTTCTCACGAGTGAACGATTCCTTCTACTGGATTTCCCCAGAGAATCTGAATGGCTTGGTTTAACCAACACAAGTTTTGGAGTCCCTTTTACTAATTACAACTGATCTGTGTATCAGATAATGATCAAACTATCACTATTGTTTCATCTCTCAAGCTGCCAGGAAGTATTTGAAATACATCCAACATAGATTCTTAGTGTTTTGATCGGACTAAAATGTAGTGGCGATCAAAGTATGCAGGGGACTACATATTTTATTGGAATATACCATGGACTGTTACTTTAACTCTACAATTCAGAATTGGGCAATAGAGACCAATCGGTGAATTTGTGAAATTCAAAAGCGCAGCGGAAAAGAGAATCAGTTTATGCAGATGCTCTGACATAACAACACGGAAAATCAAAATCGAAAATGACAGCTTCATACTTTATTCGAATGTCCCACATGCTTTTGCTTTAATCCGAGAAGCTAAATTCTAAGGAAGGCCCATCTAAATTTGCTCAGACATGTACATTGAATCTGGAGCAAACAGATTTGAAAATATGGAGTAAATAATTTGAAATGGTTCCACCAATTCCAATCAGTTGTTAGTTCAATTCTCACAGAAGAATATCAGTAGTCCAAACACAAAATGTGAATTGTATATTCTGTTGTAATGTCCGAACACATTTTATTTTGAATCTGAAGTTCTGAACGATAGAAGACAACTGAATCCATTTAAATATTGTCAGACACAGAGAATGGATTTGTATCAACCATATACTTCTAGCGCTTTAAAATACCCAGCCACAATAGATATGCAAACTCAGAATGGATTACAAATCAATTGGATAACTCAACCAAACTTTTCAATTATGTTTGAACACATTCTATTTCCACTTGAAATTCTGAATCACAGTAGAGAACTGAGTCCATTTAAATATTGTGTTAGACAGAGAATGGATTCGTAGGAAGCATATATCGAGATGCAACATTTTGCTTCAGAATATCATGGCTGAATCGTTTCAAATGCATCCATGATAGGATCTAGAAGAAATGAAAGCACTGAGCATATATTTGTATCGGTTTAAAATAATGTGACAGAATATATATGTAAACTCAGAATCTATTACAACTCAAACGATAGACAATAGCAACAAATCATGTCAAGCCAAAACTATGTCATTTTTGCAGTGTGATTTGGCAGAAATGATACTGTCACAACATGAACTAAAGCTCCGACACCCAAAGAACACTTAAAAAAACCAGACAACCAAAATCTAAATCATTCTGCTAGCTTGTCTACATTGACTGCTGAAACCGAGTCATGAAGCTTGAACTATTTATCGTGAACTGCCCTGATGGTTTGGTTTCCATCAAGAGTTTGCATTTGGTGACAACGTTGCGTACATGATAGTCAATGGACTGACAATCGATACCAAGAAGATCGTTCACATGTGCACCACAAACTTGTATATCAACTTGTGAACCATCACGCAACAGAACCCGCCCCTTCAATGATGGTAATGGTGAGATTTACTGCACACTCAAACAGCTAAAGCAAAAAGGTTTGAATGGATCACGTGTGACACGAGAACTACCACAGGCTCCACATTGGTATTCGACAAGAGGCGCATTCAGATTTGTAAATTGTAGCACACCAGTAACCTGAGGAGCAAAGAGAGTACACTGTAACTACCAAGTAACACTTTCATATAAGAAAACACTAAAGCTATGATTACTTGTTATCCATATCCAAGTTCTGAGACCTGCCGTTTGAAATCTTCCTCTGGAGATAGATGCAGACAACCCTCAGGAACAACAACAAGTATTATAAAGTCAAACACACCCAATGAATGGTGCCCTCACATGAATGAAATGTTCTTGTAGACATACATAACAATTCCATCATCGAGAAACTATTGTATCAGGCCAGATAGCGTGTTCGAGGCGTGTTCCTCCGTTTAGCAACAAAAGATAGCTACATAGAACAATGGTGTTAAGCATGTGGAATCAAAAACTTCTAGATTACAAGATTCTTTAAAGAAATCCCTACCGTAGCTCAATCCTCTGGATTTGGTCCATCGGCTAAAATGATTTGGTCAGATGAGGGTCCATCCAAATTGACTTTAACAACAACAAATGCAATTGTGTCCATCATAGAATTGAATGTACCACCTACACATTGGATTTGATTGGCAGCCCATGGTACACATACACTGATTACTGTGTCTGGGTGAAAGCATACTTCACCATCGAATGGTTCTGCTTTGATAATACTAGTTGTTGCATCAATATGGAGAGATGCATTAGGTGTGCCCCCTTCACCTGACACTTTCTTACTGATAGCAGGGCCCTCTACTATGTAGAACCCATCGACCTCAATGACATCTCTCAGCTGGCCAACATATGCATGTGGGACATGAAGTGTTATTGTTTGACTTCAATCAATGTCAGTAAGGTCCACTCTCATGTATATGACATATGATACATTGTTAGCTTGGAATGTGCCATATTTAGATAGAACATTGCCCTCAAATGCAAAACAATAACTTATATACTCATATAAGTTTTGAATTCGAAGCACTGGTAGTGCATTTGGATTCATGGGCCTAAAGGCGACTGGGAATAGTGCTATGGAAGGCTCTACCGTCATTAGGACATTCTCCCTTGATCTTCAATCCACGACTTGTGTTTGCTAGAAAAATATTTCCTTAGTTCTATACATCTATAACAAATGGTTTGTACAAAAACAATCTACACAAAACAATCTGGATAGTGGTCACACACATGTTGGGAGAATGCCAATGGTTAATCCTTAGCTCAAGGGCAAGGGTTCTCAGCTTAAAAGAAATAATAGTATAAGAGACCATGGTCTAAACAAGTGAAAACCAGAACGGTTGAAATAAAACGAGTAGCAAGATCTCTATATTTGGGCATGCTTTAAAGGAATACGAGTATAATAGACCATGGTCCCAACATTGAAAATCACAACATTTGAAATAAAACCAACAACAAGATCATCAACCACACGACCAAAAATGATTCTTTCATATGTTATCAAACGACCAACTACCATGTCAGAATAATTAAATGTTAAAATATTGATTAGGCCTCCATTAGAGGAAGTACCAATAGAAGAAGATGATGTGGCCAAAGTGCTAGTGTCTTCATCAGACCCATCCTGGATGATAACCTTATCATGGCCCTTTCGAATCTTGGTGGCACATTTAGTATCTCCATGCATAGATGGAGTTGCCTCTCTAGGCTGTGATGTACTAGCCTTATCTCTTTTGGCCTGCTTATGAAGTTCCTTGCTGAAGGCCTTAGCTTGTGCCCTTGTAATTACATTTAAGGGTACCAAGGACACTTGGCCTCTCTCAATCCTGAGAAGATTAAGAGTTGCATTCTTAGTTGTAGTAGTTGGTGCGGTTGGTCTCCGCATTGAGCTATATTTATAGAAGTTGTCAACTCCACACCCAATGCACAATGGTTCTTATGTGTTTAAAGGGGTCATGGCTAGTGTGGATGGGGTGTTCAGTAGAGATAGTCTTTCAAGGAATGAGGACCTTGACACGTATAGCAACAAATTGGTGGTCTCCTTGTCACGGTTTTCATATCTCTCATATTTTGAGAGATAGAAGCTGTTTGGTAGATGGGGATATATTGGTCGTCCTACATAACATAATGATTTTATATAGTTGGACTGACTCATAGTATTACCAAATTGAGGATGAGTACCCTGACTAAGGGCATGATCCGATTATTCCCAATTACTATGTAGTTCCTCCACTAAGACTAGGTTAACAAGAGTGATTCTTAATAAAGGTGGTTGAGGTCCTAGTATAGGTGGGGGTAACATGAGACTTTGAGCTTGAATTTGTCTCGCAAGAATGGCTCCTTGCTAATTGTGTTGTAAGTGGAGCCTGATCTTTTTTTAGAGATTATTTTTGGCCATGCTTTGGACCCAAGGATGTTTATACCCATCCCATGAAGGGGGGGTTGGGGGGGGAGGCGATTCCCCCTAGTACTATCATCATCGTCGGGGGGTAGCAAGGGGAGCCAATGACATGCCTTAAGATCCCCATGACGAGGGTTTGAAGGCAATGCCCCCGAAGCTAAAAATAAATGAAAATTGGTGCATGAGTTTCTTATGAGTTGTGTGGTTAAAATTCTAAGATAAGAGTGTGGCTCACATATCAGGAGAGTAGTGGATATACTATTTGTATCTTGTATCTTCTCACTTGTATCTTGTAGTGGATAAACCAATTGCTTATATCTTGTATCTTCTCACTTGCTAGATAAGAAAGATGTAGGACTGGATGTTTCTTTGTGGATATATCTTACACTAGGTGAACCATGTATATCAGTGTCTCTTTGTCTCTTCCATTTCGTGCACTTTCTATATTGTGTATTTTATGCATTTTGCTTCTTGCATTGTTGCTCCATTATCACGTCGCTCCTAACAATGAGTATGAGAGTGTTTGTTTGACAAACATCCATTGACTCATTAGGAAGGAGGTTCTTGGTTTGAGTGGGAGCAATGACGGAAGAAGGCAAGTTAAAAATCAAGAATTTTAATGGAAGGAACTACCAGCATTGGAAGATGCAGATTGAGGATTATCTATACCAGAGGGACCTTTTCTTGCCATTAGGTGGGATTGCAAAGAAGCCTTGCATACAAGTATGTTAGTCAAAGATTGGGAGGTTCTTGAAAGAATGGCGCTAGGAACGATACGACTATGTTTAGGAGCATCAATGGCTTTCAAAGGTCTTGAGCGCACTAGATACATTGTATGAAAAACCATAAACTTCTAACAGGGTATTTCTTATGAAGCATCCATTCAATCTGAAGATGTCAAAAGGTGGGTCTATAGCTGATCCTTTGAATCAATTGAATATGAATACAAGCCAACTAAGGTTTGTAGGAGTAAACTTTGATGATGAGATTTGAGCTCTCTTGATTTTGGGCTCATTGCTAGAAAGTTGGGATAGCTTGGTCATGGCTATGAGTAACTCTTTTTCTGGGTCAAACACTTTATCTAGCATGCCTGAAAATAAAAATGATTTTGATGAGCTAGCATTTTTTACAAAGTGTCTATAAGTATATCCAACACAAATTTGATGATGTTGGTGGTGAGTCTCCTTAGCAAGGAAATGCAATGGAAAAGCATAGGTGAAACATCAAGTAATGCTTTGACTCTTGATAATAGGGGAAGAAAAAGTGAGAGGAAAGAGCCCAAGACATCACAACAAGCTAAGAAGAAGTAAATCCAAATCCAAAGGGAACCTGGAGTGTTGGCATTGTGGGAAGAAAGGACAACTGAAGACATAATGTTGGTCATAAAAGAAAAAGGAAGGATATGGACAACAAGAGAATATGCAAGAAGCAACTGTAGTAGGTATTGGATACTATCACTGATACATCAGTAGTGGACTAAGGGGCTTCATTTCATGCTACACCTCATAGGAAATATTTTCAAGACTATGTTCAAGGTGATTTTAGAGTTGTTCATTTAGGTGATGTTGAAGCATTGAAGGTTTTTGGAAAGGGCAAGGTATTGATAAAATTGCAAAATGGAAACCAATGGTTGCTGAAGGAGGTGAGGCATGTTCTTGATTAAAAAAGAAACTTAATTTTAGAAGGACGATTGGATGATGAAGGCTGCACAACCACATTTGTAGGAAATTTTAGAAGTTCACAAAAGGGTCAATAGTAATAGAAAAAGGACCCAAGGTAGGTACGTTGTATTTATGTACCGGTAATGCTTACTCCTCTATTGCTTTAGCTTCTACAAGAGTAGATACAACTCTTTAACATCATAGGCTTGGACACATGAGTGAGAAGGGGATGTAGATTCTTCCCTCAAGAAGTTTGTTGCCAGGTTTGAAGCAGGTTGATTTGGATTTTTGTGAGAGCTGTGTTTATGGAAAATAGAAGAGAGTTAGATTTCTCAGGTTGGGAAAGAAAAGAAGAGAGAAAAGTTAGAGCTTGTGCATACAAATGTATGGGGTCTTGCCGATGTATCATCTCTTGGTGGTTCTCACTATTATGTTACTTTTATTGACGATGCAAGTATAAAAAATTGGGTTTATTTCATTCAAAGAAAATCTAATGACTTTTAAACTTCTAAGAAATGAAAAGCTTTGGTTGAGAATAAGGTAGGAAAGAAGTTAAAGGCTCTCAAATCTAATAATGGACGTGAATACTACAACAAAGAGTTTGATAGCTACTGTTCATACAATGGAATTCATAGAGAAAAGACAACTCCAAGAACACCACAACAAAATCATGTGTCAGAGAGGCCCGAATAGAAAAATCATGGAGCATGCAAAAAGCATGAGACTACACACAGGGTTGCCCATTTATAGCTTTGGGCTGAAGCAGTGAATACAACTATTTACTTGATAAACATATCACCTTCAAGTTACTTAGATGGTGGCATTCCAGAAGAGAATACATGATCTTGTTATTGTATGTTGATGACATGCTTATTGTAGGCTCTAACACGTAGGATATAAATGTGCTCAAGAGGAAGTTGGCAAATACTTTTGCATTGAAGTATTTGGGTGCTGCAAAGTAAATCCTTAGCAAGGTTTGAAATGCAGACTGTAAAACCTTTTTCTACACCTTTGGCTAATCATTTCAAATTATGCAAGGATCATATGTGTCCCAAGACACAGGAGGAGATTGACATGCATGAGCAACTATAGTTTGATGTATGCAATGATATGAACAAGGCTAGATATTACACATGCAATGGGAGTTGTGAGCACATATATGAATAGTGCAGGTAAAGAACATTAGATGGTTGTAAAGTGGATTCTTGGATATTTGAGAGGTACGACTACTCATGCATTACATTTTAAAGGTTCAAACATTCCTATATGAGGATATGCTGATTTAGATATAGCAGGTGATAAAGATGGAAGAAGGAGCACCATCGGGTATGCTTTCATTATAGGTGGAACAACAATAAGCTAGGTTTCAAAGTTGCAAAAGGTTGTTGCACTTTTAACAATAGAAATAGAATATATTGCAGTTACGAAGGCTAGTAAAGAGATGATTTGGTTGCAGAGGTTTATCGAGGAGCTTGGGAAGAGGCAAGAAAATTGCAGCTTGTACAGGGATAACGAGAGTGCTATTCACCTCGCAAGGAATTCAGCCTTCCATTCAAGAAGCAAAAATATACAATTCAAATATCATTTCATCTGATCTATTTTGGAGGATGGACATTTGAAACTGGAAAAGATACACACCAGCCAAAATCTTGGAGACATGTGGTAACTAGGGAGAAGTTGAGGTCTTGCTCAATTTTAATTGGTCTTCAAGAATGAGGAACAATATGAGGGACAACCAAATCCAATGAATTTTAGTGAGTGTAGTAACAATGGAGTTACTATGACCAGTCTCCAGTTGTTGTATGTGGAGCTTGATCTTTTTTCAGAGATCATTTTTGCCGTGCTTTGGAGCCAAGCATGTTTATACCCATCCCATGAAGGTGGGGTAGGGGGCATTGCCCCCCCCTAGTATTGTCACTGAGGGGGTTCCAAGGGGGGCCGGTGACATGCCTTAGGTCCCCCTTGGTGAGGGTTTGGGGCCAACACCCCCAAAGCCAGAAATACATGAAAATTGGTGCATGAGTTTCTTATGAGTTGTGTGGTCAAAATTCTAATATTACTGTGTGGCTCACATAGAAGGAGTGCAGTGCATATACTACTTGTATCTTGTATCTTCTCACTTGCTGGGATAAGAAAGGTTGTTTCTCTGTGGATGTAGCCTACACTAGGTAAACCATGTATATCACTTCCTCTTTGTCTCTTCCATTCCATGCACTTTCTGTATTGTGCATTTACGTGTTCCACTCCTTGCATTGTTGCTCCGTTATCATGTTGCTCCATACAAATTGTCCCTGGTTGGACAGATTCAGTGGTGCAGGTAAGGTATGATGTGGCCTTTGCTGGTCCATCAATTGGGGAAAGACCTTGGGATAATGAAAATGGGATGTATCATAGTTCCCCGATTGTGCACAATGCACCTAATAGAGTGCATGCCTTGCCTAAAGCAAGGTCACTCATTGGTGGAATGGTTCTCAATATAGATCCCACACCACACATTATCACACCTTGGAAATAGATGAGGATTACTAGGGGCTTCCTTGGCCATTCCTCCCTCCAATTGCTGGCTTAGCTGATTTAATAAATTGGTAGCTAGTTCCTCCATATTCAAACCCCTGATGGGCAAGGTTTTTTGCTTGAATTCACTTGAAGTAGTGACCTTCAAGGTCTGGGATACTTCTGAGGAGGTAGATATGGTCTTCCCTCTTTGGGCCTTTTCTTTCATGTTGTCATCTAAGTGCATAGCAATGTTGCTGCACAACTCAAATGACATGGGATTCATGGTAAAACGATGGTCATGATGCTTACAATCCCACAAACCTATGAGGAAGCATGGCAATAGTTTTGGATCACTCATTCTCTCATGAGGTTCACAATGGGAGTTCAAGTGTTTTATTCTAGGAATATAATCCTAAAGATTTTTAGTATCTTTTTGCTTGACCTCATAGAGCTGGTTGATTGAGCTCCACTTGGGTGCACTCGGGGCAAATCCCATTATGAAGGACTTCTGCATTGTGTCCCAATTAATTTTCTCCTATGGATTTAGTGCTCTAAATCATTGTCTAGCTTTGCCATCAAGGCTCAATCCAAAAGCATTGACCTTGTCTAGATCCTTGATATCACTAAATGTCTTGCAAATCTATTGAAAACACTCAACATGGGAGACTAGTTCTCCTTCTCTTAAGAACTTGGTGATTAGCTTGGAGATCATGATAGGTTTACTTCTAGAAGGATTTTGGTCTCTCCCTGTAGATATTGGAGCCTTCCTAGTGCTTACATGGGATCTCCTCATCAGTAAGTATCATTTGTGGAGGTGGTGGAACTTGAGGGTATGGTGACCTGCTCTGTACATTGGTGGTCTCGGTGGAGGGTTCCATGTATATGGTTACTATACAAATGTAGGACTATGGGGCTGGGTCGGCCTATCAAGATGGGCTGGAGGTCTCCTGGATAGTGGCATGCTCACCCCATGCATGGTTTAAAAGGGGAAGTTCTTGCTAGACTATTTTTGAAGGTTGATGCTACACTAAATACTAAGGTGATGCTTGAGGAGTTAAAGTACATATCAGAGATTCAGAGATTGCTTTTTCAGTTGTGAGAATGCTCTTTGAGGTTCATTTGAATTCATTTTTCATCTTTTATATTGAGGTTATGATACTTTGAAGTGGATTTCAAGTCATACTATCTTGTTGACTAGTTGACTAGTGTGGGTTGACTATGACAAGAGCTTTCATGAAGGAAGAACATATCATGACTTGCATGATGATTTCCAATGGATATGATTGGAACAAAGGTTTCAACTACAACCATTATGATTCTTATTTTAAAGATGCCTTAGTTATGGTTTCAGTATCTTTCATGATGTATGAAATGTACTTGCATTTGGTTGACTATACCTTGCCATACAATCATGACCACTTCTTGTACAAGAGTAGACACTGCCCTTGCATGACAAGTGGTAAGACCCTCTTCAATCCATATGATTCACAAAATGTTTTTAAGGCTTGGACACTCAAAGAAGGTGAAGGACTATAAGGATCTTGTATTGCAGAATATGGACAAAATACATTAAAGAGTGTAGAGGAGGATAAAGAGCAAAGGAGTTACAAGATTGGCTACACCAAGAACCTCTCCAATGACAATGAACCTCACACTATGGTAGCTTGGAAGAGAATAAGGAAAAGGACAAGATATGCCATCAAAGGGGGGTATTTCCCCACATCTTCCACTTAGAATGTTTTTGTGTGTGTGGTCAATAAGGGTTCTCTGCCTTGGGATGTCCCCCTCAAATGATTGTTAGTCTTATGTGTTACCTTGTTGGATCTAAGGGTATTCCCATGCATAGTCATTGTCTATCTCCCAATTGTAAACCAAAAAACCAAAGTCAGAGTGAGATCAAGTTGGGATGAGGATGCCCAAATGAGTCTACTGCTGATGCAACTAGAGTGAGTACCAGGTTGTGGATCATGTGTGTTGCCACTGAGAGGTGGGCAAGCCATGAAGTTTCCCATGGACTACTGCTAGGTTTGAGGTCATCAATTTGTGGGGGGGAATGAAGGACAAATTGATGTAATGGGATCTAGAGTCCTAAGATCTAGGGTTGTGAGTGTGTGAACACATGGTGTGTCTGGATAGGTGTCAGTAGGTGTGATTGAGTGAATCTAGGTGTGTGGTGTGTGATTGAGAGAATCATGGAACTGATTGAGAGATTTGTGGATCTAGATGCTCTATTGAGCTCACATGTGGTCATTACTGGATGTAACTGGAGCCTATATATTGGGCCTGTCTCTCTTGAATAAACTCTCTCTTTTGCTTCACTTGCTCAATCCTTCTTGCAACTCCAACAACAAGTCGATAATGTAACGGGTCAGATATAGCAGTGAATTAGATAATGGAGCAAGTTCATAATGTAGTGACTCGATAACATAGTGACTCAATTCACAGAATGACTTTATAATGCGGTGACTTCATAACAAAGTGACTTTGTAATGCTACGACCTGACAATGCAGTGACTTCAAAACACAACAACTTTACAATACAATGACTTCATTAACACAACAACTTCCTTAATGCCTTATTAACATTATTCAACACATCAATTGTTAAATTACATTTCGCATCGGAATAGAAAGTGAACAAAGAATAGAGAGTACACAGCAAACTGGAGATGAATAAAATTTTCCTTCAATACTAATGTAGTACAGATAATGGCTCCATCCACCCGTGCGCTCTCATAATGGAGCTTAGATGGTAATCTAGACAGATACTAGGTGAAGAGCTACTAGTTGGAAGATCTGATCTATGATCTGAACTGATTTGATACAATGGACTGGGGAGGTTGCCTCTTTATAGCTATGAGGGCGGTAGTCGGATCAACGTAGTCAGTGGAAGCGACCAGTCAACCTAATCGGTGGAGCTGATCAGTCAACCTAGTCGATGGAACCGACTAGTTGTCCATGGAATATTCAGGGAATATTCCCTATACCATCGCAAGAATAAGGGATTCCCACACAATCACCTTTCTACCATCAACGGTCTCATTGATAGACCTCATCTTACATGCAAGTCAGGATCCATCTAGTGTCCTAGGCTCACACATGGCTTCTCCTCATATGGGGGCCTTACAACTTGAGCACCTTGATACCAGGAGGGTGGGGCATTGAGCATATCTAACACCCCCCCTCAATGTCCACCCGTAGGTGAACTACCTTCTCGGCCCAATGCCGAGTCTCTAAAGATGACCCTGAAGCTGATCCTTCCCGAGTGCCTTGGTAAAGATATCTGCTCCATTTTTCTCTGTTGGATAGTAGAACAATTCCACTATCCCATCCAAATCATGCACATAGTGATACTAAATCCCTATATGTTTTGTGCGTGCATGAAACAGTGGATTTTTAGCAATGGCCATGCAACTTTGATTGTCACACCTCAACACATTTGCCTCATCCTCTTGCACTCCCATGTGCCATAAGATCCTCCTGAGCCACACTGCTTCACGTGCAGCAAAACATGCTACCTTGTACTCAGCCTCGGTAGAAGACAATGCCACTGTTGGTTGTTTCTTATTGATCCAAGAGAAGATACCTGAACCTAAAGAGAAATAATATCCAAAAACTAATTTCCTGGAATCAACATCTCCAGCCCAATCCGAGTCACAATGACCAACCAAGGAAGTGCCCGTACCATAGGTGATGCCATAATCAAGAGTGACCTTCACATACCTGAGCACCCACATCAATGATTCTCTCGGGGCTTATTGGAGAACTTGCTCAAAACGCCAACAGCAAAAATGATGTCCGATCTGGTGTTGCACAGATAGATGAGACTGCCGACCAACTTCCTGTACCTCCCAATGTCTGTTGGTGGTGAGGCATCCTCCATAGATAGCCTCGCATTTACCTCCATAGGTGTATCTATCTCCTTGCACTCAGACATACCAAATGCCTTCAAGATCTCCCTTGCATATTTCTACTGAGAGATGAAGATCTTGCCTAGCTCTTGCCAGACTTCAATCCCCAAACAGTAGTGCATCAAGTCTAAGTCTGTCATCTCAAACTCCATGCTTGACGCCTTTCTAGTCTACTAGATCATGTCTTCATAGTCACCTGTAATAAGGAGATCCTCCATATATAGAACAATAATAGCAGATTTTCCACCTTGTACACATACAAGTTAGCATTTGAGGCACATCTTTTGAAGTTTAATTTATGAAAGAATTTGTCTATCCATTGGTACCATGCTCTTGGGGCCTGTTTCAGCCCGTACAGAGCCTTCTTCAACTTACATACCTTATTCTTAGAATGGGGGGCCTCAAACCCAGGTGGCTGAGCCACGTACACCTCCTCCTTGAGGTCACCATTCAAGAATGCTGATTTAACATCCATTTGATAAACTGGCCACTTTTTATGAGCAGCCACTGATAGTACTGTGCGAATAGTGGTCATTCTGGCAGTTGGAGTGAAAGATTCTTGAAAATCAAACCCTTCAACCTGCAAAAATCCTTGTGCAACCAATCCTCGGGGGGTCCACCTTACATAAGCCAGCTATACAACGTGCGTTCGAAAGGTATTTAAAAAACCCCTCTGTAACCACATTTTATCTATTTATATACCCCTACTATGAATTTTTGGATCAATAATTATATCCCTTCAATAAATTCAAAATTTAAGAAGCCTATATTTTTTGCCCTCCTCTTGTACATTTCAGTGTAAGTTGAAACAGAAGCTACTTTTGAGAAATTGTATTGTATAATTGAATAAAACCATTAAAATTTTATGTCGCCGAGATGCATGCTTTACATCCATACTAGTACCTAATAGAACGTATTTTCAACTTTTGATCTTTTCAATTCTCAAATTCTCATGTATTTACTCCACCTTATCCAATTTTGTTTCCCTTGCATGCTCCCAAATTGTCACTACCTACTAGAGATTTGCATGAAGTAACTTGAATTGAACTATGAATAAAATGGCACAAACTTATAAGAAGATAGCTTAAACTTTAACCTT
This sequence comes from Dipteris shenzhenensis, assembly GCF_047967505.1. NCBI lineage: Eukaryota > Viridiplantae > Streptophyta > Polypodiopsida > Gleicheniales > Dipteridaceae > Dipteris > Dipteris shenzhenensis. Next base: position 39,556,115 of record NC_141628.1, on the reverse strand, counting down.
GTGTTAATCTATTGTATAATTGAATAAAACCATTTAAATTGTATGTTGCCTAGATGCATGCTTTACATCCATACTAGTACCTAATAGAACGTATTTTCAACTTTTGATCTTTTCAATTCTCAAATTCTCATGTATTTACTCCACCTTATCCAATTTTGTTTCCCTTGCATGCTCCGAAACTGTCACTACCTACTAGAGATTTGCATGAAGTAACTTGAATTGAACTATGAATAAAATGGCACAAACTTATAAGAAGATGGCTTAAACTTTAACCTTGTGTTAATCTAATGGGAGTTTTTATATTAAATATGATGCATGTAGTAGCATTATGTTGATGTAGTGCAAGTGTTTATATTCAATATGATGCATGCACTAGCATCATGTTGCCTATATGCCACTCTCTATATTAGGAAAAGATAGTGTTTAACATCTCATCATAAAGGCATGCAACTTAATCATGTTAAGTGCACAAAGTTATTAAGCTTATTATCACTCAATCCGTATCTTTTTCTCAATTTATGTTGCTTTACTTTTCTTTAAGTTACATGCTTTCATATTTATGTATTTACATCACTTTTTTCTAAATTTTTGAATATCCTAACTTCCAAACCATATGCTAGATGCATATGATATAAAAGAAAAATTTGTAGAATGATGAAATATTATAGCTTCTTTATTGAATTTAGATCTTAATTATTAATGCATCTGACAATTTTTTAGTTTGGAAAGCACCCTTTATTCCATTTCTGCTATATTTCAATTCAAACTTTTGAAGGACCCATGCTTCCCCTCACAATTTTGAGACCATATGTAAATAAAATAATGAGCTATTTTGGCAGATAGAATTGGAATGCATGGATATTTAAGGGAAGCCATAGACCACCTGTACATTGGATGCATAGTGTTTTTGGATATAGTCTATTCTTCCTTGAGTAGTCCTTTAGAGTTTTATAATCCATATTTTGCTGCTCAATATGGAATTTCACATGAAGGTTTAGTTAGAGGTTTGGGATGTTTCAAGCTTCGATGAGATCCATATCAAACTTGCATTGATTGCACAATTTGGTAGATAAATTCTATTTAGATGCTCAATTTGATATTTAGACTCTAGCACAGAACCGAGGCTCACAAGCTATAGCCAAATTTCATCAAAAGTACCAAATGAAAAGGTAGAGTTGAATCCAAAGTACAAGCATATTGATATCTAAAAATAGATACAAGTTACAACCAAGACTTGTCATCAAGAGTTTAATCAAAACCTTAGACTTAGACGTGGCAAAAAATCAGCTAGAGATAGCTAGACTAAAGGTTGTTACATAGACTTCTCCTCCTCATTGATGGATCCTTGAATGACCTCAGTTGTGGATAACATGGAGGATGTGGAATTGTCTTGTTTATAGTGTAAAGATTAAAGCCAAGGGAGGGCCCTAAAATAGGCCACTTGGCTTCCAAATTTGACCCTTCATCCAGTATTGCCCTGTTTATTCACCAATAAGAATCAAGAATTTTGCATGATTAATGTTAGATAAAGCTAGAAAATGTTTGCACTCAAGTTTATCTAAATTACTTGACTTACAAAAAATATAGAATTATATCTCAAGAAAAGTTTGTATTCAAGTTTATCTTAAGGTATTTGACTTACAAAAAATGTAGAATTTTGCCTCAAGAACTAGCCCAACTCCTTATGCGATACATGTGACGTATCATTATCTGAAACCAAAATTAGCCAAGGATGATCCTTAGATGATGTAGCTCATTATAAGACATTTTGGAAAGTTTCATCTTGCATGAAAAATGCAAAGTAAACTTACCTAGCACTTTTCAAGAAGTCATTAAAAACTTTGTAGTCATTCTCATCTAGCTGGTACTTGTCTGTTCTTACAATATATGTCAAATTTGCTAATGCAATAATTGTTTCAATGTCCACCATGTTTAAGTCTGTCAAATCATAAGTAAACATGTGTGCTCCTTTTGCCCTTTGATACCATCCAAGCTGAACTTCTAAACCTTGGGGCCTATCTGCTAAATCAAAGCCACACTTATAATCCACGTACCTCCCTCCGACTTTCTTCCTCACCTTTTGAACTCTTCCTAAGTACCATGTACCATGAGTTGCATCCATCTTCCTCGTGATTGTAGCTTTGCCATTTCTTTTCATGTGTTGATTTCCTTGTCCTTTTGTGTCATCATGAAAGTATACAGCACAGTCACAACCTATGCCAAATAAATTTCCATTTGATGATTGTGCTTTTGCTTCATGGTTGAAGTAAACACCTTGCTTTACCCTTGTGAGTCTATCTTTTGACAAGGTTGGACATCCATTGAGTTGGCTCACCAATGTTGACTTGAAAATAAACTTTCCGTCCACCTCTACAATGGGGCTAATGTTTTTCTTAGGGGGCATGTTTCTTGTTTCCTTCAAAATGTCATCAATTTCATGTCTAATCTCACTAAGTGCAATAACCTCTTTGCTTTCATTGCTATTCTCGTCCATAGTTTCTTCTTCACCACATGGCTCCACAAAGTCATCATTCTCATCAGCTCCCATTTCAGCATCTAGCTTACACCATGTAGACCCTGCATCTAGCCAAGGTTGAAACCATCATTTCAAGTCTTCAGCCTTGCTAGGTTTCAAATCCAAAGACTCGCATAGTATGTGAGCTTGTTGTAAGCCCTCCTTTAATGCATCAATCATCTTTTCATCAGAAGAAACACTCTCATAGTCACCTAGATTTTCTTCAATCATCCCTTCTTGTTTGTTCAAATGTTTCCATATATGCTCTTGCTTTTTATGAGCCCTAGAGAAAGTTAGACCATTTTGAGCACACTCATGCATGGCAATTTTATTCAAGCTACCAATGCTATGTAGAAGATCTCCAAGATCAAATGCTCTTTCTTGCCCAATCATGCCTTCAACTTTACTAAAATAGATTTTAGCAGCATCAGAACCGGTAAGATGTAGTGGACACTTCAGATTAGGATAAAAATCTAGAAACATCTTTATGAGCAATACAACAAAATGACAAGAAAGCATGCGGTCCGTATAAGCCTCCTTACTGATGAAATTTTTCTTCAAGGTGTAGGTTGGATGGTGATGAATCCATAGTCGCCAAATTTTGAAAAAGAAGACTACCTTGGCTGCAAGCACCACACGCTCCCTCAAGATCAAATATGGTGACAAGAAAATATCAATATAATCAGCAACAATCATCAAATAGGCCTCAGTCCCCTTCATACTTCTTTCTTTTTTTTGAAGTTTTCTCAAACATTTCTGTACTTGTCTACTTGCAATCCTTTGAGTTGCTCCCCAATTTTGTCAATCATTCCTTTGAATATCTCCATCTCGTAGCTTGTGCTCCTTAATTGAAAAAGAATTGTAAACAATAGATACATGATTTAGTGTGATCCAAACACATCCAATTGCTAGTTGTCGAGTAGGACTATCAAGTGGGCTTGTAAGTTTCTTTCCACAGTGTACAAAGTCTTGATCATGAAGGCCATACACATTTCCTCCTACAATTTTTGCTCTCAAATTCCATCCACACCAATTGAGAGCAAAAGGTTGTTCGCTTTTCTCCAAATAGTCTTCAAGCATCAACTTTCGTCTTCTACTATCTCCATCTGAAGCATGTCCAATTATGGGTCCAACTTTATCTTTCAGGTTTGCATTCCACATGGTCTCCAAAAGATTCCATTGGTTCCTTACAAAATCACTATCAAAACGATTGCATGTGCAATGCACAATCAAAGCCAATCGTGGAAGAAGATCATGAAGAGGATTAACAATCAAAAGTCTAGCATAATGACCTATGATATGATTTTGAAAGGCATCTATAATATTCGAGTATCCTTGTGAGCCTTCACCAACAACAATGGAGTCATTTGATGAGCATTGATGATATTCTCCTTTCTTTCCACAAAACCCAATAAGAGTGTCATCTTTTGCATTCCAACACAATTATAGAGTTTAATAACTTCCTCATCTTTTTGAGAGATTTCCAAACATAGCAATTATAAATATCTTGATGATATAGATAAAAGTAGAATGCATAGAGAGCTAAAATTACCTTATTCGACGCTTAATGGTTGTCTCATCTTCCACTATGATAACTGGAACTATAGAAATGACTCCATATCTTTTTTTTGCATCCATATAGATCTTCCCAACAGCATCGAATATGTATTCGTGCTCACCACAAATAAATTCAATTTCTTTTCTTCCTTGCCTTCTGGTGTAGACAAAGATGGACCTCCAAGGTTTATACTCAAGAAGTCATGTAGTCTTGGACCACCCCATAGCTTAATAACTTCATATATGGTTTTTGTAAAGTCACTAAACCTGTGTCCTTGCTTTGACTGTAACATGTTTTGTGCCACTTCTTGAAAAAACTCCCACAAGGCTGATTTTCCACCAAACTTTCCTTGTCTATGAGCTTCAATTATGTTATTACAAAAGCGTCGAACATCTTTTCTATTTATACATTCAAAACTTGATTCTTTCAAAGTTTTGACTCTGACTGACAGCATTACAATTTTTGATGTTGCCCACCACAGCCTTCTTTTTTCTTCATTCAAACTTCTCCTACACTCAAAAGTGGCATTTTTTAGCTCTTCAATTGTCAGGTAGTCTACCCGCCTTCCTTTGCCTCTTTTCTTGGTTCCTCTCTTTTGAACGGCAAGATTCTCCCTATATAATCTCATACGAAAATCAGAACAACCTGAAATTTTCTTACAATGTTCACATGAGAAACCTTGAAATGGAACTCCAATGATTGATATACGAAGACAATTTATGTGCCTGAAGCATCCATCTATCTTGTGTTCCATATTCCCATCATGTAAAGTGGCCTTTGTATATGGTTCACAAAACCATTCATGCCCCATCTTTTGATCCATAAAAAATGACTTAATATTAATTTCACAACCATTGACATGAACATTAGCTTGCCATAATCCCCAACACAACAAATTTATATTTGATGATGAAGATAAGAATGACTCAGTCAAGGAATCAGAAAGAGATTCTGTCTCACCACATTTTGGTTGCAACACTTTAAACTCCTTTGTTTGTACAAGGAACCTTCCCAATGATGTTTGTCGTGGATCTTTGTCAAAATGCTTCCTAGGTCAGCCAACAACCCTTGATAATACTGGACATGGCTCCATTGATTTCTTGCTGGAAGAAGTGATGTGAGCTTTTCCTTTGATATGTTCTGATAAATTGTTTGTAGATCTGAACCTCGAGGGCACAAAAACAACCATTTTCCATCATATCCACATGCCACTCTTATAGCATTTTTATCCTTGTAGTCATTCAAAGTTGCTTCAACTATCTCAAACTTTGCTCCTACAACATACTCGATAATGAAAAATTTCAGAAGAATATTTTTTTGACCCTATTTGAGCCCTATTTATGAAAATTTTAACAAAAGAAAGACTCTTCAAATCTCTAAATGCTTCTAATGGAGATTACCTTCATGAGAATTATTGAAAGTGTGCATTTCCTCAATAGCATCAAGAATTATTGTTGCATCATCAACATCGTCCTGAGCATCCTTCATGCTATCTTTTCAAAGAGATGCTTCTTCAGTGATAAATCCTCGATTGGCAGCATATCTTTTTTGATGTTTCTGGCTTTCTAGAATATGGGTTCTTAGAAAATTAGACAAGCAAGTGTAAGCTGATTGCTTGCCTTCAATGGACCCTGATCCATATGGCATTCCACATTCTTCACACCAAATTCGAACTTTAGGCTTTCCATTAAGATCCTCTGTGAGGAGCTCAAATTTATCATCTCTAGGTGTCTTACGCTGCCTCAATTTTTTGCGAACTTTTTCACAATGACTATCCCAATCTTCAAGAATAGACGTTGCTAAAAGTTTACTTTTGTGCATGTTTAAACCATGACTATAAGAAACATGCTCACCTCTTTCATCAACATTTATAATATCAACTTCTTTATGAATATTATATGATGTTCTGCAAACACGTTTTGATGGTGTGATCTCATCGACAATAGTACTTAGAGACCTCTTTATACCAACACACCTATCCTCTTCAACATTCCAACGTTCTTCTTGTGTTGTATTTAGTATGCAACCTTCATAATTATTGTCATCTTTGATAACAAAATGAAAAGGAACATTAATGATTCCATCTTGCATAATCTCCTTACATATCATGCTATAGGTAGAGTCACCAAGCACTCTAACATATCCCAAAAGCTTCTTCTCAGATGATCCATAGTCAAACACCTTTATGTGAGTCTTTGAAGCCATGATATGATCAATAGTATACCTAATCAAAATAAGAGAAAAATATAAATAAACTCATAACTTTTAAATTCTAAATGGTATGCCATAGTCTATATCACTAATGGTATTTATTGAAGATAAATATTCTAGCTTAAGAGGAGAGGAAAATAAAGTATTTCACAAATGCCATATCAAAACAAATAACTATAGACCTTCTAATTCTTGCTTGTATCAACACAAATATTACATAAACATTATTAATGAGTCATTTGAAAGAATAAATTAAAAAAGTTGACATGTTTTTTATATACATAAATAGATCATGTACTAGAAAGAAAACCATCAATCTTTGGAATATTATTTAGAAACTATAGTGCTACAAAAGGTTACAATGCATCATGTCGTAATGCACTTTCACATGTGACTTTGAATATAACTTCAAATGTATGAGTAACATCTGTTGCAGTAGGTCTAGCTTTAGGAATAGGATTTCTCATTTCCTCTATTCTCTTCCACCAATGCTTTAAGTGATCCAACTTAGTTGCATCTTGGATGTGAACAAAGTACTTGTAAGCTAGCCGATACAACTTTTCCAATGAAAAGGCTGCAGCATAAATATCAGTTTCCTTGAAAAACTTTGCATATGGGAAAGTATACAACTCAGGAGCCAACCACTTTCTTCGCATGCATTGCTCTTTGAATTGAGGATCACATCGATCCTTGCCATCATTGACATATTTATCACTCTTGCTAAATCCCCAATCGATAATTCCTATGAAGACCTTATCAGACTCACTATCAAAGTGAAGCATAATGTTTGAAGGATGCAAGTCATTATGCAAAAGATCTTTTCCATGCATGTATTTTAACCTCCCCATCAAAGTACCAGCTAGATTTATGGCATGAGTACGGACACGAGATAAATGGTCTAGCTCCTCTCCCACATAGACTGAGTTCATAGCATTTAACCTTGACCATTTGTCCAATGTCTCCCCATTCCAATACTGGTATACCAATCTTGGAGGATTTATCACACGAGCAATCGTGCGAACAAGTCCTCTATGAGGTAATTGGGCTTGCATTGTTTCCATATTTGCCATTAACTCTTGCATGGACCTTCTCTCTTCCCTTTCACTTGGCTTTTGAGATACCTTAAGAAGCAGTCTACACCAATGATGTTACCTTTCACCACTCTTCCATATCAGCATTCACCCAGCACATAATCTTTCTCTTGTACATGAATCTGTTGCTTCTCAAGAAAAACCAAAGATGGCATCTTCAATCCTGTGGGATTGACACATTCTTTTGAAGAACTGGCATTGAATGCTTTCCTCTTTGAACTCATAACTGCCTTCCACTTTAAGGAAAACCAATCAATCAACTCTTCTTTATTATTTGTATCTCTGGGATTGAATGTGCTTGTCCGCTTTTCATAAACACTTTTAACTCTCCCTAGTTCTATGTGAATACTCACACAAAAATTATCTTGAAATTCATATTGCATATTCCATTGTGGATCTTCATTCTTCATCATGGTAATGACATCAGAGGAAAGATCCACACAAAGCTTATCCATCCCTCTTTCCCCTAAGTCAAAATACTTTTCCAAATCTTCCTGCGTTTTTGATAACAAGCTCATGCAAAGACACTTCGAGAATATTTTTTGCATTCCTTCCTTGAATCTATATTCATATAACACGCGTTTTTTACGACTCTTCATCTTGTCCATGTTACCTTCTGCACATAAAACAAAATTAGTTGCTTTTGTAAGATTATCCTCTCTTTCTCTTTCTCTCTCTCTCTCTCTCTCTCTCTGTCTCTCTGTCTGTCTGTCTCTCTCTCTCTCTCCCTCTCTCTCTCTCTATCCCTTCCTCTCTCTCTCTCACACACAACTAAACGGTTTGATTCTTGTGAGCATGTAGATGTATTTCCAATTATTGACTTGATTTTCTAAGCATTCTTCCAAGGAATTGCAGACCGTGTTAAGAGACCGGAGTACTCCCAAGGCTAGATTGCTTACATACTATACATTGCATGACTTGATTCTCTCAGCATTCTGCCAGGGGAATTGCAGACCGTGTCAAGAGACCGGAGTGCTCCTCAGACTAGATTGCTTACATACTATACATTGCATGATTTGATTCTATAAGCATTCTACTAGGGGAATTGCAGACCGTGTCAAGAGACCGGAGTGCTCCCGAGGCTAGATTGCTTACATACTATACATTGCACGACTTGATTCTATAAGCATTCTACTAGGGGAATTGCAGACCGTGTCAAGAGACCGGAGTGCTCCCGAGGCTAGATTGCTACATACTATACATTGCACGACTTGATTCTTTAAGCATTTTGCCAGGGGAATTGCAGACTGTGTCAAGAGACTGGAGTGCTCCCGAGGCTAGATTGCTTACATACTATACATTGCATGAGACTTGATTCTGTAAGCATTCTACCAAGGGAATTGTAGACCATGTCAAGAGACCGGAGTGCTCCCGAGGCTAGATTGCTTACATACTATACATTGCATGACTTGATTCTGTAAGCATTTTGCCAGGGGAATTGCAGACCGTGTCAAGAGACCGGAGTGCTCCCGAGGCTAGATTGCTTACATACTATACATTGCAGGACTTGATTATGCAAGCATTCTGCCAGGGGAATTGCAGACCGTGTCAAGAGACCAGAGTGCTCCCGAGGCTAGATTGCTTACATACTATACATTGCACGACTTGATTCTATAAGCATTCTGCCAGGGGAATTGCAGACCGTGTCAAGAGACCGGAGTGCTCCCGAGGCTAGATTGCTTACATACTATACATTGCATGACTTGAGTGCTTAATACATACTAAGACTATAGAAATATTAAAGCATAAAGCATAAATGGCATAGAAGCATAGACTAAAGAAGCATAGGCATATATAAACATGAAATTATTTGTTGCATGCTATATGCTCCAACAATCATCCTCATCTTCCAAAAGATGAGGTGGTAGCTTAAGTCATCATTGCATTTGAAAAGAGGGAGGGGCTTGGAGGAGGCCCTCCAAGCTTCTGGAGGACCTTCCTTCTCTCTTGCATATCAAATTCATAGAAGCTCCAAAGTTAAAATCTTGTCTCATCATGTCACTTTCAAGAAAATATTCCAAGCAAGTGTTTCAAGCATGTGTGGACGTTAAGTAGACCTGTTTGTTTTCCCCTTTCACCTACCTTATCGGTTTCCTTTCCATACATCTAAGTTGTCTTCCTTGGCTATCTCCATCCTTCTGTCTCCTTATGATTCCACCTAGATACTGCCCTTTCCTATCCATCATTTGCCCAAATTGGTATACTGCTCAACAATTTCCCATCAGCATGCAAGACTTGGAGACTAGAGTTGGACAATGCAATCAAACATAGCTTTCGATTGCCGAATGTATGTAGGTTTTTGAGTCTAGGTCTTTCTCCTCATCATGTATTACCATATGCTTCAGTCAGTATTAAGTAGAGGTATGGGGATATCACAGGTTCTGAAACTCACCATAACGAAATTACTATGGGGACTTCTAGCTACCATATGCTATTTGGCAGAGTCGTGTGAATAGAGTTGAGTACTGATATTTTGCTCTATCATGATATTAATAGGGTTGTACTTGATATGAGACAGGGATGCGCTATCATGATGATCCCTCTGGATTAAAAGCCAGGAGTGAAATTGGAGTGCTGTGAGCTTGGATATCGTTAGTACACTAGTACGTTGGGACATGGTATGTCTATTTTCATGGTTGAGAGCAAACACAATTGGCATTGGAACCCCACAACTAGGGAAGAGAGCTTGCATGCAATGCGGCCCTACAGATCCATAATTAGGGGACTTTTAATCTTCTCACAGTCTTTAGGATTCGGTTTTGGTCTTTGGCACTAATTTCCAAAACTCTCCAGATTGTGTTCTACTGTTTTGCCGTGTAGACAGGGCCCTAGATAGAGGAGCCTTACAACAATGGAAAGCTTTTGCAGAGCCCTCATGATGGGGGGTAGCACGCTCGAGAAGAGAACTGAGCTTCTAGTAGCAGCAAGCTGACGACATGCCTCATCAACAAATAGCTCCAACACGCCTTCTCAAGCATCCACAATGCTCTTCAACTATGCCTCCAACCACATAAAAACAAAACTCCACAGCAGCAAGCCCCCAATAGTAAGCAGCTCATGTGCATAGTTGTAGTGCCTCACTACAACTGAATGACAAACTCCAGGCTCAAATGAATCTTCACACGCATCTCCCACGTCCACAACCACTCCATCAACTCAACCGGTCTGTGTAATTGGGCATCTACAGCAGCTCCAAGTGCAATCTAGGTGCCTCAAACCTCTGGCTTCTCCAACAACTCCAGAGGCTCTAGCTTCAACGACATTCAAGCTCAGCCACCAGCCCATGCACTTCGGCCTTGTCACAATGCAAAATTACCGCACTAGTTATCATAAGCAACAGACCAAGGATTATTCTGCGATCTGTGTAAACAATCCCTTCTAGAAGCCACTTGTGGCAAAGAGAGTGGAACCCACGTCCAAAAATTACTACACAGTGTAAAACTTCTGAGAATAAGTAGATGGTTTCAACAGCATTTGGAAAAAGAGCCCTCGATCTTGGGCCAATAAGACGTGACTTGTGCAATAGCTATTGTGCCAGAGTCGCAAGCAATCGAAAGCCCATAGCAGTAGAGCAGAAGCAAAGTGGGGGAAGAGCAAATAATCTTCAAACCTAGTTGCCACCCTCTCCTCGAAACGAAAATTTAGCAACTGGAAACACAGAAAGCTGCTCAGTTTCTATCTAGATTCATATACGTTAGAAAGACTAAGAACTTGCTGTAATGGCAGCCATACTCCAGCACAACCACCATGTTACTAGCAAAAGTGAAAAGGTAAGTAATGGCACGGTGAGGGCGATGCAAGCTGCTACCCAAAGAGACATAGGTGCAATTTGCCGAAAAGCTCAAATTCGTCTCACTGGTGTGCTCCAAGTTGGGTATAGTTGGAGGGAGGTGAGTTATGGACAATTCTCTTGAAGCTGTAAGGCTCAAGGAGTCGCAGTTCATGGAGTCCATATGATTTCTTAGAGTGCAGGATTAGGCCACCCACGAAGGCGCGGCTGAGCCGAAAGGAGCAGTCGCATCAGGAGATGGGGAGTCCAAGCAAAAGGTGACAATGGTGAAATCCTAATCAATGTTTTCATTTGATGCAGATCCCACATGCAAGCGTAGCGGCTTTTTGACAGCTCTGAGACCCCCAAAATCTATTCTCCCCAGGACTACGTGTCGAGTGACCAAAGTTGCGTTGCACAATGATGGGGTGGAAGGGCTTTGTGGAAGGCGGGGTGGCATCAATAGTGGCGGGGTGTGCGACCCACCCATTGAATCTAATCAAGGTGAGGATGTAGCTACACGGGGAAGGCTTGGCAGGCGAGCAAGAGGCACAACAGCAACCTACAAATACTACGTACTAAGGCAGCAGGCTGTTCGCGCTGAAGCTCGAGTTGAGGGGATCACACATGAAGGAATTGGGAAGCTCGCAGGTTTCCATTTTCTAGGGAAGGGGGGCGTATAACTTAGAAGAACCTTCAACCAATTTCCAGAATACAGATTCCAAACGACTGCTCAATGAAAGTACCTGGCTGCTGTTGAGTGACTTGAGTCTTCAGTCTTTAGTGATGAGTCGTGAGTCGTCAAAACTACAAACAAGTTGGGGCTTTCTTTGAACTGGAGATTGATGGTGGTGGCACTCAGTGGCAAGTGCTCAAGCTAAGAGCATGATGTGAAAGCAAGAGCAAAGTTTGAGAAAAGAGTGGAGGAGACCTAAAGGATAAGAGATGACAACCACACATCTAACAAGCAATCAACGGTGATGATGGAATCTAAGTTGATCTGTTTGATCAAGGGTTATTATGCAAGCCACATCGATTAATTTGTTTAAATTTTATTAATATTATATAAAAATAAGAATATATTATATAACCTTTAGTCTATAAAGTGCTTTATCAACATTAACCGGTATTCCAAAGAGAGCTTATTAATCTAACCTTGATTTTCAAGGTATATCTTTTAAATATCATTAAAGTCGAGATTGCCATAAAATTTTATCCTTTTTAATAACCTGCTTCTCACCACTTACGATGGTTTTTTGCCATTTTTACCAGTTCAAAATACACTAAATGACGGTTTTTTTCTAACACTGAGGAGCATACCGATACAATCATCACAGGGATCTTTTTCTATGAGGGTATGGAGCGTTGGAGCAATGACTCCTCCTATGTGATGCGGATGTACTCCGAAGGTCTCACCTTCTACTCTGTCACACACTTCGATGACTAGCACCCCTCCCAGTATTGGATAATCCCCTTCTTAGATTTCAACATGCAAATGAATGTAGCCAGCAACCCCTTCGACCTCAACATGGCTCTCACCTCACCCTCTTGCCCAATTGGCTATCTATCCAAGAGTATTCTGATATGAGTAGAAATATCTTATTTGTGATGCATGTAGGAATTCTCATCCAGGCCACAATTCAATTCTTGAAGCCACAAAGCTTGAGGTATTTGATTCTTTACTACAATTACAAATGCTTTTTGTTTTCCTACCCAAACCCTATCTCCTCTCTTCACCCCGATTAGTGAGCAAAGACTTTATAGGCATATCTAAAAAAATCAAATCTCTTCTCCATCCTTGACCCAATGGACCTGGCAGCTTCTTTGATTCTCTTCGTGAAGTTTTTAGTCAATGGGATGGCATGGAGGGCCCCACCTTCCACACTACCAATGACTTCATGATGATCTTCCTATGGGTCTAGTTGATATTTTTGGTCGAGGAGGAATTTCTTATGGGGCTAACATCGGTGAGATCTTGATCACCATGCAAGACGATCTGTGGAGTGTCTAGAACTTGAGGAGAACTTGAGAGACCACAGTTGGATCAATCCAACACCAATATCTACTTATCATGACTGCGAGGGGTAGTCAGCACATTAAAATTTTGAGTCACCCATCAACAAATTGTGACTGCTCTTACACATCATCCTAGATGAAACAATATTTAAAAAATAACTTTTAATTTAGATCTGAGAATAAACACACCCTACCTGTTAATTTTAAAACAGTGTATAAAATTACCCTTGCTATAAATATATTTCTGTAAGTCTTGAGAATTAAAATACCCCTCATTTTGAACTCTCATAGTATACTTACATTTCCTAGATGGACCCCCCGAGAACCAATCTAGATTTGTACTTTTCCAAAGTCCCATCAGCCTTGTACTTTACCTTCCAAACCCACTTGGTGCCAATAACCTTTCTATTAGGTGGTCGATCTACCAGCTCCCAAGTTTCATTCTTCATGATGCTGTCATATTCGACTTGCATAGCATTTTTCCAATATCGGTCTACAAGTGCTTCCTCCAAACTCGCAGGCTCCTTTACTTTTGCAATAATCTCAACCACCATCAAGGCCATATTGACTATGTGAGCAGAAGCCCTCCTTTTCTCCTCGATTCTCTGAGACCGCCTTGGTCCATCTGCATGCTGCTCAATAGACACAGGCATATGGTTATCATGGTCATAGAGCTACCTTACCCATCGCGATAATGGCTTTTTCAGTGGTGTAACGATAGGTTGGTGACTTATACCTTCATCATCTGATATTTCCTCCTCCTTTATAGCTCTTGGGACAGGTCCATAGTGAACCTCTTCGTCGCTTGATGATAAAGTGGAAGAGCTCTTCTCTGCCTCCACTACATGTGGCTGCTCCTTGAACACCACATCGCGGCTCACTATGATCTTCTTTGCCTCTCAGTCAAACAACTTATAGGCTTTCTTCTCATTACAATAGCCTAAGAAGATACATTTGGTGCTTTTTGGTTGTAGCTTGTTTCTCTCTTTGTCTGGTACATGCGTATAGCATTCACACCCAAACGTTCTGAAGTGGGAGACAGATGGCTTCTTACCGCTGTAAGCCTCGTGTGGTGATTTACCTTTGAGTGCCTTTGTATAGCTGTGATTAAGGATGTAAACTCTAGTATTGACGCCTCAGCCCAAAAGTGGTTTGGCAGTCCAGCACCTTTCAACATACACCTCCCCATCTCCACGGTGGTCCGCATTCGACGTTCAAGAACTGAATTTTGCTGAGGCCTATGTGGTGTCGTCATTTATTGCTAGATCCCTTTTCTCTTGCAAAAATCTCCAAACTCTGTAGAAACAAACTCACCACCACCATCCGATCTAATTTTCTTCACTTTTCTCCCTGTTTCATTTTCAACAACCTATAGCCATTCTTTCAATTTACCAAAAGCTTGAGCCTCTTCGTGAAGAAAGTACACCCACATCTTCCTACTATAGTCATCGACAATCAATAAAAAATAGGAAGATCCCCCCAAGGCCTGTGTATGCATCTTACCGCATAAGTCAACATGCACCAACTCTAGAGGAGCGTTTGCTCTATTCTTTCTTTCTTGTGGGAATGCCTTTCTCTGTTGCTTGCCCATCATGCAAGCTTCACACGGTTCTTTGATTTTTGCAACTGTAGGTAAGTGAGCAACCATAACTTACTTTTGCATCTCCTTCAGCACTACAAATCCGATGTGGCTGAATCTTTCGTGCCAAAGTCTGCTTGTGCCCACTCTAGCGGTGGCTGTAAGAGCACTTAGCTCATACAGGTTGTTCCTCCTTACTCCTGTGCCAACAAGATTGCCTGCACAATTCAGAATTTTTGCTCCTGTCTTGTTGAACCTCACCTCATGGTCAAGGTCAGTTATGGAAGCAATTGATAGCAAATTTCTCTTGATTTGTGGAACATACAGCACATTAGATAGTTTCTTAACATCTCCATTTATAGAAACAAATGAAACTGTACCTGTACCCTCAATAGGGCATTTTGCATTATTACCAACCGTCACGGTGATGGGTTCCTATAGAGGCTGCATGGAACAATATAGACCCTTCTTACAAGTCTTGTGACGGAAGGCACCACTATCCAACACCCATGAATCAGTGGTTGAAGCTTCTTGAACTGAGGAATACTCTTCCTCAATGGCCAGAAATAGATCCAACTCTGCTTCTGCTGTGTTAGCTATCACTTTCCCCTTATCTATCTTCTTCAGGGTACCATTCTTTTCATCTACTTTCTTGACTCGGCAATCTGCAATCACATGGCCCTTCTTCTTGCAGTAGAAGCATTCTCCCTGAAACTTCTTCTTGCCGCCCTTCTTCTTTTTGTCACCACCACTAGTAGAGGACTCACCTTTGGTGGAGGAACCACCTTTGCCTTTTGTAGTGGCAGAGAATGCAACATCCCCATTGCCGCCTCCATCTCGAGCTTTAAGCCTCAATTCCTCCTCCATAAGTAAAGCATAGAACTCCTCAAATGGCAATGGTTGGGGTCTCACTTGAGTGTTAAGCATTGTTACTAGTCCATCAAACCTTGGTGGACATATCCGGAGACATTGCCGAGCTAGCTCTTCACTAGTCTTTTGTATCCCAGGACCAGCCATCTAGTCTCGCAGATTTTTGATTCGGGTTATGAACACCTCCACTGTCTCTCCTTTATTAAACTTCTCAGCTGCGAGCTGATTCTCCAGGTTCTGGATCCTTGTCTGATTCCGCGTCTCATATCGACTCTTCAATATGTTCCAAGCCACAGTTGCCTTAGATG
Organism: Dipteris shenzhenensis; assembly: GCF_047967505.1. Classification (NCBI taxonomy): domain Eukaryota; kingdom Viridiplantae; phylum Streptophyta; class Polypodiopsida; order Gleicheniales; family Dipteridaceae; genus Dipteris; species Dipteris shenzhenensis. Next base: position 39,540,198 of record NC_141628.1, on the reverse strand, counting down.
TATGCTGAATCAAGGTCAACAAAACCTATCAGTAGTACTTGTAACCAAGGCACATAGAGCATCTACGTTCCTACATTTCCAAGCTCGTAGAAGGTCAGCATTAGGAGGTATCATACTCCCCGAATTTGCTGGGTCGGGGGTTCCTTATGGTTTTGGGTAAGTCCCCAGTACTGTCTCTAGAAGGTCATATGAATTCAGAATAATAGTAATTTTAAACTTCCACAGAGTGTAGTTCATACCATCTAGCTTGCCTTCAGTGAAGGCTGGTGGGCGAATCCTCAACGCCTAGATTGTTGGTGCAGCTGGTGCAGCTGCAGCTGCTAAACTCGAGCCGCTTCCTGTTGCCATCACTCCATATGCTATTGAAGCCCTCGCCTCTATTCTACTCTTCGATCCTTAGAGCTGCCTGGGCTCTGATACCATGTTAAATTACATGCGCAGCGGAATAGAAACTGAACAAAGAATAGAGAGTACATAGCAAACTGGAGATGAACAAAAATTTCCTTCAATACTGATGTAGTACAAATAATGGCTCCGTCCACCCGTGCGCTCCCACAGTGGAGCTTAGATGGCGATCTAGACAGATACTAGGTGAAGAGCTACTAGCTAGAAGATCTGATCTAATCTGAACTGATTTGATACAATGGACTTGGGAAGTCGCCTCTTTATAGCTATGCGGGAGGTAGTCAGATCAACATAGTCGGTGGAACCGACCAATCAACCTAGTCGATGGAGCCGACCAGTCAACGTAGTCGGTGGAACCAACTAGTCATCCATGGAATATTCAAGGAATATTCCCTATACCGTCGCAAGAATAAGGGGCTCCCACACAATCACCTTTCTACCATCAATGGTCTCATTGATAGACCTCATCTGACATGCAAGTCAGGATCCACCAGTGTCTCGGGCTCAGACATGGCTTCTCCTCATATGGGGGCCTTACAACTTAAGCACCTTGGACCACTAGTGGGCCTTACAACTTAAGCACCTTGGACCACTAGTGGGGATGCCAGGAGGGTGGGGCATTGAGCATATCTAACATCAACCTATTCTACCAACCCAATACAAAAAACAACAAGAAAGAACAAATGGAGTGTTTTGCAAAGAATGATAGTTTTATCCTTTCAAACCACTTGAAATCACTCCTAGCATCATTTCTTAGTGTTTTTGCTGGGATTTGCTATCACACACCTTAGCAATCACCTTATCTACCTTTCTATAAACTTTGAACACTAAAAAAACCAAAATTACTCCAAATGACTTTTCACACCTCTCTTTCACTCACACCTTCCTATACACTAAAAGCGAACATCTTTTCTCTAAGCTTACTCAGCATTGGGAAATGGCTGGGTAACAAGAGAAAAAAATGCAATACAAAAGTGCATTAGAACTCGTCAACAATGGTACCAAAAATGTGTATTCTAGTGGTGACTCATGTATCATGGGGATCTTGTAGGAATGCGATTGGAGTGCTCTAAGCTACTCTGGGTTGAGAGCAATGCATGCAAATGCTATCCACTAGTGTCACTCTAGTTAGTCCCTCTTTCCTCATTCTTTTACAATCACATCTTGGGCCCATTTGGCTCCAAGGCACACTCCTAGCTCTACAAACTTGCCACTATCCACCATCAAATGACATTGCAACCTACTAATGTAGTTAAAGAGCATTTCTGGTACATCCATTATCCACAATCTGACAATGGCAAAGAGACTTTGACATGAACTTCAAAGTACATGTCCACGATGGAAAAATAGTAGATACATATATAAAAGTTGAACTTTTTCTCAGTTTGTCCATTAATGGTTTGTGAAGTAATTGTGGTTTGCCATGTTGTAGGTGGAAATTCTTGTTGTCTCAATCCATAGCCATCCTAGCCTAGGACATGAAAAAATGGAGGTGCTAAAGGCAAGGGCTGACAACCAAACACTACACCCCTCCACCACACTCCAAGCCATTGATGATGCTTTCTAGAAATCCATCCAATGGGCTAGTCCTTTTACGAGAAACAAAGGCACTAGTCTACAAGTTCTACACTAGCCACAAAAACCATAGCCCTTTCACCCCTAGTGCCTATTGGAAATCTGAGACGTTGAACAAATATGCAGAGAGGAGAGGAGAAGGGTGGAGATAAAGAGAGAGGTCACAACTAGACAACACATCACAAATGACTAGCTCTACACTAGATTTAGTTGAAAATAATGAATATATACAAATCCATTTAGGATTAGGGTTTCCAACCCTTGTGCATTTTAGCACTCTTTTGGTTAGTGCTATGCGTAATATCAAACATGATGTTGAGATGAATCCTCAACACCTTTCTTAAAGATGATGATTATGGGGAATGGAAGAAGCACAGAACATTAAATTCCATCACACTCCTTTAATGGGAATATCCTTCCTCTAAGTCAAATAGGGAGAATGTTTAGGCGAGTGGACCTAGGCGAGTGGTCATAGTTTTTTTGAAGATTTTAATACTTCAGGTGAGCAAAGCTAGGTGAGCGGGGCCTACTCTTTGACAAGATCGGTATGAGATAAGGTATTGACTAGTGTTCTCCATGCCCTATTTTGTGCAATAACATGCCTTTCATCGATGAGTTAGTGATGAGGAATGGAAGAGCAAGGGCTCTCTAAAACCTATGCATTGTTGGCTCCATGTGGAGATAATTTTCAAGTGTATAAAATTAATCTGTGTGGCTCCCTTGGACAAGCATAATGTTCTTAATACCACTTCTTAAGAATCTTATTTTCTAATTATGAAGGCATGATACAATTAATATTAAAATGGGATTTACAGCCCACATGCAATGCTCCACAAACAATAAATGTAAGCGATCATAAGCTCCTTGAATTATAACATAATCGATCATGAGATCCACAATAATCAGTCACATAAAATCCACAATGATAATATAAGTGCTCATAATCTCCATAACAATGAAATGCGTCATAATTACCACATACATTGCACCCCAACCATAAATGTGAACGGTCAAAAGTTTTATTGACAAAGTTCCCTTCATAGTCTCAGTCCCTCTTTTGGGCATTTTGGTGAGGGTGCTACAAACTTTTGACACCAATATAAAAGTTTCACTTCTTAATGAAAATAACATGAAAAAATCATCCCTGGTGTGAATCCATTGCCCTTTGTCCACTGGAGCACATAATACATATGTTTCAGCAAGCATGCCAGAATCAGCACACCCCCCACCTACCACCACCTAGAATGTGAAGGCCGATATGACATTCACAAGAATGACATTCAGTATATTATAGTCTAGAGCTTCCTTTCTAGTGACACACTCAACCAGGGTTGATGTGGGAAAGTCTGGTGGACCACTTATTGTGAGAGATGGAGGTATGACTAATTTTAGCAAAATTCTAAGTTTTACAAAATCCCTTTAAAAATAGACCACGATGGCATGAATACTCAAATTCAAAGAAGGTCTTAAAAACCAGCTATATATATAGGTTTAACTCTATCAAGTCAGCTTTAATGACTCAATGGTACGAGATTGAAAGTCTTGATTTTAATATCTCTGAGCACTCCTACTAGCTGAGCCAGTGCTCCATTCTCACTTTGTCCATTTGGGTCCATTCTCACTTTGTCCAACATTGTTTGGTGAACATGCTTACCCCTACTCCTCCATCCAACATTATCATAGCATCCTTCTTTTGCTAGCTGATAGGGAGTACAACATTGTATCATCACTTTCATAGTACTAGCCTACCTTATCAATCGGTACCTTAAGACGATGGTTCCTCAACAAGGGATTCTAGTACCTTAAGGGGAACCTCCTTAGGGGTGACCATTAGTCCACTCATTCTAAGCAAGGTTTTCATGGCTTGGAACCTATGCAAATAGTATCATGCTATGGACACTAGGTTAGACCAAATGAGATTTTGAAGGTCTTGTGATGTATTCAATGCCATAGGTCCATGAGAGCTATCATGCAATGTGTGCAAACACTCAACCAAGGGTCACCACAACTTTTTAGCTGTAAAAAAAGTCACAAAGAATGTTGGAGGACCTAATCGTTAGATCATAGTGAAAAGGTTTTTCTTAAGCCATTCTTTGTGGTCAGTAGATGTATGCAAGCAAGTGAAGTCACAATATCAAATTTGCGGTTGTAGGATTCTCTCAATGTTAGTGTGTAGTTGTGCATTTCTTACTTGCAATTTGACCCTCTCAACTATGCTTTTTGCATGTGAAATCAGCTTGAAGCAAGTACCTGCTACACCAAAATTCTCATACTTTTAAAGAAAAGGTTTTCTATGCTCATTGCAAAAGCATATCTTTGTTTGTTAGACCCATCTTGCTATGTCTTGCTAATAGAGTAGTTCATGTAGGGACATTGTAAGGCCTTGTTTGTCCATAAAACAACATTGGGAATGGGTAAATCTTTGCTTGGGTGTAGCCAATCATAGAACTATTTTTGGGGCCATTTTGGAGCGACAACTCAACATGCTCCAAGGTGAGATTTTGAATTTGGGGAAGACCCGTGCTCTCGACGAAAAATCTTCCAGCATCATGATGCCACACTAGGGTAATAATGAGATGCAATCTATCATTCTAAACACCACAAAGCTTGACAACAATAGCTTTGCCCTTCACGTAGTGCAGTTGTGCCCTACTTTGCATAGTGCAACTCTGCCCTGTGCATTGTAGTCTTTGGCTTAAAATGCATGAATATTTTTTCATGGTCGTCGTCTCTTTTGATTCTTTCTCTGTGCAATCACAGAATCACCTCGACATCCTTGCTTCTCTGATGAGTTCTCTGTGCATGATGTTGCTACCTCACTTTGATGTTTCCATTCATCCTAATGTCTGCATCGCGACTGCTATTAATCATGGAGTCAATCAATTAGATGAGCTCACATCTTCAAGCAAAGTAGGAAATTCTTCTCTCTACCTAAAGACGAGAAGACAAACATCTTTTGAAGCAACATGAATAGAGGCTACATTTTTTTTGGGGACACAAATGGCCATTCTTGCATTTACTTCTCATTTTGTGGCCTTGTTTCCTTCTTCAACATGTCAATATTATGTTCTTTCCCGTTGCAAAAATCCAAATTTTTGATGGCAAAAATTGTTTGCCGTTTCTGAATTGTTTGAATGGACACGCAATAGAGACAAAAAGGAAATGAATTTTTGGCAAATAGTGATGATAATGAACAAACAAATAACAAAAAAAAGAAGGATCTATGACAACCACCTTGCTGGTCCATGGAGTTATATATTAGTGCACCAATTAGGAAAATGTATTTCCTTGTGAAACCAACCAAAATGAAATTGTTGATATGGCCCTTCAGGGGTCCCCTCTAGGGGCAAGGGCCATATCGACATGCCACATTTGTCCAATGGCATCTTGGATATTGTATAATGCATGTCGATATGGCCCTTGACCCTATAGGGGACCCCTCAAGGTTCATATTTTCAATTGCATTTTCTAACATTTTAATTGTATTTTTCTACATGTAACTCCATGCAACTACCACGGTGGTTGTTGGAGCGATTGTAGTGCTCTTTTGGTCCTAATTAAGGAAAATGCAGTCCAATTGTACTGGTATTTTAGTCCTTGTAGCAATAAATCCTAAATGAGGGCAAAAGTATTTCGAGCCACGATGGTGACTAGAGGCCTAATGGTGCCATCCAAAAACCATTCAAGCCAAAATTTGAGCCACTGTGGTGATTGGATGCCTAGTGGTACCATCCAGATAATCAACTACAATTCATCAAGTAAAAATTGAGCAAAAGAGATTACATCTACATCCAATAATAGTTTATATAGAAATCAACAACAATTTATACTAAGAGCCTCGTGGAGCAAAGATTGAACAAAAGATCTTACATTTATAAAAACTCAGCCATTGCCAAGAGCCTTAGAGGCCAAAAGATTACATCTAGTGAGGATAACCACTCAGCCATTGCTAAGCAGTTCATAAAAAAAATTAACAACAATTTATACTAAAAGCCTCATGGAGCAAAAATTGAACAAAAGAGATTACAATACACTTATGAAAACCTCAACAATGGCTGAGAGTCTTAAAGGCCAAAAGATTACATCTAGCAAGCCAAAAGATTGTTGAAAGCCTTAGAGGCCAAAAGATTACATCTAGCCATTATTGAGTGGTTATGAGCCCCATTGAGCAAGAGGATATTTGTACAACTCAGTATTTTCGATTGCTGATAGCAAGAGGATATTTGTACAGCTCAGTATTGCTGATTGCTACCTGATACTCATAGAAAGTACAAGGCCAAAAACATGGACGTGTACATGGCACCTTTGATAGAGGAGTTACAGATCTTATGCAGAGGAGTGCGTTCTGTGTGAGATGGTAGAGGAGAGCCCAAGAGAAGGGGTTGCTGCCACAGATGGCAGAAAGGTTGAGATGCATAAGGCACCCATGAGGGATGTGGAAATGAGGAGAATCACTTTCTAGGATGTGAATCCACCTGCATATGTTGATAGACAGCAAGCTGTCCATGTACCAAATGTGCAAGAAATGGTACAACCAAGTACTCCCACAGGTATACAATCAAGGGTAGATGATGGATCATCTATTGGTGGAAATGATGAGCCAAATGTGGCTGATATGCAAGTGGGACAACAAGTTGAAATGCCCTTGAGAAGATCATCTAGAGTGTCTAGACCACCTGATAGGTTTGTTCCAGGGGTAGACTATGTGATGCTTACTGATTGCGGGGAGCAAGAAAGGCCAACCCAGCTTGTTGCTACATTTGAATTTTTTAGGGAGCCGATGGACGAGACGATGGAGAGGCCAAAGACCGTGCACATTACACAAATGCAGGACTCAGGATACGCCCCTTCCAACAAGTCAAGAGAACTTTGCTACTATGAAAATCCTTGGCCCTTTGTCAACATCTCTAGGGAATCCATAGAGCACAATCATATAGAGACCATAGGTGTGCATCCATTCAAGGTGGTGACATGTAGATGTGGGGAGAATTGATCTAGGGAATGAAGAGATTCCATAAGAGTGAGCATTTCAAATCCTAATGAGTGCAACACAATGACCTTATACGAGAAGGCATACAAGATTGGAATCACGTTTCATTGAGGGGTGATAGCAATTAGAGGCATGGTGAAAAGAGTGGGTGAGCAATGGAGTGGATGAGCAGGGGAGCAGATGAGTGGATGAGAGTTGGAGAAGGGAGCATGGAGGAGGGTGCATGGACCAAAGTATCAGAGCTGAGGTGGATGAGAGTAAAGTAGCCAAATGCCATGGACCTTATATTAATCAAAGTTCGACCCACCGCGGTGACTAGATGGCCAAAGTAAAAAGATGAGCATGTTGCCTAGTGTGCGATCCAAATAATCATGAGCCATATTTTTTAAATCACCGCCTTAATTAGCTAAAATCCAAGGAGGGTGTTGCCTCGTGGTGCCATCTGAGTGCCATCCAAATAATCATGAGCCATTTTAATTGTAGGCCACTACGGTGGCTGGTAATTAACTATCAGTTTAATGGAATCTTAGATGTCACCCCAAATGCCACCTCGATGGAACCTTAGTCACCACTGATAGCAGTAGCAGTTAATTCACCACTGATGTGGCTTGTAATCATGATGTAGATGCCACTGACTTGGTACTTAGCTGGTAATTAGTTGCACTCTATTGAGCATGCAAGCCTAGTGACTGGTAATTAACTGCACTCTACTAATCATGTAATCCTGATGGTGGTAACTAGTAGGTGAGTAATTGTAGGCCACTCTAGTGGTCGGTAATTAACTACCAGCCCGGTGGAATCTTAGCCGCCACCAGCTGGTAATCATGAAGGCAAATGCCACCTCAGTGAAATCTTAGCCACCACCCTTGGTGGAAGGTGGCAATAATTACCACTATTGTAAATCATGAAGCCTAATCACTCATTATTATGCAAGGTAGTAATGCCGCCTTGAATTAATCAAAATTTGTGCCAACCACTGTCGTGGCTCTCATCTTGACAATTCCATTCCCTTCACTATTTCATCTTATATCTATCTCAACTGTTTCTTTCTCCTTTGTAGTCGGGCTACAAAACTTAAGCCTCCACTATTCCATTCCCTTCACTGGTTCATCTTCTATCCCTCTCGACTATTTCTTTATCCCTTGCACTTGGGCTGCAAACTTAAGGCTTCACTATTCCATTTCCTTCACTGTTTTGTCTTCTATCCCCCTCGAACTTTCTCCCTTGCACTCTTGCTGCAACTTTTATCCCCTGTCATAATGGACTCCCTTGGACACACCAAGCTCCAAAATGTATCTGCATAGTTTGAAAGCTCCTCACATAATCTTTCCTTCCCCTCTGCACAATCTGAGAGCTCCTCACACAATCTTTTCTCCCCCTCTGCAGCACAGTGCAAAAGCCTTTCCTCCCCTGATCTTGAAATTGTGACATATGACTAACTCTTCAAAAGCCCAATTTGGATGCTCTCACCAACTTCACCAGGTTGGTACAGGAGGTGAACATGAAGGAGGGACACATAGTCTATCAAGATCAAAAGATTCAAATCACTAAAAGCATGATTGAAAAGGCACTAGACATTCCAGGAGGTAGTTTGCAAGAATACTTTTTGGAGAAGTAGTAGAAGAGACAAAATACTGTAGATGTATACCCAAGCTCAAATTAGTTTAGATGGTGGAGTCAAGCTTTCTAGCTTGCCAAAAGATGCAACAATATGATCCATTTTAGGATAGCATAGTGGTAGTGCAGGATAAGTAGTCACCAACACGGTGGTTAGTTGCACACCAGGTACTAATTGCCACCACCATGGTGGTTTGCTTCTCTTATTACAAGATGAATGGCATAAATTTCATTCATTTAGGATTTGTGCATTAGTTATGGGATTTACTAAAACAAGCATGGTGGTTGTTTGGGATTTACAAAAACAAGAACTGTGGTTGTTTGGGATTTACTAAAAGAAGCAGTCTCAAATACATGTTCCTTTTTTCAGGATAAGTGGAATACTATTTCCTTGCATGAGACTACAGTTTCTTAGTACTGTGTTAGTCGTCCTCATCCACTACTCCAAAACACCCCATGATGCATGTCTAAATCCATTTTGAAGACACTCTTGCCCTTCTTTAATTGTGGCACAGGTTGCATCTAGAACTTAATAGCTCTTATTAGATGAGAGTACACAAAAGTTTGAGAATGCTTATGTAACAGAATGTAATTGTGGCCTCTCTTGAATGTTTTTTTGTACCAAAAAGCTACAACTACTACATCCCACTTCTATATGTTGTTACCCAATTATCTTTATTTATGCTTTCTCAACCTTGTGCTTAGGTTTTGTGCACTGCAACACAAAGTATGGGTCATCCACCTGGTTCTCCCTAGAGGCAATGTTCCCCTTCTCTAGACAATCAATGAGGTCATCGAAACTCTCCCCAAACTATGGCAAGTCATTGTTTGTCTCTCCATTGTTTGTTATTCCATCTGAACGTAGAGGGAAAACTTGAACTGTAAAGTTTTCCTTTTTTAATCAGGTGGTTGTTTGAAAATCCCATATGCTGTGCGAACTACGAAATCCTTTAATTTTCTCACAATCTTGCCAACTTCTCCTTTCCACTTCATCCACTTTCAATTCATGGAACACTTTTCACACTACACTATTCTTAACACTTTGTTTACTGTATGTTGAATGCTCCCCTATGGAGAGGTTGGTTGTAAGCCATGTTATACCATTGTGGGCATCATAGAGCTTTTCTTGAGGCCATGTTAATTGGTGTTTAAATAGATCTTGCTTAATAACAGCACCACATCCATCATGTTCACCTTTGCCATGGCTAGGCCTAAAGAAATTCCACATCATTTCTAGACCAGCTGAATCCACATCATTTCTAGACCCAAAGAAATTCCATATCATCCAAGATTTGAACCTTGAGATAAAGTAAAATCTAGAGGTTGATTTTAAATTGAGAGGCAGCACCATCTAACCACACCCAATGTTGTTTTATATTTTCCACATGGGGAACTTTTTTCAGCCATTAGTAGAAAAGCATGCTGCACAAATGTAGAAATGGTATGTGCATTGCGCCGACCTAGACTTCTGTACTAGCCTGAATTCCTATAAGCAGATTGGCGTCAGTCATAAAACTATCAAGCAAATGATTATACGTGATATGCACACAAGAATTTTTATCTACTTGTTGTACCAATGAGCACTTTGTATCTCATATTGTTCTTGAAATGAATATTTTTCCGCAAAATCTATGATAGTGATAATAGTGTCACGGTGAAAATTGGCAAGGCACATCTTGAACTTCTGCTCTTATACGATAGTAGCCATCTCGTTTTATCGGATCCTTCAACATCAATTTGATTTTTCAAATCTCCTCCATTTTAGAGCCACAAGGCTATTTTCCCTCATTTCATTTGGATAGACATGAAATCGCCTCTTCTTTAGCTTCAAACTACAATGCTTGCATGTGCCATGAATGCATTCAATGCGGTGCCACTCACCATCTCCCTTTGGACAAACAATTGGCTCCACAGAGTCCTTACGCTACAAAACTTGGTCTCCCTTGCAACACATGATGAGGATCTAGGTGTTGAGAGTTGTGGTGCCATGAGCACATATAGAGCAAAGGTATGAAGCAAAGGGCAAGCTGCCACATGGCATGGAGGAGATATCCCACATGTGAGTAAGCAGATGCTATTTTATGCTGAGGGACAGCTTTGACACATTGCAGGTGATGCACTGATAGTGCTATGCTCTCTTGATGAGATATTATTAATGCATATGCCAATGGATAGTGTTTATGCTTGAGTCATTTAGCACTTATTGGCATTTTGGATTGCCATTGCAGTTGGCATTTTCTTTTGGGCCAGATTTGCTCATATGGATGCATAGTATATGCACATGAGTCAGATGCTTTGAGACACGAGTTTTGGTGATATTTCACTCTATTGTGGCATACACATTTGGGTGCACCTGGTATTTGGTGTGATTCTCTCTTGTAGGCACTAGCATTTGGGATTTAATCTCATTTGCATCATGGCATCCTCTTCCATGTCTGAAAAGGAGTTTTTCAGCATTAAAAAGTTTGATGGGACAAACTTTTCTTTGTGGAAAGAACAAATAAGGGATGTGCTTATTCAAAAGAAGCAGATTAAACCCTTGGCAGGGATTGCTGCAAATATGTCTGAGGATGATTGGAATGAGTTGGATGCATTAGCAAAGTCTACTATTAGACTTCATCTTGCAGAGTCAGTTTATTTCACGATAGTAAATGAGCAGACAGCGGAAGATTTGTGGAAGAAACTGTGTGCCACTTATGAGAAGGAAACTGCCTCTAATAAAGTTTACCTCATGAAGAGGTTGTTTGAGCTACAGATGAAGGAAGGAGTCTCCATTGCTTCTCACTTGAATGAATTCAATATTATTTTTAGCCAGCTTCAGGCTCAGAAGATGAATTTTGATGTGGAGACTAAGGCAATATTTCTCTTATGTTCATTGCCATCCTCATGGGATACCTTCCGTACAGCTGTCAGTAACTCTGCACCTGGTGAAGTACTGAAATTTGATGATGTTGTGGGTAGCTTGTTGGCCGAGGAGATTAGACGGAAGTCTATGGATGGCAACAAGCAGGATGCAGCCTTAAATGTGCAAAGGGGCAGATCACAGTTCAGGGGGAAGTCCCAAGAAAGAGGGAAGTCTCGTAGCAAATCCAGGGCACGGAACATTGAGTGTTACCACTGTGGCAAGAAGGGCCATATGAAAAAGGATTGCTATAAGATAAAAAGAGAGCAAAAGGATAAGAAAAAGAATGCAAATTGGGGTGCAAATCAAAAGGAAGAGAGTCCAAGGGAGGACAAAGGAAAAGTGAAGATCGAGGAGATCAATGCAGTCACACATGATAGTGACAATGACGTTCTCTTCATGTCTAGTTTATCTGCAGAGTTGCTTACCACTTCAGATGATGCGTATTCCCAGGATTGGATTTTGGATTCTGGTGCTTCATTCCATGTTACTCCCCATAGGGAATGGTTCTCCACTTATGACAGTGGAAAGACAGGTTGTGTGCATCTTGGAAATGACTATGCATGTGACATAGTGGGAGCAGGTGACATAAAGTTTTCTTTTGCAAATGGGTCTACATTTGTTTTGAAACATGTGAGACATGTGCCTAAGCTGACCAAGAGTCTTATTTCAGTGGGTCAGCTAGATGATGCTGGTTTTCACACCACTTTTGGCTTTCAGAGTTGGAAAATTCAGAAGGGTTCTATGCTTTTGGCCAGGGGTGCCAAGTGTGGGACTTTGTATCCCTTACATGTATGAGGGGTATTTGATCATGTTGTTGCAATAACCGAGTAGCCAAGCACTTCTTTGTGGCATTGCAAGTTGGGGCACATGAGCCAGAATGGAATGAAACTCTTATGCCGTTTGGGTTATGTACCGCATTTGAGTTTCTCTGATTTTGAATTTTGTGAGCATTGTCTCTATGGGAAGCAGACTAAATCAGCCCATAAAAGAAGGGGAAAGAAAGAGTTTGAAATGCTTGATTTGGTGCATTCAGACGTATGTGGTCCCATGCCTACACGATCATTAGGCGGGGCTGAATACTATGTGACATTCATTGATGATGCAACTAGGAAAGTGTGGGATTATGCTATAGCTCGGAAGAGTGATGTGTTCCAGGTATTTCAGAAATGGCTAGCCTTGGTTGAGAATCAGTCAGGTAGAACGCTTAAATGCCTACGGACTGACAATGGTGGAGAGTATCTCTCTCATGACTTTCAGCATTTCTGTGATACACGTGGAATTAAGAGGGAGCTCACATCCCCTCGTACTCCAGAGAAAAATCCAGTTGCAGAAAAGATGAACCGTACCATTCAAGAAAGGTTGCAATGCATGCTTTCCAATGCAAGTCTTTTTGGTGGTTTTTGGGCTGAGGCAATGAAGACTGCAGTGCATGTGATCAATAGATCACCTAGTAAGAGTTTGGATGGTGGTATTCCTGAAGAGGCATGGAGTGGCAAGAAGCCCTCTTACTCTCATTTGCATATATTTGGGTGTGAGGCATATGCACATGTGCCAAAAGAGCTTCGAAAGAAGCTAGATCCTAAGTCTAGGAAATGCATCTTTCTGGGTTATGGTGAAAGTGGAGAGATGGGCTATCGTCTCTGGGATCCAGAAGTAAAGAAGATCATACGCAGCCATGATGTGGTCTTCAATGAGAAGAAGATGCATAAGGCACCCATGAGGGATGTGGAAATGAGGAGAGTCACTTTCCAGGATGTGAATCCACCTGCATATGTTGATAGACAGCAAGTTTTCCATGCACCAAATGTGCAAGAAATGGTACCACCAAGTACTCCCATAGGTATACAATCAAGGGTAGATGATGGATCATGTATTGGTGGAAATGATGAGCCAAATGTGGCTGATATGCAGGTCAGACAGCAAGCTGAAATGCCCTTGAGAAGATCTTCTAGAGTGTCTAGACCGCCTGATAAGTTTATTCCAGGGGTAGACTATGTGATGCTTACTGATTGCGGGGAGCTTTCTTGCTACAAAGAGGCTATGATGCACGAGGATCAATGCAAGTGGGAGTATGCTATGCAATCAGAGATGAGTTCACTTATGAAGAATAAGACTTGGGACTTGGTTTCTTTGCCACATGGAAAGAAAGCATTGCCATGTAAATGGGTCTACAAAATGAAGGTCACAGGTGATGATGTGCCTAGGTACAAGGCCCGTTTGGTTGCTAAAGGGTTCAAGCAAGAGAAGGGTGTGGACTTTGATGAGATATTCTCTCCGGTTGTGAAGATGACCACACTTAGATGCATGCTTGGACTAGTGGCATTAGAGGATACGGAGCTTATGCAGATGGATGTCAAGACAGCTTTCTTGCATGGGGATTTGCATGAGGAAATTTACATGGTGCAGCCGGAAGGCTTTGAAGAAAAGGGCAAAGAGAATTTAGTTTGCAAGCTGAAGAAGAGTCTCTATGGTCTTAAGCAAGTGCCTAGAGAATGGTATCAGAACTTTGATGCTTTCATTCGGTCCCAGGGTTTTAGAAGGAGTGAAATTGATCACTGCCTCTACACTAAAAGGGCTAAGGATAATAGCCTAATAATCTTGGCACTATATGTGGATGATATGCTATTGGCTAGCAAGAATACTTATGAGCTAGATGCATTAAAGGCCAAGTTGCATGAGGCCTTTGATATGAAGGATTTGGGACTTGCAGGTCATATTCTTGGTATGCGCATCACGCGTGATCGGAGTAGGAAACTCCTTTGGCTTTCATAGAAGCAGTATGTTACAAAAGTATTGCAGCGTTTCAATATGGAGGGGGGGAAGGCAGTGAGTACTCCATTGCCTCCATATATGTGAAACTGAGTCATACAGATAGTCCCAAATCAGATGAGGAGAGGGCCATGATGGCCAAGGTTCCTTATGCATCAGCGGTTGGGAGTCTTATGTATGCTATGATAGCTACTAGACCAGCCATTGCATTTGCGTGGGAGTTATTAGCCGGTATATGGCTAATCCAGGAAAGAGGCATTGGGAGGTAGTTAAGTGCATCATGAGGTACATGAAGGGTACCAAGGAGATGTGCATCTGCTTTGGTAGAGGAGACATGCGTGTACTTGGGTACACAGATTCAGACTATGCAGGGCATGTGGATAGTAGGAGATCCACTTCTGGTTATGTGTTCACCTTTGCAGGTGGTGTAGTGTCGTGGATGTCTCGCACACAGAAGTGCATTGCTTTGTCTACCACAGAGGCTGAGTATGTTGCAGCCACAGAGGGTTGCAAGGAGGCTATATGGCTTGATCGGCTAGTGGGAGATTTGGGGATTCATACAGGTGTACCGACATTGCATAGTGATTCCATGAGTGCTATTCAGCTAGCACGGAATCCGATCTTTCATGCAAAGACCAAACACATTGAGGTCAGGTACCATTTCATCAAGGAGGTACTTGAGGACAAGTGCATAGAGCTTGTCAAGGTTCATACAGATGATAACCCTGCAGATATGCTGACGAAGAGTCTACCTAGTCAACGGTTTGAGTATTGTCATGTATTGATGGGCATTGGATAGTATGCTCACTGGTTATGAATGAAAAAGAAGATTAGGGTGGTTCTGCACCCACCAAAACTTGTGGCTCTCTGTCTCTCTCTCTCTCTCTCTCTCCTTCTTCCGTTCTTGCTTCCGTTGAGAGCACTCTCATGCTAAACCTATTCTTTTTATATAAAAAACAAGGGGGGTTCCTCTAATTATACCCTTACATGCTTACCAACTTGTTTAGCCTAACCTAGACCCCAAACGTGATGGTTTCTTCACTGCCTTTTCTTGGAAACTGTTACAATACCTCACACGAGTCTTTTAGATTTACTTAAAGGAAATTCTTGACTAGGGCAAATGGTCGTGCATTGTCGTGCTACCCTCAGCTCCCTAGCAAACTTGCTTCATGGAAACTTCATGACTCGATGGCATTTCAAGACTTTACCTTGCAACTCCCCTCTACTCTATGGAGCATCCACTCGCTAGCTTCCCTCACAACCTCTCAACAAGCTCAGGTACTCACGGGTGTCATGATGCTTTCACGTTGGTTCCTTCATGCTCCAAGCTTACGTGAAACACCCATACCTTGCTTGCTCTTCATAAGCAAGTGCTCTTACTGTGCGGTCGACGGCCAGCTTGTTTGCAAAAGCACTTATGATTACCGGATCTACAACCGCGTTGACTTCCAAGCTTGGGCGCTTCTCACTCATGCTTATTACATCGACATGCTTGGCCACTCTTCCTATCATGTAAATTCTCTTCATCGACCCTTCATGGCCAGCTCCTCATGGCCATGCCTTCTTGCTCATACTCTTTTGTTTAGGTCTTCGTATTATTGCTCGTTTTATACTCTCTTGCCATCCCAGTTGCTTGTGGCTCCCTCTGCACTTACTTGGTGCACCTCGACGGTGGCTGTTTACGTAACAGCGACCTTCTTTTTACTTTCACCACATTGGCTCCTTGCTTTACTTCCGTCCCGTAGTTGTGAGTGGCGCTTATATGAGATCCTTCCTCCCTGCACTACGTAGCATTTTCGTGTTGCTATCACACTATCACCACATGAATGGCACGTGGAATTAATTGACGTAAACTTCTTCTTCCCTTTGGTGGCCAACCTAGTTAGTAATGGCTATTTCTTTCTTATTTATCACGTGTGCTTACCATGGTGGGTTGTTCTTTGGCAACTTGATCCTTACCATCTTGGCATGGCTAGGGATGGGAGCATCACCTTGCTTGACTGGTCTCCACTACCTTTAGTCCTCTGCCTTCCATTGCACCACCTTGCAATTTTTTCCTTCCGCCAACCACTTGATTGGCTCATTCTCTTGCTCACTGTTCTTTGTCTATACGTTTGTTCTCCTGATTTTCTTGGCACTTGATCTCAACTCGATGGGTCCTACCTGGCTTCTACTTTGTGAGGCTATTGGTATTGTGTGGTGCCTACTTTGGCATTTGGTTTTATTGTGTTTACTTCATAAGGAGCTCTTCTTAAATGACAATCTTTGGTGCCATCTAGCCTCTTAACTAAAAGGTTGCTCTTCACATTCATGTTTCGATGAAAAATATCCTTGGTCATGTGCATTTGTTGGGCGTATTACAAACTAAAAAGCTCTCCGTAGTTATTTTTATCCATGTTGCATTGTTTCACCGGTACATTTCTTGCTTTCATTGCTTCTTTCTGTATCCTAGTGCATTCATTTCTCTCCCTCTAAGGTACATTTGCAAGTCCTCATGTTTTTATTTTTGTGGCAATAAGAAGTTCCAAGAGTGGAAACTTTAATAGAAGGTCTCAAAAGCAGATAACTTTTGTCTTGGTAGGATGGGAATTCTTTTGGTCTACCTCTCATGCTTCTTCCCTACTTTGATTACTTCCACATGCTAACTTGTCCTGCATGGTATCTTTTGTTTCCCCACTCCCATAAACACTTAGCTCTATGAGTGTTCACCCTTAGTCTACATAGCTTCCTCCCTATGTCTACCTTGGTTACTTCCACATTCTAACTTGTCCTGCATGGTACCTTTTGTTTCCCCGCTCCCACAAACACTTAGCTCTATGAGTGTTCACCCTTAGTCTACATAGCTTCCTCCCTATGTTCAGCTTTATAAATATATAAATATATAGATATAAATGTAAATATAAATATAAGTTATTTGGTTATATATATTTACACACTATTTTTTACTTTGGTTATTTTTTCTAATAATAATTATATTCATTTTAAGTTCACAAGCTATATTTCTGCTACCATATGGCATGTATCTGATCCGACTTATATATGTATATATAATATGTATAACACTTTGTTAACTTTGTGTTAAAATTTTCTTATTTTTTCTTGTTTATTTCCCCTTTATTCCCTATTAAAGATTGCTTTAATTGCTTGATTCCTCTCAAATAATTTAGTAGGCTTACTCATTTCTTCCTCCAAATGTTTCAATCATTTGTTGACTAATTTTTTATGTTTATCCTTTATTTTTTTCATAGATTTCTCTATATTTAGTAGCTTGCTTTTCTTTTTTTGTTCTAGTGAGAACTTACTCTTAGTTGCTCAATTTTATTTTACTTAACTATCACTTTTTACCCCCCTAGGTGCCCCATTTTTTTATTTTTTTAATTGAATTTAATTAATTGATTATATTAAGTTTGCTTTATCTCTCAATTAATGACCTTATTCTAATTAATCTAGCCTTCCTTTATCATTTCTTTTACATTTATTTAGAACCCTTATTGCTTAGTCTCCTTTAAGCTAGCTTAAACATAGGTATTTTTTAATTTTAACTTGTCTTTGTCCCTCTTTGTGAGGGTTCTTAGCTTTACTTAACAATAAATTCTAAAATTTTCACTCTATCTTTTTATAGATATAGAAAAATCTTTGATGACATTTATGTTCATTCAATTAATCCCTATTGTCATTTAATTTTAGTAATGCATGTGGAATTTTTCTAAGGGTGTGGAATACCCCCCTTGTTGACGAATCCTTTATATTTATTTAATTCTTAAAATAGTTGTGTTGGTAAAGGTGGTGTGGACTACCCCCCTTGTTTTTGTCTTTTCCATTCAATTAATTTTATGTACATTTTATTTAATCACCCTAACCATTTCTTCCTCTCTCTGAAAAAATCCTTTTTATCGGTCTTAACTCCTTTTAAGTTTTCTAGCGGACTTAGAAGTTAATTCACTTTTCTCTTAGAATCCAAAAGGTCTATTCAAGTTCTTAGGTAAAGTGATAACAACAAGCCAGGGATTAATACATGCATTACCTGTCTGCCCAAATTCAACTATATTGTTCTAACAAATGGTTGGTTTGGATGGTGGCAGGTAAGTGGACCCTAACCTTGGAACTTGGACTACCTGATGGATTCAACACCCTTTTCCAATATTGTGTTCCTATTTCAAACTCAATATGATTATAAATTCTCAATTTTGTTAGAATTTTTGCAAATTCTCAATTTTTTGCAATTCCCAACTTAGATGTCATAAATATTTTTGTACTTATCTCATATATAACTTTTTATCCAAATGGTGGAATCAATTGTATGGCTCATTAGCAAGGTATGTGTTTTCATTGTGTATGCCCATGAAAGGTTTGGCATGCCCTATCATTACAATCCAAACATATCAAAATTGTCGTTTCATCCGTTTTGGCTCTAAACATTTCACACGTTCGTTCATCTCAGAACACAGTTTTCCAACAACCATATGGTCACCATCCTACAATTAGTTTTCCTAGCTTTCCAACCCTCACAATGATTCTGAAACCTAGTTCATGCCTCAAAAACGAGGGGGGAAGCCGAAGGGGGGAAGCTGCAACTAAGGGTGGGAGGAATGAGGGTTAGAGTTACCAATGGAGAGTGGGTCAAAAAGCAATGTGCCTTGGTAGACCTGAGGTTTGGCAGTTGGAGTCGATTGCGTCTGGAGTGAGAAACTTGGAGATCGAGGATGTGTGGCCTTTGTTTGGATCTTTGTGGGGGCCACGTGAGGCATCATCGGTTGCATGGTCAACATGTGGACAAGTGGTGCCATTCAGAGGGGTTGACATTGCACTGAGCAGTCATTGTCTTCGTCATCTCTAGAGTTGGCTTGAAGCTTGAAAGCATCCGCTAGAATGTCTTGCAAAGAACCTCTGAGATCCACGGGGCCTTGTTCTCGAAAGATCACATTCCAAGAATAGAGGACTGCCTTGGTGTGAGGATTGAACAGCCGATATGACTTGGCTCTGAAAGGGTGGCCATACTCAATGAAGACATACTGTTTGACTTTTGAGTCAAGTTTCCATCATTTGGATCGAGGACATGCACATATGGAGCGGATCCAAACACCTTGAGGTGCGACATGTATATGCTATGAATATGTACAAGTATGCAATGCATTTAGCCAGGATCTAAAGTTGCGTGAATGATGAGAAGCATTATTGACTTGGTCTCCGTCTTCATTCAGATCATTGGCTTCAATAAACCTGCTTTGAAACTGAATACTCTTTCATGAAATTGGTACACCTCATTCCCCCTCAAGTGAATTTAAAATAGTAATGGTTCGTAGCCCTCTATCCATCATCCAGTTCTGTATTGACTTCTGGACACTATCTCCTATCTTGGTCATCATCATCATCTTCATCTACGTCACCATCCTCTTCGTGATCTTGATAATTTTCTATTGCTTGCTAATCTGCGGGTTGATCTTCTTTAGCACCACCATGGTTGTCATCCTCTTGATCTCGATCATGGTCTTCATCTGAATCTCCATCTAGGTCGGTTGATCCCGGTCTTCGCTACTGTCGTCAGGGTCTTCGTTGATATCGTCATCCATATCGCCCTCATCGCGTCTTTCGACTTGTCTCCCTTTTGTTCACCGTTTGCTTCTTCTTCACAATCTTGTTGGTCTCCGTCTGAGGTTTCTTCATCTTGGCCTTCATTAGCTACATCTTGATCATCCTGCTCTTGGTCGGCTTGTTCGTCTTCAGAAGTTTCATCTTCATCAGATTCAAATTTAGCTTCCGGCGTTGGCTTAATCGCCATTTCGATCTAGTTGGGGATCGTCATGCCAATTTGCCGCTTCGTGTCTTATTGCTTGGCTTTTTGCAGATTCAAAAGTAATGGCTCTCTTCACCTGGATGAAAGGGGGTGTGAATCATAAGGCAAAGAAGAAGCGTTGTGTTCTTCTTGACCTTCGGTATGACCCGTGGCTTACTGGAACGTCATCATCACACGAATTCCATCTTGTCTTTCGTCGAATATCTTCTCCATGTTCGTTGTCTCTGTTTATCTATCGGATTTTGCAATTTGTTGCTTCTTCACTTGGCAGGAGCTCACCTTTGCCTAGGTCTTTGTGCCCTTTGTGTTTGTACCCATCGGTGGGGCTAAGCAGATCTTCATCTGATTTTCCTGTCGTGGCCAGGAGTTTGCCTTGACGCAGGTCATATTCTTCTTTTTGCCCTACGTTGAGGGACATTGATGTTGTTTACATCTTCTTTGGGCTATTTCGCCCTTTCGAGGTCAAAGATTTCTACAATTGGATTTCGCCCGTTGATTGTGGGCCATCATAGGACAAAGTTTTCTGCAAAAATATCTCCCGCATCTGCGAGGAGGATGTATAGGCCCACGAGAGGATGCAGAAAGTGTGGCATATTTGGGCCCATGATTTACATCTGATACCATATAGAAATCACATAGTAGCATTGCTACGAATAGAACGTGTATTGATTGTATGAATTGTGTGCATGATATAGGTGTTTTTTCATGACGGTGTTAAGAAGAGGTATGTCCTCTCGTATCACCGTGTGTGTGTGTGTGTGAGAGAGAGAGAGAGAGAGAGAGAGAGAAAGACCTTAATCGGTCTTACTTCCAATATGGCCATGCACAATTCCAATATGGCATCCATGCATGCGCCTTGAGCCATGGTCAGCCACTACAATAATACCTCAACCGTAGCGACCTCATGGACCCACCATATCGCATAATTTTAGGAAGGGCAGCGGATCAAACGCTACATGGGCGGGATGGATAGGCCACATGTACAAACGTCAAATAGGCCACATGTACAAACGACAAATAACCCCCCCATATCTATCCTTAGGCCGAAACCTCCATAGATTAAAAACTTCCGAGGGAGTGCATGCTCATATGAAAGTTTTACAATTGGGAAACTAATTTGTATGACCATGGAAAACGTCATTGAAGTTCCGATTTTCTCTCAATTTGGTGTTTGATTTCTTCAAATATAGAATTGGGTTCCAATATTGCTGGTTGCTACGTATTACTATATGCACGAACTGCTTTCTGCGAAATCTTGGTTAGTTGATGTTTCAGATTTTTCAAACTCAGTTTTTGTACATATTCCATTCGAGGAAATAAAAAGAAGGAAAGTTGGTCTCTTTATTAACAATGCGCACAATCGATTATCGTACTCCTCCCGCACATTATGATACTCTTGTAGTTGATCCTCTCGTCTCGCAACGTGAAGAACTTACTTTTGCAATGGTGTAATTAACGCTTATAGCAGGAAGAAAGTGTATTGTGGCCAGTCTGAAGGAGCAATGTGAATGATTCGAGGGCTCATTCATAAGCCAAGCTAAAGAAAGCACTCGATACAGAACTCCGAAGAATGTTCAGGAGTTCCTCGGAGCAAACACATCGAGGTGTTTTGTACTGAGTCATAGGCGTCCCTCTTGTCAAATATCTGTCCAAGAGAAAACGGAAAGTCCCAGGCCTTACGATGCACAGTTCGAGCGGTCCTATCGTGCGCATCTTTCTGGAGCCTACGTATCCAGGATCGACAAACGAATGGTCCATGGTTGAAGCACATTTCTGCAGAGTGCTTTCGGCCAATCGGCTGTCATTGCTCAGTTCCCAAAAAATCACATAGTGACCCGGCAAAATTGACGCGTGTGCATGGCTCGTGAAATCAACCAATTCTGCGTTTGAATCTGCAAGCAGTTTGGCAGCGTTGTCAACTACCATTTGCAGATCTTTTTCGGTGTTCTTATCAATGTTAATGGTCAGCAGCACGTTCGTCCTGCAAACGTAGGCAAGCTGCGGGGACGAGTTGAAAAATCCGGTTACTCTCACAATATCGCCCAGCCGATACCGATACAGACCTGTTCCAAATAATGTTAACGATTTCAGAATCAATAGAAGAATAATGAACAACCCCGCTATCAAAGGAGACCAGAGCGTTGGGGAGAGTCGGACTTCATACCACCATAAGTCGTGATGACGATTTCGTATTCTTGGCCGATCTGCACTTCAGTAAGGCCTACTATATCCAGCTCTTCGAACGCTGTCAATGTGGAAGGCATCCCTTCGTCTATTTGTCCAGTCTTCGACCGCACAAGTGGGATAAACTCGAAGTAGCCCAAGCTTGGTACCACCGTGAACGAAACGTTGCTCGGATCCGATCTGGGGTTTGGATTGACTGCGATCCAGCATTCGGAAGCACCGTAATTCGCACTCACAAGGGGCACTTTCCCGGCGTAGTGCTGCAATCTTTTCAGATAGTGCCCCATTGAACCAGTTATGATGGAGTAGACATACTTACAGTTCGGCCAGATCTCTGATATGACTCCATACCAGTTATCGAGCTCCGAGAACTTCTCAAGGAGCATTTCAGCAAGCTCTGGATCAGGTCGTAAAAGTTTGCTCATTGCACTCCTGAGCTCTGGGTCCGTGATCCACGTACTCAGCTGGCCGCTACGAATATTATCGCAGAGATTTTCCCACTCTAGCTCAAAGGTGCGGAAAGCCTCCACGAGGGTATACGCGAAAACGGAAGTCACGAATTCCACGTCTTCCCAATACAGAAGACCGCAGAGGAGATGGCAATACATGGATTCACGATTGTTGGACCCATTGACCACTTCATCAGGGCTACATGCGTGGACGTTTGCGGACATCTGTGTCAGTTTGAATTCTTCGCTCTTAAACAGATGTGTGGTTGCCGTCCCAGATATCAAGCCGCCCTTACTCTTGGAGAGTTGCCCACAGAAAACTAGCTCAAGAATCCTTCCACCGGGTCTGAGAGGGAAAGCCCTGCAATGCATTGGACGGTATCGACCAAGTTAGCGTACATTTTTCATGTTACGAAAAGAGAAGATTTAGCCTACATCTTTCATGATACGAATCAAACAACCCCAGTCTTGTTCTTACCGCGCTCTGTATGCTGCGCTGATCTGGGAAAGGTAGACAGTAGCCTCCAAAATCTCCTTGTAAAGGAGAAGGAATTTCTGCCGTCCGTCCGATGTAGTTCCAGAGCTACGTTCAGGGAGCTGCTAGATTAGAGAAAGCGGCTGGAAATATTGAAAATTGCAAGCGCAGCAACTTAAATTCACCTTAGGGAGAGTGCCAGGATAGCGTCTCCTGTGAGGATTGGGGACCGATCGCCATCCACGATTCTCTGGAAATATGGCTGCAAGTCTGAATGGGTAACAAGAGGCACGCAGTGTTTGAAGGACTGAGCATCGGTGCGGCTATTGAGGCCACAGTTCGTGAGGTACTCGGTGCAGGCATTGCGCTGCAGGATGGAGAGTAGGACCTGCTCTTGGACATGGC
Source organism: Dipteris shenzhenensis (assembly GCF_047967505.1). Classification (NCBI taxonomy): domain Eukaryota; kingdom Viridiplantae; phylum Streptophyta; class Polypodiopsida; order Gleicheniales; family Dipteridaceae; genus Dipteris; species Dipteris shenzhenensis. The sequence continues at coordinate 39,516,630 of NC_141628.1, read as the reverse complement.
CAGCGTTGCGGGTGATGTCTTCGAATTGGGCGATGACGGCTTCATGGGGGGGAGGGTTAAAGAGGCCGGGCATGTTGGAAGTGTGGATGGAGGGGCAGCAACGATGAGAGATGGAGAGAGGGGGGGATTGCAGTGGTAATGGGAGGATAAAAATGCTCCGTCTTGCTTCAGAGCAGCGCGACACTCTCCTAGGCTCTCCTATATCCAATATCACCTCGTCCCCGCGTGCAGGAAGAGACTGTACGAAGGATGAAAGCCCAAGAGCGAGGAGAAAGAGAGGTGGAGGGAGGGATGAAGAGCGGAGAGTGTGAAAGAAGGTATGTTACGTAGGAAAGGAAACCATGCAGGTTGGTATTTGTAGAGAATTGTGGCTACGCAGTCACTCTAAGTCTCTGTAGCCATTTGCCACCCTCATTTTCCACCCGTTCAATTTGCCACCCTCATTTTCCACCCGTTCAGCGCTCCGATCGTCTCACCACCACACACCTGGGGACTGCTCTGCAGCACCATACTCTTCCTCGTTCGTTGAACCTTCCTCCATCGTTCCTTTCCGTTCCATCCTTCCCCACGCGTTGAACCTTCGACCTCCATCGTTCCTTTCCATTGTATCCTCCTGATCGCTCCGAAGCACTCACGAAGATTCTTCGCATGCAGTGCACTCACGAAGATTCTTCGCATGCAGTGCACGCAATTTCTTCCACTGCGCACAAAATTTCTCCACGCAGATGGGGACTGGGTAGCGCACCAAAAAAATAAATAAATAAATTTTCTTACAAGTGACATATTTGCATGTCATAATGACGAGTCCTTAAGTCTTTCCCCACAAAGATACCTGGGTCAAATGGTTAGGGGGAAAGGTTAGAAATTAAAGCTTGCCACCTAACTCCCACCAAATTCTTTAAAAAAACCCACCTGCATATATATGGAAGAAAGAATTGCCTATGAAACCCCTCCCATGTCATAAGGCCTTGAAGGGGGTAAATATATGGCAGGAAATCGGGGACATCTTCAAAACAAAATTGTCAAGGTCGCTGCTAGCAAGTACAACTGCCTAAACCGTGAGAAATGTCTTTCTGATCGCTTTTCATATGGGGGGGAATGGAAAATTCGATGACAAGGTGGCATGTGGTCCCTCACCTTCTTTTCCAACATCGTAACATCTATTTCACATATGTAACATTGGTACCCATTTTAAGATTCCTTCAAAATTTCATTAAAATTATAACTTTTTAAGAAAAAAGCTATATTTTGCGTAGTTAAAAACTAAAAACTTACAGAATTCATACATTTTCCAAACATCATGCCTATAAATTAAAAAGGGCCTCCACTATATCGTAAAATATTTTTCAAATTTTTTCTATATTCTCAAAGTCTTAAAGATTTTACCTTCCCGTACCCTTTGTATTTTTATCAAAAAATAACTTTTATTATCTTAACTTGTTACACCTAATAGCATGCTCTACTCATTATTGTCCAAACGAGACTTTTCACCCACTTTTTAAATCACATATAGAAAACTTTTATTCGAGTGAGCCAAAACTTTTAAATTATTTGAGAAAAAAAGTAAATTTTTTATAGATTCATATTTTGGTACTTTTGACATTATAAATGATCTTGGAAGACCCCAAACCCTAAAAACAACTGTAAACATGGATACCTTCTGATGAGTTTTTGAAAATCCTAGATGGGAAAGCATACACCCGACTCTCGGTCAATGATATCATCAACCTGGCGTGCGTTTGATCGATGATATCATCGCCATCAACCATGATATCATCGCCATCAACCATGATATCATTGATCAAACGCGTGCCAGGTCGATGATATCATCGACCTAACACGTGGGCGCATGCTTTTTTCTTTGGGCTTTTTCAAAAAATCATCAGAAGGTACCCATGTTTGCAGTTGTTTTTAGGGTTTTGAGGCCTTCCAAGCTCATTTCTGATGTCAAAAGTACCAAAATATGTATCTACAAAAAGTTTGAATTTTTTTGCAAATAATTTAGAGCTTTCAAAGGTTTTGGCTCACTCGATCAATGATATCATTAACTAAGCATATAGCTTGGTTGCATAAAGCAAGCAAGGTAGAGCTTGGTAGATGACATCATTGACTAAGTAATTGGGTTAGATATTTTGGTATATGCATTTCAATTGAGACAAGCAGGGTAATTGCCAAAGGCGACACAATACATAACATTATTCCAAAAGATTCCAAAGACATTGATTGGATACAGTGCACAAGTTAAAGCCAAGACACGTTATGCAAGAAAGAGAGTGGCATCTCAACTTGGCTAGGTTGACTCGGAGAATGTTCTAGTGGATAGTTTGGAGGAGGAAGGCTCTTACAACTTTATTTGTGAAGCAATGTAATTTCTAGCATATTGGACTTTTGAAATATGTCATGCCATGGCCCTTTTATTTGCATTGGATGCATAGGTCCATATAGTAATGGTTTTGAGACATTATTATATTTTATGTGGATTTTTATTCTAAGTAAAGGTTTTCATGCCTGTTTTCTGAAAAACCATTGTCGAAAGTTTTTCAAAAAAATATAATTTTTATGTCTTTTGTCAAAAGACATTGTGCAAAATGGCCATCCTTTTAAAAAATATGTAAAATTCACATGAAAAGAAGGGAATCTTTGAAAGATTCTCCTATAGTTCTCATTTTTAGTTTATGTTACATTGTTTTCCCTACTATTGGTTTTTTGGTCCAAAGGATCTTTCATGTTTTTTGCCTTACTAAGGGACTATGGAAAATGGTTGGCTTTTTTTTGCAAAGCACTTTATGTTTTTAGTTTGTCTTTGGTCAAGTTGACTTTGTTAAGGAGGCTATTAGTATTTTAAATGACTTTAAAATGTTTAGTTAGCATAATCGTTTTGCTATCCATCTACCCTTCCTTTCATTGAAAGCTTCATTAAAAGCAATGCCATAGTGGTTTTGCCACCTTGTTCGTTTGAATTTGTCAAGTTAACTTTGCTAAGAAGGTCGTTCGTGTTTAAAAGACTTCAAAATGCTTAGTTAGGTTAGACTTCTTGCTATCCATCTACTATTACATTAATTAAAAGTAGTTAGCGCAATCTTCTTGCTATCCATCTACTTTCGCTTCATTAAAAGCAGTTAGCTTAGACTTCTTGTTATCCATGTACGATTTGAGCATATGGTGCCAATCTGGTCCTTCTCTGCAAGGGGGTGCCTGGGGCACTAGATCAGGGCCTTGCAAAGAATAAATCTAAGCTAAAATACATAAAAGCATGTTGAGTAAGTTTTTGAATGTTGGCCAATTATGTGTACTTATGAACCAATATAATTTTTCGCAAAGTTGAATTTAAGTTGCCATAATATGGTCATAATATTGTAATATCTTTTCTTGAAGTGAAAATTTAAAGTCCATCCTTTTTTAAAGTAAAAGTCCCTCCTTTTAAATGCATATGATAAACTAACATTCTATCAGGTCAACCCCTTGAGACCCACACCCTTTATGATCTTGTCCTTATACAATTGCAATGTCCTTGAGTCCATCATGTTGCGATCTATGTCTTCCATTTGTGGTGGTGCAATCCTTTGAAAATGGCCATTATTAGCTTAATACCATCCTTGGAGTAATGAATGATATAGTATACCAGTACACATGTCTCTTTTGCAAACAAGAAGACTTCTCTTCAGCATTACCTAAATTCTTATGGATGGCAACAAGCTTACCTATGAAAGGATTGGCATTTGTACTTTTTTTTAATAGTTGTAATGTTCAGTAATCATCCATATAATTTATCCCTAAGGATAGAAGTTCATAGGAATACTCAACCAAAGAGTATGTATAACATTTAATGATCATACCACATCTTTTAGAAAGGAAGTCTCCTTGTCATCATGTGGACACCAGAATGATGTGTCTTACTGATACACCACCTACCTAATGAGGGATTCCCTCTAGGAAGATTGTGGAAATAGAAAAACTGAGGAACAAACAAAGGTAAAAGAGTTCGGAGAAAGTCACTTTGTTAAAGAACATGATGTTATACATCCAAAAGGAGTCCTCTCATCAAGGAGGCAATTGGAGCATGGTCCATGCATGATAAGTTTTCCTATCATGTGCCTCTTAGTGCCATGACTACCTACTCTTGACATATTATCATGACACATATTCCATATCTCCAGAAGTAATTCTCTCATCAAGTGCACTATGGGGACATGGTCTATGTACGAGGGTTCGGTCTATCACTCGTCTATCATGTGCCTCTTAGTGGCATGTCCATGGCTAAGTCACTTTGAGGGGAGGAAATTTCATGGTAATTCGTCCCTTGTCTAGAATCCAAATACAATGGATGAGGCATTCAAATTTTTCAATTTCCTCACTCTATTGCTCAATTATGAAGAAAATTTGAACCTTTTCCTTTTATAGTCTTGGGAGGATCTTCGTACTTGTGTCCCTTGGAAAGGCCACTACTCAAGCAAGTGGATGTAAAACCTATGTAGAAGGGAGAAGAGACTTGGCTACTACTTGGTTAATCATAGAATGTAACCTACAGAATACCAAGGTTATAGACTTGGCTACTACCTCGTACTCATAAAATACCAAGGTTACAGATTTGATGACCCTTCATGCCATTGTGGAAGAAGAAAGACCAATTTGCCTCTTCCAATTCCATCTCACCTATAATCACTCTATGTGCCTAACTCATAAAAGAGTTAGAATCCAATCACAAGCACAACTTCTCTTGTAGTCTAATACCTTATGCTACTAACTAGTTGTTCGAGGTGGATGTGAATCAAAATCTATGTTAGTAGTCCTTAATTAAACGGATCTAGCTTGTATGAATTATTAATGATCACTATGCAAAATAATCTATTCATAATCTCATTGCTTAAGTAAGCATCATAATCATTATCACACATATATTCATATTGATACGCATGGGTAGGATTTCATGATGTATTGATATTTCCCTTTAGATAACAATTCAACAAGTGATTGATCACTTGCCAATTGCAAAATATAGTTGAAGAAAATCATGAAACACATGCGAGCAATAGAACAACTCGTGGCACATGATATGGGGCCCAAATGTGGGGAACTCACTCCAAGGGGACTTTACACTACATTCAATTCAAGCCCTTTATGAATAGATCAAGGCTTTGTACGTGACATCCTTATACATGCATCCTAGCATGTCCACACTTGAAGCACTCAAGACCATTGCATGGTCTTAAGATATGCTTTTCTAGAAGTCATTTCATACTTCTTGAAGCCAAAAAGGGAAAAAAGGACACAAAAACTCAGCAATAGAATGTTTCTATGATCATCTAGTACACAAAATAAGATTCAACATGCAAAATATAAAAATTTTGGATTAAAATTCATGAAACCCCCAATTTCTTGTGTTACATCTCCTCTAAGAGCTAGTCTAACCAACTCAACACATGGAAATGGTGCAAGAAGAGGGCGAGAATGTCTTTGGAAACATCCAAGCAGCATTTTTGTGATAAAAGGGCATGGGGAGGAGAGAGAAAGATGGTGCTTAGAGAAAGAAAGTCATACAAGCAAGAGACACATGGTAGAGAAGGCTCCTAGGTGGAGTAAGCTCTTTTTAAAGTGTCTAGGTACATGGATAGCTTAGTGCACACCCTTATATAAGACTCACATAGTTAGAATAGAACCAGTTGAACTAATAGTTACCTCCTCATGTGGTTGGGAGCCTATCCTTTTGGAACATGGTTTTAGTCTAAAGCTATGGGAATTCATGGTTTCCACACATGGTTTTAGTAACCCATGGTCTTGAAACAATGGTTTTGGTAGACATGGTTGGGCAGGAAATTGGGAGGAATTAGGGAGAAACTGCGAGTTATATACCTTAAAGTCTACTTCATTGTGTTCAAATGAATGGTCTAAATGTAATCCCTAGATCCAATGCTCATCTTTTAATAAAATCATTCTTTAGTCTTTCAAAATTTTACATTAAAAAGGGTTCCCATGCTCGTAACTCTTAGGCTACATCTTCCACTTGGATCTATTTCATGGCATTCTTGCTGACAATACCAACTACTCATTCAAGGTCTTGGAAATCATATAAGCATTTCCCAATATTGAGAAAAGGCATTACTTATTATACGTCTCCAAATAAATTCTCCATGATTCTGTGAAGTTGCTGTATTTCTTTGGAATGTCTTATTATCCATTTACGTTCATGTTACGTTCATGGGGCATAAATTAAAAATGGGTCCCCATGCTCGTAACTCTTAGGCTACATCTTCGACTTGGATCTATTTCATGGCATTTTTGGTGACAATACCAACTACTCATAAAAGGTCTTGGAAATCATATAAGCATTTCCCAATATTGAGAAAAGGCATTACTTATTATATGTCTCCAAATAAATTCTCCATGGTCTTGTGAAGTTCTTGTATTTCTTTGGAATGCCTTATTATCCATTTATGTTCATGGGGCATAAATTAAAAATGAGTTCCCATGCTCGTAACTCTTAGGCTACATCTTCCACTAAAATCTATTTCATGGCATTCTTGGTGACAATACCAACTACCCATACAAGGTCTTGGAAATCATATAAGCATTGAGAAAAGGCATTACTTATTATATGTCTCCAAAATAAAGTCTCGATGGTCCTGTGAAGTTGCTATATTTCTTTAGAATGTCTTATCATCCATAAGTGTTCATGGGGCATCACCATAGTCCTCCATCACATGCGAATTTGTGACTTGTCAAGTAGTTCCCACATCTTTATCTCCATTGGTAAGCATGGCTTTATTGTCTCCCAAAGCCTTAGGACTTATTTGGTGGAGATTTGGTGTAGCATTTTACAAACACTTCTCTAATAGCCCTCAATAAACTTTGCGAGATCATAGCTCTATATATTACTTCTTTTGCCACACTTGGGCCATGGCCATTACATTCCCTTCCTTATGGCATGGTCATCATATCTCTCAAAATATACTAGCAGCTCAATGGATGAAGGATGCCCAATCCAATTTGTATTATTGCAAACTTGACCCATGGTGAATATTTAATTATGAGTTCCACTTGTAAGGGTAAATTTAACCCGTATTGAGGGGTAAAGGCCTGGTTTATAGTACCGTATGCTCAATGTTCCCTCCCACTTTCTAAAAAGTCGGTCCTAATCACCAAGCCTTAGTTTATGACACTTTAATAAAAAATAATTCACATTCAAGCATCATCCTGAATATCTTGTACGTCATTGTGGTCATCCTCATATTAGCATCATTATGGGGAAGTATGCTAATCAATGGGTTTTAGCAACCTTTTTGCCATAACTCTTCCTAGATTTTTCATCTACCACGTGTTGCTGCAATCAATAATCATAGATCAATCAAAAGCTCTCATGTGAGGCTAATAGCTCTTGGGTTTATTAAACCTTTCACATCTATCAATGTGATTAATGTTATAGAAATTAGTGCTCATTTATATTGATCCTCCCTAAGAGGGCATCATCCTTTATATATATATATATATATATCGCTAGGACTTACAATTTTATTCTTGCATTTTTTACCAAACTTATCCAAGTATTCCCAACTTAGCATTCAACTAATTTTTGGCTTAATAAGACCAAGGGATGAGGGAAAATACCATTAATAGAAAGCCCCTCTAGCTCTCTCTTACTCCAGGCTATGTGGCTAAACTCCATGGCTAGCTTGCCTTAGCTTGGACCTTACATGAAGCTGATCTCACTGATAATGCACCTTAGAAGGTCCCTTGAGTCATTCTACATGTGGTGACCCAAATCTTATGATTGGTTTTCTCATTGACAAAGAACCAATGATAACATTATGAGGTTTTCTCGTATCACTTTCAAGTAAAAAAGAAGTGTTTATTCCTTAGAAGATAGTATACATTTTTTGTTCTTATTCAAAGACAAAATATGTGCCATTTGGCCATCATGAGTGTTGAAAGAAGGCGGGGTTCTAGTAGACCACCATCTTTTGTTCAATGAGTGGTAGGAAACTAGAGATGCAGCAATGAGTGGTACAAACGATGGCATCACCTCTACCTAATACTAGGCAAAATGATGCCATACTTCTTGATCTCCAATAGTAGATTATCCTTCTCAACGAGGACAATCATGGGCTGAAGCACAAATTTCAAGGTCTAGAGAAGAGAGTGATGATAGGGGCTTGCCAAGCCGACTCCCCAATTAGTTTTAGATGATGAATCAATATCTTTTCAAATTGAAAAGATGCATAAGAAGCTCAAGGGAGAGATCCAAGAGAAGCTCAAAGTAGAAGTGAAGAGCTCCTTAGATGCACAAGTGTCTACAAGATAAACTTATAGATCCCTTAGTCTATAAAATGATGTACGGAGGATGGATGATCTCCATTTATTTTCTTCTAGTTTATCACAGTTGTACTAGCTAAACAGGTTGTATCCATGGTAGTTATCTTATGTACTCTCTGAACCATATTGTGTAAGCAAAACTTTTCCCCATCGACTTAATGGAATATTATTTATTTATTTGGAGGATATCCACCTACATTTATAAGATATGTATTAGCTAATGTAGGTGGAAAATTTCCAATATATAAATAACATTATACTCTCATATAACAATAACATCATATCCCACAAAGCACTTAGTTTATTGATGGATTTTTTTACATGTTCAACTAAACAATCTTGTAAAGCAATTTAGAGTACATAGTATTGTGTACATGAATACTAAGGTCAATATCAACAATTATAAGCCTTATATAAATTCAAATGCAAGAAAAAGGATAAAATAAAATATTGAAACCGATAAGAGACCTATAATAGCATGTGCCCATCATATGACTTGCGACAGTGCTATGTTTCCTCTATATTAAATGAACCCTTCAAGGAATACATATACCCTATTGGGATTTCATAGTGGCAATAATACATTTCACATATTTCTCCTCTAATTTGGTAAGCACCCATGGTGCCATTAATAACATCACCAAGCATCCTCTTATGGTTAGATGGAAGCCGCCTCTTCATTCCCATCTTCTTCAAGCCTTTTTGGGTTTTTGATACATCCCTATCACCAATCATATTCTTCCATATACTTTTAGTCACATTCTTGAATAGTATATGCATGGGATCCAAAACATACTTGACATTCAAATGTTTCCAATAAGGAATTGTTAAAAATCGAGAGAGTTTTCTCATGCTGAGTGGAGGTGTTGAGAAGCTAGAAACCATCCAAAATCTCAACCAATCCCTAGATTTCATGACTATAGGAATATCAAAATCCTCCATATTTCCAAATATTAGATGTACATGATATCGATGATCCCATGGGAAGAAATCTCTTGTGGGTTTCAACAACCTTGCCTAGCTTTCCAGAGTGGCAACTATGTAAACTATATTCACACAAAGGGCAAGTAATTCTGACACAATAGATCCTTGAATAGCAAACATGATGAGAGTGCTCTCAACAGAAGCAAGAATGGAAGAAGGAGAGAGAGAGACAGAGAGCCACACAAATTTGGTGGGTGCAGAACCACCCTAATCTTCTTTTTCATTCATTTATATATGTGTTTGAGTATTGTACATAACCGGGGTTAAGGCACAGTGACCTTTAACCCCCACAACCTCCCACTTAAAGGACAATGTGCCTTTAAGGGAGAACAACCAGTGAGCATACTATCCAATGCCCATCAATACACGACAATACTCAAACCGCTGACTAGGTAGACTCTTCGTCAGCATATCTGCAGGGTTATCATCTGTATGAACCTTGACAAGCTCTATGCGCTTGTCCTCAAGTACCTCCCTGATGAAATGGTACCTGACCTCAATGTGTTTGGTATTTGCATGAAAGACCGGATTCCGTGCTAGCTGAATAGTGCTAGCTGAATAGCACTCATGGAATCACTATGCAATGTTGGTACACTTGTATGAATCCCCAAATCTCCCATTAACCGATCAAGCCATATAGCCTCCTTGCAACCCTCTGTGGCTGCAACATACTCAGCCTCTGTGGTAGACAAAGCAATGCACTTCTGTGCACGAGACATCCACCACACTGCACCACCTGCAAAGGTGAACACATAACCAGAAGTGGATCTCCTACTATCCACATGCCCTGCATAGTCTGAATCTATGTACCCAAGTACACGCATGTCTCCTTTACCAAAGCAAATGCACATCTCCTTGGTACCCTTCATGTACCTCATGATGCACTTAACTGCCTCCCAATGCCTCTTTCCTGGATTAGCCATATACCGGCTAACAACTCCCACTGCAAATGCAATGTCTAGTCTAGTAGCTATCATAGCATACATAAGACTCCCAACTGCTGATGCATAAGGAACCTTGGCCATCATGGCCCTTTCCTCATCTGATTTGGGACTATCTGTGTGACTCAGTTTCACATATGGAGGCAATGGAGTACTCACTGCCTTCCCCCCCTCCATATTGAAATGCTGCAATACTTTTGTAACATACTATTTTTGTGAAAGCCAAAGGAGTTTCCTACTCCGATCACGCGTGATGCGCATACCAAGAATATGACCTGCAAGTCCCAAATCCTTCATATCAAAGGCCTCATGCAACTTGGCCTTTAATGCATCTAGCTCATAAGTATTCTTGCTGGCCAATAGCATATCATCCACATATAGTGCCAAGATTATCAGGCTATTATCCTTAGCCCTTTTAGTGTAGAGGCAGTGATCAATTTCACTCCTTCTAAAACCCTGGGACCGAATGAAAGCATCAAACTTCTGATACCATTCTCTAGGTGCTTGCTTAAGACCATAGAGACTCTTCTTCAACTTGCAAACTAAATGCTCTTTGCCCTTTTCTTCAAAGCCTTCCAGCTGAACCATGTAAATTTCCTCATGCAAATCCCCATGTAAGAAAGCTGTCTTGACATCCATCTGCATAAGCTCCATATCCTCTATTGCCACTAGTCCAAGCATGCATCTAAGTGTGGTCATCTTCACAACCGGAGAGAATATCTCATCAAAGTCCACACCCTTCTCTTGCTTGAACCCTTTAGCAACCAAACGGGCCTTGTACCTAGGCACATCATCACCTGTGACCTTCATTTTGTAGACCCATTTACATGGCAATGCTTTCTTTCCATGTGGCAAAGAAACCAAGTCCCAAGTCTTATTCTTCATAAGTGAACTCATCTCTGATTGCATAGCATACTCCCACTTGCGTTTATCCTCACACATCATAGCCTCTCTGTAGCAAGAAGGCTCCCCGCAATCAGTAAGCATCACATAGTCTACCCCTGGAACAAACCTATCAGGCGGTCTAGACACTCTAGATGATCTTCTCAAGGGCATTTCAGCTTGCTGTCCCACTTGCATATCAGCCACATTTGGCTCATCATTTCCACCAATAGATGATCCATCATCTACCCTTGATTGTATACCTGTGGGAGTACTTGGTTGTACCATTTCTTGCACATTTGGTGCATGGACAACTTGCTGTCTATCAACATATGTAGGTGGATTCACATCCTGGAAAGTTATATTTCTCATTTCCACATCCCTCATGGGTGCCTTATGCATCTTTTTCTCATTGAAGACCACATCATGGCTGCGTATGATCTTCTTTGCTTCTAGATCCCAGAGACGATAGCCCATCTCTCCACTTTCACCATAACCTAGAAAGATGCATTTCCTAGTCTTAGGATCTAGCTTCTTTCGAAGCTCTTTTGGCACATGTGCATATGCCTCACACCCAAATATATGCAAATGAGAGTAAGAGGGCTTCTTGCCACTCCATGCCTCTTCAGGAATACCACCATCCAAACTCTTACTAGGTGATCTATTGATCACATGCACTGCAGTCTTCATTGCCTCAACCCAAAAAACCACCAGAAAGACTTGCATTGGAAAGCATGCATTGCAACCTTTCTTGAATGGTACGATTCATCTTTTCTGCAACTGGATTTTGCTCTGGAGTACGAGGGGATGTGAGCTCCCTCTTAATCCCACGTGTATCATAGAAATGCTGAAAGTCATGAGAGAGATACTCTCCACCATTGTCAGTCCATAGGCATTTAAGCGTTCTACCTGACTGATTCTCAACCAAGGCCAGCCATTTCTGAAATACCTGGAACACATCACTCTTCCGAGCTATAGCATAAGCCCACACTTTCCTAGTTGCATCATCAATGAACGTCACATAGTATTCAGCCCCGCCTAATGACCGTGTAGGCATGGGACCACATACGTCTGAATGCACCAAATCAAGCATTTCAAACTCTTTCTTTCCCCTTCTTTTATGGGCTGATTTAGTCTGCTTCCCATAGAGACAATGCTCACAAAATTCAAAATCAGAGAAACTCAAATGCGGTACATAACCCAAACTAGATTCTCGTATCCCTCTCCTAGTCCATTAAGGATTACTTTAACCATTTTTAGGGGTTCGTGGTCTCTCCTGTTGCTCTACAAGTTGATTGTTGTAGTCTTTTATGCATACATAAGCATGACTGGTTTCACTGCTGTTGCTGAAACTCTGGTTGATTTGGTTTCTCATGGTGAGAATCCTAGATGTATTCTTGGACTCGTAGAGACCTGCAAACATATCCCATGCTTCTTTCGATGTTTTGACTGTGTTGATCTGTCCTAGCATGACATCTTGCACATTCTTCTTGATCAAATGATAGGCGTACTTGTCTTTCTTATCCCATTCTGCCTGAGCTCAAGCAATGGCACGATCAGCTATAGGTGTGAAAACCGGTTATGTAGTTGTAGATCCCATTGGTGGTGTTGTGACAATAGGTAGAGTAGAGCTATTAGTGGCTGGATCGTCCAATGGTCTAGGTGTAGACACATCAACGTACTCCCATTTGTCCTAAAGTACAAGAATGGTCTCCATTCGGTATTTCCATGTACCGTAATTGGAGTTGTCTAACTTAGCAGATGCCTCCAGATTGAGGTTTCTAGTCATAGACATGGTGCAAGAAATGTACTCAAAAAGTGTCGTGAAAATCTCTATATAAATCAACTGCAAATACACTGACTGTGCCAAGTGAAATCTCTGAATCGTCACGGCAGTGAAGATAGAACTGCAATATATAAAATATGATCTGCATTACAAGACTTGTGGCAAATAATGCCGAGAATAGCCAAGAGGCTTTACAAGGCTGAAATGATGTGCACGATGCCATGAGATAGCCGAATAGGCTTTACAATGGTGGCATGTGTGTGTGAAATCAAGTGCTATCTGCCCATTGAAACAATCTGCAGTGCCTCTGTACTCTCTGAAATCTGCTCACTGAACTGATGAACGTAAGGTTTCAGGTAATGTAATGATGTGAAACCGTATGTGAGTGTATGGACTGACTCCGAGTAGGTACTAGTCAAAAATTTTGGGCATGGCTTCGATTGGCAACTTAGGGAAATTCAAAGCGTCCCCTCTATGACGACCTAGTCTACTCTGATCTAGATTTATACCAACCGTCAATCAATGAAAGAACAACAAATAATTCATTTTCTTTTGTTCTTTTTAAGTGCTAGGTCAAATGAGTCGATGAATGTGCGTGAAGGAAGTGGTATTGTTGCGACAAGCGGCGAGGCTCAAATGTGAGTGTAACTTGCACCGAAATGTGCACGTGATGTGACAACCACATAGAGCATGAAAAATCGAGCGACTTTCCTTTTTGGAGCGCCCTCAAATTCTTCTTGGATCAAGAGATACGACTTGATCTATGTGGAGGGGCAAAAGGAGTGCAAATGGTGCTCAATGATGGTCACTGTAAGTCACATGCAGTGATGATGTGGCACTATGCCTAGCAAGAGATGTGCCAGTGGAGCCCTGTGTTGAGGTGGCAGGAGTGGTCACATGCAGTGATTATGGAGCACTGTGTGTGCCTGCAAAGGTCCAGTGTGCCACGTGGCACAAATGATGTGGCAGTTTTTGATGATGTCAGCAAAGGTGACATGGCACTGATGATGTGGCAAATGACATGGTACTTAAGTTGGCAATGATGATGTGGTAGTGTCGACTTTGACTGATGACATGGCTCTTGCTAACTGGACTGTTGATGTGGCAAATAGTGGTGACGTGACATGTGGATAAGCTGATGTGGCAATCGTGCCACGTGTCAAGGATTGAGATGCTTATCTACCACGTGGCAAATAAGATGACTTGACATATGAGTAGCCTGATGCTAACGTGGCATGTAGATAGGATGTGCCACATGTAGATTGCTAGGAAGCCAGAATCTAAAGAGTTTCTAACGAAATCTTATAGATTTCGACTTCTTTTGGATCTCTGTGTGTAGCTGGCATTGCGCGGAGATCGTGGTCATGAGCAGTGTGGCCTTTGCATGAAGCCAAGGAGCATCATTTAGCACTTGTGGAGGAGATGCTAAGCGTAGGCTGTCTTGTGTGATGAAGCGTTGGAAGCTACTGGGAGCCTTGCAAGGCTCGTTGTCGACCATTTAGGTTTGCTGGAGTAGGATCGTTGCACGTGTTTGTCGAAGGTTGGCTGTGGGAGCCGTCGGTGGTGGAGGCTAAGCTTTATTGCCTTAGTTGGAGAGGTCGATGCAGTCAGCCCATCGTTTGTTGCTCGAGGTCGCTGCTCGTTACTATGGGAGTGCTGATGGAGCCGCATTAGGAGACACGCTTGGAGTCGTTGGCCTTAGAGAGGCATTGGCCTTAGAGCTATTGCTGCTGCTAGCCTTTGTGGGCTACTTGAGCGTGGGAGCTGGCAGGAGATTTCAGAGGAGCCGCTCGCGTTGAGCTGTGGCACTATTGAAGATGCTGTGACTTGCAAGTGCTGTAGTTGGTGATAATTGCCGCTGATAGAGTCCCTTGCGCATGCATCAGACGCCAACAATTCCCATGTAATAGCGAGCCAATGGCTGGCTCCCAACTCTATCAATGCTCCAAGCCCCAACTGCTTGGAGCTATGGAGGTGAAGAGATGCTACCGACGATTGTTGTTGACTGGGGCTTGGAGTCACGGGAGCTTGGCCATCGGCTGGTTGGAGCTAGCCCATGGCTGGAGCGAGGAGTTGATGTAGTGCAAGAAAGACATCGCTGGAGCCAAAGATGCACTAAAGGCAATCATTGGCGGAGCTGTACGTAGTAAGTGTAGAAGGACTGGTGCAGCCTGTTGTCAAGCTAGTTGTTGAATGAACTGAGCATAAGCTGCCGTTTTTACAGGACCTCGCACTAAAGGTGCTATGGCATAGATTGGCTATGGGTGTTGAAGAGGCATTGAAGAGAACAGCTGTGAGTCTGAGTCATGGTTGGAGCTTGATTGCTTTCTCTCTCATTGAGTAAAAGACTAGAGATCTCTCTCTCTCAACAATCTCGACTAACTTTTTTTCTATAAGAACCACTAACTTTCTCTCTTAAGAATCTTTCAAAGAGAGAATTTTCTCTCCGAAAGCTCTCCCTATTTTTCTCTCAAAGCGCTCACAAATCTCTCAAGACAAATAGAAATCTCTCAAGAAGAAGGAGCATCTCTCTCTCATGTGAACGGAAATATCTCAAATGACGAAAATCTCTCAAAGAACAATGAATCAAATGGAATGAGATTAACAAAAATCTCTCAAACTCTCATGGACGGAATTCTCTGACCAATGGATGGAATTTTCTCTATCACTCAACGTTAGTAAAAGAACACTCAATCTCTTGATCTCTCAATCAATCACACTCTCACAAGAAGGATGGCGCCTCAGCACGACCAATGGACGAAATTTTCTCACTCAATGGAAGCGAAAGAACACTCAATCTCTCAATCAATCACTCTCACAAGAAGGATGGCGCCTCAGCGGAAGGTAGAACCATGCTCTAATACCATGACAAAATATGAAGAGAGGAGAGAAGAGTCAAGATGAGGAGAGAGGGCCACAGCTAGAGAGCACACCACAAATGACTAATTGTACACTAGATTTAGTTGAAAAAATAGAATATATAAGGAATCTATACAAACTCATTTAAGGTTAGGGTTAAGGATTCTACCCTTTCCTTTATAGCACTCTATTGGGTTAGTGCTATGCACATATGATCACATGATGGTGCTATGCACACATGATCACATGATGTTAAGCGTGAACTCTCTCAATACCCCACCCAATAGGATTGATTAAGTTTTAGATGTTGCAAAAGTAGAATGATTGTAGTCCAACACGATTATTTTTCCCATTCTAATTATATTTTATAGATGTGGTTAGTTTTGCTTTTCTTTTGTGTGGGTATTTAAGACCCATTGGTTGACGTAAATTTATTTTATTAGGCATGTCTGCTTCGTCGGCTTGTTCTTATGTTAAGAAGAGTGCTTCTCCTCCTAGTCAACCCCAATGATACTTGGAAGCCCAAGTAGGCCTCCAAAAGAAAATATTTTAAAAAATAATGCAATTAATTAAACCTCGCCGGTCTTTGGGGCATTCATTTCAAGAAGTGGCTCAAGAAGCGTGATGCAAAACACGGGTATGCCATTGGTGTACTTGTTTAGAATTTCTTGTGCTGTTGTGCGACTCAAAGAGTCATCTTCATAGACCGTTCAATCTTTTGTAGACGTTAATAATCTCTCTCTCTATCTCTCTCTCTCTCTCTCTCTCTCTCTCTCACACACACACACACACACACACACACACACACAGTACTTATCTACCATCAAAGGAATTTCCTTATATGCCATAAATTTCAAAATTCAATCTTCACAAAATCGACATGGTAAGCACTAAGTGTACTCATGATTTTTTAAGTTCCATAGACCATTAATCTTTCGTAGACATTAATAATCTCTCTCTCTCTCTCTCTCTCTCTCTCTCTCTCTCTCTCTCTCTCTCACAGTACTTATCTACCATCGAAGGGATTTCCTTATATGCCATAAATTTCAAAATTCCACCTTCACAAAATCCATGTGTCTCGGTAAGCATTAAGTGTACTCATGATTTATGGCATTCCAAAGACAAATGATACAAATTATCAAGTTATAGACATTATTGAAACAATTCATTCTGTCAATGCCCTAGATATTGCAATTATTGATTGATAAACCTAGCTGAAAGCATCAATTTTTGTTAACAAACTGAGTTCTTGCTCACAAGTCCTACCATGACATAGGCTTCTACACAACTGATAGTAGGCAATTCGGCAAACACTCCCTCAAACTTGCCTTCAAGAAAACACGAACAACAAAATAACACCATGTGCACACGCCATTGTATTTGCCACCATATACCTAAGCTTGTATTCAACAAATTCATGCATCATACGTAATGAGACCTGGCCTCCAACACTTCTCCATGTGTGAAGGTTTTGCCTTATCTTCCATTCAATTGATTATCACATTTTTTCAAGCAAACCTCACTTCATTGCCCTTTCATAGAAAATTAAATGCCTGGGTCACAATCTCCTTAATGGATTATGGCACACCTCTAAATATGTTTCATTCATTTGTTTAGTTTTCCAAGTTTGAGTCTGGTTCACTTGTGGCATTTAGCTCTCCCTTTTCATACCTCACATTATGATATTCAACTTCGATCTCATGGCTATTTCGAAATCTTGAAGATGTAAATACATTTTTTTCTTTCCTTCTCTCTAAAGGAGACCATCTTATTAGTGGGCAGGATGCCCATACAAATTGAAAAGTAATCAACTACATATATAGGTCATCACTACAGGAACATATTGATGCAGAAAAATAAGACTGACAACTATGAATCTGCCATATAACTGCCCAGGGAGTAGTAGAATCTCAGAATGAAACAAAAGCTTCTCAGGGTACCTTGCCCACACAACGATATGATTTGGTTCAATTCTGCAACCCCCTCATCTGACCTTAGCAGCAAGTAACAACAAAACAATCGGAGCACAAGATCTCTAGAAACTCCAGTAAAACTGGATGGACAAAGTCCGACAAACAAACCATGGAAGTTATTAAAGATCACCAGAAGAAATATAATTGTCTTATGGCATGCAATTAGGATAGCCCATTTTAGAGAAAATTATGTCTACTCCTATTCACTATATCCCTCCTGCACCAGAAAGTGAGAGTTCCCTGTCAAGTCTTCAGTCATTTGATTTGAGACCGTAACTGGTCGTTGCAGCCTAAGGGTGATGCCAGTAGCTATAAAATGAATTTTGCTTTTGTTTGAACAAACCTTCTCAGCATGGTTTATTGAAAGAAAATGTGAATCTTTTGAGGAGCAAAAAGCTTTAGGCTCACAGATACTTTTTGAATCATCAAGCAACATTTTCAGGATTAGAAGCTCCATCCACTCTGGCATCACACTCTAAAGGCCTCATACTCGGAATTGAATGCTTGTGATTTGGCTTGGCCCATATTCATTAGTAAAAGACAACCCTTGGCACAACTCATTAGCAAAAAAATGCAGCACATCTACAAAATCATGATGTGGCTACGATGATTCAGACGCCTTTTTTGAGTGCAGTCTGAAGCCAGCTTGCAGACCCAAAAATTGTAGAATCTTGCATCTTTTTACAACCACAGTAAGCCCAGGTCTAAAAAGAAAGACAAACTGTTCCTGGATCCTGAACAGCACAGAATCACATTAAACAGGGGGCAGATGAACTGTCCTTGCATGTCTAAAATGTTTAGCAACCCGGAACTGAATTGTCGGATTTGTTTCCGACAGCTTGCTGATCTCTAGCAAACCAAGCCTGCAATGTTTATCTGTCCTTTGTGTGGTACAGGCTTTCATAAAGAGAGGAATATCCCCCCCAAACAAGTGCGTCATTATGCTGAGCCACGTGTACCCATGATTTTGCAGACAGGTAGAGAGCCATCTGGGCTAACCAATTTAACTGAGGGATGAACCTTCAAGTCACGCATAAGAACCTTATCCTTTATCTGTAAATCACCAAGATTGACTTCTATGTATGGTGGGATGTGATCGGCTGGACAACGGAACCTCACAACTCTTTTGATGGTATTCAGATAGCCACCTGCCAAATAAAAGTGCACGAATCAGAACAAGCAAACATGGTAAGAAACAGTGACTATGATAATATGCTTCATTAATTAACCACTTTATTGGATCACAGAGGAGCTTGAGTGGAAATGCTAACTATATGCACCAGCAGATTCAGAACTGGTGTGGGGAAATGAGGGAAGCTTGGTAGCTCACCTCAGAAGCAATGTAGGCAGATCAACAAAACTAACCATTCAGAAAGGTACAAGGTTCTAACTTTGAAATCATCGCAGATCTCTTAAAGGATTTCAGTGGAACATGGGCAATCTACTTGCATCAGTCACACGGCCCTTCCAGACAGCAGATGGGGCTATGGTCAGAGAGAGAGAAAGAGATGCCCAGCTGCAGAAGGAGAAAGAGGGAAGGCAGCACCCAGAGAAAAGAGAGAGAGAAAGAGAGACGGGGGGAGATAGCACCCAGATAAAAATGAGAGAGACGGGGCGAGGGGTCGGGGGGACAGAGGGTGAGTCTGACAGTGAGGCAAGGTGGCGAGTCGCCACGAGTGTAAGGCCGAGGCTGAGGTTGAGGTGGCACGGCAAGCAAAGGAAAGAGGCAACGGCCAAAACCTTAGTTTAATCCCACTCTCCTCCCCTCTCCTTTCAGCCCTCTTGATTCCCTCTGCAATACTCAATTGTCCCTATGCATGAATTTTGAGATTCCGTTGACATAGGGAACATACTATTATAATTAACGCTGAAATTTTCTCCTTACAAGCAGATAAGAGGGAGCCCTATCTTGATCTACTTCCCAAATCTGCCAGGTTGTACCCTGGCGACAGTCCTCCATGGTGCTATGGGAAAGTCCCTAAGAAACATCAGGGCACCTACTTTTGTATATTCCAATGAAAAACACAACAAACTTGACCTGGAGGTAATCCATTTGCACTTCAGCAGTTTCCATGGGTTTGAAGGAATAGAGTCCACTATGTGATTGCTAAGAAGGAAAAGAGAGTTTAGCATGTCAATTGGGAAAGGCACAAACCAAGGAAGTCCTACATCCTTAATCTAAAAGACCATGTCTCTCTACCCTACACTGAGCCTGGTGCCAGAAACAACAAGAAAAAGCTATAGATCAGTAGCACTGCTTTGCAAAGCGAAACTTGCCGAGATGGAAACCTTGGGATCGCTTCAAAAAACCTCCTTCAGGTAATCACCTACTCCAGTTAAACGTTGCTCGGGATCATGAAAGAAAGGGCAAAAGAAAGCTAAGAGAGGGCCATCTCAACCCTCACAAGAAAAATTTGTGACAAAGGCTAGCGCTTAGAGAGAAGGCTAAGTCACAAAGTAGTTCACCTTCTCTTCATTAAGATACAACTCCCACTCAAGCTAAGAGCTTTTTGTTTGTATCTCCCAAATGAATAGGTCTAAGGAAAAAGAGCTAAAACAAGGTATTTGATAGGCCAGCACACCCAAAAAAATGCAAGTGCATGTAAGCTACAAGCAATTCATTTTAGTCTATCCCAAATGAGCAAATCTAAAGACCTTCCCCTGCACCCAGCCCACCCTTCCACACACAACTTTCAAAGGTAACTAATAGGCAACACATCATAAAAACATATTTTCATTTTAAAAAAATTACAAGGGCACAAATGTCAAATCCTAATCTAGAATGCAGCATGGGCTGACTGTTGGCCCACAGTTAGGGCTGGCTGTGGGGCTTGGAACAGGCCTACCATGGGGCCATATATAGGGCCAAAAGACTGGGAAAAGGCCTGGACAAAAGCCAGCACAAGCAGCAGCATAGACTAAGGAGAATATCTAGGTGTACTTGGAGCTATATGGCCACTTACTTGTACTTTCACTCTATCCATATGCAAGTACACTCGATTGCTTCTCAACTCCATCGCATCCCGGGTTTCCTTCCATTCCACTCCATCCAACAGTGGTTCACAGTGGATTCTTGCTCCTGCCTGCTCCCCCCCCTTGCTTGCACATGTGCCACTCAGCTCGGGTCACTTCCGCCCAGGCCGACTTCAGTTGCAACTCACCTGCAACCAGTGCCTACAGTCCCACAACTGTTTCTTGGGTTCTGCCCAGCCATTTACTTTTCCAAAGCAACTGCAACTACTTCGGCTAGTCTTGCGACCAACCTGCTGAGTTTTCGGCTTTTGCAACTCACCTGCAACCAGTGCCTACAGTCCCACAACTGTTTCTTGGGTTCTGCCCAAAGGTTAGACCTGCCTCTCAGGCAGCCACTGCCACTACACCCACTTCTTCGGGTGGTGCCACCGTTGCTACATCTCGATCATCTACCATTGCTTCCGCAATGCCTCCCACGTAGGATCAAATCCAATGAGATCAGAGAGATGCGCAAGCACACGCCTTGATTGCCTTGTCTGTGAAGTAGTTCATTACTCTCCATCTTCAGCCTTGCAGGACAGCAAAGGCTGCATGGGACATTGGCCAATGTTTATCAAATTCGGAATGAGGCTAGAGTTGCCTTTTTGTGCAAGCACTTGGACAATGTCAAGATGGAAGGGGACAGCGTGGATACCACCATTTTACGTTCCAATACCCTACTTCCACATCCACTAGTGGAGGAGCTACTTCAGGTTTTCATGTGGCTACTACCAAATGGACTTCTCTTCCCTCTGATGCTAATATAGTTTCTTCTTCAAAAAGTCTACAGCTGTTTACTTTTCCAAAGAAGCTGCAACTACTTCTGCTAGTCTTGCGGCCAGCCTGCTGCGTTTTCAGCTCCATCCAGCAGCTCCAATCAGTCCACAACCTACTTGCAACTCCAAATCTGCTTCCACATTTCGTCACTCTATCCGTATTGTACGGATCTCTACACCAATTGGTTGAGCTCAGGTTTGACCTTGCAGCCTCAATATAGCCAAACAGTTCCAGTTCAGCTCCCATTTTCTATTTACAGCTTGCATTTCCAGATTCAGTCAACTCTTTTAACTTTTTGCTTTCTAGAACTGTCAAAAACTGGGGCATTTTGGTTCATTGCATAGTTGCCAGCCGAAACGGAAGAAACGGAGTTTCCGGCCCCCACCGAAACGGAAACGGAAGAAACGGCAATATGATACAATTTATGTATAAAAATTTATTTTTTATACATAATATAGAGAAAGTGCAGGTACGAAGGAGTCGGAGAGTAGCCATCACGTCAAAATCTTAGATAGATAGAAAATACACAAGTACATAGTACTTGTACCTAGACCTAGGACTAAGTGTCCTAAGTGTCACATAGGACTAAATGTCCTATGTGGCCTAAAAGGCACTAACACTATAAGTGCCTACACTTATGCCTACAAGGCACATACCATGGCCTATAGGACATCACTAGAACCATCAGAAGATGGCCTACAAACCCCCCTCCATGGGATGGGCTGAAGTACTCTGGAAACGTCTCAAAATACCTGGTAGGTTTTTGTCATGGTGGCACATGTTCATCCAAAAGGATATAGCCACCTATGAATGTACAAGGAATGTCAGATCATGTAACAAAGGGAACCAAGTGTAAAACCTGTCGGAAGACTTCGAACTTGGGACGAGGAAGTGCCTTTGTAAACATATCTGCGATGTTGTCCTCTGTGAGAAGATAGGACAACTCTATGTCTCCTGCCAACAACCGCTCCCGAACATAATGATAGTGAACTTCAATATGCTTGGTACGCGCATGGAACACTAGGTTACGCGCAATAGCCAAAGCACTTTGGCTGTCAGTGTAGACAATAGTGGAGGATGTCTGGCAAATACCAAGATCTGTAAGTAACTTTCGAAGCCAAACACACTCTACTGTAGCGGTGAAAGCTGCCCTGTACTCAGCCTCACAGCTAGAAGTGGCAACTGTCGGTTGCTTCTTGCTGAGCCAAGAAATACATGAATTGCCAAGCAAAAAACAATTGCCAGTATGTGACACTCTGGTGTCGGAACATCCTGCCTAGTCACTATCCGTGTAAGCATGCATGGTAAGTGAACCCTGATCACCGTAGAAGAGGGCTAAATCCTGAGTGTCTCTGAGATATCTGAAGACTCTCTTCACTACCTGCCAATGCTGTGAACTGGGCATGTGCATGAATCTGCTGAGCTGAGATACTGCATACTGCAAGTCAGGTCTGGTATGACATAAATAAATAAGGCATCCAACAGCCTGCTGATAAAGAGTGATATCACATGGTGGGCTCCCATCATGAGCTGAGAATTTGAAGCCAGGGTCCACTGGAGTAGAGATTGGCTTGCAATCCTCAAACTGAAAACGATCAAGGAGCTGTCCAATATACTTGGACTGAGACATCACGATACCCCCCTCAACATGAGCAAACTGAATGCCCAAATAATAATGGAGCCGTCCCATGTCTGACATGTCAAAAATCTGCTGCAAATCAGCCTTGAAGCTGCAATTTGCTGAGTATCTGGGCCCGTGATAAGCATATCGTCCACATATAAAATCAGCACTAAAAAATCAGATCCACTCCCACGGAAATAAAGAGTGGATCCTGAGGGACTATTCTGAAAACCAAGGGATAGTAAGTGTGCATGAATTTTGGCATACCATGCCCTGGGTGCCTGCTTCAAACCATAAAGGGCTTTTCTAAGCCGGCATACCTTATTTTCAGAATTAACAACCTCAAAGCCAGGAGGTTGTGTGACATAAACTTCTTCCTGCAGATTCCCATGAAGAAAAGCGGTCTTGATGTCAAGTTGGTGCACTTGCCAATGATGATGGGCTGCAATGTCAATGACACATCGAATGGTAGTAATCCTGGATGTGGGAGCAAATGTCTCCTCAAAGTCAATGCCTTGTTGTTGGGCATACCCTTTTGCAACAAGACGGGCTTTGTATCGATCTATGCTGCCATCAGATTTCCTTTTTAATTTGTAGACCCACCGTGTTCCAATGGCATGCTTGCCAGGTGGGAGATCTACTAATTCCCATGTGTCATTTTGGCAATAGATTCATTGCATCCATCCACTCTTTGCTGTCAAAAGCATCTTTAAAGGAGTGTAAACTCAAGAAAGTGACCATGCTGTCTATTCCCTGATCTTGTCCAGGCAGCAAAAGGCTGATCTTGTTTGCTGTCTCTCAATGTATCCAGAAGCCCATTAACACGTGCCTCAACATAGGTGATATTGACATGCCTGCAAAGGGGCATGCCCATCAGATAAGTGCAGGTTTAAATAACACACCTCGAGGCATGTTTTTTGATGATTGTGCATGACACTAGGTGAAAAACATGGTTTAATGTGTGGTCGACCATAAAAACCACATCCAATGGGAATGCTACATTGTACGTGCCTCACAATAGGTGATATTGATACACATCAATATGGTATGCCCATCGGATATGTGCACCTTTGAATAATATACCTCCGAGTGTGTTTTTGGACGATTGTGGAGCACACAAAGTGAAAAACATGGTTTAATGCATAATTGACCATATGAACCATATTCTATGGGCACTATACTTTTCACGTGCCTCAACATAGGTGGGATTGATTTGCGTGCAAAGAGGGATGCCCATTAGATACGTCCAGATTCAAATAACACACCTCGAGCCATGCTTTTGATGATTATGCATGACTCTAAATGAAAAACATGGTTTAATGCATAATCTACCATACAAACCCCATAGGATGGGCATGATACTTTTCACGTGCCTCAAAATAGCTGGCATTGACATGGGTGCAGAGCGGTCTATCCATCGGACATGTGCACCTTCAAATAACACACTTGGAAGTGTGTTTTTTGGTGATTATGCTTGACACTAGGTGGAAAACATGGTTTAATGCATGATCGACCATACAAACCACATCTTATGGGCACAATGCTTTTCATAGGCCTCAACATAGGTGGGATTGACACAATTAAAATAGGGGATGCCCATCGGATACATGCAGGTTTTTATAACACACCTCGGGGTGAGTTGATTGTGCATCACACTAGGTGAGAAACATAATTTGATGTGTGATCGACCATGCAAACCATATCCAATGGGCATGATAGTTTGCACGTGCCTCAATATAGATGGTATTGACATGTGTGCAAAGCACTATGCCCATCAAATACATGCAGGTTTGAATAACACACCTCGAGGCATGTTTTTTGATGATTGTGTATGACACTAGGTGATAAACATGGTTTAATGCATGATCTAGCATACAAACCACATCTCATGCACATGATACTTTGCACATGACTCAACATAGGTGGGTTTAACATGCGTGCAAAGAGGATTCTCACCATCAGATATGTGCAGATTTGAATATTACACCTTGAGGCATGTTTTTTTACCATTGTGCATCATCAAACATACAAACCACATCTGATGGGCACGATAATTTGCAAATATCTCAAAATATGCTCCTTCAAACAACTTAGATCAAAAGCTTAAAGACAAAGTAAGCACCTTTCCGTATTCCAGGGCATGCATCTTCTCCACGAAATACAAGGGGAACATCAACTTTTATCACTGCTTCAGGAGGAGCCCGTATGAATGTAGCATTCAGGATTGCATCCGTTCCCGCATGCAAGTGAACCTTCAAGGACACATGTAAAAGTTGGCAGTTAGAGACAACCAATAGCATAAAATATGCCCCCATAAATGTACATTTATAAATTTGAATCCCCACCCCCCATTCTTTTCAGTTCGTTCTATTCACAAAGAGAAGAACAAAATGCCAAATGTCCAACAAAACATCCCTAGTGTGCCAAAAACACCTGATCTAGAATAACAACCAAGAGAAAATCATGATATACATATACCTTCATAATACTAGAACATATCCAATCTTACAAATTGTAACTTTATAGAACAATCGAAAGAACAAACGAAAGAAGAGAATTTGTAAGTCACCTTAGACAAATTATGAATAAATGAGAAATTTTCAAAGAATAAATAATAATAAGATTAAAAAATGTGGAGAGAGAGAGAGAGAGAGAGAGAGAGAGAGAGAGAGTTTATTTAAAGTCGTCGAAAGATTGAAAAATCTATGAGACTGAAACAACCTGATACAATGAGCTGAAAGGATGGAGCCTCTAAGCCATGATAAAGACAAATTGCCATAATCATAACGAGAGAGAGAGAGAGAGAAAGAGAGAGAGAGTTAAATTAGGTCAAATTTCCACCATAGCACATATACCTAGATGAATCCAGGAACATTCCCAAACTCATCCTCTAAAAACACAACATAGTGCAGTTTCAATCTCACAATAGTCACTCATAAGATTGAAAACCATAAACTCCATCACGCATAGCAAGGACTAGCTACTATGACATCCCCACTGACGTCATCAGCGCCCAACAGTGGATGTAGACCATAGTATAAAAATATGCTTTGACACATACAAATCCACACACCCACACATACTTGACCATCCATTTATACAAAGTCTTCATACTGAGTTTCTGTCGGCACTCCGGAGGTGAAGGGCAAACTCAGCCATGACGAAGGCTAGCACTAAAGGAGAAGGCTAATCAAAAAGTAGTCCAAATCTCTTCATTCAAGCTACAACTACTTGTGAAGTCTAAACGATTTCATTTTAGTCTCTCCCAAACAAGCATCTAAATCTAGCTGATAGGGCAACGCACCATTTAAGATAGAAAGAATTATTGCACTACCAGCAGGCCGCAACCTAACCCCAAAAAGGAAGAAGAAAAGCAAGAGAAGGAAGAAAGAAACAACAACTACAACAACTAATGCTAACACAAGGGAACAAAGATAAACCAACGTACATATAAACTCATGATGTCAGATTCAAATATTCAAAATTACAATCACATGTAATGAGTCCTTTGACACTCTGAAAAGTAGTAAAACAAAACCAATTTCCAAGACTGCATATCGCTCACATACATTTCTTTGTCAAAAAGTCAATAATGCAAGGCAAGCAGTAAATCTTTGTAGCCTACTATCCTTCCTATGCATGGCTTTGGCTAGACATACATCAATGACAAGCCCCCGCTTATCCCCAAAAAAGCATAATGAACACAAGCAACATACGTGTGGCCTAGAATTCACCAAAGTCTAATCACAAAGCCTAAAGCAGTAAACTTGCCATGTCAATATTTTCATCATGAATAGGGGGACACTGCTGCATAGACATCTGTCTTTCACAATCATCAGCACCAGTATAGATGTACCCTTATGCATCATCATATGTCCACTTTTACATGCAGAATTTATTACAAACACCACCATGCTCACTAATAAATGCATCACATGTCAACCACCTGGCAACTTTTGGACAGGTCATAGTGCAGCAATACGACAGCCACGTTCCAACTGTTTGGTAGGCTATCCAGTGAAGACTATGTGCAAGTCACCTGCTTGAAACATGTCTCCTTTCGCAAACGTGCTGCATTTTATAATCAAGGCAAGGGGAACATTCTCAATCTGGTAGAAGTAACTCGTTGTTTAAGTACATGCCATCATTTGAGTCCAGCAAAATCACATTCAAGCATCTAGCACAAAACATGTGACTGAACTATATTGTTACAGGCCGCAGTCACTGAAAAGAATCAAACTCATTGTCTGCATGTCTCAGTGACAGAATCAGTTGATGTGCATGCTCCTCAAAACCATGCATACATTACTATTTATTGCATGCCGATTTTAAAATATCCTGTGTTTTCTATCCCATTGTTAGAAGTAATAAGTCACACCCCTATACACAGGCTTTGGCTTTGTATCTTCATGAATCATAACTAGAGGTGGAAAGTTATGTCGGCCATAGTCCTACTAGCAACAAGAAGACATTGACTACTTCATGCTCAAAACGTGGAGCAGTCTAGGCACAATGAAGCCATGGTAAGTCATTTGATCAGGCAACCAAACCTCAACACCTATTCCTATAAAAGACAATTTGATCTTGAGAAATTTTGGGAAGCCCGAGCAGTCCAGTCACACAGTCCTACAGAAAAGCTGCAGCAGCAAGCCTTGGCAGCAGCAAAAACAGACCATTAGATAGCAGCACGTCCAGCTGTCACATGGTCCATTGCCAAAGGATGCCCTGTAAAAAAGATGTATATACCTTCTTAAGGCTGTAATGCATCCATAGTTTTTTCCATACGTTACCATATGCATACGTCATACGGGTACGGAAGCATGATCGGAGTATGGTTCAGCCCTTGGGGCTGAATCATACGTGACCCTACTTTTACCCAAAAAAAACTAGGAAAATATACATTGTACACATTTACTTGAGAGAGAGCTACAAAACTTTCAACTTCAAACTTCAAACTTTTATTAATTTCAAAGTCATGAATTATGATTCATGGAAGAGTCCAGGGACTGGATTCTGTCAGTGATAGACACCAAAACATCATGATCAATCATCAAAGGTAGCAGGTAGTAGCTACTAGAAAAGCGAAGGAAGCCTGTAGGCTGTAGGAATTACGCCAAAACATCAAAGGCAAGCTAGAAAACATCATATAACAAACTCAAAGGGCTGCCAGGCTGCTAGCCTGCAGGCTGCCACAGCCAGGAAACAAAACTAAAATGCATCACAACTGATGAGGCTCAGGCCTCAAGCTGCATCCTCATCATGTGCCTCATCCTCATCCTCGTCCTCCTTCTCATCATCATCATCCTCATCCTCATCACTGTCAATCTCATCTGCCTCGCCATGGGACTCCAATATACTAGAGCTGTGCTTGAAGCTGCAACCTCCATCCTTCCTATAACAAGAGGGCCTGGTCCGGCTGGAATCTCCTCTCCTCCCTCTATAGTCTCTTGCAAAGCAAACAGCCTCTCATCATCCTTCTATTGGAAAGGTCACCTCCCCATCTATAAGCCCCCATATGAGGAGAGCGTGGGGGAGGGAGACCTAGGGCAGGATGTGCCCAAGATAAAAGAAAGAGAGGGGGCTGCCACATGGGCAGCACCTCACATCAAAGAGACCAGCATGGCTGCACGGACGGAACCTGTGGAAGGAGCAGATGGCGGGGACAGCAAGTCCTGGAACTAACCTGGCAGGAGGTCAGTCAGGAGCAGCAGACATGGCGGGGGATTGCACAGACAAAGGTGCCTATGTGGAGGGCATCTGTGTTCAGATGGACAGCCTGCAACAGAGCCTACAGGTGGCACAACCATCGAAGGGAGCAGCAGCAACTGGGTTGGCCATTGGCTGAGGCCGGTGGGTCTGGTTGGAGCCAGCAAATCAGGCCTGGAGATGGGCTAGCCAGGGGGGCTAAATCCTGCAATAAATGGAGGGCTTTATGCCCTGGAAAAAAGGCTGCAAAAGGGCCTAGAAAAGACCCTTATATAGGGCCCTGGTTGGGCTGGTAGGGGCAGCCAACCAGGTCGGTTTTTAGGGCAGACAAAAGTCGGCTAGTAGGCCCTTGACCAGTCGGTCATTTTGAACAGGCCTTGGGCCTATAAAAGGAGAGGCCCTAGGCCTCATAATTCATCCAGCAAGTCAGCAAACACAGGAGCAGCAGGAGCCTGATCTTTGACCCTACACGCAGGAGGCAAAGCAGGGCCAGAGTTGCTGCAGACTGAGCTCACGTGGGGCTGAAGCCTAGGCTGTCTACTAGGGCAGCAAGGTGCTGAGATCTGTGGACGGAAAGTCTACTTACGCTCGAGGTGGAGCACGCGGGCTCGAGTCAAGAGATAACCGGCAGATAGGAGAAGGACCTTGTGGTAAGATCAGAGGACCACACCATTGGTGGGACTCTAGATCTATCTCTTTTCTATTGTGTCCATAGCTTTGGACAGAAATATATTATTTTGGTGTCTTCTATATCTGGCTGGTTAATTGTCTATTGATGAGTCTACACATCTATCCTATGCACGTAAGTTTAAGAAGTTTGTGATTCCACACCCCACACTACACTATGTGAGCTCCTGGGCTATTCTATCAGTCCTCTGCTGTGCGTACTACCCTCATCCCAAATGGGTGAGGGAGACCTAGGGCAGGATGTGCCCAAGAGAAAAGAAAGAGAGGGGGCTGTCACATCGGCAGCACCTCACATCAAAGAGACCAGCATGGCTGCAATGGACGGAACCTGTGCAAGGACAAGATAGCGAGGACAGCAAGTCCTGGATCTAACATGACAGGAGGTCAGGAGGTCAGTCAGGAGCAGCAGACCTGGCGGGGGATTGCACAGACAAAGGTGCCTAGGTGGAGGGCATCTGTGTGCAGATGGACAGCCTGCAACAGAGCCTACAGGTGGCACAACCATCGAAGGGAGCAGCAGCACCTGGGTCGGCCATTGGCTGAGAGGCTGGTGAGTCTGGTTGGAGCCAGCAAATCAGGCCTGGAGATGGGCTAGCCAGGGGGGCTGAATCCTGCAATAAATGGAGGGCTTTATGCCCTGGAACAAAGGCTGCAAAAGGGCCTAGAAAAGACCCTTATATAGGGCCCTGGTTGGGCTGGTAGGGGCAGCCAACCAGGTCGGTTTTTAGGGCAGACAAAAGTCAGCTAGTAGGCCCTTCACCAGTCGGTCATTTTGAGCAGGCCTTGGGGCTATAAAAGGAGAGGCCCTGGGCCTCATAATTCATCCAGCAAGTCAGCAAACATAGGAGCAGCAGGAGCAGCAGCAGCCTGATCTTTGACCCTACACTTAGGAGGCAAAGCAGGGCCACAGTTGCTGCAGACTGAGCTCACGTGGGGCTGAAGGCTAGGCTGTCTACTAGGGCAGCAAGGTGCTGAGATCTTTGAGAGGAAAGTCTACTTACGCTAGAGGTGGAGCACGCGGGCTTGAGTCTAGAGATAATCGGCAAATAGGAGAAGGACCTTGTCGTAAGATCGGAGGACCACACCATTGGTGGAACTCTGGATCTATCTCTTTTGTATTGTGTCCATAGCTTTGGACAGAAACATATTATTTTGGTGTCTTCTATATCTAGCTGGTTCATTGTCTATTGATGAGTCTGCACATCTGTCCTATGCACATAAGTTTAAGAAGTTTGTGATTCCACTCCACATTGTGTGATGTAGGATCGATTAACGAGAGAGAGCAAGTAAAAGGTACAAGAGTCTTGAGGATAGCAGCCGTCACGTCAACTAGTGTAATAGAAAACAGCAGTACATAGTACTTGTACCTAGACCCTAGGACTAAGTGTCCTAGGTGTCACAAAGGACTAAGTGGCATAAAAAGCACAAAATAAACTAAGTGCCTATAACTATGCCTACAAGGCACTTACTAGGGCCCATAGGGCATCACTAGAAGTGGGAGAAGATGGCCTACAAACCCCCCTCCATGATATGGGCTGAAGTATTCTGGAAACGTCTTAGAATACCTGGTATTTTGTGGTCATGGTGGCACATGTTCATCCAAAAGGATATAACCACCTATGAATGTACAAGGTATGTCAGATCATGTAACAAAGGGAACCAAGTGTAAAGCCTGCCGAAAGACTTTGAACTTGGGACAAGGAAGTGCCTTTGTAAACAGATCTGCTATGTTGTCCTCTATGGGAAGATGGGACAACTCTATATCTCCTGCTGACAACCGCTCTCAAACACAATGATAATGAACTTCAATGTGCTTGGTACGCGCATGAAACACTAGGTTACGCGCAATGGCCAAAGCACTCTGGCTGTCAATGTAGACTACGGTGGAGGATGTCTGGCGAATACCAAGATCTGTAAGTAACTTTCGAAGCCAAACACACTCTACTGTAGCGGTGAAGGCTGCCCTGTACTCAGCCTCACAGCTAGATGTGGCAACTGTTAGTTGCTTCTTGCTAAGCCAAGAGATACATGAATTGCCAAGCAAAAAACAATTGCCAATATGTGACACTCTGGTGTCAGAACATCCTGCCTAATCACTATCCGTGTAAGCATGCATTGTAAGTGAACCCTGATCACCATAGAAGAGGGCTAAATCCTGAGTGCCTCTCAGATATCTGAAAAATCTCTTCACTGCCTGCCAATGCTGTGAACTGGGCATGTGCATGAATCTGCTGAGCAGAGATACTACATACTATAAGTCAGGTCTGGTGTGACATAAGTAAATGAGGCATTCAACAGCCTGCTGGTAAAGAGTGATATCACATGGTGGGCTCCCATCATGAGCTGAAAATTTGAAGCCAGGGTCCACTGGAGTAGAGATTGGCTTGCAATCTTCGAACTGAAAACGATCAAGGAGCTGTCCAATATACTTGGACTGTGACATGAGGTTTCAGACTACTTAAAGGAATTCAACGTACATCGTGAAACTTCAACGAGCATGCTTGCCCATTTGCTACAAGAGTCATATTTTTTTGTTGGTCGCACATAAAGAGTGAGAAGTCACGATTGGCAAGAATTTTTCCCTACTGAAGAGATGCTTTCTTCAGAGCTGTTTTAAACAAAGCAACTTTACCAAAATAATCTGATCAGATAGAATGCCATGTTAAATAATCACGATTGTGATATTCCATAGACATGGAAGAAGAGCCTGGTCTTTTAAATGAATTGGATTATGATAGCAATCCAATCCCTGGAAGAAAATGGCTCATCTTAGTCCAAACTAATCTCATTTACATTAAATCTGACCTTGTAATTATTAACAGTCCCCTCTACCTGCATTAGACAATACTTATCCATCAGTCCCCTCTACCTTGCCATTACTAAGAGTCCCCTCTACCTGCATTAGACAGTACTTATCCACAGTCCCCTCTATCTTCATCGGACTGCTTATCAAGAGCCCTCTGTACCTGCAATAGACTCAAAATCTGAAAAGCCCGCTCCACTCCCCATGTGGTATTATAAGATGGCCTTGTACAACATAACATTCCTTCTTAGCAGCCTGCATGAAGGTGTCTCGTCAAAACTGAATGTGCACATTGTCCACAAACATTTTGAGGTCTACTTGTCAAATGTTGCACATGTGGAAGCATGAAACACGAGACAGCAAGAGAGAAAAAATGTGAATCAGAGATGAGGCAAGGAGCCCTGATATATTGCATAGGAACTGTGCACAAGCAGTGTGTGTGAGTGAGTGAAAAAGATACAATTGATAGGAGAGAAGGGCCCTACATATAGGGAAACAAAATGGCCGACCCAGGGTCAATCACCGACACTAATCGGAAATCCTACTCATATCTGGGCAGGCACACCCACATAAAAGCCCTCACTCACGATTCTAACACCCTCTTTGCAGCTCATAGTGAGCAGATATGCCAAAGAAGAAAGCTGATGAAGATGCAACCATGGACCCTCCAGCACCGGGAATAATGGATTCATCTCGGTGACAGCACTAAATAGCTTGGATCCTCGAAGCAGAATGCCACAATGAACGGAAAAGAGGTCAGCATGTCTTTGATTTCCCATGTCAGTGTGCAGTGAATACCAGGTGAAGAATGATGAGCTGTGGATAGTTTCTCCATGTTCTCACCTCGGGTCTTTGGTGGCATCTCTCTCCATCAGAAGCACGTCGCACAGACCGTGCCCAATATCCCCTGGTGAAAGCATCACGTCTAGCAACCCCAATCAATGGACTCGGAACACAACCTGTCCATAGTCTCTGCACCTCATAAGCAATTAACTGCTGAACACATCTCGTTCATAGCTGTGTAACTTGAGCCTTCCTTGCTTGCCAAATACCATGTTGTGGGGCTGTAGTCAGCCCGCACTCCCCCCCACAAGCCCTCTCTGGGTAAGGCACGTGTAGGGGGGGGGGGGGGGGGCTTGCATTTCTCAATGTAGAAAGCAGGAACAATTTGAGTATCATGAGAAAGGGCTGCCCTAGGATCATCAGCGAGCTGTCCATGCCACAATATTGTGCCATCACCACACAATCAAGACATGAGCAATGGTTTCATCCATGGGCGATGCAATTGAGGGTGGGCCGCAACAGTATCTTGGATTCAGCAACAACCAACCTCGATCTAGACGCCTGCAATCGTCTCTCCTCTAGGTCCAAGCTCCGAACAAACAGCTTGCTCTAATACCATGTCAAACATAACACGTTGCCAATAGGGAAGTGTGAAACACAAGAAAGCAAGAGAGAGGAAGAGTGCAAATCAGAGATGAGGCAAGGAACCATGACATATTGCATAGGAACTGTGCACAAGCACCGTGCGTGTGTGCGTGCGTGTGAGTGCATGTGTGTGTGTGTGTGTGTGCGCGCGTGCGTGTGAGTGCATGTGTGTGTGTGTGTGTGTGTGTGTGTGTGTGTGTGTGTGTGTGTGAGAGAGAAAAGGATACAATTGATACGGGAGGAGGGCCCTATACACAAGGCAGTAAAATGGCTGACCCAAGGGGCTATACCAGCCAGTCAACCGACCCACGTCAGGTCGATTGACCCAACCCATGTCAGCCGACTTGGGTGACCAAGGCAAGTTTACCCGACCAAGGTTTACCAATCCTGGTGGCTTGTTTCGCATCTCCATTTTGGCCCCATACCTTAAGAAACCTGCCCCAAATCCAGCCGGAATCAAACTCTAAACTAATCGAAAACCCTAATCTTGTCTGGGCGGGCACACCCACATAGAAGCCCTCACTCATGAGATGCCGTAATTTCTAACATACTCAAGGGATAACAAAGAGGGTGCACAGAATTGTGTTGCTTTTGGATTAATAGGTGGGAGGCACATTTTGCCATAACAAATTATCCTAATCATATTCAACCTATTCATGGCATGACCTCAAAGAAAAGGAAGACTTGAAATGAATTTTGTGGCATGTTCACAAAAGAATGGATGAGTTTGACAATTTTTAAGAGCTCCAAATCCTAAATAAGGGTGGGAAGCCCTTCGATGCCTTTATTCAGCAATTCAGAGAGATCACTACTAAATTCCTAGAATGGGTTTAGGAGAAACAGATTGGACACACTTGATCAATTGATTCACTTTACGAAGTTCTACAAAGAGATTGGACCTTGGCGGCCGGTCACAATGGGAAACCTAAGAAAAAGAACAATCATAAGAACCATCGAGTCGGCAATGCCAAGCCTGGACTCAAACGCAACAAGCTTGGTCACTTGTTGAACATGTGCACTTTGAATCATGGTAAGGGCAAGGTAGTTGTCCACTTGCTAGAATCTAGTATCAACTCCAAGCAATCCTCTTCACATTGCTTGCCTTGATGTCTTTTCTTCTTATACTAGTTGTGCCAAGTTCATTTGGACTGGGATAGCAGAATTGCCATGCAAGGTTTTCCTCCTACCCGTTCTTTCTTCATTATTTGGGGTTCACTTAGCTCACTTTCACTTACTAGGCCTAATATTTTTTATGGGAGTTAGGACTCCCCTTGGATTATCATGGTTCAGCACCAAGATGTACAGTTTTGTCGACTTCATTCTGTCCCTTTTCCTCAGTACAAACTTGCACATGCATCAATGGACATTTGCTGGGAGATCCTATGAATATTATAGAGAAATTGATTTGAAAAATATGCTTCCTTCTACTCTGTAAGCCTTTGCTCTCCAAATATCCAAAGAGAAAGCTCGGTTCGAGTTTGTGTTTGGTTTCACAGATGCACTTGTGTCGTTCAGCACATGATGCCGTAGATCATTGTGTTCAATATGATCATTATGTTAGACAGGTCCTACAACTTCTAAAGGACAACCACTTGTACATCAATGCCAAGAAAAGCAGTTTCTTTTTGGAGGAGGTACATACATCATCAATTCTACAAGTGTTCACTTAAACCTTCCGAAGGTAAAACACATCGTGAATTGGGAGGTGTTCACAAATGCATAGGAGGTCCACATATTCATGGGAAATTGCCGAGCTTAGAGGAAGCATATTAAAGACTTGGCAAAGTTACGGTACCCATCACAAACAAGAAGCATCCCATCTGCTTCACTCTGGAAGCATTTACAACAACCTTTGGCTAGCTAGGAGAATGCATTTACCATAGCTTTGTGCTTGGCATCCGCCCATTGATGGGACCTACTATTTGATATGAGAACCAACACCAACGACTACGCTATTAGAGCAATCTTGGTTACTCGATTGCATTTGAAGGATGCAAGATGATCCCCGTCGAGACCTGGTGTTTAGTGAATGACCTTGCAGTTATCCATGCCCTCAAGATATGGAAGCATTTTTTGTTTTAGTAGGAAACAACAATGCAGACCGATGAATGCCAATCTGATTATACCCACTTTTCAAATCAATCTTTAACAACATCTTGGCTCCATTGAGTCGCTCCAAGATGTAGTCAATCTTGGGTATGGAAAACCAACTCTTAACTGTCATCTTGTTCACAACGCAATCCAGATTCCATACACGTCTTGGCTGAACTGTCTTGACAAAAAAGATGGGGAGTTTGTCCCCTAGTGATATGCACATCTGTAAAAAAGCACACTCTTAGGTGTATTATCCGACCATGTACGTATCGAATGGGTGTGCCTCTTTAAACAAAAGTCAATACCACCTAGATTGAGGCGCAAGAAAAGTATTGTGCCCATCGGATATGCTTTGCATCGTCGATCGAGCATTAAATACCATTTTTGCCTTAGTGTCATGCACATCCGTAAAAAAACACGCTTCTAGGTGTGTTATCCGATCAAGTACTTATTGGATGGACACGCCACTTTGCATGAAACTCAATACTACCTAGGTTGTGGTGCATGCAAGGTATTGTGCCCATCGGATATGATTTGCATGGTATATCAAGTATTAAACACCGTTTGTGCCTCAGCGTCATGCACAACCATAAAAAAACATGGTCCTAGGTGTGTTATTCGAACAAGTGCTTATCGGATGGGGCTTCCACTTTGTACGCAAGTCAATACAACCTGGGTGGAGGTGTGTGCAAAGTATTGTGCCCATTGGATATGCTTTGCATTGTCAATCAAGCATTAAACACCGTTTTTGCCTTAGTGTCTGCAGTTCCTTGGCGAATACTCCAACTAGGTCTTCCTCCACAGGGGTGCTTGCTAGGTGGAGAGCCTTTGGAATGAGCTCAATCTGATGGCATGGATGATGGCATACTGGACGTGAAACATTTCCTGCAAATAAGACTTCATGTTGTAGGTTTGTGACTGCAACATTGTTGACATAGATCAGAAAACTTCACCATCTTGATGGAGCTCCTTGATCACCTCGATGGAATGGTCGTGCAGAAACCTCTCAACACCCATAAATTAACTTTGCACCAATGGCTCGAATGCTGAGATCCAAACCTTAGTCTGATAGTTGGGTCCGACCTCAAACTACTACCATCACAGGCTCCCAAGATGATATGTTTTACCTATGTCAATGCAATCCTAAGTGGCTGGCAATAGACCCACCCAAAAAATCTTTAAGATGGCTTATTTTGCCTCCATGTTGTTTGTAGGCCATCTTCTCCCAATTCTAGTGATGCCCTATGGGCCCTAGGCATAGTTATAGGCACTTAGTTTATTTTGTGCCTTTTATGCCACATAGGACACTTAGTCCTATGTGACACCTAGGACACTTAGTCCTAGGGTCTAGCTACAAGTACTATATACTTTTCTTTTCATAAAACTCTAGTTGATGTGACGGCTGCTATCTTTCGACTCTTGTACCTTGTACTTGCTCTCTCGTTTATCGACCCTACAGTGGTATCAGAGCTCAGTTCGACTTGTCTCCTACCCCCGAATTTGCACCTACTCCCTATACCTTCATCCGTACAGTCCGTACACTGGTATGGACGTCTATACGTTACCCCTATCATACATCCTCCATATAGCCGTACAAAAGCTTTTCGTACAACGTACCTGCTCCGTACTGCGCTCCATACTTGCTCCGTACCTGCTCCGTACTGCGCTCCATACTATGCTCCGTACCTACATTCCCTACAACCACATACATTCTCCGTACTTTGTACTTGCGCCGTACATCGTACATAGTACATGCTATGTACGTTGTACGTACACCATACATTGGACCTACTCCGTACATCCGTACAAGAGCACTTTGTACCGCCCGTACAGAACAGATGTCCGTACAGCTCGTACTTGTTTCGAGATTTCCGTACAGGTTTGGCACGTGTGAAGTCATATACAGGACTTTGGCAAATTTTGGGGCTTTCAATACCTTTCGTCTCCTCTAGTTGCAACTTCTTGCAAGAACACTAGAGTTTTGGGACTTGGTCTGCAATTCCTTGTTTGATTGCACTACATTGGGTCAAATTGCAGGACATTGAGTCACATTTGCAGGACATTGGGTCAGACTACAATACATTGGGTCACATTTGCAAAAATCTCAGCAAAAATTGGAGCTTTTCTGTATTTGCCCTCTTTTTAGCCTATTTGCCCTCATTAAATTTGGGGCTTTTGCCAGATTTGCTGTTTTTTGCAGTGAACATTGCTTGACACAGTCACATTTGGGTCAAATTTGCATTTACCCTTTGATTTGGGCTGGAAATTTGCAGAACATTTACTTGTAGACATTTGCTGTCATTTTTGGACGGCCAGCTCTTTGCATGATAGCCTTGAGGCTTTTGTGTTTTCAGGTCCTCCCTTTTTTTTTTTTCAGGGTATCCCATTTGCAATGGCTAGCAACAATCATGATCTATTTGGCATTCTTCGTGAAGATGATAAGTTGGACGGGACCAACTATCCGATGTGGTCCTTTCTCATGAAACATATTCTTGTTGCAAGGCATTTTTGGAATATTGTTTCTGGGGTTGATCTGAGGCTAGCCAATGCTATAGTGGTTGCCTCTACTGCTGGTCCCTCTGCAGAGGGTACTACTCCTGATGCCTTATCTTCTAGCACCCCTACTGTTGCTCCCCCAACTCAGGAACAATCAAGATGGGATGCCAGAGATGCAAATGCACATTCCTGTATTGCTTTATCATGCAAGAGAATCATTATTCCACACATCCGGTCTTGCAGGACAGCAAAGGATGCTTGGGACGAATTGGCTTCTCTTTATCAGATTCGCAATGAGGCACATGTTGCATATTTAAGACGGCAATTGCAGGAAGTCGGTATGAATGAAGGTGACTCTGGATGCATACCTGACAAAGGTCAAGGACCTCGTGGAACAACTTGCCAATATTGATGAGGTGGTGCCAAATTCTCAGCTTGTCAGTACCACATTGAATGGACTACCAGATACATATCAAGGGTTTGCTACAACTCTTCGATTAGTGGCCATAGGTAATCCAGACCACTACTCTTTTGATCAGCTAGTTACATTGCTTTTGCAGGAAGAGCAAAGTCGAGCCAATAGACAAGCTATTATTCCTGATCATGCAATTGCTTCACAGCAGATAGGAAGAGGCAAGGCTTCCAAGCCCATGGGCAAGCCTAAATGTGCGCATGGCAGTGGCAATTCCTCCAATGCATCTAAAAATACAGCGGATAAGTCAAAGAAGAAAAGATGCAACTATTGTCACAAGCCTGGACATGACATTTCAGAATGCAGGAAGCGCATTCCTTCGGAGAAAAAGAAAGCAGGATTGACAGTTAATGCCTCACATGCAATTGAATCTCACGAGCCAGAAGATGCTTCACATGCACATGCTCTTCAGGATGATTGGGCATGGGCTGTCCATTGCTGATTTGATCCCTCCAAAGTTGATGCACTCTTTACTACTAATGATGCTCAATCTTGGTATTTTGATAGTGCTCCTTCCAAGCACGTCACATCTTGCAAACAGTTGTTTCATTCCTTAGCTAATGCACCTCATGGGGGAACTATCACATGTGCTAATAATGCCTCCTATGCTGTGAAAGGAATTGGAGATGTGCAACTCACACCATTTCAAGCCATCTTGTCACTTTGACAAATGTTCTCTTTGTGCCTGGAATTGAAGTCAACTTGATTTCAATTTCAGCAATTGCCACTTCAGGTTTCAGAGTGATTTTTGATGGATACAGATGCCTAGTATATGATCTTCGTGATGACAATGCCATAGTTCTCACTGGCACTTTGAAAAAGGGCCTTTATCATCTTGATGATCACTCAGCTGCACTCTCTATTGAAGCATTTGCTATTTCAGATTCACAGCTTGCTGAAACTCATCTTTGGCATGAGAGAATGGGTCATCTGAATTATAGAGCTCTTGCCAAGTTACATTCACAGGACATGGCAAATGATGTACCTCAAACTCACACAGTTTCCAAACATGTGTGTGAGTTGTCTTTTGGGTAAGATGCATCCGTTTCCTTTTCAAAAGAATTGTCCAAAACTCTCACAAATTAAATTGCAGCGAGTACACAGTGATGTCTGTGGCCCAATGAGGACAAATGCCATTGGGGGGTACAAATATTTCATGACTCTCATTGATGACTTCACAAGATATTGTTGGGTATATGCTTTAAAAGCTAAATCTGAAGTGTTCTCGTGCTTTCAGAGGTGGCTGAATATGGTTGAGAATGAATCAGGATGCAAGCTTGTCACCCTCAACACAGATAGGGGGGGAGAGTATATGTCAAAGGAGTTTGATGCATTTTTGTCTTCACGGGGCATTGTTCACTCATGCACTCCTCCTTACACTCCTCAGCATAATCCTGTTCTTGAAAGGAAGAACAGGTCCACTATGGAGATGGCCAGATGCATGCTTAAGGCCAAGTCCTTGCCTAATAAATTTTGGCTTGATACAGTGATGTGTGCCAACTATGTGCTGAATAGATCACCTGCAAGGGCATTGAAGACTGTTACACCTTATGAAGCATGGAAAGGCAAGAAGCCTTCACTTTCACACATGAGAGTTTTTGGGTCTCTTGCATATGTTCATGTACCATCTCAGCTGAGACATAAGCTTGATGACAAGGCAATCAAATGCATATTTATTGGTTACAACCAAGAGAGCAGAGGGTATAGGTTATACCAACCAAATACTGGGAAGATTATTGTCAGTAGAGATGTAATCTTTGCTGAACATTCGGCCTCTCCTCTTGTGGACTGCAAAGCTAAGCCAGAAATTGACATGTTTGATGCCTTTGACTCTTGGTTACCTCTACCTTCCTCAAAAGGGGACTTTGACCAGCAACATGAGCCTCCTGCAAGCCCTCTGTCATGTGCACGGATTGGTATCTGACGTGTACTAGGTACACAGAGCTAGCTCAGGTTAGCCTGGGGAGGCTTAGAGCTAGGCAGGCTTGATTCTCGGGTTGAGTGGCAAGGGTACGAACTATTTATAGGTCTTCGCTATTTTTGGCGCCGGGGGCCCGAGTGTATAAAAGAGGCCCAAGGGGTTCAGTTCTCAGTGTGCAATTGGGAGCAAATCTCGTTCCCAGGTGCTAGGTCTGATCCTGGATTGAGTCGCGGACGCGCGCCTGCATCTTAGCGTAGCCCAAGGCCCAGTGACAGATCCAGGGCTTCACAGCGCCACCTGGTGGTATGGGACACCAGGCTGGTTTGGATCTGATTGGGAGTTCGTGCCAGTAGCTCAGCTCATGGCTCGGAGGGGACATCTTCTGATTCGGGATCACATCCCGTAGATGTCATGGTTGGGTGGTGAGCAGCCTGCTCAGTTCTGATGTTGTGTGTGGTTGTTTTGCAGATCAGGGGTTTCAGGAGTGCTGGGACGTGTCAGTTGGTATCAGAGCCAGCTCCTGAGGTAGGAACTTCTGATGCGAGAATTTTTGACGGATTTCTCCTCCAGGTATGCCCTAAATTTCGAAAATCTGTTGCTGCGTTTTTGCTGGCTACCTGGGATAGAAGGGGTGGAGAGATATCTGGAAAAGAAAGAAGAATAGGAGAGAGAAAAAAAAATCGAGATCTCTGAAGGCCTGTGAGAGAAGGCTAGAGGAAGGGGAAAGAGAGCAGAAAAGCAGGAGAGAGGGGCGGAAAAGAGCAGCACGGGAGGCGTGGAAGAGGCACCTGGGATGGTACGGAGTAGGCTGGGGGCAACGAGAGGCTTGAGAGCCTGCGCAACAGGCTGTGTACAGCCTGCACAGAAGGCTGTGAGCAGCCTGCGCATAGGGCTGCGTGCAGCCTGCGCAGGGGGTGCTTTTTTCGAAAAAGCACCCCTCCAAAGCTAGGGGGGGCTTGGCCTTTTTTGGAAGCACAGCTTCCAAATAAGGCTGCCCTGCACCCTATATAGGTGGGGGCAGGGTACCAGCCTACCCACAAGCCAGCCTACAGCTTCGAGGCAGCACCTCGATTTCAGCGCTGCCCTGCATCGAGCAGCCTGCCTCATCCGACCCTGCCTGCGTCAGCCTGCGACAGCCATCGAAGGCTCTGCATCAGCACCGTACGGACTGTATGGAATACCGGCGCCAGCCCTGCAACAGCACCGTACAAGCTGCGTCAGCCCTGCATCTGCTGCTGCGAACCCTGTCTGTGCACCTGTACCTGCAGACTGTACGGACGCCATACAGCCACGTCAGCAACTGTACGGCCTCCGTCAGCATCTGTACGGCCTGCGTCAGCAGCCGTACAGCCACTTCAGCAGCGCGTGCATCCGGGTTGCGGGTTCGGAGAGGCCTCGGGATTCGTGGGCTTCCGATTCGCCAGGTTCCAGCAACTCCCTCCGTCAGCATCATTCGGGACGGTTTTCTTCTGCTCCATCCTCCTCTGTGCTTCGTTTCAGTCAATTATTTCTCTCAGTTCGTATTCAAATCAGATTTCAGCCATGTCTGATGCTCCAAATCCCGAGTTCACCATGGGAGAGCAGGACTTGGATTACACTCCTGTGGGAGAGGAGGATCAGGGTCTCTATGACGACCTGATAACCAAAAAGGCCTTCAGTGAATTTACGACTGCTCTTGATGGCAAATTCGAGCAGGTCAATGTTAATCAATCGGGGTTGACACAGCAACTCCAGGGGATACAAGCAACTCTCACTCTTCTGGCTAGTACTGTAAAGGCACTCACACATGTGGATGCCATGGCTTCAGTACTAGGCCCGAATATAACTCCAGATCCTTTCCCGGGTGACCAAAAGTCAAGAACAAAGGAGGTAGTTGACACTTGGTTACACAAGTGGCAAGTACACTTCCAATTCCACCCCTATCCAGATGAGAAAAAGATCCAGCTTGCAGCAGGGTTTATGTCAGGTAAAGCCTTGCTATGGTGGAAAGAACTCCAGCCTAAGCCTGATACTTGGACAGATTTTGAGGGCATCTTCAGGAAGAAGTTCCTGAAGAAGGAGGATGACTACGATATCGTTAGCAAGCTCAAGGCCCTCGATATGTCAAAATTAAACTTGACCTTTGAAGTTTATCTTCAAAGATTTAGGGATCTGCAAACCAAGGCCACTAAAATGGATCCAGTAACCTTGTTAGGTTTCTTCGTGGATGGTTTGCCAGACTCCTACAAGTTGCAGATAAAGAACAACAAGTGCACAACGTTGCAGGAGGCCATGACATATGCACGCATATATGATGATACCATGGCCGGTACCAAGGCAACCACAGTTACCGATACGAGTGGAAAGAACAAACGCAAGTTCTTTCAGCATACGACTGGTATTGCGGAGACGAAGTCTATGCACAACACCTCCAGGAAAAGCTTAACTCCAGGAAAGAATGATAAAGCCCGTTTCCTTCGCACTCTAAGGCTCAAGAAAGAAGGGCGATGCTTCTATTGCGAGGAGCGGGGCCACACAAAGAATGAGTGTCCTAAGCGGAAGAACCAAAAGTTGGTTAGGACCGAAGCTCCAGGCGGGTCCACGTACCGCAGCCAAGGGAG
This sequence comes from Dipteris shenzhenensis, assembly GCF_047967505.1. NCBI lineage: Eukaryota > Viridiplantae > Streptophyta > Polypodiopsida > Gleicheniales > Dipteridaceae > Dipteris > Dipteris shenzhenensis. The sequence continues at coordinate 39,473,281 of NC_141628.1, read as the reverse complement.
CAAACCAAGTCGCGATGACAGGTATTTCAGTCAATGTCATTACCTGCCCACTCTCTTGTAATTGTACTTTCAATACTTCGTTGTTGGGGGGCCCGAGTCTATAAAAGAGGCCCAAGGGGTTCAGTTCTCAGTGTGCAGTTGGGAGCAAGTCTCGTTCCCAGGTGCTAGGTCTGATCCTCGATTGAGTCGCGGACGCGCGCCTGCATCTTAGCGTAGCCCAAGGCCCAGTGACAGATCCAGGGCTTCACAGCGCCACCTGGTGGTATGGGACACTAGGCTGGTTTGGATCTGATTGGGAGTTCGTGCCAGTAGCTCAACTCGTGGCTCGGAGGGGACATCTTTTGATTCGGGATCACATCCCGTAGATGTCATGGTTGGGTGGTGAGCAGCCTGCTCAGTTCTGATGTTGTGTGTGGTTGTTTTGCAGATCAGGGGTTTCAGGAGTGCTGGGACGTGTCACCCTCCAACAAGCAATGATCAGCCAATTGAAGAAGAGCTGTCAATAGACAGCAAAGGCAAGTTCCCAGATGGCTTCATGATACATTGAGGGACAGCAAACAAGAGGACTCCTTGCTACAGCTTGCAATGAAGAGCCTTTGTGCCATAAAGATGCTTTTGACAACAAAGAGTGGATGGATGCAATGAAAGCTGAGTTACAATCCATTGCCAAAAATGACACATGGGAATTAGTAGATCTCCCTCCCGGCAAGCATGCCATTGGTACCCGGTGGGTCTACAAATTAAAAAGGAAATCTGATGGCAGTATAGATCAACACAAAGCCCGTCTTGTTGCAAAAGGGTATGCCCAACAACAAGGCATTGACTTTGAAGAGACATTTGCTCCCACATCCAGGATTACTACCATTAGATGTGTCATTGCCATAATCCATTGCAGCCCATCATCATTGGCAAGTGCACCAGCTTGACATCAAAACTGCTTTTCTTCATGGGGATCTGCAGGAAGAAGTCTATGTCACACAACCTTCTGGCTTTGAGGTTGTTAATTCTGAAAACAAGGTATGCCGGCTTAGAAAAGCCCTGTATGGCTTGAAGCAGGCACCCAGGGCATGGTATGCCAAAATTCATGCACACTTACTATCCCTTGGTTTTCCGAATAGCCCCACAGAACCCACTCTTTATGTCCGTGGGAGTGGATCTGATTTTTTAGTGCTGATTTTATATGTGGATGATATGCTCATCACGGGCCCAGATACTCAACATATTGCAGCTTTCAAGGTTGATTTGCAGCAGGTTTTTGAAATGTCAGACATGGGACCACTTCACTATTATTTGGGCATTCAGTTTGCTCATGTTGAGGGGGGTATCATGATGTCACAGTCCAAGTATATTGGACAGCTCCTTGATCGTTTTCAGTTTGAGGATTGCAAGCCAATCTCTACACCAGTGGACCCTGGCTTCAAATTTTCAGCTCATGATGGGAGCCCACCATGTGATATCACTCTTTACCAGCAGGCTGTTGGATGTCTCATTTACTTATGTCACACCACACCTGACTTACAATATGCAGTATCTCAACTCAGCAGGTTCATGCACATGCCCAATTCACAGCATTGGCAGGCAGTGAAGAGAGTCTTCAGATATCTCAGAGGCACTCAAGATTTAGCCCACTTCTATGGTGACCAGGGTTCACTTACCATGCATCCTTACACAGATAGTGACTGGGCAGGTTGTTCCGACACCAGAGTGTCACATACCGGCAATTGTTTTTTGCTTGGCAATTCATGTATCTCTTGGCTTAGCAAGAAGCAACCAACAGTTGCCACATCTAGCTGTGAGGATGAGTACAAGGCAGCCTTCACCACTACAATAGAGAGTGTCTAGCTTCGACAGTTACTTACAGATCTTGGTATTCGCCAGACATCCTCCACCATGGTCTACACTGACAGCCAGAGTGCTTTGGCCATTGCGCGTAACCCAATGTTTCATGCGCATACCAAGCACATTGAAGTTCACTATCATTATGTTCAAGAGCAGTTGTCAGCAGGAGACATAGAGTTGTCCTGTCTTCCCACACAGGACAACATAGCAGATCTGTTTACAAAGGCACTCCCTCGTCCCAAGTTCGAAGTCTTCCGACAGGCTTTACACTTGGTTCCCTTTGTTACATGATCTGACATACCTTGTACATTCATAGGTGGCTAAGATAGATGAACATGTGCCACCATGACCACAAAATACCAGGTATTCTGAGACAATACTTCAGCCCATACCATGGAGGGGGGTTTGTAGGCCATCTTCTCCCAGTTCTAGTGATGCCCTATGGGCCTTGGTATGTGCCTTGTAGGCATAGTTATAGGCACTTAGTTTATTTTGTGCCTTTTATGCCACATAGGACACTTAGTCCTATGTGACACCTAGGAGACTTAGTCCTAGGGTCTAGCTACAAGTATTATGTACTTTTCTTTTCATAAAACTCTAGTTCTAGTTGAACGTGACGGCTGCTATCTTTCAACTCTTGTACCTTGTACTTGCTCTCTCGTTTATCGATCCTACATTGTTTTCAACGCATATTGCCCGGTAAATGCTCCGTTCAAGGCGTCTGCATCTGTAGGTGAAAGAAGAAGTCGAGCGTGCTTGGCTGCTTTGGAATCAACCAAGATGAAGACCTAACTAACTACTGATCTGGCCATAGAACTGAAACATGATGGGAAACACATAAGACTCCCCCTTCTGCTCATTCCCGATCTCCCCAATGATGGCCAATGTTGTCTTTGCTGGGGATGAGGTTGCTTGCCAAGTAGAATCGCCATCTCCTTATGGAGCTTCTTTGTGTGCCGGTTATTTCGCTTCTCATAGCCTTGCACTTGACAATGATAGCAACGGTTTTCTTTTTTGTACCTGGCATGTATCTCGCCCTCCTAGAAACCTGCGTAGGACAGCTCGAAGGTCTCCAAACAGTCCTGGTACTGCAGTGGAAGAAAGCATGCTCTCATGTCCTGCACGAATTTCATCCACATGTACCTAGCTATTTCTCACTCTGCACCGTAGCGATCTAACTAACAGTGTATACCAACATCATCTCCTGGATTCTGGAATTGCATATGTTGTATGCATTGCTGCTGGACATCAGAAGTACTGTAATATGTATCTATTCTATTCTCAGAAACCGCTGGAGAGTCCAATTCAGCATAATGTCAATATGATCTTTTCCCTTTCTTTCGCAAAATTTTGTACACCTTTCTGTCCATGATGTTACACTCATGTAGTTTTCTCTGGTATAGTCTAACACTAGCATTAAAGGAGAAGATGATCAAAAAGCTCGTGTACATCCCTGGCTACATCTATTTGTGAGACTGAATTTCACAACAGACCTCTGTGGTATTACAAAAACCACCATTAATACAACACCCGACATCCCCACCACATCATGAACAACCACCCGCATTGGTTGTAGATTGTTGCACAAATTATGCTCTCTAATTCAGCCACTTTAAAAACCATGCATCTACAACCACATTAACCTTCAAGGAGTTTTCATCCAAAAGCAGGAAACTTCATAAAAAGCCAGACATGAAAAGACTAGCACTTAGGGATAATAATAATTGACATTTCCTTTTGCGTAAGGAGATACAATTAGTTCTTGTGGAAGAAAAAAGCTGCGGGAAAATTGCCACATATATGAAAGAAAGAATGCCACAATATCAGCCTTTTGCCCATCCTAGGACAAACAATGGAGCAAGAGAAGTATTTTTGTTTTCCACGTTTTACAAAAGGGGACGTCTAGAATTCGAGGGCTTTACTGCATTGACAAATGCTAATGAAAAACGTGCAAGTCTGCGCATTTTCTTTGATTTGAAAAAAGAACTTTGCCTATTGGCAGGAAAATGTACACTGGCTGGGAAAGTAACCTACCCAGCGAGGAATAACCCTTTCCCTGGAAATGATGTCTTCCGAGTCCATCGTCGGTCGAATCTCCAATTCAAAAGTACGAGACAAGAAAAAACTGTATCCGACCCTTTTCAGAAGTCTGGCCATCTGTTTAGTCTCCACAGAAATAAGCTGCTTGTTGCCACCCTTATCGCCATCTTCCTGGCTGTACACAACGCCGGGCACTCGACCTGCCTTTCTTTCTCGTTTTGAAACGGAAGTTCCATCCCCATCTCTCGGGACAGCCCTGATAATCTCGGCCAACTTGGGATCAGGAACAGGGAGGTCAGGGAGGGGCTGTTCGACGTCGACAAGTGCAGCAGCTTGGGAGAATGATTTGGAAAGTGGGAGGAGAAATGCGGGAGGGGTAAATTTGTGGGAAATGGGAATTGCTAGATGCGAGATTTTGCGTCCAAGAGCTGCGACAGCACGCAAACGCGCCATGGCTTCTCAAATTGTCGCCAAAATTTTGAACTAGAATTGACACCTCGCCCAGAATGTGATGATGAGAAGAAGGGATGCTCCCTGATCACGCCTCATGCTCGGAGCGATAGCCCATATTCTTCTCTACATTGCCCCCATTCATTGATTTTGAAGAGTCTAACCATTACATGTTTTGATTTCTCTTTGCACTTAGGTGAGTTCACAAGACTATGGCCTCCACTTGTCACCACCTGCCGTCTCTCACCAACCTATCATGTTGGAGACGTTGGGGTGTAAACTTGACATGTTTGGATTGCTCTTTGCAATTAGGGTGGATTTACACCACCCTCCCACTCAAAGAAAATTGCAAGATGGCCGCCGCTTATGGTGGTTCACACCATCGGCGATCATCGGATGAAAAATTTATCTTACCAACTTCTGTGATCGGTAAGCAGATGGAATCAGCCAATCATGTCATGGTTGGAGGAGTTGGCCATGGAGTGGACGGCCTTCATAGGTCGCGGCGAACGCGAATCTTTAGTGTGAGTGTTCGGACCTGTCCCTCCTATTGGGCCAACTAGGACGGTAACCCTTCACACAACCTTTCAGAGGATGGCCGACGAGTGGCATGAACCCAGTCGTATGAGTCTCCTTAGGGCCTCTTTCCACATGGGCAAAATGCACGCACCCAAGTGCCCATTTTGCCAGCATGGCAGTTTACGCGTGTGTTATTCAGTATGGCGTGAGACTCCGGGATTTGAATTCACATTTTTGTTTGGACCAAACTTGCATTCAAGGTGCGAGATAATGGGCCAGAGCAGCCAACCAACCAGCTTCTAGTGCAAACTGGCAATCCCCTAGAACTACTAGTAGCATGGACATAGGCCCTTAAACTATTGCTTCCATTCTAAGGGCACAACCATTAGAATCATGCAAGCTCCCTAATATTCAGCTCACAATTCATGAACTTGGTGTAGGTTGGTCATGTAACAAGTTCACCTGAGACATTGAAACTTTACTGAGTACAGGTAAAGTACTGTCTAAAAGAGGCGAGCACCTTTAGTAAATCCCAAACAACCATCGTTATTTCCTATGTTTTTTATGGCTGCGTCCTCCATGCCCGTGTGAACAATTCTGATGGCCTAAAAGAAGTTTTACCTTTACACCATGAAGTTTGATTTTCACCCTAGAGTGCATATATGCATGCTTCACCTTGGCTCTAATTGTCATCCTCCTTATGCTCTATTCCCACACCCTCTTGTCTTTTGTTGAGAATTGTGTAAATTACACCATAAAGATAGGATTCATGGGACAAACACTAGGTAACCATGTATATATTCTAGTTTATTTGGAATACAATGTAGTGTAAAGTTACTCATCTTGTGTGTGAGTCTCCTTCTCTTGCTCTCTCCATCCCTCCAACATGGTGTCAAAGCCTCCTTGTGTGGTGTGAGCTCCGTCGTCCTCCTTTAGTGATGGATACAAGCCCTTGCATTGTCATGGCACAAGCCCTCCTTCAAGTGAAGCATTCTTCAATATTCCACTCTCTTTTTGTAGAGGAATATATACTCTCTGTTTCAATTCAAACAACTCAAATTTTAAATCTAGCAACTTGAGATATTCTTTTCTAAGTGTTGAGAGGTTCTCTTTTGTATTATTACTTTGTGAGTCTCTATGAAACAAATTGAGAGAGAGAGAGAGAGAGAGAGAGAGAGAGAGAGAGAGATTTCATAACGATATCTGAGAGATTTTTGGCTGCCTTGGGGGGAAGGCTTAAGTAAAGGGTGTGACAAAATATGAAGAGGGGAGATGAGGAGAGAGGGCACAGCTAGAGAGCACACCACAAATGACTAATTGTACACTAGATTTAGTTGAAAATGTAGAATATATACACACCCATTTAGGGTTAGGGTTAGGGCATCTAACCCTTTCCTTTATAGCACTCTATTGGGTTAGTGCTATGCACATATGATCACATGATGGTGCTATGCACACATGATCACATGATGTTGAGAATGAACTCTCAACACCTTCCCTCAAGATCAACATCATGAAGTAGGCCTTCCCTCAAGATGATGATTCTGGGGAATCGAAGAAGGACTGAACATTACATTCCATTACACCCCTTTAATGGGAATGTCCTTTCTCTGCGTCAAACCAAGAGCTAGTCGGTGTTTCTCGAAAAGCTCTTTACCGAGTGGTTTGGTAAAGATATCTGCAACATTCTCTTTGCTATCACAATGCTACAGTGTGATGTCACCAAGCAACACTCTTTCTCTGATGAAATGCTCTCTGACATCAATGTGCTTTGTCCTAGAGTTATATATTGGATTCTTGGCCAATGCTTGAGCCGATTGATTATCACAGTACATTGTTTTTTGCTTTGATTCATCAAAGTAATCTATTTCTGACAATAGTCTTATGAGCCATATAGCCTCACATGCACCTGTAATGAGTGCCCTATATTCTGCTTCAATCAAAGACAAAGAAATAGTTGGTTGTTTGTTTGATAACCATGATATAGCACCTTGAACAAGGAAAAATGCATATCCTTGCGATCTCCTAGTCTCATGATCTCCGGCATAGTCATTGTCACAGTATCCATGCAACTGTGGATGACTCTTTCTATATTCTATCCCAAATTTTCTTGTACCTCTGATGTATCTTAAGACTCTTTTGGTTGCATTCTAGTGAGACTGTTTTGGATTTGCCACCATAAACTGTGCTAGTGAGCTTACTACATAACAAATATCTGGCCGTGTGATAGTTAGATATATAAGAGATCCAATGAGCTGCTTGTAGTACCTGTCATTGACTGTAGGCTTTTCTGAATCATTAGTAAATTTCAAACTCTGTTCCATGGGAGTGGCTACAAACTTGCAATCTGCCATATGAAACTTCTTCAGGAGACTATCAACATACTTGAGGTGACTCATGAATGTGCTATCTGAATCTCTCCAGAACTCAATTCCAAGACAATAGTGCATAAGTCCAAGATCTTTCATGTCGAACTCTGCAAATAAGTCTTGTTTTAGTTTTTAGATGAAGCTATCCTTGCTTCCAGTCACAATCAGATCATCTACGTACAAAAGTGCAATAGTAATGTCTTCCCCTTGAACTTTGTAGTAGAGAGTATGATCTGCATTGGACTTCATGTATCCCAGATCAGCAAAATACTTGTCGATTCTGCTATACCAACTTCTAGGTGCTTGCTTTAAGCCATAGAGACTTTAAGCTGGCTGCAGCTCTTGGCCATCGACAACCAAGAGCTGCAGCCAGCTTCAACACTACGACTGACTGCCTCCAATGGCCAACCACTAGCTCAACCGAGCTCCAATACAGCTAGCACGTCAAACAGTCGCTCCAACACCCCTGAAGGGCATTGACTATCTCCTCTGTACAAGCCTCCCTAGTGACGCGTGAAGCAAATGAGCTCCCTGCTTCATCTACATGCAAGCCATCCATCGAATCCATTGTCAAAATCCATCCTATCTGCAAGGTTCCAAACCGTAGGCTTCTCTCTTTAAGCCTCCACGTGGCAGATGGGTTTCCACGAAGGTTAGATCAAGCTAACCTTGAGTTTGCCCAATGGTCAATTTTTTGCCACATGATAGATAAGATCTAATTGTGGTTAGGTCAACTGAACCATTGATTAGCCACGCATCCCTTATCTGACACGTGGTAGCCTTATCCACATCAGGCCATGTTGTCTGCCACATCACCCCACGTGCCACGTAGGCAGGTCCAACATTCCACCTTGGTAGTCAAAGTCAAAGTCAAAGGCCATGTCAGCATATGCCACATCATCATTGACCAATTTGACCAATCAACACTGCCACATCAGCATCCTAGTCAGCTGCCACATCATTAGTGCCATGTGGCACAATGACCTCTGTAGGCACATTGTGTACCTTGCATGTGCACACAGTTGCCACCTCAGTACACTGCTCCACAAGCACACCTCTTACTAGGCATAGTGCCACATCATCATTGCATGTGACTCACAGTGCCACATCATCATTGAGCACATTTGCACTCCTTTTGCCCCTCCACCTAGAACCTCTTGATCCAAGAAGAATTTGAGGACACTCCAAAAAGGAAAGTCGCTCGATTTTTTGTGCTCTACATGGTCGTCACATCACATGCACATTTCGATGCAAGTTACACTCACATTTTAGCCTGCCGTTGGCAAATCCACTTCCTACACTCACATCAGCCTCTACATCGACGCATCTAACCCAACACTTAAAAAGAACAAAAGAAAAGGAATGATTTGCTGTTCTATCATTGATCAACGGTTGGTATAGATCTAGATCAGAGTAGACTAGATCGCCATAGAGGGGATGCTTTCAATCTCTCCTAGTTGCCAATCTAAGCCATGCCCAAAATTACTGACTAGTACCTACTTGGAATCAGTCTATATGCTCACATACGGTTTCACATCATCACATTACCTGAAACTTGACGTTAATCAATTCATTGAGCAGACTTCAAAGTGTTTAGAGGCATTGCCGATTGTTCAATGGGCAGATAGCACATGATTTGATTTTACACACACATGCCATCATTGTAAAGCATATTCGGCTATTTCACGGCATTGTGCACATCATTTCATCCTTGTAAAGCCTCTTGGCTATTCTCGACATCATTTGCCACAAGCCTTGTAATTTAGATTGGATTTTATACATTGCAGTTCTATCTTCACCGGACAGTTCAAATTTCACTTGCTACAGTCATTGTTTTGCAATTGATTCATATAGTGATTTTCATGAGACTTTGAGTACATTTCTTGCTAAATGGACACCATTCTTTTACTTCAGGACAAATGGGAGTATGTCAATGGATCTACACCTAGACAATTGGATGATCCAGCCACCAGTAGCTCTACTCCACCTGTTGTCACAGCACCAGCAGCGGGATCTACAACTACACAAACACTTTCCATACTCATAGTAGATCCTGCCATTGCCCGAGCACAGGTAGAATGGGATAAGAAAGACAAGTACGCATATCATCTAATCAAGCAGAATGTGCAAGATGTCATGGTAGGATAGCTCAACACCATCAAGACATTGAAAGAAGCATGGGATATGCTCGCAGCTCTCTACGAGTCCAAGAACACATCTAGGATTCTCACACTGAGAAACCAAATCGACCATAATTTCTACAACAGCAATAGCGAAACCGGTCATGCTTATGTACTCTGGATAAAAGGCTACAACAATCAACTCGCAAGAGTAGCAGGAGAGACTATGAACCCCGTAGAAATGGTTCAAGTCATCTTGAATGGACTAGGAGAGGGATACGAGAATCTAGTCCAGAGTATTGTCATTCAACGACAAATTCCAACACTGGAAGAGCTCCAGTCAATCTTACTTGGTGAAGAACTCAAGACTCAAGCCATTGAAGCATGTAAAGGTCATTTTAATGATCATGCATTTATAGCTTTAGACAGAAGCAGAGGTAGAGGTAGATCATTCCAGCGAAGTGGTCATCATTAGCAACAAAATTAGCAAAATCAGCATCAACGTCATCCTCAGCAACATCAAAATCATCAAAGAGGAAATCATTCCAATTGAGGAAGATTCCAAGGATGAGGGGATGCATCCACCAATGTGTCAAACATCCAATGCAACTACTGTCACAAGTTTGGACACTATGAAAGAGATTGCCGCAAGAAGCAGTACGACCAAGGCAGTCAATCCAGCAATAATCGAGGGAATTTTCGAGGCAGAGGAAATCATCATGGTGGACATTCTAGTCACAGTAATTTTGCAAATGAGCATGGGAATATGTTTTTTGCAAACAAGGAAATGCAATAGACTGATACAGTGTACCCAGACACTGATTACAATCCCAAAGAGGATTTCAGCTACATTAAATCGACCAACTGGAATAGGATCCTTGGTACGTCAACAGCGGTGCATCATCTCACATGACAAATCATCAAGAATGGCTCACAGAGATGAAACCAGTAGAAGGTTAGAAAAATGTCATCTACACAGCAGATAATACACCAAATCCAGTTCAAGGGGCAAGTGTTATCCCTATGAACACTTTTATTGGTACGAAAGGATTGGTGAAAGATGTGCTCTATGTTCCAAATCTCAGCAAGAACCTCTTGTCAGTCGGACAAATGACGGAACGCAATTATCGAGTCATCTTTGATGGACATGAATGCACTATCAGAGACAAATCCAGAAGATGTCAACTAGTAGCAAAAGGTGTCAAGGAAGGACGCTTATATAGAATCCTAGCTACAGTACCAGAGAAGCATGCCATGTCAACTCAACCGCAACAGATGCCACTATTTGCAAAGTGGCACAAGAGATATGGTCATGTCAATTTCAAGTACTTGTTAGATCTCAGAGATCAGAATATGGCAATCGGGATTCCTAAGCTATAGTTTCTTGGAAAAGTTTGCAAAGCATGCTAATTCGGCAAACAAAAGTGAACCAACTTTGGTAGAAGTACCTCTCATGCACAAGGTATTCTTGATTTGATACATATAGATGTATGGGGTTATACCCAGACCCGCAACATCAATGGTTCACTTTACTACTTGACTTTCATCGACGAGATAGGTAGAAAGATCAAAGTCATGAGATCAGATAGAGGAGGTGAATGCATATCTTCAGCATTCGTGAACTTTTGCAGAAGTCACGGCATTCGAAGACAATTCACATGTGCAGATACTCCTCAGTAGAATGCAAGAGCTGAAAGGAAGAATGGGACTTTAGTAGACAGTGCTAGAGCAATGCTTAGTGAGAAGTTTCTTCCAAATCAGTATTGGACAGAAGCAATAGCCACTGCAAACTATTTGCTTAATCGGCTTCCTACCGAACCGATTCAAGGTATGACTCCTTATGAAGCATTCACTGGACATAAACCACACATTGGGCATCTCTGCATATTTGGTTGCATAGCATATGTCCACATACATGATGATAATCCATGAAATTGGATGCAAAGTTGTGCAAATGCATCATGGTTGGCTACAATGAAGAAAGCAAAGCATACAAGTTGTATGATCCCATCAACCGCAAGGTCATTATCTCTAGAGATGCAATCTTTGATGAGGAATCAGAATGGAAAATGTCAAATACACAGGAGATGGAAGCATCTACTTCACAGTCATCTACATAAAAGGTTGATGAAGAAGAGCAAGAATTTCTAGAAACACCCTAAGCAAAGCCACAGTAGCTCAGACGGTTTACTAGGGAAAGCAGACCTCCAGCTAGATTGACATATGCTCAGAAAGGCAAAGCAATTTAGGTTGAAACCACCAACTATGCTCTTATGACTACCATCATGGCTACAAAAGAGCCAGTGTACTTTGAAGATATAGTAGACAAGCCAGAATGGCAAACTGCTATGAATGAAGAAATGGATGCTTTGTATAAGAATAATACTTGGGAATTATGCAACCTTTCACTAGGAAAGAAGGCCATAGCAAACAAATGGGTATACAAAGTGAAGTACAATCCAAATGGAAGTGTTCAAAGATACAAAGCCAGACTAGTTGCAAAAGGATTTGCATAGCAATATGGTTAAGATTATGATGAGACTTATGCTCCATTAGCAAAGATGGATTCCGTACGGTTCTTGATATCACTAGTGACACTCAGTAGATGGAATGTGCATCAATTCGATGTTAAGAATGCATTTCTCAATGGTTATCTAGATGAGGAAGTCCACATGCAACAACCAGGAGGTTATGTTGAACTAGGAAAGGAGAATAAGGATTGCTATCTCAAGAAAAGTCACTACAGCTTAAAGCAAGCACCCAAAAGTTGGTTCGGTAGAATTGACAAGTATTTTGCTGATCTGGAATACATGAAGTCCAATGCAAATCATACTCTCTACTACAAGGTTCAAGGGGAAGGCATTTCTATTGCACTTTTGTATGTAGATGATCTGATTGTGACCGGAAGCAAGGATAGCTTCATCAGAAAACTAAAACAAGACTTATTTGCAGAGTTCGTAGTTGATGTTGCCTGTGTGTGCAAGATCGTTGACTCCTCTCTCTCAGATGAAAAAGCTCGAGAACCTTACTAAGAGAAAACCTCTTGAACCTTACAGAACTCAAAATACCTTTGAAACTACCTCTCAACCCTCTCAAAACTCATGAAATGAACCTCATAAGAAACATGATCACTCAAAAGAGTATAACTTGAGCTCCAGGAAATGGAATCCTTATATTTTTGATCCGAAACAGGGAGGAGAAGGAGCTCTACGATGAGAGCTAGATATGAAATTCTCAACAAATGGAATGTCACAAGGAATCTCTCTCTCACACAATCAAATGGATGGAAATTGCTCTCAAATGGACGGAAATTTTCTCTATCACTCAATGGAAGTGAAAGAGCTCTTGATCTCTCAATCTCTCATGCACTCTCAAGGATCGCAATGCTCAATGGGAGGCAAGGATACTCTGATACCATGAAAAAATATGAAGAGGGGAGAGGAGAAGAGTGGAGATGAGGAGAGAGGGCACAGCTAGAGAGCACACCACAAATGACTAATTGTACACTAGATAATGTAGAATATATACAAACCCATTTAGGGTTAGGGTTAGGGCATCTAACCCTTTCCTTTATAGTACTCTATTGGGTTAATGCTATGCACATATGATCACATGATGGTGCTACACACACATGATCACATGATGTTGCGCATGAACTCTCAACAGGGTGTGTCTTTCGTGAAAGGGAAATTTCCAAATAGTGAAATAAATAATGCATGATTATTTGATTGGTTGGCATTGGTTCATGGTCTTCTTAGCTTTGATTCTATTGTGCACTCTTTGCGAGTCAACATTTCTCCTTGATGTCATTTTTTATGCTGGGCTATTGCAATTGAGTCAATCTTCTGTTGGCGGCTCTTGGCCTACCTTGGTTCAATGTTGCTTCTTCATATAGGCAATGCAACCAAAAAAAATTTGGCGGTTCTTGGCCTACCTTGGTTCAGTGTTGCTTGTTCGTATAGGCAATGCAACCAAAAAAAATTATGTTCTAGACGTAGCTGCATGTGATCGCAGGCTAGCGGGACTATGTTCCTCTACGTATGCATTCCGTGTAGATCAGTTCAATGGCTTGATAGCAAATGATGAAAGGACACTATAGAAATCCTTCAATTGATTCCACTTTTGCACTTGCCTCTCTCTCTTGATTGGACTAACGATAACCGTGTACACCCAATCTCAAATTAGTTGGAGACTTGGGTACTTGATTCTAACCATCACCATGATGGTCTCAATTCTTCTATTCATGGGTGGCTCACACTTATATAGGCATGCTTCTCGATGGAAGTGCCTATGTGGGCTTAGTGCAAGTTCTCAGGGCAGCTTTCAGGAAGTGAAGCAAACTACCTTCATATCCAACAGAGCTATACCAAATCAACGTCTCCCCACGCTCAAGCACACCGATCAAAATAGGTAAGCGTCACAATGTTCCTAAGCAAAGAAAGAGTTGCCCATCAACCCCTACTATTAGAGCATTGAAAAAGCTTGAAGCATCTTGCTGTGTGACTTTAGATGCTTGGATCAGGTGGCCATTTTGTCAACTGGTGAGCTGCAAGACGATGGAAAGTTGGCTTTGCATAGTGTATGCAGTGGAAGGATGCAAGTATTTGGTGAATTTGCTTCTTATTTGATTCCATGGGCAATGGTGCATACAAAGCTATGGACATTTACGATAGGCCAAGTGATCTACCTAGTGGTGATACCACCAAGGGGTGACAAGAAGGCTAACTAGGAATCCTAGTCTTCTCACTAGGGTAGAGGTGGGGCTTCTTGTGCTTTCTATGACCATGGTATTAGCAGGCCATGTGGAAGGCATACATTAGAGTCACATGGCAAGATGCTCTCTACGGTTTGGCTCGTACCCCATTGTACATTACTGTGGGATTTTTTAGACCCTTAGCATTAGGCAACTCGAGTTGTACTATGAGGAGCTGGTGCCCTATTTTGGACATGTTTTAGTGGCCTAGTGATATATCATTCACCTTGTTCATTCTAGTTCAACACAGTCTTCCACACAATCTTTCACAGTTCTCCACATGAACATGACTCAAAGTTCTTCCACAACTCCATGTGACTTGAAGATCGTATATAGTCTCCAACTTGTTGTCTCTTCTTAAGCAATCGGTAACACAACAATCAAGGCTCCATTGAGCTCAACGCAACAATCAAGGCTCCATTGCACTCTCTGCCTACAACAACAATAGCTACATACTAGCTTCAAACAAAGCTTCAAAGGTTTGCATGAAATCCCTAGCCTAACATGGAGCCTGAGCTCCATGTCCCTAGCAACAAAAATCAGCACACACCTATAACACCTCCTCTAGTCTAATCCACCTTCCTTCAATGGAGTTGAAGTCCCTTGCTTCACAATATCCTAGTTAGATTGCTCCAACCCAATACTCAAGGAATTGTTATGATGGCACATGTGACTAGATTTTCAAGGGTAATAGTGGTGTGTCTTTCTTGAGCACATTTAACTCATGTTTTTGCCACTATAGTGGACTAATTGTTGCCAAAATCATTCGTTGTCTTTTAGCACATTTACACTCTCTATGTACATGGTTTTGGCATTCGAGAATGAGCAATGGACATTCTACTATAGCTAGGAGAGATTTCTAAAACAAAATATTCATTTCTAAAACCTTAATTTTGATTTCCCTTGCTATAAGCATATTGAAGGTTTTCTTTTTCAAGTATGTTGTATATTTAATAGAATTTCTCATGGTTGTTAATGATGAAAAGTATTTTTCACATTTTAAAACAACACTTCTAGAATGTCTAGTGGACATTCTATATTGTCGAATGTCCAATCATTTTCTTCATCTATCGTAGCTATACTCTGGTTTCTTACATTGGTATAATTAAATACATTTATGAGGATTTATAGTATCTAGATATACAAGGTATGTTACATAGGAGTTTTTGCTTTTCTAAAGGGTTAAATTTCAATGTCAAAACCTTATACACCTATTTTAGTTGGATGTCCAATGAACATTCTCATGATTTAAAAGCATATGTCCTTAGCCTTAGTCTAATAATGCCATCTCCTCTTGAGAGAGGTCCGAAGATTTTGTCTCCAATAGTGGGCAAGAGCAGGGTGTTTGTATTAATAGCCCAATTTTGGCCCCACATGCGTTTGATCAGGCAAACCTTACAAAAGGGCAAAGGGGTGGATTGTCTTAAGGATGCAAGACTCTAAGATCCTTGGGATCTTGAACATGTATGCGCCTACTTATTAAGTGGTAGCAGTAACCTTCATTCTAGAGATGGCTTACTAAGAGCCTCTAAGATGTGGACTTGTGGATTGTTGGAGGAGATTTCAAAAATCTAGAGTTTGAGGAGGCCAAATAGGGTGGATCCTCCTTGACAATGATATCATCAAAGCACTGTGCTTGGGAACAGTTCATCTTCTTAGCTATTAGTGGTCATCACTCTTGACATAAGATAGAGTTCTCTAGACTCCTAGATAGCATCATAGGCATTTTGGTAGGGAGGCATTATTAAAGTCATTCCTTGATTTTGCTTCACTTGGAGTAGGCTCATCATGGACTCCCTTAAAAGGGGGTGTGTATCCCCGATGAATTGTTATAGGAGGAGGACATTTAGCACACCATAATAGATATCTGGTAGCAACAACATTGGATAGATATTCCCCCAATGGGATGGTTGGGCTAGCTAGATAGCCAATGTGATCCAAAGGAGTATTACTAAACTTTAGACATTTGTACTCACTGGAAAGAAAAAGCAATCCAAAGGAATATTGGTAAACTTTAGTCATTGGCACTTTAGAGATCGCATTCTCTTTAGGATCAAGAAAGTGCACTAGTATGGGATTTGGCTTCCATAGAGACTTAGGGAGAAAGAACCAATCTCTCAATGGCTTGCATGTAATTACAATGCCCTCTTAGCCATAGAGACCTGTAGGCTAGAGTTCACCTATCACTCCTCTTGTGTGAGCTTGGTCTAATAGGGGATAGAAGGACAACACAAGTTTTGTAGACCCTTGGCCTATACTCAATTGGGACCTAGATTCAGTAGCTATGTGAGTGAGAGAAACCAAATCCAATTAATAAGCTCATGAAGGTTCATGTGCCAAACTCTAGCAAAGGGCCAGAAGATAAGAATGAGGCAAGTTTGTGAGTCACTACACCAACTTGCTACATGATCACCTTTGTAGGTATAGCTCATTGAGATGGGCATTAAGCCTTTCCTTTTCAAGTAATACAGGCATTGGGTTTCTTTTGCATTGCTTGCATTTACTTGATCTTACTCGATCATACATTTTCACATGGTTCTAACCACTCTTGCATAACTTTGTGATAGTATGAGGCTCATTTCCTAGCATCCATGCACTGAGTAGGACATTGCATACCAAGCATGACCCAAAGTGCAAGACATGGCATCTTAAAAACCAAGCACCCTATGTCCACCAAGCATGCATTGTGCACACACTAAGCACCCTGTGCCCACCAAGCAACATTGTGCACACACCAAGAACTAGGTGCACTAGTCAGCTAGGAGGTGAGGGGAAATCACCATCAAGCTTTGGTAATCCTTCTAGGGAGTGCTACAAGAACAAGTGGATGAAATGAGTGGATTGGCTACATATGAGTGCATAGTCATTGAGAGCAATAGTTCATGCTAATGAGCAATGAGCAATTACAACTGCTTGGTTTGGCATATGATTACAAAAGGATAAGTTGAGTGTATAAAGATGACTTGTAGCTTTTAAAGAATCACTGAATTTTTTGCTATTATGTCCAATCATTCTCTACTTACATGTTATCATTTTTGTATCTTCTCCATCATTTTGGGGAATACAAAATAGGAGTTTTGATAGAGGGTTGTTCCTAGGTAGCTTGTAGGGTACTCAATATCTAACAGACACTCAAAAAGATGCCAAAGGTATGTGGCACCAAGGCAAAAGGAGTAGATAGAATCTAGCCAATGGGAAAGTTGAAATGAGTTTTACAATCAAGGATGGATGATAGATAGTAGATAATGGGAGTAGCAAAGGCCTCTTGGTAGTGGAGAGCACAAATATTGTTAAGACTCAATCACATAGAGAGACAACATCTAACTACTACACTAACACTAGGAGTGAACCAGTCTCTAAATGCAGCCTCATGTGAGAAAGATGAGGTTGAAGAAACCCCCATATCTGGTAGACAATCTAGTAGGCATGGCAAAAGAAACACTGCTTGCTAGTAGCCTAGATTTAAAGAAAAAGATAAATAGTGTAGTTGATCACCTTGCTACTAAATGAAATACCTTCAAAAAGGAATTTGAGAAGGTGAAGGAATTACTTATGGATGAAAATGTTAGAAAGTGGAGTTGGGAGTCCATGAGCAAACTTGTGGAATAGGTTAGAACAAAAATGGATGAAGTCAAGATGGAATTGAGATCCCTGCTTCTTGACTCTATAGATTCAAAAGCAAAATATTGAAGTGATAATGAGACATATCTCTAAGAATTTGGCATGCTTAGAGACTAGAAATGCTGAAAAACAAAGTGTCTTCTCAAGCAAGTTTGTGCATTTATCCTTGACTTTAACTACTCTTAGTTGTAGGCATTTGTGACTTTTACTATTCTCTTTGCAATGTTTAAACTTGGATCGTGTTGTGTTTTTTGCTGTAGGCTATAGTGGAGCTACAATTAGAGTGGTTGTTGGAGCTGCAAGGCCAACATGCATGGGCTTTTGATTTGCTCAATGACATAAAGAACAAGTAACATGCAC
The DNA here is from genome assembly GCF_047967505.1 of Dipteris shenzhenensis. NCBI lineage: Eukaryota > Viridiplantae > Streptophyta > Polypodiopsida > Gleicheniales > Dipteridaceae > Dipteris > Dipteris shenzhenensis. Next base: position 39,455,210 of record NC_141628.1, on the reverse strand, counting down.
TGTTTGTGTCACTTTCACATCTTGCACAATGTGAAGTAAAGGGCCAAATCACTATCTTAGGCTACTATGTAAGCTGTACTTTAACTGTTGAGCACAAAAATATTGTGATACTTGTTATTTGCTATGTAAGCATGATTACCATCCACTAGCTCTGCCACAACCTGCACCATGGAGCAGCATACATGACTGCCAAATGCAACCATGTGATCGATGATACTACGAAGAATTTGGTCTAGGTGTAATCTATAGCAACAAATAGTATTAGTAAGGAGTGTTTTTTTTGTAAGAATCATCTTCAAAGTTTGAATGTCTTAGGTTCATGCCTATAGGACATAATATTCAACATATCTATGTTATTAGCACACCTGTGGTATTAGCACATATGTTGTTAGCACATTGATAGTATCAATACATTTAATACTTAGTACATTATTATTAGTAGAATTGTGTTAATAACATTTGCAATTATTAGCACATTTCTTACTAGCACATCTGTGTGTTAGCTCGTATGTTATTAGCACATGTGCTAATTAGCATATCTATATGTTAATATAGTATTATATGGTTAAAGCCTCATAATAGTTCTCTATTGCCTTGCCAACCAACTTTCATCTCTTTCCAACACTTTTTCTTTCTTCTATGAGTGTATATGGTGAAGAGGACAAGGAAAAGTTGAAGCAACCTGGAAAAGAGTTGGTTCCAAAGAGGAGATTTCTCCTACAAATGTCAAGAGAGAAATGCTAGATATGCTCAATGCCCCACCCTCCTAGTAACCAGCAGTGGTCCAAGGTGCTCAAGTTGTAAGGTGCCCATATGAGGAGAAGCCATGTGAGAGCCCGGGACACTGGATGGATCTTGACTTGCATGTCAGATGAGGTCTATCAATGAGACCGTTGATGGTTGAAAGGTGATTGTGTGGGAGCCCCTTATTCTTGCTGGGACTTGGGGGCCAGTTGGCCCCCAGCTAGGGGGTCCCAGGGGGGCCAATGTACCCCCTAGTGGGGGTTCGAGGGCGGGAGCCCTCGAGGCGACGGTATAGGGAATATTCCCTAAATATTCCATGGATGACTAGTTGGTTCCACTGACTAGGTTGATTGGTTAGCTTCATCGACTAGGTTGACTGGTCGGTTCCACTAACTACGTTGATCTGACTTCTACCCTCATAGCTATAAAGAGGCGACCTCCCTAGTCCATTGTACCATATCAGATTTTCCAGCAGAGATCTTCCAGCTAGTAGCTCTTCACCTAGTATCTGCCTAGATCACCATCTAAGCTCCACTGTGGGAGTGCACGGGTGGACAGAACCATCATCTGTATTATATCAGTATTGAAGGAAAATTTTATTCCTCTCCAGTTTGCTGTGTACTCTCTATTCTTTGTTCAGTTTCTATTTTGCTGCGCCGTGCAATTTAATAAGAAATAGATGAATCAGGTGAAGGTTGACATCTGACATCCAAAGATAGTCCATTGTGAAGTGGCTAGTAATGTCCCCATGCATGAAGATGTGTCTGTATAGGGTTGAAGTATTGGTTGAATTGAAAAGCATAGAACCAAAGGGGGGGTTGGGCATCAGGTGATGTCCAAATGGAGATGAGTGATGATAATCCTTTGGAAAATGTGACTCAAGGATGGGTAAGAAGAAGAAGTCCATCACTTCTGCTTCTCTGATTTCACTCCCATCTAGTACAAAAGAGGATGCAACAATAGTTAAGAATGTTCTTAAACCATATGCATGCAAGAAGTTGTGATGTGTCTTGCTAAGTTGTATATGAGATCCTTAACAAAACTTTATAACACATTTAGAAGTGAATGGGAGAACTAAGATCTCACACAACTTACTTTTATTGAAACTCTTTACATACTTGAATTTTGTATTTTATTTTCAACAATATTCAACCCTTTTGCATATGCATAACATCTCTTACCATGACAAACCCAGTTTGTGTCCTATGCTAGTTAGCATATGCTCTATGCTAATCAAAGCACAAGATATACTACTTAATGCATAGGCTATGCTACTAGCACCCATATCAGAAACTATTTAGCATTCACATGGTCTCAACCCAAGGTATACTTCTGGCCTTGATGACCCTAGATGCTAGTTAGCATTCATGAAAACTAATATGCTAGTTAGCACTCACATGCTAGTAGTTAGATAGCACTTGGATGCTAATGTTGTATTAATAGAAACATGCTAGTTATGAGTTTATTTCCCATTTAAAGGCAACCCAATTATTTTAGATTTGATTATTGCGATTGTCTTTTTTTGTAGATCCACCAATGTGTAATAGAGCTACACACTCATTAGATCTAGAGCTATAGGATAGAATTCTAGATAACTTGGATGATGTAAGATTGTTTTTCCATGTGAACCAAGGGGTATGACATAACGAGTGAAGGGAAGTTGAAGTATGCAACTAAGAGCCCCATGAAGGCAAGTGATGCCATTGTCAGAGATCATTAAAGATATTATTATAGAACTCTTCCTTAAAGATATTAAAGGTATTGCAAGTGTGGATGTCAAAGAAAAACAACTCTTCCTTAAAGATATTAAAGGTATTGCAAGTGTGGATGTCAAAGAAAAACAACTCTTCCTTAGTCACTTGCTAAAAGGGATGTTAAGGAAGAAGGGCCATGATCCCATGATGATTCAAGCATATCATGAAGCTGTTTTTTTGTCATAAACCGAATATATAATGAATGATACATAGTGAAATATCCATGCAGTATTTAGTTAACCTAGATATAGATAAATAGATCTACTTATATAACTTTTGTGTGTGTATGTATGAGTTATATGTAAGTAGACAAAACCTTGAAATATAATCTTTTATTTGAGAAAATTAATTAACCAAGGGGGTAGTCCACACCCTTTAAAAGGCCATCTATTTTTTGAAAAAATTAATTAATCTAGGGGATAATCCACACCCTTAAGTGAAAGATCATCGAAAAAGTCCAGGTTTCGAGGTAATTCACAACATTAAATAAAAGGTCAACTAAAAAAAGGTGAAAATAAGTTTGAAAAAAAAACTAGCTACAAAAGAACTCATAAAGGAACAAGAAATGCTAAAGAATTAAGCACTTAATTAATTTTTAAAAAGGGCCTTTTAAAAAAAACCAAGGTGAATGTAATAAATCGATCATTATAAGGCATACCCAAAATCTAAAATACCAAAAAAGAAGATGAATTGGATTTGTAGTACAAAAAAGAGGGTGGAGAGATGATGAGTTGAAAGCTCATGAGAGAGAGAGAGAGAGAGGGGGCGGGATCCAAGGGGGGAGAGAGAGAGTAGCTAAAAATATGGAATCTTTGTAGATAAGAAAATACAAAGTCGATCATAAAATGAATCATGATTTCCTAAAATAAAAAATGGTAATTTTTTGCTTCTTTGGAATTGCCTTCACTTAGACTTACCTCACGGCAAGCCAAAAAAGTAAAAATAAGAAGGCATAAATAAATTAAAGCATGGGACACAAGTTAAATAAGGATAGAGATTAGATGGCATGAATAAAAAAAAGTCATTGAAATAAGTAATAAAAGGTAAATGGTAAAGGATATATAAATTTTTTATGTGTGTGTGTGTGCATGCGTGCGCATGTGTGTGTGTACGTATGTATATATCCAAGAATTGATCATTCTCTCGTGAGAGACTAGTAGGTGCAAGAAATCTCAAAACTAGTTGAGCAAGAGAGTGCACTCAGCATCATGCATAGGCAAATACTTTGGCAGGTAGGCTAAGAGCAGTTCCAAGAACTCGTAGATAGGAAAGTGAGCTTTCATGTAGACTACAAGGGTTGCCATGCGATCTAAATGAGGCCTATGTGACAAAAGTGGGGAAATAATGCAAGTGAGCCAGAAGACAAGTTGGTGGCAAGCTTGCAATTGAGAATGCTTTCATGCTCAGAAAGCTCCCTTGAGTCCCATTGACATGAAATAGAAGTGCAGGGAATGCTCCATAAGGGAGAGTGTTGCCAATGGATGTGTAGAACAAGGCTAAAGCTGACATGAAGTAGTGAAGGCAAGAAAGCATCTACAATGGTCATAAGAGTTTGCCAATAAAGTTGAGGAGACAGAGAAGTGGACTATAAAGTGACTAGAAATAATGGACAGATAAATGGTCTAGAAAGGTAGGCGGGATCAATAGAAAGAAGGAGTCTTGATAAGGGTTAAGATAAGAGCAAGGGGAACACAAACTTGAAGATGGTTAGTAGCATGAGGATAATTATCCGAGACGATGTACCCATAGATGAGATTCAACATAGTACGTGAGGGGGTAAAAAAGAAGTCTAAGTAGTTGCAAGATGATGAGGTAGTGGATTAGCAAAGGTCTTCCATGAGAAGAAGCCAGTAGTAAACAAAAGGGGAGTTGGCAAGGGTGAGTACGTAAGAGAATGCAGTAGACTAAGTACATAAGAGCATGCAACATCACCTTCAAGGGGAGAGCTTGAATGGAATGGATATGCAAAAGATAAACTTGCAAGTCGACAGAACAAAAGAGCAAATTAAGAGCTCCAGCAAGCTATAGGGTATGAAAGGTAATGAGATGAGAACCAATTAGAACTGAGCATTTAACATTTGCAATACACAAACTTGTTAGGTGGTGATCAAGTAAGCTAGTAGGACTTCATTGAGGAGATAAAGCAGAGGAAAGAATTTCAACCCAAAGCAAAACTTGTAGGAGTCTATCACCCATGAGGCAATCTAGCAAACTAGAAGAAAGCAGCATAAAGGAAGCATAAAGGTCAAAGAGGAGTAAAGCAAGTAAAAAGAAGCCAATGTGCAACGAATGAACAAAAAGCTTAGGGAAAGAAGGCCGTTATGCAAGGGAAGGTGGTGGGAAATAAAAGCGATTGGGTGCAACGATGGCTAGGGGGGTGGCAGTGTGGGTTTATATTTGTGAGTAGGGTTGTGTAAGGATTGTCAAGTGTGAGGGTAGTGCCAGTAAATAATTAGGAACGGGGGTTTTTTAAATAAATATAGCATATTTGAAAATAGTTAGGATAAGGTGTACATAAAAGAGAGTGAATAGTCAAAGAATAACTAAATATGGTGTATTTAAATATATAAATAAATAGATCACCAATAGATAATTAGAAGACCTAGTGCATAAAGAAGGGGGGGAAGTTCTTTTTAAAGTAAAAAAGATTATTGTAATGAAGGGTTGAATTGATACTTTTAAGTAGAAATAGTGAAAAAAGGGCATAAATTGTGTAAAAAAAGTGTAAGTGTTACAAATAAATTTAAAAAGGGGGGAGGAATTGGCCAAATTGAGGATTATTAACTACTCTAAGAGTGTGTGTCCATGGGGGGGAGTAAAAGGCAGAAAGGGGTGTTTATTTGTGTCTAGTACATAAACGAGAATTTCGTATAGTTCATAACCGGGGGGGGGGGGGGGGATAAAATTCATAAGAGGGGAAAAAGCTAAAGTGAAAAATGTAAAATTAACTCATTAATTAAAAATGCACTGAATAATAAATTAATTTTAACAATGCTATAAAAGGCACAAGGAAAATAACAAGAGGGGTGAAAACACGAATATTAAAAAGGACTTTAATGTATGCCATAAAATTTAGAAAGGACTTTAATATATGCCATAAAACTTAATTAATGCCAAGATTTTTAAGAGAAGTGCAAGTATAAGGGGGAAACATAGTGGGGTTTTTGTGTTTATTAATGCCAGTTGAAGGTAAAAAATAAACAAATATGGGGGGGTTTACTTAACCTTTGGAAAGTGGGGGGGTTTCAAGGGGATTTAGGGGAGAGAGTCAAGAAGCAATTACTCAGTAATTAAAACAAAGATATATAGTGCCAATAAATAAGCAATAGGGAAGAGGAGTATTTTAATTCACTAATATAAATAGTGCCAGTAGTAGGATAATTAGGAGTGTGAGTTTAAATCAAGGGGGTAGGGAGTATATATGTGTCTGTCCCATTAAATTTATGACAAAGGGTGCAATCAAATAATAAAACATGGGGAGAAATGAAGGAGAATGTGTGTGTGTGTGCGCGCGCCATGCACACATGCGCTTGTGTGTGTGCATGTGCGTGTGCGTGTGCATATGCATGTGCATGTGAGTGTGCGCATGTGTGTGTTGTCGTGGGAAAAATAAACGACCACAAGCCAATTAGCACAAGGTATGGCGACACTCAATACCCATGGGAAAGAGGGGGGAAACAATAACATGAGAGGAAATGAGGAGGGGTGGGAGGAAAGGAATAAGGGAGATATGGCACAAGAGGAAAGGGAAAGGGGAATGAGGGGAATACATGACAAGATGGAGTGAAGGGATGAAGACACCAAAGAAGAAGGGGCATACTTTATTGAAAGTGAGGGAGAACAGGAAATCAAAGTACAAGAGTGGTGACTATACAAGAGTGAGCATGTCACATCAAGGAAAGGAATAGCCCCTACTTTTGAACCACATCTAGGCACAAATACTGAGTTATCCAAGGGAAAATTAGAGAGGTACTAGGAACCACATCTAGGTGCAAATATTGAGCTATCCCATATACAATAGGACAAATTTGAGTGCCATATATAAGAGTCCTTCCAACATCACCACCTTTGGTAAGACAAAAAGGGCCCTAAAAGACATCTTGTAGCATATTTTGTGGGTCCCTTCATGTCTCTTAATCTTGGTTAATCACAAGACCCACCTAAGCTTGTCAGTTACAAGACCCACCTAAGCTTGTCATATTTAACCTAGTTGAGCTAGCAATCTTAAAATATTTAGCACTTAGCTTATATGTAGCACGTATCATATATAGGCGGCTCTTCGAGACTATGTTGTAGACCTTCTTGAGGCAAGTTGGTTCATCATCCCATCTTCTCAACGTTGTATGCAAAGTGTTCAAACTATGAAAGAACATAATAAGGTTGCTCAAGTCAACTATAGCTAACATAATCAAAGGTGTAGAGGTTTTTTTGGTATGGATTAGGGTAGCTAATCTACTAACTACTCTTGCAATTTTTGAATTATTTTGACAAAGAACAGTAAAATAGTAGTATTATAGATGACGGATCAAAGTCAATCAAATAATTGTTTTATATGAAAAAAAGTTTTGAAAAGATTTTATGACCAAGGTTGGTAATTGTTTGTTGTGTTAAAAGGAAAAACTAATCTCAAGGGGCTGAGTAAGATAAACAATGGTGAAGTGGAGAATACATGCAATTTTGTCTGATGCTACCTTATTTCTCAATTATAAACTTCACAATGTGAACATTCACTAGCTCCCTTTGTTGTATGCCCTTCTCTCTTGTTGTTATTTATGGTGAAATGACAAGCATGGAGATGATGTAGAACTTCCTTCTAAGTGAGCATGGCAAGGGAGAGCATGATGGAGTAGTTTCCATTGTGAAAAGAGCATTTAACACGTGAATACTAAAGCAAGATGGGCCTATTTAAGTGTGTAGTAGTAACAGCCTTTAGGAGAGAATGAGGATGAGGATGATGATGCAAACTTATGCAAAGTCCCCCCTCATTACAAAGCCTATACAATTCAAGTCCAAAAGCTATGAGCAAACCAAAAGGTCAGCTAAGGATAGGATGGGATTTCCTCTTAGCAAGGAAGCGATCGGCATTTTCACCTCTATTGATAGGAAAGCAACCAACCCGGCACTGTTGCAGGGCTGTGGCTTCTTCCTCCATGGACAACATGGCCTCAAAGCCATACAGGTATCCTTTCTCTTGGAGGTTATTATTGAGTGTGCATGCAAATAGAATTTGATTTAGAGTTCACATTATGTGAGAAGAATATAAATAATATTGCGACATTGTGACATGGAATTGCAAACTCTCCTTTTCTTTTATACTTTATTTTGAATTTGGCTTCACTTTGCAAGGGACTTAAAATAACCTAGGATTAGGCTTTTTCAAAGTATCTTGGCCATTGGATCACATTTTCATGGTCAAGAATGAACATTTTGCCCATCCATCCCCTCTTCTGTTTCAAAATAATGCACCAGTGGTGTTCTAGTCGTGCAAAGGGGACCCAATGGCCATGATACTTTGCAAGGGAGTTAAACTCACATGGCCATGAAACTTTGCATGAGAATCAATGAAGTATCATGGATATCAAGTCCAATTTACTTGACTAGAATACCACCGCGACATTTTGAACCAAAAGAGGGGATGCAAGGTCAAAAACATGGAAGTGTTTGTTATTGACCATGCAAATGATATCCAATGGCCATGTAACTTTGCATGGGCCTTGATCTAGGTGATTTATAATCCATTTCAAAGTATCATGCACATCAAGTTCCATTTGCATGACTAGAATACCACCAAGGCATTATGTCAAACCAGAAAAGGGGACGCATGGGAAAAATCATGGAAATGTATATTTTTGACCATACAAGTGGGATTTTATTGCCATGATACTTTGTATGGGCCTCAATATAGGTGATTTGGAGTTACTTGCAAAGTAACATGGCCATCAAGTCCCATTTTATGACTAGAATACCACCGTGGCATTTTTTAAAAGAAGAGGGGGATGCATGGGCCAAAACATGGAAAGTTTGTTCTTGACCATGCAAATGGGATCTGATGGCCAAAGGTGAGCTTGAGTTCCTTATAAAGTATCATGACCGTTGGGTCCCATTTGCATGACTAGAACACCACTAGTGCATTATTTTGAACTAGAAGAGGGGATGCATCCACAAAAACATGGAAATGTTTGTTCTTGACCATGCAAATGGAATTTGTGATGGCCATGATACTTTACACGCACCTCAGACTAGGTTATTTTGAGTCCCTTACGAAGTATCATGACCATCAGGTCCCATTTGCATGACTAGAATACCACTGGTGCATTATTTGGAACCACAAGAGGGGATGCATGGGCAAAAACATGAAAATGTTCATCCTTGACCATGCAAATGGGATCTGATGGCATGATACTTTGCATAGGCCACAAACTAGGTGAGTTAAGTCCCTTGAAAAGTATTGTGGCCATCGAGTCCCATTTGGATGACAAGAACACCATCATTGCATTATTTTGAACTAGAGGAGGGGATGCTTGGATAAAAATATGGAATTGTTCCTTCTTGACCTTGCAAATGGGATCCGATGGCCATGATACTTTGCATGGGCCTCAAACTAAGGATTGTGACCATCAGAGGGAATGCATGGGAAAAAGCATGGAAATGCCCGTTCTTGACGATGAAAATGAAATTCTATGGCCATGATACTTTGTACTGGCCTCATCATAGGTGATTTTAAGTCCCTTGCAAAGTATCATGGCCATCAGGTCCCATTTGCATGACTATAAGACCAACGGGGCATTATTCTGATGTGGTGAAAAAGTGATATAGATCCTTAAAAATAACATATTTTCTTAGAACAAATGCAATAGCACCTAGTGATAATGTTTGCACCATTGTGAGTTAGAGGACTGACAACTTTCATTTTGTTTTGCTAATGGATGCTGAACATGGCCATGGAAAACTAACATCTTCGAGTGATAATGTCTTGATTCAATTAAGATGGTAATGGACCCTAAATCAATGCCCATAGGTTTTAAAACTTCACAACCCATTTCATGCTATCACCTTACCAACACTATGAAGACCTGGAATAGGGATTTGGATTTAAGTTTTGAGACTAAATACCCTAAACCCTAGAAAATGATTTTAATTTATTTTGGATGCTTTTAGCGATAGTAATATTGACACTTTTATCAATACTGTGAGAAGTAAAACCCAATCCCTGATTTCATCTTTTTCATCCTTCTCTTCCATCCTTTACTAATCCTCTATAGCTTGTCTAGACGCCCATAGCTTGGAAGCACCTCTCCACCACTAAGGACGACCACCACACCATCCCTTTCCACCAAATATGTTGATTTTCTTAAGTTTTTATTTCCTATTCCTTTCCCCTTTTCCTTCCCTTCCCTTTCCCTTTCCCTTCCCTTTCCCCTTCCCTTTCCCTTTCCCTTTCCCTTGGGAGAGCTACATTATTTCTTGGGCATTGAGGTAATTAGATCACCAAGTGGGATATAGCTCTTGCAGAGGAAGTATGGATTGGACATGCTATCCAAATATGGGATGACAGGCTGTAAGCCTATTTCAGTTCCTTTGGAGCAGAATGTGAAGCTGAGCACAGATGCAGGTGAGCTTTTGGAAGACCCTACTATGTACAGACTCATAGTAGGAAGTTTGATTTATATGACTATTACCAGGCCAGATATAAGCTATGCTGTTGGATTGGTAAGTCAGTTTATGTAGGCTCCAAGGAAACCGCATTTGGATGCAGCTAGACGCATACTCAGGTATGTGAAGTCCACATTGCAGTATGGACTATTTTATGAGGCTGGGGTTCAGATACAATTGCATGGATACATTGATGTTGATTGGGTCGGTAGTATTTCAGATAGACGATCTACCAGTGGATATGTGTTCTCTTTTGGGAGTGCTGCAGTCACTTGGAGCAGCAAGAAACAGCCTACAGTTGCCTTGTCGAGCACAGAGGTTGAGTACAGGGGTGCAGCAATGGCTGCATGTGAGGTAGCTTGGTTGCATAAGCTACTTTATGATATGCATCAGTCTACAGATGGGCCAGTTGTCATTTATTGTGACAACATGAGCAGTATACACTTGGCAAATAACCCAATCTTTCATGCTAGAACAAAGCACATTGAGGTGCATTATCACTATGTGCAGGAGAAGGTTTTACTAGATCTTATTGATCTAGTTTATGTCAGCACAGAGGATCAGGTAGCTGACATATTCACGAAAGCATTGGGCGCAGAGAAGCTGCGCAAGTTTAGAGACCTGCTTGGTGTGCACGAATTGGGATTGAGCTCGAGGGGGAGTGTTGAGATATCGAGCTCCACTTGCGATATGCCAGGGTGACTGTTGTGCATTTATGTCACCGACTTGTTAGCTGCAGATGCGGTTGGTACACTGCCCACGAATAATAGCTGGATGACAGCTATCCTTATCTACTCTAGTTTGTGGCTCAGTTAGTATGCCACCTTAGTAAGTTGAGTTTGGTTTGAGACCCACATATAGGGTTCTTCTATTTCTTTGTACTTGAGTTCTTTTGGCTTTCACAACTAAGAAGAGAAAAACTGTTTTCAGCCTCCACCTTTGTGTGTATTCCCCCATTGTGCATGTGAGGAAGCCGCAAGTGACTCCTTCCCTCTCTCCCACTATCTTCACAATATGATGTAATAGGACAATTTTGTAATGAACAATTCTAAACAATACAATACAATGTCCACTACAATGTAATACATACCTTTATAAAAGGGCAGATTAAGGCTTGGCCTACCCTACAAAAATTTCTCCACAAAATGAAATGTCACTATTAGCATTAATGAGGCTTGGGGATTTTTTACCAGCATCAATATTAACATCGGTATTGTCGTTGAAACTTGTGTCCCAGAGTCAGTTTTACCGTCAAAAAATGCATCGAAAGGGGGTTGCAGAAAACTCAGTAACCATCGATATGAGCATCCATATACCTGTCACTATTAGCATTGAAAGTCTATATATTGGAAAATTTGACTTAAATAACAATGTTATTTTTTACGCTTCCTTATCGATGCTAATCTAGATGTTATTTTTTACATATATCAGAGTCTGAAAAAAATAATTTAGTGTATTTTCTATTAAAAAACGTGTAAAGAAAGAGTTGAACTCTTGTATTTCTTTCTTTCTTTCTCACTCTCCTCTTCTTATTGCTCTTCCTTCTCTTCTTCAATCCTCTCTTCTTATTTCTTCTCCTCTTTCTTTCTTCTTTTCCTTATTCTTTCTCCTGCTTTCCCTCTTCTCCTTCTTTCTTTCACTTTTCTCCCTTCTTTATTTCTTTCTCACTCTCCTTTTCCTATACATACTCTCCTCTCTTCTTTCTCTCTTTTATCGTTCTCCTCTCTTCTTATTGACCTTCTCCTCTCTTCTTTTCTCCTTTCTCTCTTTCTCTCCACTCTTTCCTCTCTTTCCCTTCTCTTTTTCCTTTCTCTTCTCCTTCTTTCTTCCCCTCCTCTCTTCTTTCCTCCTCTCCTCTCTTCTCTTATTCCTTCTTCTTTCTTTCTTCCTTCTTCCATTTCTTCCTCTCCTCTTAGTCCTCTTCTCTCATTCTTTCTCTCTTTCGCTCCTTCTTTCTTTCTCTTCTTATTCCTCTTATTCCTCTATTTCTATTTCTCTTCTTTCTTTTCTATTGGCCCCCTTCTTATTCCTCTTCTCCTCTTTTCTCTTCCCCTCCTTTTTTCTGCTTCTTTCTTCCTTCTTCCTTTTCTTTCTTTCTCCCTCTTCTTATCCTCTTCTTCTTTCCCTCTTTTCTATTCTCCCTCTTCTTATCCTCTTCTTGTTTCCCTCTTATTCTTATTTCTCTCCTCTTTCTTCTTCTTTTTCGTCTTCTTTCTCGTTCTTCTCCTCTTCTTTTCTCCTCCTCTTCTTCCTTTTCTTCCCACTTATTCCTCTCTTCTTATTCCCTTCTCCTCTCTTTTCCTATCTCTCAGCTCTCTTTCTCTTCTCTCTTTCTCTCTTTGTCTTCTCTTTTCTCTTCCTCTCCTCTTTTTCTGTCTCTTGGCTCTCTTTATCTCCTCTCTTTCTCTTCTTTCGGCTCTCTCTCTCTCTCTCTCTCTCTCTCCTGTTTTCCTCTCTCTCTCTCTCTCTCTCTCTCTCTCTCCTCTCCCTCCCTCCTCTCTTTCTCTCTTTATCCTCTTCTTATTCTCTCCTCCTCCTCTTTTCTCCTTCTTTCTTCCTTCTTCCTTTTCTTTCTTTCTCCCTTGTTCTTCTACTCATTCCCTTCTTATTCTCTTCTTCTTTCTCTTTTGTCCTTCCTTTTGCCTTCTTCCTTTTCTTTCTTTCTCCCCTCTTCCTCTTCTTTCTTTCAGTTCTCTTCCTCTCCTCTTTTCCTTTCTTTTGGCTCTCTTCCTCTCCTTTTCCTCTCTCTTGGCTCTCTTTCTGTCCTCTCTTCCTCTTATTCCTCTCTTATTATTTCCATTTTTTCATATTTTCATCGTTCTGCATTTTTTTCCATGTTTTTGTCTTTTTATATGTCCTCTTTTTTGTGTTTCAGTGTTTCCGTCTTTCCATGTTTCCCTTTTTCTTGTGGTTGTGGTTTTTGTGTTTTTGTCTTTCTACTTTTTTGCATTTTTTTGTGTTTTCCTTTTTCTGCTTTTCTGCCCTTTCTCTCATTCCACCTGTACTCTCTTTCCATTTCTCATTCCTCTCATTCTAATTTTCCCCATTCCTCTCTAAAATATTTATTTATTTATTTTATTATTTCTTCCACATGGAAGTAATTATTGGTTTTTTCACTTCTTATTTGATTTTGTTTTTGGATTTTCTTTATTGTTTGTGTTTGTGCAATCTTGTTAAATTAGGCATGTCATCATGTTGCATGTATGGAGAGTTTATATGTCTAGAGAGCAGACTGCTAATGATCATGGGACTCCTCATAGGAGTAGAGAGCATGGACTCTACACTCCAAATGACTTCGATTCCACTTGGACAACTCCTGAGGGGACTCCTTTGCTAGGAGTCCATGGCTTCATCAAAAGTTTTGATGAGTTTTTCACATCCATGAGTGACACAGAGGTAGAGGGATACTTTGCTCTTCTCTCCTCTCGGAGGACCTCCATTGTTCCCTCTCTTGCACCCCCTGGGGTTAGATTGGGCCCATCGATGACTTCTCCTACTAGAAAATTGTCCCCTATTGCCCCTTTTGAGGGATCATCACCTGGGCCTCACTATCATTAGTCAAGAAAGAGTAGGAAGGGTTGAGATTGCTGTGGTGGCATGGGAGATGTAGATGAGTTTGCACACTCCCAACGCTCTAAGTCTCCCATTGTTCATGAGACACAATTCCAGTTTGGTCCCTTGTCGACCCCTCTCACAGGCCACAACACCCCCTGTACCCCTTACTCCACTACCCCTTGCTCCACCTCTTGCTATAGCTCTGCTACTTCCACTCTCACTCTAGCTCTACTACTCCCTCCACCACGCATCCTTTGGCCCAAGGATCTCTTATATCTCATGAACCACATTGGGAAAGTGGTAGAGGATCACCAAGGGAGGAAGGTCATAAACCACATGAGGAGGTTGATGGCATACACTTCCCCAAGGATATCGTGAAACCTTGGAATCATCAGGATCAGAGAGCCAAGGATGCCATCATAGAAGCCCTAAGGCTACAATTTCCCAACCCTCGCAAGTATGGGTTTGAGAAAAATGCCATGCTTACATGCGTGGGAGAGCTCCTAAGGTCTCATAGATATGAGTTGAGAGAATTTGTTTAGTTGGGTAAGAACAAGCCAGGGTGGGTGGACTTGAAAGATTGGAAGAAATTGAAGAAGGGCTTCAAGGAGAATCCAAATGCATTTGTGACTCAGCGAAAGGTAGCGAGGCGACGTCTAGAGATCGTAGGTGCTTCGCACCTTAAGAGCAGTGGTAGACTCTCCATGAGATATGGGTGGTAAGTATACATTTATCTTCTACCAAATATCTAATATGTTTAGTAATTCAAATGTTTTGTCATTCATATCAAACTCCTTGAATTTGGATCCATAGGAATCTATGATGGGTATGTCTCTAAATGATGATGGTACAAAAGGGCATACAGGATTGGAGGTGTGCCTTGGTTTAGGGATATAGAGAAAGATGGACATGAAATCGATTGGAAAAATGTGACGGAGCATCATGTGATTATACCCTAATCCTCATTATTATCATTTGAGTAACATCGTTGTCTTATAATCAATGCTCTTATCTTATTTTCTAGCTTGTTTTGTTCTTAGGGTTGCAACTTCCACCCATCTGTAGATACAGACTTGAAAGATAGATCTCAAGCAAAAGAGGAGAGGCTCGGAGGTCTAGAAGAGGGCAAGGAATCATGCCTACATAGATAGCCTGTAAACAAGGAGGGCAAGGAGGATGAGGAGAGTTCAAAGGAGTAGTAGTAGTAGGATAGGACATTTTGTCGTTTTATATTTTGGCACTATTTCCATTTCGTAGCACAATACTTTGGTAGATTTGCCACTTTGAGCTTCGGCACTTTTGCCATTTTGTAGCCTCTTTTGTACATTGTAACATGGTTTTGTGGACCTCTTTTGCAACATTTTAACACGATTTCATAAAACCTTGTTTGAAAAGAAAAAATGTGGGGTAGGATGGGGCTAAAAAAGCCCCATCTAGCCCCATAATTTTTTTAAAATTCTGTAAAAGCATTGGTATGTATCGAGGCTGATACCAACACTGCAACATTGATATATAGTGATGTTGATATGGACCTTATACTGACACTAGGAACACTCAGATATCGACATCCATACCGATGATGATACCAATGCATTCTTTGCAACACGCACACCGATAGACACTCCAACACTTTTGACTCAGTTGACTTGGAGGAGGAGGGCCCCTTGGGACTCTATAATTATGAAGTGTCTAGCAGCTTACTCCTTCACTCTCATTAAATTTGTTTCTTGTAGAGGATACTTATTTGCAAGTTACCTACAAAAGATAGATAAGTGAAATGGCCTAACATTTTGCTATTATGAATATGGAAATGAAGATCGTGATTTCTGAAAAACCATGGTCCCTACCTGTCCAAATGATTTAAGCTGTGGACACCCTAATTAAGAGCCATATTGCGACCTGGGAGTCACTCATCTGAGCCTTATCACCCGCAATGTATGCCATATATCTTTAATCACATAGCAGCCCAAAAAATATGGAAATGTGAGCGCTAAAGGTGAAGGCAACAAAGGAGGCATACAACCAGGTAAGAGAAGTGGAATAGAGCGGAGGTTCATGGATTCGTCATGTTGAAATTGCCACATAACACGGACGTCGACATCTTTGTGTAGTTGTTCTAGTATCATGTTCTGTGATGTGCTCCATCTAGATGCTGTTCGATCATGAGCCTACTAATGGTGGCTTTGAGGATGTGTGGTACATAGATTCAGGAGCATCTAACCATATGACTTGCATCTCAGTTCTGGTGTCCCTCATTAAATCCAAATGACCCCATAGAGATGGCTCACGACTAAAGAGCTCTGGGATCCATAATCACAAAATAGGTCTTTGAGGAGAGCATTTTAGATGGTTGCTTCTCAAGCATTTATTCAGGATGAGGCTCTTTGCAAATAGATTTATTTACACCGATTCCTCTGTGGCATACATTTCCCTAGTTGTAAAGGGTTTGTATACCACCAAAACATGCTCAATGATCTCTAATAATGAGTGTCGTGGTTTGTGTTCATTTGGCCAATGTGGAAGACATTGCATGATAAAGGAAAACCCGATATAGCTAAGTGCAGATTAAGATTTCATATAGGTCCTCCAATCTAAAAGAGGAGACAATTGCGTTTATCTTATTCATGCTCTATTCGCGCGAGGGGGTGCTGTTCGACTTATCACATACGTTCTCCAAGTAGGAAGAAAAACACACTTTTCATCTCCATCCCATCATCCTTTTTTGTGTTCTTGGTCATTGTTGTAGTTCGTGTTGTTTATGGCAATTGCTTGGATGTGTTACCACTTGGAGAGAGAGAGAGAGAGAGAGAGAGAGAGAGAGAGAAGGGGGGAGGGAGGGAGGCAGAGAGAGAGAGAGAGAGAGAGAGAGAGAGAGAGAGATGCCCAAATGAAGAGAGGATAGGGTTGGTAGTGCAAATGTCATGCATACTGGTGTGGGCTATGTAGTGGGATGAGTTCTTTCCCCCATCACCTTGCCCAATTTTTGTTTGCTTGGATTCAATGCCTCCCACATCCCTTGCACCTATCAATATAAAAGTTCCAAAAAAAAAAACTACTACCAGCATGATTCTCAAACCAAATTGACTCTTGTCAATATGAAAATCCGACATTAGATATGTAAAAGCTATGTGTGTCCTAGCCATGAACAACCAACAAAACCGAGAACAGGCCAGGAAGATTAGAGAGCATTTAGGGATATCTTCATGCCATGATTCTGTAGAGAAGATGCAGGCTGGAGTGAAGATGGGGAAACCATATAAAAAATGTACAGTATAGAAATCAAAAGTGCCTAAAAATCAACCTCGACGTAGTGAAATTTTGTAAGGAAGCCATGGCCGACGCCTTTATATATCACATCGCTATATTTCTTTCGATGCTCTCATTGCTCTAGACAGCATTGCATGAGCTTTGCGATGGCACCCCAGCTAATTAAATGCAAATACTTATGTCATTTCCATGACTCTCTTTATTGTGAAGAGTGCAACGTTGAGCTCAAGTATATCATCAGGGATCTCCAACAAAGTTTCTCCCTCCATCTAGCCACAAATGGACGATTTTACTTCATCACCAAAACTATAAAAACATGTGAAGCTATGGACCTAGTATATACACTACTACAAAACTAGGTAGAAATGGCAGCCCAAAAGTGACATTTCTACATTATTAAATGACACTCTTACCGCCATTTCCACATGTGCCAATTTTTGGAAATGGCAACCAAAAGTGCCATATATTTTTGCCATTTCTATGTCCATAATGGCAACCAAAAGTGCCATATATTTTGCCATTTTTATGTATGAAATGGCAACTAAAAGTGCCATATAGTTTTGCCATTTCCACATACAAATTGGCAACCAAGAGTGCCATATTTTTCTACCATTTTTGTGTCTAAAATGGCAACCAAAAGTGCCATATATTTTGCCATTTTTATGTATTAAATTTTCAACTAAAAGTGCCATATAGTTTTGCCATTTCCACATGCAAAATGGCAACCAAAAGTGCCATATATTTTTGCCATTTTATGTCTTGAATGGCAACCAAAAGTGCCATATATTTTGCCATTTTTATGTATGAAATGGCAACCAAAAGTGCCATATAGTATTGCCATTTCCACATGCAAAATGGTAACCAAAAGTGCCATATATTTTTGCCATTTTGATGTCTAAAATGGCAATCAAAAGTGCCATATATTCTACAATTTTTACGTAGGAAATGGCAACTAAAAGTGCCATATAGTTTTGCCATTTCCATAATCGAAATGGCAACCAAAAGCACCATATATTTTTCCACTTTTAATGCATGAAATGGCACTACATTTGAGACCAACTGTGAAAGAAATGGCAAAAGGTGACATAAAAGTTATGTTTGAAATGGCAAAAGGTGACATAAAAATTGTTCCTTATTATATTTGAAATGGAAAAAGATGACTTAAAATTTGCAAGATTTCACGTTGAAAATGGAAATAAAGTGACAAACAAAATGTTGATTATTATGTTAGAAATGGCAAGAAATGGAATCACAATTGCCATTTCTTATTTTATAAACAATAGCATTCAAAATGGGGATAAAAAATTTAACTTCTACTAGCTTTTAAAATGGGCCAAAAAGTTACATGACATTGGAATCTTAAATGACTAAAATTTTATATTTGATACTTGGTATCCATGAATGAAATTTATTGTCTAAGTGTGAAAGATTAATCAAAAGTCTTAAGTGCATCAATACTCATAGTACACAGTGTGAAGGAGTCATCTAAAATTCTAAGGAATAACCTTTAACTTTTATAACACACACATTTTACTTGATAACAAATATCATTCGATAGTTGATTGAGAATTAAATAATACAAAATTTACATAACAAAATAAAATATAAAATTATAAAGACATTACATGAAGAGTTTTCCAAGCAACATTCAAGCCTACGGCTTGACCCAATGTCTGAATCTCATCATTTGCTTTAAATACAGAAGCATTCTTAATGGTAGTATCATCAACTAGTACTGCTACATAACCAACTCCTATTGGTATATAGTGAACTCTAAATGAAGGAACCAAACTAATTATTGTCCCTATTCCAAGTATATCTTTTCAAGTATGTCTTTTGAGTCCTTATGTAAGATCTTTACTCGTTGTTCCCTTTGAAAAGCATCAACCTACACAGATACATTCAAGAGATCATTAGTAGAATATTTGTTTAAAATATCTTTATGAAAAATTTCAAAAAACGTTATGGTCATTGCCATACTAAATTAAGAAAAATAAATAGATTTAAATTACTTGAAAAACATGTATGTCATTTGTTTGTGCTGGTGTCTTTTCTACTCCAATTGTTGATTGATGAACCTTTTTAAAATAAAGTAAATATGATACTTAATAATGCTTCATGTGAATGCTTTCTACTCTACTCAAAGATCCATAAACCTTTTCAAAACAATATCTACAGACACGTGCGCCTATGTGTGTGTGTGTGTGTAAGCATGAATCATCTTTTTTGTGAAAATTACCATGAAGTAGGCATGGAATTTACCAAAGGTAGAGCATAAATGCTTTTCCTTAAATAATTAAGTTGTTTTTGCAAGGCATTCATAGCCTTATCCTTTTCATGAAGCTTTCTTTGCAACTCAATAGTGTTCTCATGTATCACTTGGTCTAAATCACCGATTGCAATTTTTTTTTAGCCACAAGTAGTCTTTTTAGTAGGTACAACTAGTCTTGGACCAGAAACGTTATTATCCCCATTATCATTTGGATTAGGATCCTACACAAGAAAAAAACATGAAATATATCAAATTGATATTATATTTCATTTATTAATAATTTCTATTCATAAAACAAAGAGAACATGAAGTACCTCTAATGAAACAACACCATTGGTCTCTTTAGACAATGCATAGTCAGATTGCATAGTCAGATAGTATTCCTCTTCCTTTCATCCCATATCCTTTTGAGGTATGATCTTCTAAAAACACCTCTTGATATGAAGGAGACCTTTGAAATTGAGAGATCTACATATTTAAAATATTTGTCATACATGTGGATTTATCAACAAAGAGTACTACTATAAAAACATGAATTATGAAAAGAAAGAAAACTATTAAATTTACAAGTTCTTGTTTCGACCTAAATTCGTAACATTTTCTTGGGCCTTTCTATCTCTTATTTCTTTCACTAGATCTCTGAAAAACAATGTCAAAATGTAGTTAAGTTAAATAGAATAAAGAAAGAACATATGATACTTGCAATAAGATGTGTGTGTGTGTGTTGTTATGGATAAAATTGTCTAAGGAAAAAGGCATTAATATGTGTGTGTGTTTGTATATGTGGCAATAGTATAATAAAATATGGTGTGCATAAGGTCCAAGGTTGAGGGGGCAGGGCATGACCATGTGCCACCCTTCCATGTAAGAGGACCCATAAGGTGTGTTGTACATAATCCATGATAGTAATATTATAAAATGCAAGGTGGCATGGCTCCTCCATGTGCCACCCCTCCACCTAGGATGCATTAAGTGAGATATGGCTCAAAGTCCATGGGAGAAGCAATATAAAATGGGTGGAGATGGCTATTATATTGAGTTGTTCCCTCCATATGGGATAGGCCCATGTGGGGGAGGTATAGAAGGACGAAGAGAGCTAGTTAAATAATGGGAAAAGTAGGATGAGGTGGCAAGATTCCTTGTGCCAACCCTCCACTTGTCCTCCTAGAGGTTTGAACATATTATAAAATTGGAAAGAGACCAAGGGAGTATCATAGACTTGAGATATGGGGCTTGATTTATGTGGAAAATTGAGGCAAAGGGTTGTCGCACACAATTGAGAGTGCATACCCACCTAGCCCACATGGGAGACTTTTCCACACACACCATGCATGTGGGAGGATACACTAATGTGGAGAGACCCCCTCTTTTGGCTATAAAAGGAAGGGGCTATTCCTTGATGAGACACGCTCATTCTTGTAAAGCCACCTAGCTAGTATTTTGATATTTCCCTCTCATCCCTTCTTTCCAATAAAGTATGGATCACTTCCCTTGATGTCTACATCTCAACATTCCTCTTCCTATCATGTACATGCTTCTCTTCCCCCTCTCCCTTTTCCCTTGTGTCATAGTCTCCCTTTTCCTTCCCTCCACTTCTAATTCCTTGTTCACCCCTATGACATCCCTTCGCCCTCGTGATCTCCTTTTCTCTATGGCCTTTGAGCGTAGCCATACTTAGTCTCTAGCCTCTGATCTCGATAACTTTTCCGGCTAAAAGTTTTGGTGTGGCTGCTGGGATACGAATCTCCACGACTGGTGGCGAATCTTCTATTCGTACGGGTTACATCAACAAAACTATACCATCTGTGCTCTTTCTAAGCTACTGCGCGTACATTCGATTCGTGCATCTCCTGCGCGACAGTTCTCTGGACTGCTGCGACTTCTGGTTGCGGACAATTTTCTACGCGACAATTCTCTGGACTGCCGCGACTTCTGGTTGCGGACAGTTTTCTGTGCGACAGTTCTCTGGTCGCGGACTGTTTCCTGAGCCCCTGCAAAAGAGTAACAGCAGACCCTGCGCCCCCCTATCTCTTCTCTTCTCTTCTTCTTCTTCTCCTTCTCTTCTCTTCTCCTTCTCCTCTTCTCTCCTCTCTTTTTATTAAAGAGTAGGATTGGAACCCAAGACCTCCCCCTTCACAAAAGAAAGTCTTATCATTGGGCCAACAAGTTGGAAGTGGTAAAAATGTAATGATTTTTGTTCATATATTGAAATTGCGGGAGCTGTAACTCTCTAACCATAAGGAGTTTGCTCTTGCTGTAAAAAGCAAAAATATTTCATTTTATGTGCTCTATCCACATCTCTTGCTAGATTGCCAATTTAGAACTTCTCCAAGCTCATTTCACGAACGCACGCCTCACGAGAAGGGTGGACATTTATGTCACTTCTCGACGCGTTTAAGGAATTGGTGCCTGTTCCTCTGCACCTTACGGCTACCAATGCACGAGATGTCTTCCTTGATCTTCATGTCGACCTTCAACGGCTAATTGTCCAGTGCATTATTGATGGTGATGACGGGTGGAATGACACACCGTGGATGATTCATGGTGACGAACTACTGATACGCTGGGAGGATTTTGACTTTACTTCTACTCATTGTGCGGTGATCGAACTACTTGCTGCTTCAGAGGTAATCAAAACGGTTTCCTTCTTCGAAGGGTGGGATGCTCCCCAAGCTTGGGGAGAGATTTGGCGCATCTGGCTGTTGATTCCTATGGAAAAGCTCGTCCTGAATGGTTTATTTACAATCTCATTACAAAGGTTTCTAGGCCTGGGCTATGGTTGGTAATGTTTCGGCCAAGGAATCCATTTGTACCTAATCAGCCTTTTGTGCCTCATTTCGAGCTTCAAATTGTAATTCTTTTTGGGCTTAAGATAAACTATCAACAAAGAATTGCAAGTTTATTTGGTGCTGAACGTTTGGCTCAAGTGTTGAATTCTCCCCACCCTCTCCTCCTACCTATCTTGGACTACCGAGAAACTTGGGATGTCCGAATTCTAGTCTTGGTGTGATGACATCTTGGATTCTTCAATTTGATGGACCTTACAAACCTTCGACCAAGGCGGCTTGGGTGTGAAGCTCACTTCACCGGGTGGTGAGGAGTTTTGTTACAGCAAGTCTTCGCCCGCAAGTACTTGCAATCAAGCTGAGTACTTGGCGCTCATTTTTGGGCTACAAAAGGTACAAGAACATCATGCCAAGCAATTGGAGGTGCAAGGAGATTCTCAACTAGTGTGTGAACAAGTTAGTGGAAGGTGGAAGGTGCGGAGCAACCACGACATCAACAAGCCTGAAGAGGTAAAAAGTCAGCATATCCCTCGAGCTCGAAATCTTGTTGCTGATTTCTTGGCACGTGAAGCTTGTACTTTAATCACACATGACGCGAGTGGAAGTGCCACCCCAACAAAGCCGCAAGCCACAAAGGAGGGTAATCATTTGTAAGGAATGCAAAGGTTGTGGTCATCATGAAACTAAGTGTTGGGCATACTTGATACGAGTTCACCGACTTCGGCAGATCATCAGGAGGGTTCTCAAGGACATTGCTCAAAAGAAGGATGCCAGACCGCACACCCCTTGAAGAAATAGAATGGCGACTACAAGAACTGGAAGAAGCTGAAGGTGATGTGCAAGCTCTCCAACTGTTGACATTTGTCATGGCATTCTTGTTTGCCTTGATGAACAACCTCATGCAACGTCGCACCTCTAACCCTCGCGTGTAATGATCAATGTGATATCATGAAGGTTGGTCCTTTTAAGATTGTCTATGTGCTATTCTATGCTGAAGATTCTTCTCGAGTAATATTTCACACTACTCCAGTCACACCCTACCCTGCCTATGTGTGCTTTTTGGATGTATCTTCACCCGATTTTCAGTTCAAGCTTCCTCTTACTATTGTTCGTCCATAGATAAGCCCCTCTTTTCCATCTTCCAAGCATGGCTGACATTCCCGTGTTTTGTGGACGGGTAGAAGAAAATCCAAATGAGTATCTTGTGGCTTTCAAGCGCCGTTGTGTTTCTCTCAACTTTCTTACTGAAGACAGATGGCTATTAGTTCTTCCCACATTTCTAGAAGGTTTGGCTCAAGTGTGGTATGAGAAGCAAACCGAGGATGTTCGCCAAAGCTGGCCAAGGTTGACAGCAGCAATGATTGAGTATTTTGGCAAAGAAGAGGAGCCGGAGAATGTGTACCTGCAGGTGGCAAATTTGAAGCAGTCAGAAGGTGAGACGGCGCCTCGATATGTGGATCGAGCGGCCGTGCTCCTGGACCGTTTGATTGCCACACAGGAGGACAATGCCGGGTTTCGAGCTGGAATGACTCAGCATGTGCTGGGCTACCTTGTAGCAGGAGCAAGTGATGAATTCCGCCTCAAGCTTAAATGGGAGAATCCAGAAACTATGGTGCTAGCACATGAGATTGCTCAAAAGTTTGATAAAGTTCAGTCTGACCCCGCTTCAAAGAAGACGATTGTCCCTCCGCATCCCCCTCCATTCCTGCAACAACAACCTGGGGGGTCTAACTCAGGGGCATACCCCCACCCCTCATCAGGGATGTATCCACCGCCTCCACCTCAAATGTATGGTCCTCCCTTAGATACTTACCCTCAACAAGGTGGATATCCTCATCCTCCGCCTCGAAGATTTCCCCAGCCTCGCCCACGAGCTCCCCTCCTCTCTACTCCCGTGGCCCCTCCAACAAAAGAGGCCCCCCCTGCAACAGAACCTGGAGTCAATGACGTAGCCAAGGCCCTGAATGATCTTCGGCTTGAGATGGTGGGCATCAGAAATCAAGCCAACCACCCTCCAAGAGATCGTGCTAATGTTGTATGCTACGAGTGCCACCAGAAGGGTCATTATCGCACAGAATGCCCCAATATTCCAAGGGTGAATCTTCTAAGTGAGTCGGGCACTGAGGATTCTGATGTAGAGATCCTTGATCTCGGGAAAAGAACTCGTGCTACCTCGGACCCCTCTCCAAACCGTGGACCGGGCCGCCCCAAGAAGAAGGTGTCCTTCTCAGAGCCCTCAGATGCTGAGATGGCAGACCCACCAACAGAGAAGACTAAAAGATCTCGCAGGAGTAAGTGGTCACCTTCGGATTTTCCCATTGGCTCAGGGCAAGAGGACTATTCGGTCGTTCAGGACCTTGCTCATCGGTCTTTAAGCATCACACTCCCTCAACTAATAGCATTAAGCCCTAAGGTGAGACGTGAGCTGCAGCAAGGTCTCTCAACAAGGAAGAGCAAGAAAAAGGGAAAGGTACGAGAGGTATCTTCTATCTCTGAAGAAATTGATCGGCACCCACACACAGTAGATGTCATCATAGATAATTGCCGTGTCAAAAATGTGTGTGTTGATGGGGGAGCTGCATGTAATATCATGGTGCCCCGCATCATGAAGAAATTGAATTTGAAATGTACAAGGCGTTCCTCCACTCGAATCAAGGTAGCAGATGGTCGACGACTCGCCACCATGGGAGTCATTGAGGATTTGCCCATAACTGTCAACGGGTTGACCACCACTGTCAATTTCTATGTAGTGGACATTGAAGATATAGGCAAAAGTTACCCAGCCATACTCGAGAGACCATGGTTGAGAAAGAGTGATGCAGTCAGCTATTGGAAGACAGGACACATGTCTTTTGGTGCTTCGAAGGAGAAGGTCCTAGTGCAACCTGGTGCCATGGAACCGGAAGAAGAAGAGGAGCATGACAGTGATACTTTCTCATCCTCGGTGTCTGAGTCCATGGAAGAATCAGACGGGGGGGACGAATTCTCAGAGGAGGAAGTTTACATGATGGGGGTGTCTCCGATCCTGCCACCTGCAGAAAAGATAACAGCTAGTCCTCAACAGCTCGAATCAATGCTTTCTCCAGACCTCACTCCAGGTGAGAAAGATGAGTTTCTTGAAATGTTCAAAGATTTCCCTGACCTCTTTGCAACTAGCTACCACCACCTTCGCCATGTGACTGCCATAGAGCACAAGATAGAGCTGAAGCCTGATGCCAAGCCTGTGGCTCAGAAGTATCGGAGATTAGGGCCCCTGCAGACTGATGCTTTGCGCTCAGAGTTGCAGAAGCTTGTAGAGGCTGAGTTTATTGTTCCGGTTCACAATACTGAATGGGTTTCACCAGTGGTAGTCATCCCAAAGAAAAACAACAAGTGGCGGGTCTGCATCGACTATAAGAAACTCAATGCTGCCACCAAGAGGGATCATCATCCCCTGCCCTTTCAAGACCTCATTCTTGAGAAGGTAAGTGGTCATGAGATGTATACTTTCTGTGATGGTTACTCTGGGTTTTATCAAATCAGAATTTCCGAGGAAGATGTGCTTAAAACCACATTTGCCACACCCTGGGGGACATTTGCATTCAAAGTAATGCCATTTGGCCTCACCAATGCTCCTGCCACCTTTCAAAGATTTATGCAGATGGTGTTTGTTCCTTATTTGGGGGATTTCTTGGAGGTGTTTTTAGATGATTTTTGTATATTCTCATCACGTAAGGAGCACATCATGAAGGTTAGATTGGCATTCCAAAGGGTCAATGATGCAAATGGCAGTCTCAACCCTGAGAAATGCACCATTGGAGCCACTCAAGGGAGGTTATTGGGACATGTTGTCTGATCCGAGGGCATCAAGCTTGACCCCGAGAAGGTAGAAGCCATCCTCAAACTTTCCCCACCTGCAACCAAACGTCAGGTACGCTCATTTGTCAATCTAGCAGGATACTATCGCCGCTTCATTGATCAGTATGCTGTTTTGACACGGCCCATGACTATGCTATTAAAAGATGGGGTTGATTTCTCTTGGAACGAGGATTGTGATCATGGGTTTGCACAAATCAAGAATGCTCTGGCTTCAAAACCCATTCTATGCAATCCAGACTGGTCAAAGACCTTCTATATCAATCCTGGGTTTGGTGAGCACACTCTGGTAGGTATTCTTCTCCAGCAAGGGGAGGATCGGTTCATGTATCCCGTTCGATTTGCTTCTCGACAATTGCTCGACACTGAGCGACGCTATTCAGAGGCCGACAAGCATGCCTTGTCTTTGGTGTTTTGCATTGAGAAATTTAAGCATTATGTGGCTGGAAAGTCCTTCTTTATTCTCACTAGCACTGGTCTTGTAAAGCAGGTTCTTCAATCACCAAATCCCATGGGCCGGTTGGCCAAATGGTTGGCAGTTCTACAAGAATATGATTTTTCTTTCAAAATTGTAAAAGGGGGTTGTTCCAACTTGAAGAATGCTTTGATTGATTTAGAAGAGTGCCTTGATGTAACCCTGGTAGCAGCCATAGAAGTTGGGGATCCTTGGTATGGTGGTATCTATAAGTTTTTGACCGCTTTCTCCTTTCCTTCAGAAAGTACAAGCTATGAGAGAAAGAAGATCCGCAGAGATAGTAGGCGCTACACCCTCCTTGATGGGGTGTTGTACCGTCAAGGCATGGATGGGGTACTCAGACGGGCCATTGATGCAGATGAAGTGCCTAAGGTCTTGAAGCATTATCATGATGGATTTTGTGGAGGCCACAATGCCAGTGACTATACAGCTAAGAAGATTTTACATGCTGGATACTATTGGCCGACATTGTTCAAGGATGTCACTTTGTATTGCAAAACCTGTGAACCATTCGGTAGGAAGGATTTGCATCCCGGGCAACATCACCCAGTGATTGCCATCCATCCGTTTCAGAAGTGGGGCATAGATTTTGTCGGACCCTTGCCCATGACTGCCCGCAAAAAGAAGTATCTTTTGGTAGCCACTCAGTATGTCACTAAGTGGGTTGAAGCTATCGCCCTCTCTGCTGCAAATGGCAAGGCAGTTTCAAATTTCATCTTTGAACGTATCTGCACAAGGTTTGGGACACCCATGGAGATAGTCTCTGACCATGGGAGTCCATTCTAAAATGAAGCAGTGGAGTTACTCATGGATCGCATGGGCATTGATCATCACACTTCTAGCATCTATTATCCAGCATCCATGGGTCAAACAGAGTGGACTAATGGCCTCCTCTGTAAAACCATAGGAAAAATGGCCACAGGGAATAGGAGCCAATGGGATCAGAAGGTCAATGAAGCAGTGTGGGCTTACAACATCACTCATGAAACATCTATAGGTCACACCCCTTTTGAGTTGGTGTATGGTACTGAGGCAGTTTTACCACTAGAGATAGAGATTCCAGCCTTGAGATTGGCACAGGAACAGAGGATGACAGAAGATGAATATGTAGAGGCCAGATTGGTACAACTTGAGAGGTTAGATGAGACCCGACGCCATGCACTACACCAAACAGAGATCCAAAAGAATCGACAAAAGGCCCGATTGGATGCTAAGATTCGCAAGGGATGGGTAAGACACTTTGCTGAGGGGGATGTTGTGCTATGCTTTGATAACAGATTGGACCACCAAATGGATAAGAAGTTTCTGCCACTGTGGGCTGGTCCATACAAAGTCATCAAAGAACGTAGCAATGGGTCTGTACAAGTTCAGGAGCTGCATGAACCATATGGCAAGAAGGTGATCAACAAGCGTTACCTCAAGCCTTTCTTTGTGCGTGATGGTCCCAGGCATGGAAATGCTGTGCATTCCCTGCTTGGGGGGGGGAATTGTTATGGATAAAATTGTCTAAGGAAAAAGGCATTAATATGTGTGTGTGTTTGTATATGTGGCAATAGTATAATAAAATATGGTGTGCATAGGGCCCAAGGTTGAGGTGGCAGGGCATGACCATGTGCCACCCTTCCATGTAAGAGGACCCATAAGGTGTGTTGTACATAATCCATGATAGTAATATTATAAAATGCAAGGTGGCATGGCTCCTCCATGTGCCACCCCTCCACCTAGGATGCATTAAGTGAGATATGGCTCAAAGTTCATGGGAGAAGCAATATAAAATGGGTGGAGATGGCTATTATATTGAGTTGTTCCCTCCATATGGGATAGGCCCATGTGGGGGAGGTATAGAAGGACAAAGAGAGCTAGTTAAATAATGGGAAAAGTAGGATGAGGTGGCAAGATTCCTTGTGCCAACCCTCCACTTGTCCTCCTAGAGGTTTGAACATATTATAAAATTGGAAAGAGACCAAGGGAGTATCATAGTCTTGAGATATGGGGCTTGATTTATGTGGAAAATTGAGGCAAAGGGTTGTCGCACACAATTGAGAGTGCGTACCCACCTAGCCCACATGGGAGACTTTTCCACACACACCATGCATGTGGGAGGATACATTAATGTGGAGAGACCCCCTCTTTTGGCTATAAAAGGAAGGGGCTATTCCTTGATGAGACACGCTCATTCTTGTAAAGCCACCTAGCTAGTATTTTGATATTTCCCTCTCATCCCTTCTTTCCAATAAAGTATGGACCACTTCCCTTGATGTCTACATCTCAACATTCCTCTTCCTATCATGTACATGCTTCTCTTCCCCCTCTCCCTTTCCCCTTGTGTCATAGTCTCCCTTTTCCTTCCCTCCACTTCTAATTCCTTGTTCACCCCTATGACATCCCTTCGCCCTCGTGATCTCCTTTTCTCTATGGCCTTTGAGCGCAGCCATACTTAGTCTCTAGCCTCTGATCTCGATAACTTTTCCGGCTAAAAGTGTGTGTACCTTGAATTCCTCTGAATTTACCAGTGTCTTTATTCTTTCCCATACATCATCTGGTAGCCATGTTGATTTTCATGCATCATCTCCATCCCGTAAGTAAAAGCAAGACATCCCGTAAGTAAAAGCAAGAGGGATGTCGATGGTTTGATGAGTGTTTCAAAGGTGAAGAAGCTCGCTATGTCTATGTGAGCGCCAAGAAAAAAACCCACGTCTGAGAATGAAGAAAGAGTCTGAGAGAAAGATTGGCAGCATGTACAACGATGAGAAGGCACTAGAAGCCAACAAACCGTGGGAGAGAAGAATAAGGGAGCCACGGAGGCATAATCATAGCTTTGTGAGGACACGTCTCCATAAGCAACACGATGGGGAGAGAGTTTTCAACATGCGCAAAAAGATAGGAGGAGAATTGTAAGTGCAAAAAGAGATGGTCATTATAGGGAAACTTGAAAAGGCGACAAAAGCAAGTACTGAAGGTGATTCACTAGTTAGTAGCTATCTAATACTGCTTACTAGTTAGTAGCTCTCTAATACTTACTACTAGTTACTAGTTACCACCAACATGCTAGCTACTACCTAGCTACTACTTTGCAACCAAGTACTACTTATTACTAACTAGATACTGACTAGTTACTAGCTACCAACAACTAGCTACTAATTAATTGGATATTACTTCCAAACCATCATCTATCATGAAGGCATAGCAATCATCAAAGAGTTTAAATCTAAACCAAAAGACTCTTAGCCTCAAACTAATGTATGGCCAACCACAGTTTCAAAATATTATGTAGGTTTCCCTGAATAATTGAAGCTCCATTTTGCACTCCTTGGGAGTTGCATGTGCCCTCCCTAAGTAGATGTACTAGATGATTTTATTTGTTGTCCCATAAACCGGTTGGTCTTTCGTGGATATTAATAGACTCTCTCTCTCTCTCTCTCTCTATATATATATATATATATATATATATAAAGTACTTGGTTGATACCTTGTCTCACAAGTTTTGTTGTAAGGGTTTGAGATGTGACAAGATGACCTTTATCTAGACACCTTAAAAGACATGAAAAATCGCAAGAATGATGGATTGGTATGAAAGGCCACACCCTACTTCATTCTCCCCCTAGAGACTAGGAGTTTGACCCTTGACGTCTGCTAGATATATGTCCAAAGTACAAGAGATTCTTTCGGGTAGGCTTCTCTACCAAGGTTGAGCAGCGAGCACTAGGACGCAAAAGATAATTAAAAGCAAAGTCCTGACTCATGCAATTATACATACATCCATATATTTACATTTACAATTACATATAGACATGAGTTACATACATACACTCATGCACGCGCACATGTATATGTGTACGTATATGTATATGTTTACGTTTATGTTAACATGAGTAGCTCAGAATCAAATCTAATGTCTCATATTCTCTCCTTCGTAGAGGAACAACAATGGATTAGGAGATAACTGAAAATTTCTAAATTTATCTTAGAATTAGATATGATGTCTCATATCCTCTCCTTGGTAGGAGGACGGTGGCCCTCAGATTTTTTTATCATAAGAACTGAGTGGTCTATTGGATGGTCCATGGGTAGACATACAAAATTTAAAGATAGTAGCCATCACTTAAAGATACTTTTGCAACTTCTTCAATACATGAGTAGCCATCATTTACAGCATATGGTCATAAAAGACAAATATGCAAGTAAAAAACTGATGGAATTCATGAGAACTGGATTAAATTCAACATCCTCTCAGTCCAAATATAGGAAGAACAAGTCCCATGCAGAATAAATAAGTACTAGTGTGAATGCTCTCATGGCACGTTGATAAGGGGTACAAATTTCAAAACACACCAATTGGCATGCTTCCAGAACATACTTAGATACATTCTACAATTATAGAGTTAATAAATGCTTACCATTCCTGCACCTGATACTCCTCACAACTGGGTGACCCCACCTCCACTACGATTAGACATTCAAGTGTACAGCATCAATTTGTCTCAAGCCCATTAACATATCACAATACTTAGTGACTGAAATCCATAACTAGGATCTCAATCAGCCCCAGAATATCATACAATACAGGCATGCAAATACCCTTGGAGGGCTTCACGTTAAGTAGACTGCATGTCAGAATCACTTTACAAATCCAACCGGACAGGCTTGAGAAATCTCATCCCATATGAATTTGTGCATTGCAAATGGGAAATGCTCGAGTGCACATGCGGTGTTTATTCTGGAATGAAGCTTGGCAAGCGAATGTCAGCATATATGCCATGTCAATGCCAAGGTGTTGCAATGACAACTTATGATTAATGCAATTCCTTATATCTGCCAATCATGGACATATATGTCCTTTTCACCCAAAAGAGGTTCTTGGAAAGCAAATGTATGACAGGAAGACATGTACCATCGAGTGAGATTTCCTTCCTGACGTGTGTTTCTGTTGAGAATTAAATGACTCATAAAACCATAGAAAATGCTCCAGTGCAGCTGATGCCGGCCACTTTCGTAGATCCCCACTTTGTAATACCACATCTTGGCATTACCTCTCACAACTGGCTATGCATATATAAAAGGCAACTCAAGCCTCCAACCAATATCCCTCAAAAAACATGGGATAGTTCAATGATACAAATGCTGCCCGATCAATATTCTTTTCATTTCTGGAAACGCATAATGGGCCCCATTTTACGAGCAAAAGCAGATGGATCCCTACGACTGTTTCCCATCAAGATCATCTGCTAGGCGCAAAGCTTGCCTTTGTAAAAGCATTAAAATAAACCTTTGACTTGTATTGACCATGCCTGGTAAAAGTTTAGAAATCAGCGGCATCATGGTACCTACAGCTTCCACCATTTCTGAGACAACACAAAACCTCAAACAGTTATATACCTAAAAAGCTTACAAAACAAGTTACTTCAAGTGAATAACAGATTGTGATCTTTTGAAGGTTTTCAAGTTCAATTTACCTAATGTCCTTGTCCTCTGGGTAAGTTGAGGCTCAACCAAAACCCATAGTCTCTTTATAGTTTCCAAAGCTTGTTGATCCTCAACACTTAGAGTTGTGACACGACCTGAGCCAAAGAAAAATCCTAGCAGAGGAATAGGCCAAGACTTGGGAGTCAAAAGAGCAGGGGGGAGTGAAACAATAGCTCGTGAAGCAAAGTAATGCCAGATTTCTACCACTGCATCATGTGAAAGTGCATCAACTGTACGGACAAGCTGCAATGCCAATTTACTTCTAATAATAAACATGCAAGTTCTGGAAATAGAGAGGGACATGCTATTGTTTTCAGTGTTTGAGGTACCTCTGTCAATAATAGCTCCTGAAGGTAGCTACCATCATAGACGAACATTGAATTCAAAACTTATTTCTCTTTGGTTTTACAGCTGTCAATTTCTGGAATGATTGGAGGCCAGTAATGATATTTTCCACCCTAGTAACATCCAGTTGATCCTTTCCAGCATATAGGAAATACTTCGAAGCAGCTCTTATCCTAGGACTATGCAAAAATCAAATCTAGAAGAAGCTGAGCTAATGAGTTCCTGGTTTACAAAGAAAACAATGGATTATAAAAATCCAAAAAGGAATTAAAATGATGAACTACCTGTCATCTGTTACAAGACACTTGCATAAGTAAGGATAGTAGTCATTTACTATTGCATAGTCTGGGTCAATTGCTAGTCCAATGCCTTCTAGCACAGAAAATGCACGCAAAACTAGAGCAAAGTAAGGAGGAATGACAAACACATAATCTTTTGATATGCTGGAAAAATCCTCTGTAATCTGGAAAAACAAAAAGGTGGTTATAAATCATGTAAGAGCCACCAACCCAAACCTTATCTGTCATACATAAACATAGAAGAATCCATCCATGCATTTTGCAGCTCATTTACAGTACGCATTGAGGCACTTCTCCTCTCTCTCTCTCTCTCTCTCTAAAAATCAGTTTGATTTAGCAGACTGTGCACTACACTGACAAGTTGGGAGGCAATGGAGACAAGTGAGAACAATTGGAGCCAATTGAGCAGTCAACCATTTAGACATGTCACAACGGAACATAAGCTGCATATGGAGGAAAAGAATTGCAACCAATTAAACTTGCACACCACAAATACAAAGGAATCACAAAGTTAGCCTCTCTGTACACATGCGAATACAAGTAAAGAACAACAGATAAACAAATGACTGTAGACAGCTAAAAAAGAAAGCAGCAAGGAACTAAAATTGCTTATAGGAAATACAATCAAGAGAGAGCTACAGAGGTTTGCAAGAGTATACAGTTGCTGCAGAAAATACACACACATGCACCTCTCTCTCTCTCTCTCTCTCTCTCTCTCTCTCTCTCTCATTCATTTCCAAGAAATGACCACCTCTCAAAGGCAATTTGAGTTGTGAAACCCAAAACGGTAAATTTCTCAGCCAATTTGGTAAAGTATCAACACCTAGCATTCTGGACATAAAGAGGGCAATTTTCACCTCCAAAAGGAAAATTTTGAGATGAAAAGACATTTCGTTGCTCTCATGAGATTGAGAAAAAGGATGCAACAAAACATTCTCACTCTGGAGAAGAAAATGGATGCAGCATGCACAGTTGTAGACGAAATGGAGAAAAGTGTCCCAAGAGGCACAACACAAGAAGAAGGCACAGGCAGGAGAAATCACCAGCCAAACACAAGAGAAGCTATCAAATCACACAGACGGCTTCTTAAAACATTGCCTAAAATCATGAAAATTGCATAAATGCCCTGACTACTGTGTACATGAGTGTCAAATTGGCATACAAAACTGAGCCGAGAAAACTCCCCTAGTTGCCACTTTGGGAGATGGAGCTCCGCTGCTGATGAAATAGAACCCCAAACCTCACTGCTTCTGCTGGCCAAACCCTGGCTGAAGTGCTGCCAAACAAACTCCCCTTTGGATTGTGAGTTGGTACGGCAATGGATTGCTTCTGTACTTGCAGGCTCGGGGGCCTACTGAGGGCTGCACAAGGGATGGAACTGATGCTGGAGGCTGGGGACTGAATGCCAAAAGAGGGGGCAAGGGCCCCCTTGTATAGGGCTTTAGTGGCCTGACTTTTCCAGCCAAAATGGCAGACTGGTTGAGTGATCTACCGGTCGGGTCAACCAACTTGACTGGTCCCGTCAACTACCCCAACCTAGTCAGCAACACATGCTGACCAAGGGCGACCCAGCTGGCCCTTGGTTGGGTGGGGTGGCTGTTGGAAATCCCTCAAAAGGCCCTAAATCCTTGCCCAAATACTCAGATATATGCTGCAAATACCATGCCTGACTCCTCCCTGGACTAGGGCTCACAAAGAGGTCACGGCATACGATAAAATATCTTGGGTCTGTCTGTGTGTCACAATGCACCCTAGTCCAGGGGTGCATGCGGCATTCCCTCCTGCTTAAGTTCTAGATAATGGCTGCTGCTAAGGGACTGAATGAATCTCCCACGCAAACGTGATCATGATGGCCAACAATTGCTGCTTGACCTATCCTCCCAGGGACTAATCTGGCACTGCTTCAAAAGGCTGAGGAACAAATGCTGTGCTATGATAACACGACAGCTCAATAGAAACTCCTGATAATCGGTATTGCCATGAAGACTGGAAGCCAAACTGTTGTGGCCAATCATCCCATCATGATACTACTACAAACTCTTGATCAACCAGTAATATGGCACTTTCATAGGCTCCTGGAAATATGAACTGCATGCTGTCCTCCTGAATTGTTGAGAACTAACTGGGCGGAGGAACTACATTCCGGAAGGCTTTAAGGGTGTACCATTTAGAATATATGGTTTAAGATATAGCTTTTAGGGTTTAGGGTCTAGATTATATGGTTTAAGATCTAGGACTGAGGACCTAGGATTTAGAGTTTAGCATCTATGGCTTAAGTTAGGGTCTAGGGTTTAGGGTCTATGATCTAAGGTTTAGGTTTGGTGTTTAGTATGATGAGTATCATGGGGATATAATACAAAATAATTTCATAGATACGCCTAAATATGTATAAATACTATCTAATCATTTGTATGGTGTGTAAGTATCAAAACACTGTGCATCAGTGCACTAATATCACAGGTGTATGTTGCCGATGGTCATGAAACTTTGCAAAGACCTTCCCACGAGTAAGGTCCTTATTCTTGCAAAGTTCATAAGGATCGCATATCATTTGTATGGAGGGGCATGCACACTCTCATTTTCGAAACATGCACGATTTGTCCTTTACTACTCAAGAGTCTTCCGTCTCAGAGCACAGTTCAGTGGACAATTCTGTAGCAATTCTGACATTGGCTTCTCTTGGGTAAGGCTATTGAAGAGGCTTGTGCTATCCCGGGGTGTGCAGTAGAGCTACGTGAGTGTGAGAGATGGAGGGAAGATGGAAATCTAAGCTATGGAGCTTGAGAGATCTATACGAAAGCTGAGAGAGATGGAGCTAAAGAGAGTTGTGAAAGAACTCCGGAAAGAGATGAAAATTGTAAAAGAAAGCTGCTGAACAGGAACCCCAAACCTCAACTCCGAGCCGGGCTATGATGCTATGTGGACACCTTCCTGGATCACCTTAGGGCTGCTGAACTGATTGCTGTCTTGCAGGGGAATTTTGGAAGGGCTAAGGGCTGCACCGAAGTGGAGAACTGAAGGATTTTTTTGGGGAGCTGGATGAGAAATGAAGGCAGCACACCCCCCCCCCCCCCCTTCTTTTACATAGGGAGTGAGCCAACTAGCTTGAAACAGTCCAACCAGCCAGTCAGCTGGTTGGCTGGTTGGTTGGGCTCAATTCCCAAGCCCTTAGCTACCTAGGGAAGGGCACACGGTAGCCTATAAAGGCAACCCATTCTCCGTTGATGGGGACCTTCTTTAAACCTTTGTGCGAGGCGTTATGTGTATGTACCATAAGAGAGAGAGTGAGATAAGGGTTAGAGAGAGAATGCAGTCAACACCAGATTGGGTCCCTGTATCGACTTAAAAGTAGTGGCTCGTGGTCGGATTGTATAACTTTTATGCTGCCACCAAGTCATCGGTTCACTGGTTAGATGAGGGGCGGCTCGGTGGACTTTGCCTTGTTCGTCGAATACGAGCTAATGGAAAATGAGCTACAAATTGATGAATAAACTGTGCATGTCTCATATGCAGGAATCAAGCAAGGGTGGAGGAGAAAGAGAGAACCATAACCAAAATTGCACTTCCATACCATCCAAAACTATACAATATCTTCCCTCTCGATCCCTCGTACCTCACTCTTACATGGAAAGCCATCATCCACAAACCTCGAGGCACTTCTACCCTCTGACTCATTTACATATGACCCTTGACGTAATTGAAACCACTATACCCCCCACATGGGAACTCGACCCTGCGCAATCACATTTAATTACATATCTTGGCCATCCATTACCCGACATGAAATGGGTCTCATTGGAAAGCTCACAGGACACCCCACCTCCCTTTGGACTCCATAGTGGTGGACTCACAAAACAAACCAACACATCCTCCTACACACTGTCACTACAACCAACTAACCACCCCTAGTATAAAAAAATAAAATTTCACATAACACTGGTTAAGCCAAAGCAATTTCCTTCATCGGTTTGAAAAGGGTAAAAATAATTGCCAGCGCCCCTTCATTTACAATTGTCTTCTCAAGCTTCTGGCAACAGTTGTATCTCAATCTAGTGGCAAACAGTAATACTCTCCAGAGGCGGGAAACCCAATCCTGCATTCCCTCACATACATTCACAGCCCCAAGCACATTTTGTGCGTCTTTCATTTCAGTAAATGCTTCCTCACTTACGTTGGATAAAAGCTAGAAAGAGAGTGAGTTCCCTTGTTACAGATAAGGGAGGGCTCCTGTCCTAGCCCCTTAGTCATATGTTTTTATCCAAGCAATTTTGTACAGTTAATTCTCTACTCTTACTTAGATATTTCATACTGTGCTATTTTCAGCACTCCTAGTCCAACTTTAAGAGAGCATTGAAAGGTACATCTTATTGGGACTGCTTTCTTTTTCATGAAGTCTTTCTATATGCACAATCATTTTCAAGTTGTAAAAGTGGGAAAAAGGAAGAGGATTATAGTCAATCTCTCTCCAGAGATAGTCATGCGTAAAAAAAGGGGCGTGAGGTTCAGGCAAGGGCTTTAGCTATTTTTAATACATCAATGTCCTCACATATCCGCTTTTGCGTCTTAAGGAATCCATCGAGTAATATATTGTTATCTACACAAAAAGGTGACTACTCCATTAAAGCTGGCAATGTACATAGCCGCCTAGTCCAGAGAGAACACCTGCTAAAATTTACTTTCTGAGCACCTCCACCTTGCCCAAGTTGCCCTAAAACACGACTGAGCTGGGGCACCACCGATGCAGTCTTCACAGCATCAACCAATTCTGGGGGCACAAAACCCAATTTTACCAAATCCTCTGCAACGCATGCGTAATCAAAATCCACCAGATGGGAGATGTAGTCAATGAACACATACTTATGTTCCGTGCTTATCTGTCAAACAAGCAGGCAAAATAAGGCTCCGTAAGGTAACCAATATAAAGCAAAACACTAGGTAATGCTAAAACGCCCTTGTTATGATACTTGTGTCATCAGCCCAAAATCCAAGACACAAAGACAACCATTCTGGGTCCACAAAAGATTGCCAGAATGAGGGTCAGAATGGAGAAAGCCACTCTTGAGAAGTTGCATGAGATAGCAATTCAAAGCAGTTTTGACAAGCAGCACTAAATCCTTGTCTGCAAGGCCATCATCGAGGAAGACAAAGTCGTGCCGCTCTACGGTCGTGGGAACGCTGGATCCTGTGATCCCCGAAAGAAATCGGTGCCTGGGGACAGCATTCCTCACAGACCAAGATGGCGCATCCTCCCGAGAACCTCTTCCAGCAGCCTGGGTTCAATTTTATGGCTGGGCCTGGTGGCCCTATGGCTACCGCCCGTATTAGAAATTTCACTTTATCTGCTAGATTTGGACTGTACCCATCGCTTTTTGGGTTCCAGAAGCCCGGCATCCCTGTCAATACTGGTTTTGGTCCTGGATACCAACTTATTTAGAGCACCGAAATATATAGACAGATTTTTAAAACCTTCATACAAGCCTATAGATGAGAAAAGAAAAGACACATCAATGACCCTCATCTAATGGCCAATCAATGAGTTCGGAACTGCTCATCATCAATTATCTTCATCCAAGTATAACTAGACCATGTCTTGAGAGCAATTGTAGGTACATTAAGGCAAGCACACATTTAAGTAATGTGCTCACAATAAAATTCACCAGAGTTCTCCTTTCCTCATTTACATGGCGGAAGAAGTTGATAGAAAAACACCATGACCATCGAATATTGAGGTCTCTTAAATCAAATGAAGGGCTTAGTTTTCTCTAATTTAAGTAGATCTAAAAGAAAACTATATACAAAAATACAAGGAAACCAAGACACATCAACAATCTAGAAAGCTTCGCCTCTTGCTGGTCAGATACCGTGGATGGAGGTGCATAGGATTGAGTGCCATGAAACCCCATGGGAATGCCAAAGGGGTTGCCAAAATAAGTTCATGTTAGTGGCTTGTGTGCAAACCCACCAAAATGTGGGATCATTTGATAAGTTCATGTATGGGTTCATTTAGTAAGTCCCTTGCATACACCCAACAAAATGTGTGTGTGATGGTATGCCTTCCACACACCAAAATGTGGGATAATTTACTAAGTTCTTGTATCCTAGCTTCCCAAATCCATACACCCATATTTCCCTTGCATAGACCCACCAAAATGTGGAATCGCTTGATAAGTTCGTGTTTCCCAAAACGTCAGACAAAAAGGGCGGGATTTTGATTTTTTATTCCCAAAGTCTATTTCCCCCACAAACTCAACCCCCCCCACTCTGTAATCGACTAAAATTAGCTTCAAATTAGCTTATTAGCTGGCATTTATTTGTTAGCTTATTATCGTGCTCATAAGGGTTGATTGGATTAATATGTGTGCTCATACGCTTCATAGGCCACTATAAACTAAAGTAAAGTTCTCCTTCATGGAGTACAAATTGCATTTGAAAACCCACTACACAATGCATACATATAAAGTCTCCCCTCCATTTCAGAAGTACATATATAATAATGATCCCCTTTGCATTCCCAAAACATGACAAAGTATCTCGAAGTGGCATTACAAGTTTTGATGTAGTGCCACAACATACCGAGCAAGAGCAACTCGTTGTGTGCTTGCCCAAGCTGATGCAGCCCTATGAGAACGAGCAATAGGTTCAACTAATCTATGGCATACATCCTCATCATGTGGTCCGTCAAAGCAATCTTCATCTTATGGCACATCCCCAACTGCTGCTAGTAGCATATTGTAAAAAAGGCAACATGCCACTTTACTCGTTGCTCCTGCTTGGGCTTTGGGTTTAGGAACTTCTTATCGAGGTATTGCCATCAGACTTTCAATCGACCAAATGCATGCTCCACAACAATTGCAGATGGAGGATAAATAGAAGTTGAACTTGTGTTGCAGGTCTATGTGCTAGGGGTACTAATACAGATTGATGAACCATGTTGGAAGTGTGTATACATCATCTCCAAGGATGTACTCCCGAATGTGAAAAGAACCATCAACAAAATTAGAACTTTGTAGGGATATGGAAACTACTCAAGACCTATGCAAAGTTTATTACCAATAAGATGATTGGGGGATTATTGGAGGTATCATTGTTGATGATTGTTACATATTTTTTGTTCACATAATAGGATGCACATGTAAATAGTGGCCTATCTTGGGACATATATGATCAACTTAGATGAAACCTATGCCTCCAACGCATCTACCTCAGTCCAAAAAAGGTCTTATTTTAAGGTAACTGGACATATATGCCAGGGTTCAATAGCAAAAAATATGGAGAAGGGATATTCAATGTTAAGAAAAATGGAATTGAATGTACTTGTTAGTAAGCTTATAAATAAACATCTATTACAAACTAGCGGTAATAGGTTCGAGACTAGCCTAAAGAAAGAATCATAGGAGGCATGCCCATGTATCTAGGTAACTTAGCAAGAAACCAAAATGAAATATTTGCTCCTATGCTAGCGGTCAATAGTAGAAAAGTTTAGGACATCCACATCAATATTTGCATGTGGATGCTATGTAAGTGAAGGAAAAATGTGCAACAAACATCTGCATCCGCATATCTTGCCGTCGGATTAGCACCAAACTCTGCAAGGGTCTTAAAACAATTGTTTTTAATGTCCTTGCAAGGTGTAAGATGCATCAGATTCCGGATGTGACACTGAGGAACAAGAATGCCCATATTTATATGTGGATGCTATGTATGTGAAGGAAAAATGCACAACGGACATCCACATCTGTATATCCCACCATCGGATCAATACCAAACTTTGCAAGGGTATTAAAACAATTGGTTTTAATGTCCTTGAAAAGTATCAGGTGGATCGGATGCCGTATCTGCCACTAGGGAGCAACAATGCACATATTCGCATGTGGATGCTACGCGATATGAAGTAAAAATGTGCAATGGACACCGACATCCGTATATCCCACCGTCGGATCTACACCAAACTTTTCAAGGGTCTTAAAACAAGTTGTTTTAATGTCCTTGCAAAGTGTAAGGTGTATCGGATGTTGGATGTGACACTAGGGAGCAAGAATGCCCATATTTGCATGTGGATGCTATGTATGTGAAGGACGAATGCACAATGGACATCCGCATCTGTAGATCCCACTGTCGGATCAGCATCAAAATTCGCAAGGGTCTTACAAACTTGGTTTTAATTTCCTTCTAAAGTTTTAGGTAGATTGGATGCCGTATGTGCCACCAGGGAGTAAGAATGCACATATTCGCATGTGGATGGTACGCGATATGACAGAACAATGTGCAACGAACACCAACATCCATATATCCCATCATCAGTGGATCAGCACCAAACTTTGCAAGGGTATTAAAACAATTTGTTTTAATGTCCTTGCAAAGTGTAAGATGCATTGGATGTTGAATGTGATACTGGGGAACAAGAATGCTCATATCCACATGTGGATGCTATGTAAATGAAGGAAACATGTGCAATGGACACTGACATTCGTATACCACACCGTCAGATCAGCACCAAAATTTTCAACAGTCTTAAAACAAGTTTTTTTTATGTCCTGGCAAAGTGTAATGCATTATATGCCCAAGCTGACATCGGGGAGCAAGAATGCCCATATTTGCATGTGGATACTATGTATGTAAAGGAAAAATGCACAATGGACATCCACATCCATATATCCCACCGTTGGATCAGCACCGAACTTTGCAAGGGTCTTAAAAATTTTAGTTTTAATGTCCTTCCAAAGTATAGGGCGGATGGATGCTGTTTGTGCCACCGGGAGAAAGAATGCACAAAACTTTACTAGCCAAAAAGTTTGTGGCGAAATGAGGTCACAAGGTGCATTGGCCGCAAACCACATACTCATTGCTTCAGTGTACACCATCTAGAAAGATGTAGACCATTGTGCATATTGTGCGGATGAAGCCCTTCCACCCCCAAACGGTCATCTCTTTAAGGAGGGGGTTAGACATGATGACTAATACCACATGGATAACTAGGTCAGCCGATGGAGGTTCAGATGTAATTTGCTATAGAGGCCTAGCAATGAGCCATTAATGTAATAAAATTCCAAAGTTATAAAGTTGTGTTGAAGGCCCATATTTAGGGGCCTTTTCAATCACTCGCATGATCTTGCCTTAACTTGTTCTTGTTGTGTATCTTGTGCATTTCAATATCCATATTTATTAGTAGTATAGCATTGTAGTTTATTTAGAATTAATTTAGCTTTCAATAGCAAAAGCACAAGTACATATCTTTTTTCTTGGGATTGTGAGCTCTTATGCAGTCTTGCATTGGCTCTTAGGCATTTCTAAGAAAGAGAATGACATTTACAAGGTTTGTAGAGCATCTACTTTTTCTTAGGATTGTCAATTTACATTAAGGTTTGTCCATCTTGTAGAAACCACCAAGTGGAGGTGCTTCGTGTAGTGTTATGGATAAATTTGTCTAAGGAAAAAGGCATAAATATGTGTGTGTGTTTGTATGTGTGGCAATTGTATAATAAAATATGGTGTGTGTAGGGCCCAGGGTTGAGGTGGCAAGGCATGACCATGTGCCACCCTTCCAT
Source organism: Dipteris shenzhenensis (assembly GCF_047967505.1). Taxonomy (NCBI): domain Eukaryota; kingdom Viridiplantae; phylum Streptophyta; class Polypodiopsida; order Gleicheniales; family Dipteridaceae; genus Dipteris; species Dipteris shenzhenensis. The sequence continues at coordinate 39,413,197 of NC_141628.1, read as the reverse complement.
GTAAGAGGACCCATAAGGTGTGTTGTACATAATCCATGGTAGTAATAATGTAAAATGATAAGGTGGCATGGGTCCTCCATGTACCACCCGTCCACCTAGGCGGTCCCATGCCTACATTTAGTGAGATATGGCCCAAGGACCATGGGAGAAGTAATATAAAATAGGTGGAGATGTATATTATATTGGATTATTCCCTCCATGTAGTGTGGGGGGGTGTAGAAAGTCCAAGAATGCAAGTTAAATAATGGGAAAGTAGGATGAGGTGGCAAGATTCCTTGTGCCAACCCTCCACTTGTCCTCCTATATGTTTGAACATATTATAAAATTGGGAAGAGACTAAGGGATTATCATAGACTTGGGATATGGGAATTGATATTTGTGGAAAAATGTGGCCAAGCGTTATTGCACACAATTGAGAGTGCGTAACCGCCTAGCCCACATGGAAGACTCTTCCACACACACCATGCATGTGGGAGGATGCATTTATTGGGAGCGACCCTCTCTCTTGGATATAAAAGGAGGGGGATATTCCTTGATGGGACAAGCTCATTCTTGTAAAGCCACCTAGCTAGTACTTTGATTTCCCCCTTCCCTTCCTTTCAAATAAAGCATGGCCCTCTTCCCTTGATGTCTCCATCTTTACATTCCTCCTCCCATCATGTACATGCTTCTCTTCCCCCTCTCCCTTTCCCCTTGTACCATAGTCTCCCTCTTCATTCCCTCCCCTTCTGATCCCTTTTCCCCTCCCATGACAAATTCGCATGTGGATGCTACGCGATATGAAGGAAAAATGTGCAACAGACACTGACATTTGTATATCCCATGGTGGGATTAGCACCAAAATTTGCAAGGGTCTTAAAACTAGTTGTTGCAATTTCCTTGCAAAGTGTAAGGTGCATTTAATGTTGGATGTGCCACCGGGGAACAAGAATGCTCATTTTTGTATGTGGATGCTATGTATATGAAGGAAACAAGCGCAATGGACACTGACATCCGTATACCACACCATCTAATCAGCACCAAATTTTGCAAGGGAATTTAAACAATTTGCTTTAATGTCCTTACAAAGTGTAAAGAGCATTAAATGCCGGATGTGACATTGGGAACAAGAATGCCCATCTTTGCATGTGGATGCTATGTATGTGAAGGAAAAATACACAATGGACATCCACATCCGTATATCCCACCGTCGGATCAGCACAAAATTTTGCAAGGGTCTTAGAGAATTTTTTAAATGTCCCTCCAAATTATCAGGAGGATTGGATGCCCTATGTGACACTGGGGAGCAAGAATGCACATATTCGCACTTGGATGCTACACGATATGAAGGAAAAATGTGCAATGGACACTGACATCCGTATATTCCACCATTGGATCAGCACTAACTTTGCAAGGGTCTTAAAACAAGTTGTTTTAATTTCCTTGCAAAGTTTAAGGTATATCGAATGTTGGATGTGCCACCGGGGGACAAGAATGCTCATATTCGCATGTGGATGGTATGTATATGAAGGAAACAAGTGCAATGGACACCCAGATCTGTATACCACACTGTCGGATCAGCACCAAACTTTGCAAGGGTCTTAAAACAAGTTGTTTTAATGTCATTGCAAAGTGTAAGGTGCATTGGATGCTGGATGTGACACCGGGGAATTAGAATGCCCATATTTGCATGTAGATGCTATGTATGTGAAGGAAAAATGCACAATGGACATCCATGTCTGTGTATCCCACCGTCAGATCAGCTCCAAACTTTGCAAGGGTCTTTAAATTTTATTTTTTTAATGTCCTTGCAAAGTGTAAGGTGCATCAGATGCCGGATGTGCCACCAGGGAACAAGAATGCTCATATTCGCATCTGGATGCTATGTATTTGAAGGAAACAAGCACAACGGACATCGAAATTCATATACCGCTGCGTCGGATCAGAACCAAACGTTGCAAGGGTCTTAAAACAAGTTTTTTTAATGTCCTTGAAAAGTGTAAGGTTCATTGGATGCCGGATGTGACACTTGGGAACAAGAATGTCCATATTTACATGTGGATGCTATGTATGTGAAGGAAAAATGCACAATGGACATCTGCATCCTTATATCCCACTGTCGGATCAGATCCAAACTTTGGAAGGGTCTTATCAAAATTGGTTTGAATTTCCTTGCAAATTATCACGGTGATTGGATGTGTTATGTGCCACCAGGAAGCTAGAATGCACATATTGGCAAGGAAAAATGTGCAACAGACACCGAGATCTGTATACCACACTAATGGATTAGCACCAAACTTTTTAAGGGTCTTAAACCAAGTTGTTTTAATGTCCTTGCAAAGTGTAAAGTGCAATGGATGCCGAACGTGACACGGGGGAACAAGGATGCCCATATTTGCATGTAGATGCTACGTATGTGAAGGAAAAATGCACAATGGACATCCACATCTGTATATCCCGCTATTGGATCAGCATTGAACTTTGCAAGGGTCTTTGGTTTTAATGTCCTGCAAAAGTATCAGGTGGATCGGATGCCATTTGTGCCACCGAAAGCAAGAATGCACAAATTCGCACGTGGATGCTATGCGATATGAAGGAAAAATGTGCAACGGGCACTGACATTTGTATATCCCACCATCGGATCAGCACTAAACTTTGCAAGTTGCAAGGGTCTTAAAACTAGTTGTTGTAATTTCCTTGCAAAGTGTAAGGTGCATTGGATGCCGGATGTGCCACCGCAGAACAAGAATGCTAATTTTTGTATGTGGATGCTATGTATATGAAGGAAACAAGCGCAACGGACACCGACATCTGTATACCACATTGTCCAATCAGCAACAAAATTTGCAAGGGAATTTAAACAATTTGTCTTAATGTACTTGCAAAGTGTAAAGAGCATTGGATGCTGGATGTGACACCAGGAACAAGAATGCCCATCTTTGCATGTGGATGCTATGTATGTGAAGGAAAAATACACAACGGACATCTGCCTCTGTATATCCCACCATCGGATCAGCAACACATTTTGCAAGGGTCTCAGAGTTTTTTTTTTTTGGGTCCCTCCAAAGTGTCAGGTGGATTGGATGCCGTCTGTGACATTGGGCAGCAAGAATGCACATATTCGCACCTGGATGCTACATGATATGAAGGAAAAATGTGCAACGGACACTAACATCTGTATATTCCACCGTTGGATCAGCATTAACTTTGCAAGGGTCTTAAAACAAGTTGTTTTAATGTCCTTGCAAAGTGTAAGGTGCATCAGATGCTGGATGTGCCACAGGGGTACAAGAATGCTCATATTTGCATGTGGATGCTATGTATATGAATGAAACAAGCACAATGAACACCGAGATCCGTATACCACACCGTCGGATCAACACCAAACTTTGCAAGGGTCTTAAAACAAGTTGTTTTATTGTCCTTGCAAAGTGTAAGGTGCATTGGATGCTGGATGTGACACTGAGGAATTAGAATGCCCATATTTGCATGTGGATGCTATGTATGTGAAGGAAAAATGCAGAATGAACATCCACGTCTATATATGGATCCCACCATCGGATCAGCTCCAAAATTTGCAAGGGTCTTTAGATTTTATTTTTTTAATGTCGTTGCGAAGTGTAAGGTGCATCAGATGCCTGATGTGCCACCAAGAAACAAAAATGCTCATATTCACATGTGGATGATATGTATTTGAAGGAAACAAGCACAATGGACACCGAAATCCGTATACCACACGGTCGGATCAGAACAAAACTTTGCAAGGGTCTTAAAACAAGTTTTCTTAATGTCCTTGCAAACTGTATGATGCATTGGATGCCGAATTTGACACTGGGGAATAAGAATGCCCATATTTACATGTGGATGCTATGTATGTGAAGGAAAAATGCACAATGGACATCTGCATCCATATATCCCACTGTTGGATTAATCCAAACTTTGCAAGGGTCTTACAAAAATTGGTTTTAATTTCCTTCCGAAGTATCACGTGGATCAAATGCTTTATGTGCCATCGACGAGAAGCTACTCGATATGAAGGAAAAACATGCAACGGACACCGAGATCCGTAGACCACACCGATGAATCAGCACCAAACTTTGAAAGAGTCTTAAAACAATTTTTTTAAATGTCCTTGCAAAGTGTAAGGTGCATTGGATGCTGGTTGTGACACTGGGGAACAAGAATGCCCATATTTGCATGCGGATGCTACGTACGTGAAGGAAAAATGCATAATGGACATCCACATCTGTATATCCCACTGTTGGATCAGCACCGAACTTTGCAAGGGTATTAAAAAATTTGGACTTAATTTCCTTCCAAAGTATCAAGTGGATCGGATGCCGTTTACACCACTAGGAGCAAGAATGCACAAATTCGCACGTGGATGCTATGCGATATGAAGGAAAAATGTGCAATGGACACCGACATTCATATATCCCACCGTTGGATCAGCACCAAAATTTGCAAGGGTCTTAAAACTAGTTGTTGTAATTTCCTTGCAAAGTGTAAGGTGCATCGAATGCTGGATGTGCCACTGGGGAACAAGAATGCTCATTTTTATATGTGGATGCTATGTATATGAAGGAAACAAGCACAATAGACACCGACATCCATATACCACGCTGTCCGATTAGTACCAAATTTTGCAAGGGAATTTAAACAAAATTTTTAAATGTCCTTGCAAAGTGTAAAGACCATTGGATGCTGGATGTGACACCAAGAACAAGAATGCCCATCTTTACATGTGGATGCTATATATGTGAAGGAAAAATACACAATGGACATCCGCATCCATATATCCCACCATCAGATCAGCACCAAATTTTGCAAGGGCCTTGGAGAATTTGTTTTTAATGTCCCTCCAAAGTATCAGGTGGATTGGATGTCGTATGTGACACTGGGAAGCAAGAATGCACATATTCGCACCTGGATGCTACGTGATATGAAGGAAAAATGTGCAACGGACATTGACATCCGTATATTCCACCGTTGGATCAGCATTAACTTTGCAAGGGTCTTAAAACAAGTTGTTTTGATGTCCTTGCAAAGTGTAAGGTGCATCGGATGCTGGATGTGCCACCGAGGAATAAGAATGTTCAAATTTGCATGTGGATGCTATGTATATGAATGAAACAAGCACAATGGGCACCGAGATCCATATACTACACTGTTGGATCAGCACAAAACTTTGAAAGGGTATTAAAACAAGTTGTTCTAATGTTCTTGCAAAGTGTAAGGTGAATTAGATGCCGAATGTGACACCGGGGAATTAGAATGCCCATATTTGCATGTGGATGCACTACGTATGTGAAAGAAAAATGCACAATGGACATCCGCATTTGTATATCTCACCATCGGATCAGCTCCAAAATTTGCAAGGGTCTTTAAATTTTATTTTTTTAATGTCCTTGCAAAGTGTAAGGTGCATCGGATGCCGGAGGTGCCACTAGGGAACAAGATGCTCATATTTGCATGTGGATGCTATGTATTTAAAGGTAACAAGCACAACGGACACCAAAATCCGTATACCACACCGTCGGATTAGAACAAAAATTTGCAAGGGTCTTAAAACAAGTTGTTTTAATGTCCTTGCAAAGTGTAAGGTTCATTGGATGCCGGATGTGACACTGGGGAACAAGAATGCTGACATTTACATGTGGATGCTATGTATGTGAAGGAAAAATGCACAATGTATATCTGCATCCATATATCCCACCGTCGAATCAAATCCAAACTTTGCAAGGGTCTTACAAAAATTAATTTTAATTTTCTTCCAAAGTATCACATGGATCAAATGCCTCATGTGCCATCGGGAAGCTAGAATGCACATATTCACACATGGATGCTACTCGATATCAAGGAAAAATGTGCAACGGACATCAAGATCCGTATATCACACCGATGGATCAGCACCAAACTTTGCAAGGGTCTTAAACCAAGTTGTTTTAATGTCCTTGCAAACTGTAATGTGCATTGGATGCTGGATGTGACACTAGGGAACAAGAATGCCCATATTTGCATGTGGATGCTACGTATGTGAAGGAAAAATGCACAATGGACATTGGCATCCGTATATCCCCCTATCGTATCCCACCGTCGGATCAGCACAAAACTTTGCAAGGGTCTTGAAAAAATTGGTTCTAATGTCCTTCCAAAGTATTAGGTGTATCGGATGCCGTATGTGACACCGTGGAATAAGAATGCACATATTCGCACGTGGATGCTACACAATATGAAGGAAAATTGTGCAACAGACTCTGACATCTGTATATTCCACCATCAGATTAGCACCAAACTTTGCAAGGGTTCTAAAACAAGTTGTTTTAATGTCCTTGCAAAGTGTAAGGTGCATTGGATGCCGTATGTGCCACCGTGGAACAAGAATGCTGATATTTGCATGTGGATGCTTGTGTTTGAAGAAAACAAGCGCAACAGACACCGACATCCCTAAACCACACCGTCAGATCAGCACCAAACTTTTCAAGGGTCTTAAAACAAGTTATTTTAATGTCCTTGCAAAGCGTAAGGTGCATTGGATGTCGGATGTGACACCGAGGAATTATAATGCCCGTATTTGCATATGGATGCTATGGATGTGAAGGAAAAATGCACAATGGACATCCACATCTGTATATCCCACTGTCGGATCAGCTCCAAACTTCACAAGGGTCTTTTAAAAAAAAAGTCCTTCTAAAGTATCAAGCAGGTTGGATGTCGTATGTGTCACTAGGGAGCAAGAATGCACATATTCTCACGTGGATGCTACGTGATATGAAGGAAAAATGTGCAATGGACCCCAACATCCATATATCCCACTTGGGGGGTCACTCATCATATGTAGCCCTATCACGTGAGTTCAACAGAAGGATATTTTTTATTTCTAATATTTATAGAAATAAATATACATAAGGGACTATTTAAAATAGTTTTGGGAAAAATTTACGGATTTGTCTAGAAAAGGGGTACATTTTATTGATGAAAAATTTACAGATAAGGGATTTTAAAAATAGGCCTTAAACTCACGTGATATAGAGGGTTTATACATAGTGACTCCCTCGAGATATCCCATCGTCAGATCAACACCAAACTTTGCAAGGTCTTAAAACAGGTTGTTTTAATTTCCTTGCAAAGTGTAAGATGCATCGTATGTTGGATGTGACACCGAGGAACAAGAATGCCCAGATTTGCATGTGGATGCTATGTATGTGAAAGAAAAATGCACAACGGACATCCGCATCTGTATATCCCACCGTCGGATCAGCACGAAGCTTTGCAAGGGTCTTGGAAAATTTGGTTTAAATGTCCTTGCAAAGTATCAAGTGGATCAAATGTTGTATGTGCCTTCGGGGAACAAGAAGGCAGATATTCACACGTGGATGCTATGCGATATGAAGGAAAAATGCGCAACAGACATTGATATCCGTATATCCCGCCATCAGATTAGCACCAAACTTTCCAAAGGTCTTAAAACAAGTTGTTTAAATGTCCTTGCAAAGTGTAAGGTACATCGGATGCCGGATGTGACATCGAGGAGCAAGAATGCCCATATTTGCATGTGGATGCTGTGTATGTGAAGGAAGAATGCGCAATGGGAATCCGCATCCGAATATCCCACCGTCAGATAAGCACCATACTTTGCAAGGGTCTTAAAACAAGTGGTTCTAATGTCCTTGCAAAGGATTAGGTGCATGTGGTACTATATGTGCTACTAGGAAGGCAGTTTGTCGACATCTAAACATATGTCAAGGAAAAATACACAATAGACAAGGACATCCATATGTCCCACCATCGGATCGGCATTGAAATTTGCATGATTCTTAAACTAAATGTTTTTAATGTCCTTGCAGACTCTCAAGTTCATCAGATGCTGGATATGCCACCAGGGAACAAGAATGCCCATATTCACATGTGGATGCTACATGATATGAACGGACACCAACATCCGCATATCCCACCGTTGGATCAGCACCAAACTTTGCAAAGGTTCGAAAACAAGTTGTTTTAATGTCCTTGCAAAGTGTAAGGTGTATCGGATGCTGGATGTGACATTGGGGAACAAGAGTGCTCATATTCACATGTGGATGCTATGTACATGAAGGAAAAATGCGCAACAGACACCGACATCCGTATACCACACTGTCAAATCGGCACCAAGATTTGCATAGGTCTTAAAACAAGTGGTTTTCATGTCCTTGCAAAGGGTCAGTTACATTTGGTACTGTTTGTGCTTTGCCGCATTCCACATGTGGATTTGAATACATATGTGAAGGAAAAATACACATTGGACAAGGGCATCAATCCATATGTCCCACCATCGGATTGGCCCTACATTCTACACAAGTCTTAAACTAATTATTTTTAATGTCTTTGCAAAGGCTTAGTTGCATTGAATATCGAATGTGCCACCGAGGAACAAGAATGCCCATATTCACATGTGGATGCTATGTTTTAATGCCCTTGCAAAGGATTATCTGCATGAGGGTTTACGGTTTAGGTTTTAGGGTTTAGGGTTTAGTTTTTAGGATTTAGGGTTTAGGGTCTAAAGTTTAGGGTCTAGGGTTTTGCATTTAGGGTTTAGCGTTTACTTGCAAAGGATCTAACTGCATGAGCATTTAGGGTTTAGGGTTTAGTTTTTAGGATTTAGGATTAGGGCTAGGGTTTAGGGTTTAGTGTTTAGGGTTTAGGGTTTAGGATTTAGGGTTTAGGGTTTAGGGTTTAGAGTTACGATCTAGGGTTTAGGGTTTAGGGCTAGGGTTTAGGGTTTGGGTTTAGGGTTTTGGAATTATGGTTTAGGATTTAGGGTTTGGGGTTTAGGGTTCAGGGCTAGTGTTTAGGGTTTAGGGTTTAGGGTTTAGGGTCCAAGGTTTAAGGTTCAGAGTTTAGGGTTTAGGGTATAGGGTTTAGGGTTTAGGGTTCAAGGTTTGGGGTTTGGGGTTTTGGGTTTTGGGTTTGAATATTAATTGGATTGTATTTTTAATTGACATTTTCATTTAAATATAAAATTATATTGCTCACTGTATTTTTATCATTACATATTATATTTTATTTTTATCATTATACATTTGGCAATTCGAGTATTGTCCTTAGATTTAAATCGAATTGATTTAAATTCTTTAAATGTTTATTGGATGTATATCATAAATAAAACAACATTTAACAGATAGAATCAAGATAATTATCTTATAATTTAATCAATATAAGATTGTTATGTATATTGTAAAATATTCTGGTTCAAAAACATTTTATGATCATTTTTAAAATTAAAAAAAGCCTTTCAACATTTAGAATATAATGTTTTTGCTTATTTTATAGATAATAAACAACTCATTTCCTTTAGTAGACTGTAGCAACTATAATATTAATGACTTATTATACCATGCATAGCAGAAGATACATTCTTGGATTCTAATTTCCTAGATAAAGACTAATATATATAGAATCCAATTCACATTTGCTTTTTTATCTACCATGTCATCTAATGAATCTCATACATAAAAGAACTTTTCCTTATATATATATATATATATATAGATATAGGAATAATGTAACACACTCTTCTAATTTCCTAGGTGGCCACCCCTTTTCCTAGATAGAAGTATATATCTTAACTAGAGAATGAGATTTCCTATATGCAACACACATGTCTTATTTCCTAGGTGAAAACCTATTTTTCTTAGATAGAGGTATCGATTTCCTATATAGAAATGTAACATACTCATCTAATTTTCTAGATGACAACCTCTTTTCCTAGATAGAGGTATGCATTTTATCTTTTTCCTAGATAGAGGTATTGATTTTCTATATAGAAATATAACACACTCATCTAATTTCCTAGATGACAACCTCTTTTCCTAGATAGAGAGATGCATTTGATCTAGGGAAGGAGTTTTCCTAGATATACATACCAAAATGCCTGGTTATACCTAGGGAATTTCCTCCTTTTTCCTAGTTTGTGAGGTTTCCCCTATATAGTGAATGGCTAGAAGTTCCTTGTGTAATACACACCGATGCATGTTTCTCAATGCTCATGCATGAGAAATATCGATGCCAAGACAAGCAAATAACATCCAATGAGCATGATACTTTGCTCATGCATGATGCATGGCGAAAAACTAGGAAATATCCATTCCAAGCCATGCAAATGACATTAGATGGCTATGACACTTTGCGCAGACATTAAAATTACCAAGTTTAAGGCCTGATCAAAGTATTTTGTCCATCAAATACCATTTTTCATGGCTACAAGCACACCGATGCATGTTTTTGAATACTGATGCATGATGCATGGTGAAAAACTAGGAAATATCCATTCCATGCCATGAAAATCACACCAAATGGCCATGATACTTTGCACAAGCCTTGAACTCACCCAATTTATTGCTTGCACAGAGTATGATGCTTATCAAATGTCATTTGCATGGCTAGAAGTTGATAGATGCATGTTTTGATGCATGGTGCAAAACTAGGAAATATTCAATCCAATCCATGAAAATGGCATCAAATGGCCATGATTCTTTGCATAGGACTTGAAATCACCTGGTATTAGGCTTTTGAAAAATATCATGCACATCTAATACCATATGCATGGCTAGAAGTACAATGATGTATGTTTTGAAGGGTGCAAGGTGTGGTAAAAAAGGAGATATGATAAAAAAAAGTCAACACGCACCCTAAAATAGGGCCTCTTAGGCTACAAGATTTTGTAATCCAATACAAGTCATCATTTATTAAACCTAGTAAGAAACTAGACGTGAGAGAAGTACTAAAAGTTTTAGGAAATGCAAAAACAAAGGAAAGCTTTGTTTTTGTCGGTATAGGTGCCGGTAATTCAAAAAGCAAACACAAATGCCTCTTCTTTTGCTACACCTCTCTTGTTGAGAGGTCTTGCCAACTTTTTTCCTCTTCCTCATGACCTTTCCACCATCTCCCTGCCATCCCTACACCAGCCACACCACTGTTGGCCCACTCCCCTCCACTCCAAGCTTGAAGAAGAAGATTTCTATTTTGGGAAGTAAAGAAGTGGATGATATTTTGAGTGGTTTGCCTTCAAATTTCTTCTTCTAGGTAAGCTTCCCAACCCTTTCATCTGCATTAGAATAATATTTGGAATATACATTGTGTGTTTACATGTTTCTTATGTCTTTGTGGTTGCACAAACGGCAAATATGAGATTTTTCTATGGCCTAGGGGAGATGCTGCCAAAATTTTCCAATTACTTGCTTTCTTGACTTCATTTCTTTCTTGGTATCTTGCTATCTTGTTTATGTTCTTTCATTTCTCTTTTTTATTTTGATTACTTTGTTGTTTGACATTGTTGCTTTTTACTCATTGCTTGATTTGTAGCATAATCTTTAGCACAATGCAAGGTAAGAAATTTAAAAATACGCATGTCCAACCATAAAATTGATGCCTGATCCCCATCAAACTTTGAAAGCACAAGGGTTTTTATCTTGTTGAAGCTATGTAAAGTATCATTCCTATCAAACACACATAGATATCCTGGAAGAACTCATGCATGATGCATGTTTAAGAATTGTAAAAACACACCTACCCAACCATGTAAATGATATCCTATCAACTCAAAAATTTGCAAGGATAAGGGTATCATTGGTATTAAGACTTGTATAAAGTATCATCTCCATCAAACCCACACACATATGCTAGAAGCACACCGATGCATATTTTTAACACTCATCCATGTTGCATGGTAAAAATTGTGGAAATACACATTCCCAGCCATGAAAAAGATACCTCATCCACATAAAACTTTTGCAAGAACAATTCTATTACTTTCATTAAGGCCTATACAAAGTATCATACCCACCGGGAGTGTTGATGATGTAATCATTAAGGATGCTTGTATATTTAAAGAAAATTATGAGATTCAGACATTGGGTCAAACCATAGGCTTGAATATTTCTTGGAAAACTCTTCATGTAATGTCTTTATAATTTTATATTTTATTTTGCTATGTAAAAATTGTATTATTTATTTCTCAATCAACCATTGAATAATATTTGTTATCAAGTAAAATGTGTGTGTTATAAAAGGTAAAATTTATTCCTTAGAATTTTATATGACTTCTTCACACTGTGTACTATGAGTACTGATGCACTTAAGACTTTTGATTAATCTTTCACTCTTAGACAATACAGAAATAGTGACAGTAATATCAAAATGTTGTGAATGGTAGTACTGAATCTTTGGAAACAATAAGATACGTTATAGCATTTGAATGGTCAACCATTGTGTAATTTTACTCCACATATGCATTTTGTGCTGCCATTTCTTGGTAAGAATGGTAGTTAAAAAATGGTTGCCATTTCTTCGTAAGAAATGGCAGTCAAGAGATAGTTGCCATTTTGTGCTGCGATTTCTTCTTAGAAAATGGCAGTCAAGAAGTGCTTGCCATTTCTTTGAATGAAATGGCAGTCAAGAAGTGCTTGCCATTTCTTTGAATGAAATGGCAGCCAAGAAATGGCAATCAAGAATTTGCTGCCATTTGCAATCAAGAATTTGTTGCCATTTCCTCATAAGAAATGGCAATCAAGAATTTGTTGCCATTTGTTCATAAGAAATGTTGCCAAGAATTGGCTACCATTTGGTGCTGCCAATTATTGCTAAGAAATGGCAGACAATAAAAGGTTGCCATTTTTTGTTGCCATTTCTTCCAAAGAAATGGTAGTTCAAGAGCTAGTTGCCATTTCTAGCTACCATTTTTGCAAAAAATATGGCAATTTGAGAAGCTGTTGCCATTTCATACATAGGAAATGGTAAAATTGGAAATTGTGTGCCATTTGCTATTGCCATTTCTACCTAGTTTTGTAGTAGTGGATCATCGATCAGTCCAGCTTATGTTACTTCATTGCTTCAAGTGGGTGCACAAAAAACAGGGCCCTTGGACTCAAGGACGTTGATTTTTGTGGTGCCCCATGCAAAACTAGTTGAATTTTACGCTCGCATGGCAACAAGGTGGTAGAAGGGATTCCTTATCTACCTACAAAAATCCCAAGGAGGGACGTTCTGGTGACCACTCGCCAAGGTGATGATGTTTCATTGAAGCAACTCTACCATAACGTGGTTGTTTCGGTGAACCTTATACTTGTGACATTGCTGGTTTTCCCAATGGTAGTAATGAGTCTAAGTTACTATGAGCTATGCAAACGAGATAGCTGACCATTTGTGGAGATGGAGGTAATCTTTGTATACAAACCACAAAGGTGCAGCTCCTTACTATAAAGTTTGGATAGAGATATTCATCATATGGAGATATCCTTAAGCAAGTAGCATGTAGTTTGGAGAGAGCTCGCCAAGCACATAGCATGTAGAAGAGAATCATTCGCATCATCATTTTTCCCTTTGTCAAGCATGAAGCATGTAGAAGAGTATCCTTTGCATCGTTGTTTTTCCTTTGGCATGGTATTTCAGAGGTGTAACATAGCATATATGCCACCACATTGTAACATTATTTGAACAGCTGCCTGCATGCCAATTATAAATGAGAACAAGGATTAATATTCTTGTTGGCGGTATTTATTAGTGTCATGCATTCTCACTTGAAATGACCACACCATCAATGCTTTTTTCGAACCCACAATATGAGCTAATCAGTGAGCAATGGGGAAAACCACTTAAGCAAACACACAGCTACGTCGCTCTGAAAAATGCATAATTCTTCCATTGACAATCATGCTTACAATTCCATTACATGAAATGTAAATGTGTGTGGTCTCCTAAAATGCACTGTTCTTTCATCAAGGGTTGTGTGTACAATTATGATGAAGAAAATTTCAAGTACATAGCCTCATTGAAAATGTGTGTGGTCTCCTAAAATGCACCATTCTTTCATTAAGGGTTGTGTGTACAATTACCATGAACACTTATTTAATTAATTTTGGACTCATATGTCTAGCTAGACACATTTGGACTAATCCTAAAACTCCTTCCCAAATGGAAAGTTTAGTTTATGAAAATGTTGTTTGAGAAACAAAAGTTTACTTTTTGGGATTGTCATTTCCACATCATAAATTTCAGAATATCTCTCCATATTGTTGCACTTACTAACAATTTAAATTAATAAATTAATAATAAATAATAGTTATAAGTTACATTTAAATTAATAGAAGTAATATAAATGTATGAAAAAATTGTCTAATAGCGCATCTATTAGTGCATCTATTATTGCATCTAATACTATGTGTAACAGCACATCTATTGATGTTAGTCAAACTATTTATTAGTCAAATTGATGATGTTGAGATATTACATCTTTCTTAGTACTTTGTTAGAGACACTTGATCCTATGAGAGCATTGTGTTACATACAAGTGACCCCATAAATAAAAAATGCAAAAGTCATCTCCATAATGACATCTTGTGCGTGCATGCACATGCATGTGCACATGTGTGCGTGTGTGCACATGCGTGCACATGCACTTGCATGTGATTGCGTGTGTGCTTGCGTGCATACGTTTGTGTGTGTGTGTGCATGCACATTAGAGAATGTCATGAAGGGTGGCCAAGAGGCATACTAGAAGGATAGAAAGGAGTTGTAACCCGCCACAAGCTGTGAAATATTTGAAGTTCATAACGGACAAAGATAAACATAAGGCCAAGCTTCTGCAAGCTTTCTCGCTGCTCTCTTTTGCTTGGTTGAAAGCTCTGCAATGTCACCTAACTGCTTCACACACTAGTCTTCCTCCTCAGCCAACTTTCATTGCAGCCTCTACAAGCCCCTATGCTTCGTTCAGTAACTCGCACGGTGGATGTGCCTGGTAACTTTGGTAAGTTGATGCACATGCGCCTCATGTCCTTACCTAGTCACTCGACACTAAGAGGGTGTTCCTGCTCAGTGCCCCCATAGCGGGCACATGCCGACAATGGCATTTCTGCTAGCATAGGCCCAGTGGCATTTCTGCACGCATAGCCGGCATAGGCAAGCAATGGCATTTGTATTGGCAAGGCATCCGGTGCGTTTATCATGGTTCCTTACCTAGTCATTGGGCTCTATGAGGGTGTTCTCACTCAGCGCGTAGACAGTGGACACATGCTGGCAATGGCATTTCTGCTAGCATCAGCCAAGTGGCATTTTTGCCCACATAGCCGGCATAGGCGAGCAATGGCATTTCTGCTGGCGAGGCATCGTTTGTTTCCACTCAGCCTAGAGAGCTCCATCGTCCGAGATTGGGACCCACTGCTACTACTGCAGACCTCTCCAACGGCTTGAAAGGGATGCATCACCAATGCTGAACCCGCACCATGAGCTAAACAACAAGCGATTACAAGTACTCATGAGCACCACCTTACACACAAACGATCGTCAAGATGAATGGATGATTACTTTGCAGCACCTATGATGGAAGCCCGTGCGTAGAATCATTGGAAAGTTTCAGTCCTATTTATTTCAATAAAAAAGATGTGTGTGTTTGTCCTATCAAACATATATCCTACTATACTACTGGACCAATATTCAATGTCATAGTAAACCAATTGCACACATCTATTATTGCCCTTTTCAAACATCTAGTGAGAGTAGTCCATTACTAACCAACTTGTCAATACTGTATAAGTGAGAATAATCCATATCATACCATTCCTCTTAACAATGTGGCAAAGTGAGAGTCTCAAATATTATACTCACATTTATATCAGTACATTGCAGAAAGTACAACGATACTAATGATTAGTCTCCAATAGAGAGTTCAATCTTATTTAACAATACTTGGAGAAAATTTGTTGTAGAGTGTTCCTTGAAGTTGCCAACACCGTGTCTTCATGCCTTGGATTTTCTAATGCAAACCTGATGGAGACGTATGCTGACTCACCTGCATCCATCCACAAACATAGCACATTAGAACATGCACACTATGAGTTGTGAAACTACACGCTTCAATGCTGGCACACAGTTGTTATCCATGTCACTCGATCTAGATTAGCATAATCAAATCCTGGCATTTTACTATTCAATAGTAATCAGAGGTGGGCAATTAAAGATATGAAGAAATGCATATAAAATGTTAGTGAAATCCAAGTAATAAATGGGAATCTTAAGTAAACCATAAATTTGGGTGTTCCAACCAAGTCCAAGGGAATTCCCAAGGTCAACAAATCCAAATATAACATCAATATACTTATACCTTTCTTTGATCTCTTGTTGGCATTTTTCAATTATCAGTATCATAATTAAATTTATGCACACATCAAAGTGCAATAAGGTCCTTGAGAATGTCAAAATTGAAGAACAAACTCCATGCTAAATGGCCTATTCATCATTTCACACATAAAATCATGCTATATTCTTGGCCTCTATAGATAAAATCCCCATGGAAATCCCATAAGGTGAAAAATGTTCAATGGAATCACATAAAATCCCATAGTCCTAAAGCTATCTAGAT
This sequence comes from Dipteris shenzhenensis, assembly GCF_047967505.1. NCBI lineage: Eukaryota > Viridiplantae > Streptophyta > Polypodiopsida > Gleicheniales > Dipteridaceae > Dipteris > Dipteris shenzhenensis. The sequence continues at coordinate 39,396,825 of NC_141628.1, read as the reverse complement.
CAACATCAATGAATCTTGGCATTTTTCATTCTTCCATAACACTCCAAATACCTGGAGGCATGGGAATATTGACATACCTAAATAAGTCATGAACAAAGAGTAAAAATTTTATAGACATATGTAGAAGGTATGTACTTGGAATAGGCTAGACAAATAAGTTCTAGAAATAATCATGAAATACGATGGCCTTTTCCAATTATCCAAGTATAAAGTGTAAAGTGTAAGCCAAGACCATCCTAATGGTAAAATATTACCCATGGACTCATTTTCTTTAATGTATGCATGCATGCATGCATGTATGTATGTATGTATGTATGTATGTGTGCATGCATGCATGTATGTATGTGTGGCCCATGCATGACATTAATTTACCATAAGAGTCCTTTAAAATCTTCAAGATATTATAACGATATTAACAAACACATTTTTAGAGTTTAAAACTCAAAAATTTGGTAGATACGGAGTCACACATGATGCTACACATGCATGCATGGAATGTACATGTCCTTGGTTCATCGATGGAAGTCCATTGACATATGGTGGGACCAGTGCACTATACTTGTCCACGTGGCATGGGCATGCCCATAGGGCTTTTAGTTGTGTCAATGTGGGATTCATGCTACGATGACTATTGAAGGAGGGGAGGGAGAGGGAAAGAGAGAAAGGGAGGGAGGTAAGAAAGAGAGGAAAAGGAAGGGGAAAGGGAAGGAGAGGGGGAAGGGAAGGGAAGGGAAAGAGAAAGGCAAGGGAATGTAAAGATAGTGGGAGAGAGGGAAGGAGTCTCACTTGCGGCTTTCTCACATACACAATGGGGGAATAGACACAAAGGTGGAGGCTGAAAACAATTTTCCTCTTCTTAGTTGTGAAAGCCAAAAGAACTCTAGTACAAAGAAATAGAAGAACCCTTTATGTGGGTCTCAAACCAAACTCAGCTAACTAAGGTGGCATACTAATTGAGCCACAAACTAGAGTAGATAAGGATAGCTATCATCCAGCTATTATTCGTGGGCGGTGTACCAACCACATCTGCAGCTAACAAGTCGATGACATAAATGCACAACGGTCACCCTGGCATATCACGAGTGGAGCTTAATATCTCAACACTCCCCCTCAAGCTCAATCCCAATTCTTGCACACCAAGTAGGTCTCTGAACTTGTGCACCTTCTCTGCGCCCAATGCCTTTGTGAATATGTCAGCTACCTGATCCTCTGTGCTGACATAAACTAGATCAATAATACCTAGTAAAACCTTCTCCCGCACATAGTGATAATGCACCTCAATGTGCTTTGTTCTAGCATGATAGACTGGGTTATTTGCCAAGTCTATACGGCTCATGTCACAATAAATGACAACTGGCCCATTTGTAAACTGATGCATATCATAGAGTAGCTTATGCAACCAAGCTACCTCACATGCAGCCATTGTTGCACCCCTGTACTCAGCCTCTGTGCTCAATAAGGCAACTATAGGCTGTTTCTTGCTGCTCCAAGTGATTGCAACACTCCCAAAAGAGAACACATATCCACTGGTAGATCGTCTATTAGAAATACTACCAGCCCAATCAGCATCAATGTATCCATGCAACTGTATCTGAACCCCAGCCTCATAAAATAGTCCATACTGCAATGTGGACTTCACATATCTAAGTATGCCTCTGGCCACATCCAAATGCGGTTTCCTTGGAGCCTGCATAAACTGACTTACCAATCCAACAGCATAGCTGGCTGGTAATAGTCATATAAATCAAACTTCCTACTATGCATCTGTACATAGTAGGGTCTTCCAGAAGCTCACCTGCATCTACGCTCAGCTTCACATTCTGCTCCAAAGGAACTGAAATAGGCTTACAGCCTGTCATCCCATATTTGGACAGCATATCCAATCCATACTGCCTCTGCAAGAGCTGTATCCCACTTGCATTGGTGATCTAATCACCTCAATGCCCAAGAAATAACGCAGCTCTCCCAAATCCTTCATCTCAAACTTTTTCTTCAATAACATTTTCACGTGAAGGATATCTTCATCACTATCACCTGTGATGATCAAATCATCAACATAAATGACAAGCAACATAATACCTTTCTTTGTTTTTCTCACATAAAGTGAGAAATCTGCCTTGGAAATCTGAAAGCCAATAGTGACAAGATACTGTCCTATCTTGTCAGACCATGCTCTAGGTGCTTGCTTCAAGCCATACAAGGCTTTCTTCAACCTACAAACAAACTCAGGATGAACAGCATGAACATAACCTGGTGGCTGCTCCATAAACACCTCTTCTTGCAAATCACCATGCAAGAAGGCATTCTTTACATCCATCTGATGTAAAGACCATCCCTTTGATGCAGCCACAGCAATGACTGCTTTTATGGTTGCCATCCTTGCAATCGGAATGAATGTTTCTTCATAATCAATGCCATATATCTGTGCATACCCCTTGACAACTAATCTTGCCTTGTATCTATTCACAGAACCATTTGCATTGTGCTTGACCTTATAAACCCACTTATAGCCAATTGCATTCTTGTCTTTAGGCAAAGGCACCAATTCCCATGTAAGATTTGCTTCCAAGGCATCCATTTCTTCATCATGGCTTTCTCCCATTTTTCTTTTCCCATGGCTTGCTCAAAGGAAGTGGGTTCTGGTTCCTGTATCACGTTGACCATATAGGCATAGTGAATGGCTGTAAATCCATCATATTTCAACCTATCCATAGGATATCTAGCTCTGGTAGACCTGTGAAAAATAGGCTCACTTCGAGGTGCTCTCAAAACATCCCTGGTCTTCCTTACTCTAGGTGTAACAATAGAAGGAATACCCAACTCATCATCAATGCTCTATTCTGAGCCACTGGATTCACCATCCACATAAGAGTGAACTACATTCACATCAAACATGGGCTGATCTACCTTCTCTTTTCCTTTTCGTGATACTGGCATACCACTATCTGCATTGCTTTATGGAGATTCTCCTGATCTCAATCTGCCTGTCCATGGCGAAGTATGTGAACCACTGCTAGAGGACACTACAAGTCCACTAATATTTTGTGATTGCTGCTGTGAATTCTATGCAGCATTACCATTTTGTGCATCTACATCAATCATCACATTTACTGGTTTATACCAGCTGCTCATCTCATAAAAAACAACATCGCTGCTCACTGTAAACTTACGAGTAGAAGGGTTATAGCATCTATACCCTTTCTGCTGCAGAGAATAACTAATAAAGATGCACTTCTCAACTTTTGGATCCAACTTGGACCTCAACTCATCTGGCACATGAACATAGGCAGTGCAACAAAAAATTTTCAAATGAGAAATATCTGGTTTCCTACCAGTATACATCTCCTCTGATGTCATGCCATGTATTGTTGCTACAGTGGGAGTCCTGTTCATTATGTAAACTGCTGTAGCAACTGCTTCAGCCCAATAATAATCTGGAAGGTCTTTTTCATTTAGCATGGCCCGAGATGCCTCTCCAATATGCCTATTTTTCCTTTTTGCAAGTCCATTTTGCTGTGGGGTATGACTGCATGAATATTGCTGCTTTATGCCATGCTCCTGCAGGAACCTTGCAAACTCATTTGAGAGGTACTCTCCCCTCCATCTGACCTTAGGCATTTTATTTGCAAGCCTGTTTCTTTTTCAACCATAGCTTTAAAAGCTTTGAAGTGCCCAAACATTTCACTTTTCTTTTTCATAAAATAGACCCAAAGTTTTCTGCTGTAGTCATCAATAAAAGTGATAAAATAATGACAGCCTGCAATAGATGCAACTTTAGTAGTCCACACATCAAAGTGGATTAATTCCAATGGCTTCTTACTCTCTTAAACATGCCTAGGAAATGGTTTTCTTGCCTGTTTTCCAAATTGATAGGCTTCACATACCTTATGCATTTCTGCAACCTTGAATTTAGGCAAACCTGCAATAATATTTTGGGCCTGCATTGATTTAAGTCGTTGTACATTAACATGACCAATGCGTTTATACCAGATATCAATATGTGCAACTACACTGGTCCCATGTGCAAACATTGTTGCACTCAATTCAGGCATGTCCACATCCAACGTAAACATTCTGCCCTTCTTCTTTCCTTTTGCTATCAAGCGACCGTTATTTTTCATATCCTCAACAAAGCATCCATGAGGATTAAATCTGACCTGCAAGCCCTGCTCAACCATTTGACCAATAGAAACTAGGTTCTTGGTGATGTTCGGGACATGAAATATATCAGACAGGTATTTCTTTTTCCCATCCAGCATAGACAAAGGAATTTTACCAATCTGCACAATAGGATGTGCAGTATCATCACTAGTCTCCACAAATCCTGGTCTTTCCATTTTCCTTACATCCTACATCCATTTTGCATGACCTGTCATGTGGTTTGATGCACCTGAGTCAGCATACCACACATCATTTCTTTCTTCTGCACTTGTCACAGAATTGGTCAAGTGCTACACCATAAACAGATGCTCATTTTTGTCATCGCCCTGTCTACTAGAAGATGCATAATTACCTTGTTGCAATTTTCCATTCATAATGTCATTCTGCTTTTTGTAGTGGTCTTTAGCCATATGACCCATTTTACCACAATAGTAGCATTCAACATTGTTGTTTGCATTTTTGCCTCTGCCATCCACCACAACCTCTTTGGCTCCCCCTGCCTCTAGAGTTATCATGTCCTCCTCCAAAGGACTGGTTTTCTTGAGTTTGCTGCATATTTTGATTTCTACCACGGCCTCCAGATCCACCTCCTCTAACTCTACCTCTACCTCTTCCAGCATTTGAGTAGAAGATAGTTTCTTTTGAAGTTCCTCCTGAAGAAGATGCACCACCATTTCTCTGCTCTTCAGAAATTAGAAGAGCAAACAACTCCTCAAAATCAGTAAATTTTTCACGGACGGCAATGGATGTCCGGAACTGTGCATAATCCTTTTCTAGACCATTCAAGGTCACAGAAACTAGATCATCATCTTCCACTCGTGACCCAATGGAAGCAAGTGCATCTACAATTTTCTTCACCTTCATGTGGTAGTCATTGATGCTCATATTTTCTCTCTATACATTGTGCAACTCTTGCTTGAGCTGCATTTTCCTGGCTTGCGTATTTGTGTTGTACATTTTTGCCAAAGTATCCCATGTCTCCTTTGGCGTACTTGCATCATGAATATGCACAATTGTAGAATTCGAAATACTGATAGACAGCTAGTACGTAACTTTTCTGGCTCTCTCATGTCATCCTTTAAATGCCTGCATTTCCTGTTGATTGGGAACATTAGGAAGAACTGGTTCTTCTTCATTTCCTGTAATGAACTCCCAACAGCCTTTTTCGATAAGGAAATTCGTCATTCTAAACTTCCATGCTTGGAAGTTGTTCTTGTCAAGCTTTTCAGTGAAAATCTGTGAAAGAGAATCAGACGCCATTACAGAACACTGCAAAAAATTCTGTCATTGCAAAAAAACACAGCTTTTGCCTCACACGGGCAAATCTGCAAAACTGATGAAAGTGGTATTTGACCACACAGTCACTTCCTAGTGATGATTTTGCATCAATAGGAAACAAGGATGATTCTGCAACTCCCAATATCTCTATGCACAGGCATACGATGCAATTTGTGCGGTAATTTTTCACCGACCTGTAGAGCAGTGGTCACACAGCAAAAATAGGGCCTTTTTCTGAGTGCCTGTGAAGAACTTCCACCTTCAAAACGGGCCTTGAATCAGAAAAATAAAGTCACCTAGGGCTTTGCCTCATCCCGTAGCATATACTACCTTCTTGCCACACCGCGAAGGGCGTCTCAATCTGAGACAGTGCACTCTTGCACTTCCGGTTGTGCTACCTGCAGAGATTTGCTCCCAAACTCGAAAAAGGAAAGCAACACTAGTCCTCTTACCAGGACACCGCTAACTTGGTTTGCTTTCTTAAGCTCCTTACCACGAACCAGGCTCTGATATCATGTAAAGATAGTGGGAGAGAGGGAAGGAGTCTCACTTGTGGCTTTCTCACATACACAATGGGGGAATACACACAAAGGTGGAGGCTAAAAACAGTTTTCCTCTTCTTAGTTGTGAAAGCCAAAAGAACTCTAATACAAAGAAATAGAAGAACCTTATATGTGGGTCTCAAACCAAACTCAGCTAACTAAGGTGGCATACTAATTGAGCCACAAACTAGAGTAGATAAGGATAGCTGTCATTCAGCTATTATTCATGGGCGGTGTACCAACCGCATCTGCAGCTAACAAGTCGGTGACATAAATGCACAACGATCACCCTGGCATATCACGAGTGGAGCTCGATATCTTAACAGGGAAGAGGAGGGAGAGAGAGAGAGGGGGGGGGGAAGGAAAGGGGAGGGGAAGGGAAGGGAAGGGTATGGAAGGGAGAAGGGGAGAGGAGAGGGAGGGAGTAAGGGGAGGGGAGGGAAGGGGAATGGGGATGGGGAGGGGAGGGGAAGGGAGAGGGGTGAGGAAGGGGGAGGGAGGAAGGGGAGGGGAGGGGAGGGGAATGGGGAGGGAGAGGGAGGGAAAGCGAGAGGGGTGAGGAAGGGAAGGGGAGGGGAAGGGGGAAGGGGAGGGGAGGGGAGGGGGAAGGGGAGAGGGGGAAGGGATGGGTGAGGAAGGGAAGGAGTAGGGAGGGGGCCTCCCTAATGCATGCTCTGGTGGCCGCGGTTGTCAAGCGCCTAAAGAAACAATAGAAGGAAAGGAAAATTGGAGAGGAGGGAAGGGGGAAAGGGAGGGGAGGGGTGAGAAAGGGAAGGAGAGGGGAGGGGGCTCACAAATACATGCTTTGGCAGCCACGGCCGTGGAGTCCCTACAATTATTTATTTATTTATTTTTTTGGTTTGGTGTCCGTGGCCCCCCAATTCATGTTTTGGATTGAAACGTGGAGGGGTGTAGGGAAGAGTGAGGGGAGTGAGAAGAGAGAGGGAGAGGGGAGGCGAAGAGAAGAGAGGGAGAGGGGAGAGGAAGAAGAGGGAGAGGGGAGGGAGAAAAGAGAGGGAGATGGGAGCGAAAGGGAAGAGAGGGAGATGAGAGAGGGAGAGGGGAGAGGAAGAAGAGGGAGAAGAGGGGACAAGAGGGGAGAAGAGAGAGAGAGAGGAGGGGAGAGGAAGAGGGGAGAGGAGGGGAGAGGGAGAGGGGAGAGGAAGGGGAAAGCGAATGGAGGGAGAGGGAAGGGGAATGTGAGAGGGGAAGGAGACGGGAGAGGAATGTCGATATATAAGGCATGAAACCCTAAAAATTTTGAATTCAAATGGGGAGAGGAGAGAGGAGTAGAAAGTTTGAATTCTAGGAGAGGGAAGGGAGTGAATGGCGAGGAGAGAGAGTGAGACATTTGAATTCTAGGGAGGGAGAGGGAGCGGGAGAGGGAGAGAGGAAAAAGAACTAGGAAATTCAAAACTTTAGGGTTCTGTGGTTTATATATAGACTCTCACATTCCCCTCCCTTCACTTTCCCCCTCCTCTCCCTCTCCTTCTCTCCTCTCCTGTCCCTCTCTCTTCTCCCTTCCCGTCCCCTCTCCTTCCTCTCTTCCATCTTCTTTTGCTCCCGTCTCCCTCTCTCTTCTCGCTCTCTTCCCTTTCGCTCCTCGCTCCCTCTCTCTTCTCCCTCCCCTCTCTCTCTTATTCCTTTTTCATGTCTCTCTCTCTCTTCTCCATTGCCTCTCTCTTCCCTTCGCCCCGCCCCCCTTTAATCCAAAACACAAATTGGGCAGCCGGGTCGCCAAGACCCTGGCCAAAAAAGAGAAAAGTTTTGTTTTGGTTTTGGTAGGGGCTTGGCGGCCGCGGCCACTAGAGCATGTATTTGTGAGCCCCCTCTCATCTCCTTCCTTTCCTCACCCCTCCCCTCCCCTTCCAAGAGCATGCATTAGGGGCTTGGTGGCCGCGGCCGCTAGAGCATGCATTAGGGAGTCCCCCTCCCCACTCCTTCCCTTCCTCACCTCTCCCCTCCCCTCCCCTTCCCCCTTCCATCCCCTCCCCTTCCCCCTTCCCCTCCCCTCCCCCTTTCCCTCCCCTCCCCTCCCCTTCCCTCCCCTTCCCTTCCTCACCCCTCCCATCCCCATTCTCCTCCCCTTCCTCCCTCCCCCCTCCTTTCCCCTTCCCCCGTGCTCGCCCTGCCCTTCCCTTCCCCTCAACTCCCCTCCCCTCCCCCCCCCCCCCCCTCTCTCTCTCTCTCTCTCTCGCTCTGTGTGTCTCTATCTCTCTCCCTCCTCTTCCCTACTCCTTCTCCTTCCCTTCCCTTCCTTTCTCCCTTCCCTCCCCTTTCGCCTTCCTTTTCCTCTCTTTTTTACCTCCCTCCCTTTCTCTCTTTCCCCCTCCCTCCCCTCTTATCAATAGTTGTAGCATGAATCAAACACGGACATGGATGACCTAAAAGCCTTGTAGGCATGCCTATGCCACGTGGACAAGTGCATTGCACCAGTCCCACCATATGTATCAATGGCCTTCCATCGATGAACCAAGGATGTAAGTTCCATGCATGCATGTGCAGCATCATGTGTGATGCCATATCTACGAGATTTTAGAGTTTTCAAACTCTCAAAAGGTGTTTATTGATACCGTAATGATATCTTGAAGATTTTAGAGGACTCTTATGGTATATTAATGTCATACATGGGTCATACATACATTAGAGGACTCTAATGTCATGCATGGGCCATACATACATACATACACAATTAATTTATTTATTCATGCATTTACATTATTTTTATTAATTTAAATTATAATAAATTAAATAAATAATTAAGAAAAAATTAAGTCTTTTGATGTAACTATTAATGAGAGTTTACAAGTGTTTTTATGTAAATTGTCACGTCAAATTTTACAATTTTGATTTAGTTTCCTTCAAAAAACTCTAACCTTCAAAAAACTCTAAAAAATTGCTTGTTTTTTTGTTTTCATCTTTGTTTTGAAGAGTGGCTTTTTTCTTAAATTTTATGAAAAAATTAGTCCAAAAGTATCTATAAAAATGATTTTGTACATTGACAAGACCAAAATTAATGAAATAAGTGTTCATGAAGAAAATTTCAAGTACATAGCCTCACTGACAATGAATTAAATGCCTTTATTCATACCCAACGAACAGGAGTGTGTTGCCCAAGAAAGAGAAAGTTATAGAGGACACTATTGAAGTAGTCAAGAATATCTATTGTGAAACTCCTCCAACCTGTAAGGTGTTGATAGCAACATACCATAGCCCTATTCAGCCCAGTGCACTACTCATGTTGCAAACAAAGGACCTATCTGAATATGTTGATCACCATTTTGGTTCAAAGGCCCCACAAACATAGTACATTCAAGGCCAAAGACATAGTTGATGTTATGTACATGCATCGTCGACCTGACCGACTATGATTGTTGTGAGATGACAACTTTACATGTCTCACACACATACATTCCCCTAGGAAGGGACATTTTTGAGATGAAAGGATTTTACAAAGTAGAGCCAGGCCCCACAATCACAAAGAAAGCCATCAATGAAGTCGGGACATCTCTTATCTCTTTGGGTGTGAACGCGACAAATAGTGTCTTGAAAGGTGAGCCTTTTAACGGTAGTCTTTCTTTTTTGCCACAGAAAAGAATAAGTGTTTACATGTTGTGGGTCATGCAACAGATGCAAAATGGGAGAGTGCCTTTCACTTCAGTTATGGAAACTATTTCCTTTGTGATTGTGAAGATTGACCTTGATAGTTCCTCAACTCAGCAAAACATCATATTGGGATGGCCCTAACCTTGAAGACCATGCAATAGTAAGCCTCACTCCCCTTGAGCTACACCGATGAAAAATTATGCCTTCCATCTAATCGTGGTTTATTGTTTGTAGTTGTCATGTGTGGTTGATCAGTGGCACACTCTCTCATGCTTGATCCAAGAATTCATTGACGAAGATGTTGTGATGTACGTGGGTACAAACATCTTGTACAGTCTTGCTTGGCACTCACTTGCAATCTTTGACTTCACTATTCTTACAGCAGTCCCAAAAGGGAGGCTTCATGATACATTGCATGATGCTTTTGTACATCAAGTCTCTGACCTTGGTTATGACCAGAAGGTATGATGCTTCAAAAAATGTTGTTTATTTAAATTGCAATGCTTTAAGTGCACATTTCGTTGCATATACATAACGACAATGATGTCTACGTCTCCCCCATGTAGGTGAACGGAGTACTGTTGTTTGTTAACTTGAACATACCACTTGTTGAGCTTTGAAATGGTCTATGTGTGGCTTCTCATGTCAACCATGATCCTACTTGACTCTTTTGCTACATGTGTGGCAACCCACGAAACATAGTTCACATCCCTTCAGTCAAAGGCCGTGTCGTGCTGTGTGATGGCTCATATGTGGAGGTAAAGAAAGGTGAAGTTTTGTGGAAAATATGTAGATTAGATATTGGGCATGTGCTATTCATTTATGGAGTACTACACTCGTAGCATTGTTGCCACCATGACTTTGCTACTCATTGATGGCCCGCTGAGAATTTTCCTATAAACAGCACCGGTTTCATCATAGGATTTGATCTCAGTGCCTAAAGTCATTCCCTATAAGCTTTCCCTCTGTATTGTTCACCACAAATGTAGCTTTTGTACATAGCCTTAAACGACATGTGGTGGAATCAAAAGGGGACACTTGAATTTCTCCTTTGCATGGAAAGAATGCATACTTTGCAAGTATGGTGGGAGCTTACATTAGGAGAAAAGGGTGCTCATTTTGGGCCCCTGAGAGAAATTCACATTTTTTTCAATTTTCTTTCCTCTAACACAATAAAATATGTCATAATACCACTAACATATGGTTCATAATTTGGTATTTTTGACATTACCAGTGCGTTGGGGGCAGGCCAAAACCCTTGACATGACTTTTGAAACACCAAAAACGGGCACTTGGAGGCTCGAGAAGGGCCAAAAAGGACCAAGAAAGCCAACTATACAAATGAATACAATTTGACAGGGCCTCCCGGAAAGACATTAGAAGTTGCTCGGTCAAGAAAAGACACAAAATGCTACCCATAGCAATAGAAGAAACGACGTCCAAAGATAACTTATGATCTGCTAGGGATCTGCTCAATTGCAATAAACAGTGCAACGTTCAAGTTGCATTTCACATATATGTTCCAGACAAATGCCCAATGTAGAGTTAAACAATGCACATGAGACCCTAGGGGACATGTGACAATTTGACCTTAAATAACTATCCGAAAGCCATGATGATACCAAGATGCCACTCATCTGTAGGTCAAGATGTAGTGCTCTTTCAAGGACATTTCGGGCATCCTTGCTGAGGTTTGTAGTTTTCGTAATAGGGGAGTACTGTTATGTCAACTATAATACCATGTGACCATGGTATAAGGGGGGAAGCCAGAGGGCTTGGCAGCACTTGCATTAATAGGGCCTAAAGGGCTTGAATCTAGGGGCATGCCTAGGCTTAGGAATTTATGAGGTGGTACATAAGGAGTCCTAGAGAGGGCTATAAAGAGAGGAGTCCCTTGTGGGACATGTGGCACCAAAGCTAGAGGCCAAGTGGCAAGTGCTGAGCAAGGGGGAGGATATGGGAAGGAGAGCCCCACATGGAAAGTGGATGAGGAAAGGAAATGAAGGCAGTTCACAAGAGGCATTGGAGGAGCTCATGGAATCCATGGTTGGGAGGTAATCAAAGAAGAAGCCCTCTATGTTCGAGGTAGTCAGAGTCAAGGGAAGGGTCAAATCTAAACAAGTAGCTCACCTTGGTTTGCACCAGTTTACTAGTAAAGAAAAAGGATGGTACTATGCGTTTATGCATAGATTACCGAGCACTAAATAAAATCACCATAAAAAATAAGTATCCTATGCCTCGCATTGATGAGCTCTTTGATCAATTGTAAGGGGAAACATACTTTACTAAAATTGATTTAAGATTAGGATATCACCAAGTACGAATTAGGTAAGAGGATGTCCCTAAGACATCATTTTGTACTAGGTATGGGCATTATTAATTTAAAGTAATGCCATTTGGGTTAACAAATGCTCCAACAACTTTCATGACACTTATGAATAGTGTCTTAAGACCATATCTAGGAAAATTTGCTGTAGTATTTCTAAATGATATCCTTATTTATAGTAAAACCAAGAAAAAGCATTTGAAACATTTGCAAAAAGTGTTTCAACTACTTAGGGATAATTCACTCTTTGCTAAAGAATCCAAATGTGAATTCTTTGCAAAAGAAGTGATATACTTAGGACATATAATATCCCAAGAAGGGGTACATATGGACCCTGACAAAGTAAGGGCCATATTGGAATGGTGACATCCTACAAATCTAGAAGAATTATAGATATTCTTAGGTTTGTCAGGATTCTATAGGAGATTCATCCAAGATTACGCTAGGATTGTTGTTTCAATGACGGACCAGCTTAAGGGGAAGGGAAGTACCTTCATACGGGATGAACCTCAAAAGAGAAGTTTTGAAAAACTAAAGGTAGCTATAGCGGCAACTCCTGTCTTAAAAGTAGTGGATCCCAATGAACCATTCGTGGTTGAGACAGATGCCATTGATTTTGTTGTTGGGACAGTACTTATATAAAAAGGTCGACCAGTGGCTTTTGGAAGCAAAAAGTTAGATTGCACTCAACGGAATTACTTGACATATGAGAAGGAACTATATGCTATAGTCTATGCTTCAAAAAAGTGGAGGCACTATTTATATGGTGCCAAATTTGAGATAATCTTTGATCAGGAGAGCATTAAGTGGATTTGTAATCAGCCAGAGCTTAAAGGTAGAAAAGCCAGATGGGCTGAGTTAATGCAAGAGTTTGATATACAATTGACATATAGGAAAGGAAAGTTCAATGTGGTAGTAGACTCTTTTAGCCGAATGCCAATTGTTAATGAATTGAGTTTTACTCAATTTTAAAATGATTTCCTAGAGTCCTTAAAGAGGACATGTGAGTTTGATTCTCATGACTTCTCTAAAGTATGGAAAGCAATTAAAAATAGGGATCCAAGTAATCGAGAGGCTTTCACTGAGGAGTTGCATGAAAATGGAAACACACCACAGGTTGTTGATAAAGGACTCAAGTGGAAAAAATATACTATAAAAGTTGGCTACCTGCTCTACAAGGGTAGAATATGTGTCCCGGAAGATAATGACATTAGGTGCCAAATCCTTTTTGAATGTCATGATAGTCTGAGTGCTGGACACTTGGGAATTCAGAAGACATGTGCTTCTGAAAAGACAATTCTTTTGGCTTGGAATAGGTAAGGACATCCTGCACGATTATGTATTGAAGTGCCAAAAATGCCAAGTCAATAAGGTAGGAGGTCTCCTACACCCATTGGAGATTCCACCTAGCAAATGGAAAAGTATCTCCAATTTGGATTTCATTGTGGGACTACCTAGGACACAAAGGGGGCACAACTGTGTGTGGGTAATTGTGGATCGGTTGACTAAGATGGCTCATTTTATTCTTGTTAGTGAAGATGTTAAAACTCCAAAATTAGCTAGGCTATTTGTGGAGCATATCTATACACTGTATGGGCTACCAGTCGGTATTGTTAGTGACCGGGATAGCAAATTTAACAACTATTTTTGGAGGGCCGTGTTCAAGGGGTTAGAAACTTCACTGAATATGAGCATCGCGGATCATCCATAGAGTGATGGTCAAACTGAAAGGGTCAATCAGATAATTAAGGATATGCTTCGAGCATATGTAAGAAAACGGCAAACTAATTGGGAACAATATTTGCCCATATTAGAATTTGCATATAACAATGCCAAACATTCAGCTACAGGTTTCAGTCCATTCATGATGATGTATAGATTTCAACCAAGAGCCCCAATGATAGTGGGACTCAAAAAAGAGAAGGTTCAAGTGGCCAAAGACTTTCTTGAGGATATGAATCAAACGCTTAAGTTAGCTAAAGATAGCATAAGAAGAGCTCAAGATAGAGCACAAAGTTATGCAAACCCCCACTATAGAAAGTTAGAGTTTGAAGTAAATGAGAAAGTCTACCTTAAGGTACCTGAATCTTCAAAATTTCTAAAGACAGGTAAATGTCTGAACTTGTCTCCTAGGTATTGTGGACCGTTCACAATACTTAAGAGGATCGGAGAAATTTCTTACAAAATAGCCTTACCTGAGGGATATAGAGTACTGCATCTAGTTTTTCATGTTAGTAGACTAAAAAGAAAATTAGGAGACGATGATAATCTCATTGGAAATGAAGTCCAAGTTAAACTCATTGAACCTGCATCTTTACCACATGAACTAGAAAGAATTTTAGATACACAAGAAAAAAGAACGTGACATACTATATGGAAAGAATGTCTGGTTAAGTGGAAAGATAGATCTAAGGAGAGTTCAACATGGGAAAGGGTAAGCAGTCTCCAGAGGAGGTTTCCCAATTTTGTTTTCAAGGACGTAAACATTTCTTAAGGAGAAGGGAATGTTACGTCAACTATAATACCATGTGACCATGATATAAGGTGGGAAGCCGGAGGACTTGGCAGCACTTGCACGGCCTAAAGGGCTTGGATCTAGGGGCACGCCTAGGCCTAGGCATTTATGAGGTGGTGCATAAGGAGTCCTAGAGAGAGCTATAAAGAGAGGAGTCCGTTGTGGGACACGTGGCACCAAAGTTGGAGGCCAAGTGGTAAGTGCTAAGTAAGGGGGAGGATTTCAGAAGGAGAGCTCCACATGGAAAGTGCAATGAGGAAAGGAACTGAAGGTAGTTCACGAGAGGCATCAAAGGAGCTCACAAAATCTGTGGTTTGGAGGTAATCAAAGAAGAAGCCCTCTATGTCTATGGTCTCATTACAAGTACCTCCTTGTTACCATCTCGGAGGAACACACAGACATTTTGCATAGTACTTATTGCAAAAGAACATCCATAGCTTGTGATGTGAGGTTTCAGAAAACCTAAATGAACGAGCGAATGCATACTCAATGCTCGCAAGGAATATATTTAGGAACTCCTATGAAGAGAGAAACATAATGCAGCTTAAAACATCATCACATCACAACTTTATAAATCCACCTAATTAATCATAGGCTTCCTTCACATCGGAACTTGAACCCACGTGATTGATGCAGGCTTCCTTGACATGCCATGACATGCACCCCTAAATTGTAGGCTTTCGGGGAAAAATGCCAGTGTGATATTTTTGAAAGAAAATTATTGCAAAACAAACTTGGCGGACAAAGAGTCCATAGAAGGGGCTTGGTAGTATTTCTTCCTTGCCAAAATTGTGATGATGAGTAGAATAGAACAAAACCTTTCCCATCTCTAGAACTCTATGAAATCAAGGGCTCATTAGCATTTCATCAGGAATGACATTGAGTTTTAACACACACCGCATTCAGAGGAGACCAATCTCTTCCGCTTTGCCACAAATTATTCTCACCATATGGCTCTCTGGAGTGTCTCAGTTGACAATGTCCATAAGCAACATTCTGGTCTGCCCACCATTGAGCATACTGGGCAAGTTGCTTCATTCTATGAATCAACTCGTGCCCTCATGAATGGCTTCTTAGAACACTCAAAGCAAAGAGAAGAGCGAAAAATACGTGATTTGCGCTTGTCCACAAGGGAGAAGGCTTGAATTGAGACCTAGTGAGAATCTCAACTAAGAAATTGTTCTCAACTTAACGCCATCCATGTATATCTTCTGAAATCACGCTGGTGGTAGTTGGATGGAAGCCACAAAACGAAATGCATCTGCATACGGAAGACTTTCTTTAGTATACATAGCTCTGACATGCATAACAAATGCATTAGAATTCTCCTACCAATCCACAAATGCCAGCAATTCTTGAATTCATAAAGGGCTGAGTGCAACTGAGGCCCACACCGTCATAGACCTCCACCATAATTTGTCGAATGTAAGAGAATTTAAAGAGGGGGCGCGTGACACCGGCCTAAATGGCCAATCCACTATTTCCACCTAGCATGGAGTCCTTAAATCAAAATAAAATTATTTTACCTTGCAATTAAAGTTGGAGAACCGTCACTATACCCTTCCTACACATAGGGAGGCCAAAAAAAGATTAGATTGAGTGTCTTGACTCTTGAGTCAGAATAAGAGTGAGTTCAAAATTTTTTTCAAGAGTGAGTGAGTCAGACTGTATTGGAGACTCATACGCACAGCTCACAGGCCTACTCCTACTAAGCTCCATGTCTATGTATTTCAATAAGTCCCTGCCCTGATCGATGAATCTAACCCACAATCTGCATTAAACTGTAAGTAGTATCCACCTCTTCAACATCAACAATAATTTGAACAAATCTAAGATTTGTTTTCAAGAATAAGAGTGAGTCTTCAGACTGTATTGGAGACTCGCGAAGATGTAATCCGTCAGTTCTAAAGCAGGCGGCGTGTACATGCATTATCTCAAATTGAGAGAGGTCTCCGGCGGCGAAAATGCAACGACATTCACCATCGTCATTTAGGTAAGTTACCTTCTTCATGCAGATTCGATCACAAAAGAGAATATCGACTGGATTTTTACGCAGCAGGTTTCCACGATGAAGCAAAGATGACGCTTTGATCCTTCCATGTGAGAGTAATACCATCCCCATGATCAGTAGAAGTGGTGTTCATGAGACCCCAGCCCTCCTTGTACCTTTTCAGGAGTGCTTTCACATCGTCCAGCACGTCTTCACTGAAGACTTTTGGTGAGAACCCGGCTGCTCGCAAGCGCCTGCTCCATTGGCAACCCTTTTCTCTCTTCTCCTGGCTCACCTCGGTTCCATCACAAGCCAGAATATTTATCATGCTGCGCGCCGCTGCGCGCTCCAGTATGAGTCGCTCGCTGCTTGTTCTCGGGAAGCTTTCCTCCAACGACTCCAAGAAAAGTGAGTAGAACCGGTGTGCCTCGCAGAAGCAATGCATGAAACTGTCGGACATGAGATCTACGTCGTCTTCTACCACTGTAACGATCTTTGGGTTCATGCTGCGGAACCTGTACAGGGTCACGTCCCGTAGACTGGCGTTGCCTGATCCTGGAACATGGTGCAGAGCTTGTATGGAATTAATTGCAAGCGCTTCTCCAGAACGCACATTCAGAGCTTCTGGTTGCATGTCTTCGAGCAGAGGCTCTTGCATAACTTTGAATTCGAATGGAACACCCATCAGGCGTGCAAACTTTTCGAGACGTGTCCCGACTTCGTTCATGACCTTCATGGCTGATCCTTCCTTGCTCACGACAACGGTCGTGAGCCGAAGGTGAGGAGCCCCTTCCGGTCTAGTTGCGAGAGCCTCCAGAAGCATTGGCCATTGCGTACAGAAGGTGTTGCTTAGATCTATAATATGAACTCGAAGCTCTCCTTCAAAGGCCTCTAATATTGCTCCGTTGGCTGCAACATGACCAAACGTTGTCCATGGACTGGCCTCCTGGAATTTAAGGATCATCTTTCTCGTGGAGTCAAATGAATTGCTTCGGTCTACGGCCGCACAAAGGAGCTTGTGGCAGCGAGGGCCGGTGCCTGTAATTTTGCAGAACAGAGCCTGGAGGAAGGACGAACCAAGCCGCTGTTCGTAATCTCCGAAAGGAGAAGACATCTCGCTTAATATCCACAAGAGATGTTGTATGCGGGGCACCTCTTTCTCTGAGATCGCTTTTGCGCAGTCCATCAACAAGTTTGCAGTCCAACGGCTACTCAGACTATTTCCAGAGAGAGGTATGTAGTGATGAGATGGCATTCCTATCCTTGGCACAAGTAAGCTGCCTGCATCAGCCTGCTCTCTCTTGGAATCAAATGGCAAACCGTCGAAACCACGACGCCCTGATATGTTGTTGAGGGAAGCATCCATCACAGCATTTTGAAAAACAGTAGGAGAGCTGGCTGAACTTCGTATTCCACTTATACTATCTACACTGTCCGAAAAACCAAGCAATCCTCTCCCCATTACAGGCCCTGCTAAGCCCGGCGCCATGAAGCCCATGGACGAGCAGCACTGGAAAGGCGCGTTACCAGCCTGATTTGGGCCGGGACATGTATTAGATCCCAAGCTCTCATGATGATATTGTGGCGCATCTGGCGGTAGCACTCTTCCGTGGCTTCCCTCCATCTTTTAAAAAACGCGTTGACGTGAGAGTGCTAATGGGTCTTCTTCCGGCAAACACCAGCATACACGGCAAGGAATTGCGCGCATTCCTTTAAGATATTGGTACATCTAACACTTCTCGCTACAAAAAGATGCATTATTCTGCAAGCGAGACGTTCTTCAACGAAAATTGCTGATAGGAGTCATAGGAGGAAAGGAAAGAGAAAAACCCTAGATCGGGAAATATCCCACTCCAAGAATGTTGTTCCAGACCCTTCAAGCTTTGAGAGAATTCTGCAGTCTCTCCTGCGTTGAGCTGGAGTGACTGAACTGGGCAGGAATTTGACCTATGCTCTTCACTTTCGCTTTGTACGCCCAAGGCCTGGAAATGATCATCCGGGCTCCAGCTACAGCTGTAGCCATATTACAAGTGCCGAGAGGAGAGGCCGGCTCCTGGAAGGAGGTAACTAAACGGAGATAGTGATTTCGATCAGTGGACACGAGTAAAGAAACTCACGAGATGGGTCAGAGTAGCACGCTCGCCTTATCTCCCAGGAAAGGAGAGACCGGAGATCGCTTAAGATGGAGCTACTTCAGACAAGTGGAGAACCTGCAGAAGTCATCGAGCACTTAATTAGCTGAGCCAAGCTGTCTGATCGAATCGAAGAAGCTCGAACGTGAACGCAGATATTATAGTTACGGGAGCAAATCATGGACGAAGGCAACCAAGTAAGTAGCAAACTGTGAGAGATGAGGCCGGAAGTAGTGCCAGAAAGGTTTGTTGACGTGCTGCAAACAATGAAAGTGCGCAACTAGACAGGAAAAGCAGCAGGAGTGCAGGACAAAGTTGACGGTATGGTCGAGGATTGTTGACAGATGAGCGGCAAAAAAAAGCTGACACCGCCGTCGTTCTTCCGTGATATCTCGATTCTACACTAATCTCGACGTTTCTAAGATCATCAAGGCGAGAGAGACATATGTGGATTCTACGGTCTACGTCCACCGCCCTAACTTGCATGCATTTCACCGACGGATCGACAAAGCAAATCCATCATCGTCACGCCACATACTTGTCTCCAACGTACATACGCCCCGCTGCCTCCATGACTCCTTTCTTAAACTTTCTTATTGCTACTATGGGAGGAGAAATGTCTGCTTGGTCAATAACATTGTGGTGATTGCTTCTGGACAACGATAATATATTCGTCGGTGCGCGCCACTCGCCTGACGCACCAAGTTGCCCCAGCAATCCATTATTCCATCGTGCCGCGTGCGTACCCACAGATGTGCTTCCGCTTTGTCTTGTGCGCCGATTTGACATACTGCGTCTGCGCCTGTCTTCTACAGATCCCGACTATCTGAACTCTCCGTAATTAGTATGAAGCAATTCTCAGCTCCGTTATTATATCAGACCTTTAATGATACTGTTACAAGTCACCTAAAACAAATCACGTCGCATGAAATTGGCAGACTTTACACGAGATGCACCGCTGGCGCACGACTCAATGCTAATTTGGAGCCGTATAGCTGCAAGTCTAAATGCTCGTTCCAAATGCCATCTGCTAAATGTTTGTTCATCCTAGTCGGGCAGCATCTCGCCCGTGACTCATTGGAAGTTGGAATGAGTGTCAAATCAGATGCAGTGCTCGACCAACTCCCACTGCACCGCAACGCATGTCTTTCTCTACTTTTACATGAAACTTCTGTCGTACTTCAATACGCCAGGCGCCTCTTCTTTCAAAATTGTGCTGCAATTGAGCTCGTGCGTGCATGGCTGGTGCGTACAAGTAACGCCCAGCTTAATTGGGTGTCAACGTGATCACACTTGTGACTTGATCATCACGCTCATGCGTTAACGTGATCACGTGACCACACTCGATAATTACGTGAGAAAAACCTATGGTTAAGTTATACTAGTGTAAAACCAGTGGCAAGCCACATAAAGCAAAAATTTGAATTTTTTATCTAAATTTTATTTCCAAAAGCATTAAATTAAAGACTGAAAAACAATTTGCATTTAATTTCCATATTATGTAGATATTTCCCAAAATTAAATGAAATAACCATTATGTATTAAATTAATTTATAGTTGTACTAATCCTATTGTTTAATACTTTTCAATGCGAAAAATTTTCAATTTTTCAAAAGCATCAAATTAAAGTAAGGATTTAACAACAATGTTCATTTAATTTCTAAAAGCCCCACTTATTTTTTAAATGTGATTTTTTAAATGAAAGGAAAATATATTATTGGTTTTTAAAAAAATTAAACTTTACAATGATAAAGTATATTAAAAAAAAGTTAAAATTTCTAATAAAATTTCAAACTATAATAGTTTTGCAGTGAGCCAAAACAGGGAGTGTGTTAACACAATGCCTGTTTTGGCCCAAAAGATGAGAATTAACAGGTAGCACATTAACGCGCTCCCTCTTTTGGCCCAAAAGATGAGAATTTTGGCATCCCGTATCTTTTGATTTACAAATGCAAATGGGGTCATGTTACATATCAAAATGAATGGCAAGGGATGATTTAGATGATTATCATGAGCTTTTGCATCATTTAGTAAAACTTCATGCATCAAAATGTGAATTTAATAAACAATTAGCCGATTTCTTGCATCAAATCTAGAGGAAAGTTTACCTAATAGGGATCATGTCAATATGTTGTCTATTTTGGCTTCTACCTTGATTTATTAAGCAAAGATTGATTTGTTTTGGAATTTAATTCATTTTAAAGAAAGGGATGTACTTACTCTTTAGATTTTGTTGGATTGGTGGGATGTAAGAGTGATTAATTAGGAAGGGCTTTTTTTGCCAAAAACCAAGCATTTGCACATGCATGTAATGTGAACTATTCCATTCAAGAAATCCTATGAAACTTTTGACTTGTGTGGAAGATTTTATTGGTGATCTCACTTATGTTGGTGGAGAGAGAGAACTTGATTATAGAGGATTACAAAAAATTAAATGAGTAAAAGTGAGCGAAGATAGGGTGCGTCTTTACTAATGATGCCTTGGCAATGACATAGGTCCAACTCTCTCATGGACGATGACATTCGCCAAAGCTAGCCAAGGTTAACAGTAGTGATGATTGAGTATTTTGGCAAAGAAGAGGAGCTGAAGAATGTGTACCTACAGGTGGCAAACTTGAAGCAGTCAGAAGGTGAGACGGCACATCGATATGTGGATCGAGCGGCCGTGCTCTTGGACCGTTTAATTGCCACACAAGAGGATAATGCTAGATTTCGAGCTGGAATGACTCAGCATGTGCTGGGCTACCTTGTGGTAGGAGCAAGTGATGAATTTTGCCTCAAGATTAAATGGGAGAATCTCGAAACTATGGTGCTAGCACATGAGATTGCTCAAAAGTTTGATAAAGTTCAGTCTCTAACCCTGCTTCAAAGAAGGTGATTGTTCCTCTGCAACCCCCTCAATTCTTGCAACAACAACCTGGGGGGTCTAACTCAGGGGCATACCCCCACCCCTCATCAGGGATGTATCCACCGGGCCTCCACCTCAAATGTATGGTCCTCCCTTAGATGCTTACCCTCAACAAGGAGTATATCCTCAACCTCCGCTTGGAAGATTTCCCCAGCCTCGCCCATGAGCCCCCCTCCTTCTTACTCCCCCGGCCCCTCCTGCTAAAGGACCTGGGGTCAATGACCTAGCCAAGGCCTTGAATGATCTTCGGCTTGAGATGGTGGGCATAAAAAATCAATCCAATTGCCCTCCAAGAGAACGTGCCAATGTTGTGTGCTACGAGTGCCACCAGAAGGGTCATTATCGCACAGAATGTCCCAATATTCCAAGGGTGAATCTTCTAAGTGAATCTGGCATTGAGGATTCTGATGTAGAGATCCTTGACCTCAGGAAAAGAAGTCGTACCATCTCGGACCCCTCTCCAAGGCCACCCCAGGAAGAAGGTGTCCTTCTCAGAGCCCTCAGATGTTGAGATGGCAGACCCACCAACAGAGAAGACTCTCGTAGGAGTAAGTGGTCGCCCTCGGATTTTCCCATCGGCTCGGGGCAAGAGGACTATTCGGTCATTCAGGACCTTGCTCATCGGGGTCTTTGAGCATCACGCTCCCTCAACTAATAGAATTAACCCCTAAGGTGAGACGTGAGCTGCAGCAAGGGCTCTCAACAAGGAGGAGCAAGAAAAAGGAAAAGTTATGAGAGGTCTCTTCTATCTTTGAAGAAATTGATCGGCACCCACATACAATAGATGTCATCATAGATAATTGTCTTGTCAAAAGTGTGTGTGTTGATGGGGGATCTGCATGTAATATCATGGTGCCCCGAATCATGAAGACATTGAATTTGATATGCACAAGGTATTCCTCCACTCAAATCAAGGTAGCAGATGGTCGACGACTCGCCTCCCTAGGAGTCATTGAGGATTTGCCCATCACTGTCAATGGGTTGACCACCACCGTCAATTTCTATGTAGTGGACATCGAAGACATAGGTAGGAGTTACCCAGCCATACTTGGGAGACCATGGTTGAGAAAGAGTGAGGCAATCAGCTATTGAAAGACAAGACACATGTCTTTTGGTGTTTCTAAGGAGAAGATCCCGGTGCAACCAGGTGCCACCGAACCAGAAGAAGAAGAGGAGCAAGACAGTGATACTCTCTCATCCTCAGTGTCTGAATCAATGGATGGATTAGACGGGGGGGAGGAGTTCTCAGAGGAAGAAGTTTACATGATGGGGGTGTCTCCAACCTTGCCACCTGAAGAAAAGGTAACAGCTAGTCCTCAACAGCTTGATCTATGCTTTCCCTAGACCTCACTCCAAGTGAGAAAGATGAGTTCCTAGAAATGTTCAAAGATTTCCCTGACCTCTTCACAACTATCTACTACCACCTTTGTCATGTGACTGCCATAGAGCACAAGATAGAGCTGAAGCCTAATGGGAAGCCTGTGTCTCAGAAGTATCGAAGATTAAGGCCCCTACAGACCGATGCTTTGCACTCAGAGTTGCAGAAACTTGTAGAAGTTGGGTTTATTGTTCTAGTTCACAATACTAAATGGGTTTCACCAGTGGTAGTCACCCCAAAGAAAAACAACAAGTGGCAGGTCTGCATCGACTATAAGAAACTCAATGCAGCCACCAACAGGGACCATCATCCTCTTCCCTTTCAAGACCTCATTCTTGAGAAGGTAAGTGGTCATGAGATGTATACTTTCTATGATGGTTACTCCGGGTTTTATCAAATCAGAATTGCTGAGGAGAATGTGTTTAACCACATTTGCCACACCTTGGGGGACATTTGCATTCAAAGTAATGCCATTTGGCCTCACCAATGCTCCTGCTACCTTTCAAAGATTTATGTAGATGGTGTTTGCTCCTTATTTAGGGGATTTCTTGGAGGTGTTTTTAGATGATTTTTGTATATTCTCATCACGTAAGGAGCACGTCATGAAGGTTAGGTTGGCCTTTCAAAGGGTCAATGATGCGAATGGCAGTCTCAACCCTGAGAAATGCACCATTGGAGCCACTTAAGGGAGGTTACTGGGACATATTGTCTCATTCGAGGGCGTCAAGCCTGACCCCAAGAAGGTAGAAGCCATCCTCAAGCTCTCTCCACCAACAACCAAATGTCAGGTATGCTCATTTGTCAATCTAATAGGATACTATCACCACTTCATTGATCAATATGTTGCTTTGACACCACCTTGACTATGCTATTAAAAGATGGGGTTGATTTCTCTTGGGATGAGGATTGTGATCATGGGTTTGCACAAATCAAGAATTCTCTGGCTTCAGAACCCATTCTATGCAATCCTGATTGGTCAAAGACTTTCTATATCAATCCTGGGTTTGGTGAGCACACTTTGGTGGGTATTCTTATCCAACAAGGGGAGGATTGGTTCATGTATCCCGTTCGATTTGCTTCTCGACAATTGCTCGATACCGAACGATGCTACCCAGAGGCTGACAAGCATGCCTTGGCTTTGGTGTTCTGCATTGAGAAATTTAAGCATTATGTGTCTGAAAAGTCCTTCATTATAATCTCTAGCAATGGTTTTGGAAAGCAGGTTCTTCAATCACCAAATCCCATGGGCCGATTGGCCAAATGGTTGGCAGTTCTACAAGAATATGATTTTTCTTTTAAAATTGTAAAAGGGGGTTGTTCCAACTTGAAGAATGCTTTGATTAATTTAGAGGAGTGCCTTGATGTAAACCTTGTAGCGGCCATAGAATTTGGGGATCCATGGTATGGTGGTTTCTCCTTAGAAAGTACTAGCTATGAGAGAAAGAAGATCTGCAAAGATAGTAGGCACTATACCCTCTTTGATGGGGTGTTGTACCATTAAGGCATGGATGGGGTACTAAGTCCGGGCCATTGATGTAGATGTACCTAAGGTATTGAAGCATTATCATGATGGATTTTGTGGAGGCCACTATGCCAATGACTATACAACTAAGAAGATTTTACATGTTGGGTACTATTGTCCAACCTTGTTCAAGGATGTCACTATGCATTGCAAAACTTGTGAACCATGCCAATTCTTTGGTGAGAAGGATTTGCATCTTGGGCAACATCTCCCAGTGATGTCCATCCAACCATGTCAGAAGTGGGGAATAGATTTTGTCAGACCCTTGCCCATGACTACCCGCAAAAAGAAGTATCTCTTGGTAGCCACTCAGTATGTCACTAAGTGGGCTGAAGCTATCGCCCTCCCCACTGCAAATGGTAAGGCAGTTTCAAATTTCATATCTGAACGTATCTGCACAAGGTTTGGGACACCCATGGAAATAGTATCTGACCATCGGAGTCCATTCTTAAATGAAGCAGTGGAATTGCTCATGGATTGCATGGGTATTGATCACCGCACTTCTAGCATCTATCATCCGCGTCCATGGAACGGAGTGGACCAATGGCCTCCTTTGTAAAACCATGGGAAAAATGGCTAGAGGGAATAGGAGCCAGTGGGATTAGAAGATCACAGAAGCCGTATGGGCTTAAAACATCACTCATAAAACGTCTATAGGTCACACTCCTTTTGAGTTAGTGTATGGTACTAAGGCAGTGTTACCACTAGAGATAGAGATTCCGGGCTTGAGATTGGCACAAGAACAAAGGATGACAGAAGATGAACATGTAGAGGCTTGGTTGGTGCAACTTGAGAAGCTAGATGAAACCCGACGCCTTGCCCTACATTAAACAGAGATTCAAAAGAATCGACAAAAGGCCCACTTGGATGCTAAGATTCACAAGGGATGGGAAAGACACTTTGCTCCGGGGGATGTTGTGCTATGCTTTGATAACAGATTGGACCACCAAATGGATAAGAAGTTCCTTCCATTGTGGACCGGTCCATACAAAGTCATCAAGGAACGTAGCAATGGGTCTGTACAAGTTCGGGAGCTGCATGAGCCATATGGCAAGAAGGTGATCAACAAGCCTTACCTCAAGCCCTTCTTTGTGCATGATGGACCCAGGTATGGAAATGCTATGCATTCCCTGCCTGGGGGGAGAACTGTTATGGATAAATTTGTCTAAGGAAAAAGGCATAAATATGTGTGTGTGTTTGTATGTGTGGCAATAGTATAATAAAATATGGTGTGCGTAGGGCCCAGGGTTGAGGTGGCAGGGCATGACCATGTGCCACCCTTCCATGTAAGAGGACCCATAAGGTGTGTTGTACATAATCTGTGGTAGTAATAATATAAAATGATAAGGTGGCATGGGTCCTCCATGTACCACCCCTCCACCTAGGTGGTCCCACACCTGCATTTAGTGAGATATGGCCCAAGGACCATGGGAGAAGTAATATAAAATAGGTGGAGATGGATATTATATTGGATTATTCCCTCCATGTAGGATAGGCCCATGTGGGGGGGTGTAGAAAGTCCAAGAATGCAAGTTAAATAATGGGAAAGTAGGATGAGATGGCAAGATTCCTTGTGCCAACCCTCCACTTGTCCTCCTAGATGTTTGAACGTATAATAAAATTGGGAAGAGACTAAGGGAGTATCATAGACTTGGGATATGGAAATTGATATATGTGGAAAAATGTGGCCAAGCGTTATCGCACACAATTGAGAGTGTGTAACCGCCTAGCCACTACTACACACGCATCCTATTGCGACGTTTACGTACCGACGATTAGCGCCCGCTTAGCATTAATCGTCGGTATAAAAATTGGGTGTCGTAAATCGTCGCTATATAGCGACTTTTACTAAGCGTCGCTATATAGCGACATTAGTAAAAGTCGCTATATAGCGACTTTTAAAGGTCGCTATATAGCGACACTGAGACAATATATTATAGCGACGTTTTACAGAGAGGTTTTTTTTTTTTTTAAGCCTTAAAAATTATTTTCTTCCAATGACAAAATTTTTTAAATTTTCATACATGTTTGAGCTCATAGAGAATTAAAAAATGAGAGCATGTACATCAAGCCTTTGAAGTCATATATTCATGTCCAAGTTTGAGATGAGAAAAATCAAATTAAATAAGAGCATTTACATCAACTGTTTCATCTTGAGCCAAGTCTAAGGCGCCAAGCAAGTCTATCTCCAACTCTATACCGAGTTGATCTCCTATATCATCATCGTACTCTAGCATCGTACGTTCACCTAAAAGTATTTGATCATCTTCTTCAATTAAGCTTAAGTGTGGTGATTGATCTTGACGATTGTTGTCTTCCTCGTCAATATCGTGATCTTCATCCTCCTCCCGTGCAATGTCATCATGCGCATCTTCCTCTTGCCTCATATGGTGATCTACATCTTCTTCGCTAGATTCATCAATTGGATCCGGCATTGGTAGTGGCATCTCCATATCCACATCTCGATCTTCAAAAATCTGCTTACTTCGTGGTGCAACTTGGATCACGTACCACCATCTTGGATCAGAACGATCCGGATGAAAAACCACCTATATTGAAGATGAAAAATCACGTGCCAAATGTCGTCAATTATATATATATCAATGGACTTAAAAAATGAAAGCTTCGACTAATTAAATCATTAGTATGCACCTGCTCACAGTGCTCGGGAAGAACAAAAGTATCACTTTCATCGGTCCAATGTTTGGTGGAGTCTATTGCAAAGAGACCGCTACCATCTTTTCTCACAGTCGCATGGGGACCGTTGTAAGTAGTTCTAAACCATTTTACATCAAGAATGAAAATAGTAAATCGTCTGAAATCAATTTCATAGATGTCGCGTATGGTTCCACAATAATCCAACTGTGAGGAGAGAAGATTGGTATCCAAAGCACTTGCTCGGCTATCTTGTGTGAAGTTAGCCATGACTCCACAATCATACGTGACTCTCTTTGAATCGATGCGTTCTACGCGAAAATGTCGTCCATATGACCATAATGCACTGTACTTTTTGTACTGTAAAAGAGCATCATTAAAACAATGAAGATGCACCTATTTTATAGCATATATTGCCACAAATAATTACTTAATTACGTCAAGAGATAAGAAACTTACATGCACCATACATCCAGATGATAACTCCCGCTCGTGCTCGTTTATTGTCTCTCCATCACGTTCGGCTTTACGTATAGCTAGTTGTAGCCAATCAAGTGACATGTGAGTAGGGAGAAGAGCCAGATCTCGTGGATATGGTTGTGATCGCCTGTACATTACTCTGAATCTCGTCCTTGCATTTATTCTTTCTGCTTTGGCCACTTCATATCTCTCAATCCACTTCTGCATCTCAGGGCTATTGAGGATACAAAACTTATTGAATTTCTCCATTTGCTCTTCGCTCATCTTTCTTTCAATCCCTTTTCCTTGGGGGACCTCTCCAATGATGCGATCATCATCCTTGTTGTGCCAAGCTTGCGGCATATCAGGATCCGTGGATGCAAGAAACTCTGTGATATATACTAATGACTCTTGCACAAGCCATCCCTCTGCCATGCTTGCTTCTGGTCTTGCTCTTTGTCTTACAAACCCCTTTAAAGTTTTCATAAACCGCTCGAGAAAAATCATCCATCGATTATGAACGGTACCTGCTATAGCCACCTCATCAATTATGTGCACAAGCAAGTGGACTTGAGTTGTCATAATGCTTGAGGGAAAGTGCTTCTCAACCAAGCATACGGCTTCGATGGATTCCACCCTAGCCTTCTCGATGCTCGATATAGAGATCTCTTTTTGAGATATCCACCTATTTCACATGTCCATGCATATGTAAGATATTTGAGATATCCACCTATTTCACATGTCCATGAAGAAAATACATAATGCGAATTGATAGTAAGCATACCTCACAATACCACAGATCTTGAATATAGCATTTCTAACATCTTCTTGTAAGCACCCTTTTATTGTAATTGGAAGGATGAACTATCAAAGCAACAATGAAATCATGTCAACAATATAACATAATAATAATTACGCTAATGCATCACTATTATTGGTACACTAATTCTACTTAGAATACCTGTAAGACCTTGTGCCAATCATGGGACTAGAGGCCACTAAGCTTATTGTCCTTTGAAAATGCTCCTTTCAAGCAACGCATGTACCCTGTCAGTGTTTGAAAAGAGGCAATGTCTACCTTGATCGCTGCCTCCTCCCTCGTAGAGAGGATCCATGTTGCTTTCGGGAGGACAACTTTTCCTGAAGCATGCACTTGGGGCCACAAACGAGACATCCTATTCATAGCACGCAAGTCTTCTCGCACTCCTCTCGAGTCCTTGGAACCAACCAAGTGTGCCCAAATGGTAGCCCCCACATTCTTAAAGATATGCATGGGATCCAAGAGATGATTGATTTGTAACTGACCCCAATAAGGAAGCTCGTGAAAGATCGATAGCCTCTTCATACCAGGAGGAGGTTCCTCTCCATTCTCCCTCCAAGCTTGAATCCAATCACTTGCTTTTAAATATGATGGTGGTGGATCAAGCTGACCTCCACGTGCGAGATGGTCGAGCGGAAGGTATCGAGCATGACCTTCATAAACATTTTTCCTCATGTGTTTGGAGTAGCGTGCAAGCGATTTCAGAGCGGGTCCACAAACAGGACAAGCATGGTACCCACCTGTAACAAGTCCTGCACGCGTGCATGAATATGTTAGTACAAGACATGCGTGCAAAAGAGAGTAAAAAAAGCATAATCCCTCATTGTACATGTAAAGACATAACCACGTACCTGCGCACTCTCCATATCCTGGGTAGTCATGCATGGTCCACATCAAGATACCCCTGACTAAAATATCATTGGTATGCCTAGGAGCTCTGGAAATATCAAAGACCTGCACTCCTCTCCATAATATCTGTAACTCCTCTATCAAAGGTGCCATGTACACGTCCATGTTTTTTGCCTTGTACTTTCCTGGCACAAGTAGTGCAAGCATGAGGTGTCCCTTTTTTATTGTTAGCCATGGTGGGATATTGTAATTCACCACGACTATGGGCCATATCGACCAAGATGTCGAGCGTAACCCGAAAGGATTCACGCCGTCCATGGCTAGCCCAAGATGTAAGTTGCGTGGCTCTCTCGCAAAGTCCGGCCCTGATTATCTATGTGCTTCCAAGCTGCACAATCTGCGGGAATCCTCAATGTGTGATCAGTGGACCGATGAGATGCATGCCATGTCATCAACTCCGCTATGGATTTGCATCGAAACATGTGTTGTATTCTTGCAATGATGGGAAAGTGTCTTAAGACCTTTACCGGTATCCTCTCACCCTGCAAGTCATCTCTATATCGTTGTTCCCCACACTTTGGACAACTAGCCAAATCTCCATGCTCACGACAAAAGAGAATACAATCATTACGGCAAGCATGGATGGTATCATAATCCATACCCACCATTGTTAGCATCTTTTTCGCTTCATCTCTTGATGCGGGCATGGTATTTGGTGCAGGCAACATCTTTTGGAGCAACCTATGACAAAGACACTATCCAAATGATGATTCTCAAAACAAACAATATCCAAATAATGAGTCAATCAAATTAATGCAAGGGCTAACCTCATTAAGGCCGAGACACTTGTATCCGACCACCCATACTGTACTTGTAGATTCAAGATTGAGAGACAAGCACGTAGTTTAGACATCCTGGCACCCTCGTACAATTGTGTTGATTGCAACTCTCGCATTTTCACCTCAGACTCTGACATCACGTGTACGTGGGATGTAGTGCCCCTAAAAATGGAATCCATCATGTCAACCATACCCTCGTCATCATCCGGGAGACTATAGTCTTGTTGAAAGTGAGAAGGTATATGCGTACCCTCGTCACCCTCGTCATCCTGTCATAAGCTCATTCGTGTAAATAGAAGATCTTCTACAATAAGATTGCGAACTTAAATAGCTTTGACTTACCGATGATCCATCAACATGTGCAACACCAACGGGGGGTACTGGTTCCGGCTCCTCCCCATACATCCGTAAGTGGCGCATGATAATACGACGTTGATGTCGTACTTCTCGCTTGCAATGAGTGCAATGACAATATAACCTCTCCGTAAGCCACTTCGTGCTCCCGGGCGTTGGCGCATCATCGGATGAGCTTCCACTCGTCCCTTCCATCTACACTTATAAAACCAAAACATAAGCATGAAGAGGAGATGTACACAATTATGAGCATAGCATGTTTAATTTGAGATTCTCTTGAGGCTATATAAAAAGAATGACGTCGCTATATAGTAAGGATTGAAACAAAAAATCCTATATAGTAAGGCTATGTAGTAAGAGAAGATATTGACAATTATAGGCATAGCATGTTTGAGCTTCACAAGAAGCCACACCAAAAAATAAACAGTAAGCGTTGCTATATAGCGACGCTCTGTTCCGTCGCTATATAGCGACGTTTTTAATTTAAAGTGTCGCTATATAGCGACGCTTTAAATTAAA
Organism: Dipteris shenzhenensis; assembly: GCF_047967505.1. NCBI lineage: Eukaryota > Viridiplantae > Streptophyta > Polypodiopsida > Gleicheniales > Dipteridaceae > Dipteris > Dipteris shenzhenensis. Next base: position 39,365,972 of record NC_141628.1, on the reverse strand, counting down.
AACGTCGCTATATAGCGACAAATAAGCGTCGCTATATAGCGACGCTGTGGGTTAAAACCCGAAACGCCGAAACACACGGCGTTTTGCTCAAAGCATTCCTAATCTCTCAAGTAAGCCACCCTAAATCTTCTCCCACCTATTTTCACTGACCTCCCATCTATTCCAAGCAACCTCCTACTCTATTTCCCACTCCTCACCCTTCTCCTACCTCTTGTACACCCTCTCTCTCCTTTTTCCCTCTTTGGTTTCCAGAAAGAAAGTTCTTCAAGAGGTGAGTTTCTTTCAATAATGTAGGTTGTTTGTTTGTTAGCTTTGGTTTTGTGAGTGTTTCTACTTGTATTGCTAAAGTTTTAAACTAGTTTTCATGCTTGATTAGAAAGGATTGAAACAAAAAACGAAATTTCAAGAAAGAAAGAAAGAAACTCACCTCTTCTTCCTGTATTTCTCTTCCTTCTCTTCCTTCTCTTCTCCTCAATCTCCTCCTTTCCTTGTCTCCTCAATCTTCTCTTTCCTTGTCTCCTTTCAAGAAGTTGCTTTTGTGATCTCCTCTTTCCACTAACATCTTATTTGAAAAAATGGGTTGTTTTCTCTCTTTTGTAGGGCCAGTCCACTACACCGAGCGGGACATACTCTCTCTTTTGTGGGGCCATTCCACTACACCGAGCGGGACATACTTTTACAGGTAAGTGCTTCCTCTTCTTTCCATTTAAGCTTTTTGTTATTTGCATTGGCCTGCAGCTAGCGCCTTAAGCGCTAGCTGCAGTGATGGGCGTAGGAACCCTCTCTTCCCCCTTCTCTTTTTCTCATTTTTCCCCCTTCTCTTTTTTCCCTCTTCTCTTATTCTCTCTTTCCCCCTTCTCTCTTTCCCCCTCTCTCTTTTCCCTTCTCTCTTTCCTTTCCCCCTTATTCTCTATTTCCTTTCCCTCTTATTCTCTTATGCTTATGCTTCTCTCATTCCCCCTTCTCTATTTCCCCCTTCTCTCATTCGCATAAGCTCTTTTTCCGCATGAGCATAAGCTCCTTCTCTATTTTCGCATGAGCATAAGCATGAGCTTATGCTTATGCTTATGCTTATGCTTAAGCATAAGCATGAGCATAAAGTCATGCTTATGCTCATGCATGAGCATGAGCTTATGCGTAAGTTTCCGCATAAGCTTATGCGGAAATAGAGAATGAGAGAAGCTTATGCTTCTCTCATTCTCTTTTTCCACATAACCTCCTTCTCTTTTCCCGCATAAGCTCCTTCTCTATTTCCGCATGAGCATAAGCTCCTTCTCTTTTTCCGCATGAGCATAAGCATGAGCTTATGCGTAAGTTTTCGCATAAGCTTATGCGAAAATAGAGAATGAGAGAAGCTTATGCTTCTCTCATTCTCTTTTTCCGCATAAGCTCCTTCTCTCTTTCCGCATAAGCTCCTTCTCTTTTTCCGCATGAGCATAAGCATGAGCTTATGCTTATGCTTATGCATAAGCATAAGCATAAGCTCATGCTTATGCTCATGCATGAGCATGAGCTTATGCGTAAGTTTCCGCATAAGCTTATGCGGAAATAGAGAATGAGAGAAGCTTATGCTTCTCTCATTCTCTTTTTCCGCATAAGCTCCTTCTCTTTTTCCACATGAGCATAAGCATGAGCTTATGCTTATGCTTATGCATAAGCATAAGCATAAGCATAAGCATAAGCTCATGCATGAGCATGAGCTTATGCGTAAGTTTCCGCATAAGCTTATGCGGAAATAGAGAACGAGAGAAGCTTATGCTTCTCTCATTCTCTTTTTCCGCATAAGCTCCTTCTCTTTTTCCGCATGAGCATAAGCATGAGCTTATGCTTATGCTTATGCATAAGCATAAGCATAAGCATAAGCATAAGCTCATGCATGAGCATGAGCTTATGCGTAAGTTTCCGCATAAGCTTATGCGGAAATAGAGAATGAGAGAAGCTTATGCTTCTCTCATTCTCTTTTTCCGCATAAGCTCCTTCTCTTTTTCCGCATAAGCTCCTTCTCTTTTTCCGCATGAGCATAAGCATGAGCTTATGCTTATGCTTATGCATAAGCATAAGCATAAGCTCATGCTTATGCTCATGCATGAGCATGAGCTTATGCGTAAGTTTCCGCATAAGCTTATGCGGAAATAGAGAATGAGAGAAGCTTATGCTTCTCTCATTCTCTTTTTCCGCATAAGCTCCTTCTCTTTTTCCGCATGAGCATAAGCATGAGCTTATGCTTATGCTTATGCATAAGCATAAGCATAAGCATAAGCTCATGCTTATGCTCATGCATGAGCATGAGCTTATGCGCAAGTTTCCGCATAAGCTTATGCGGAAATAGAGAATGAGAGAAGCTTAAGCTTCTCTCATTCTCTTTTTCCGCATAAGCTCCTTCTCTCTTTCCGCATAAGCTCCTTCTATCTTTCCGCATGAGCATAAGCATGAGCTTATGCTTATGCTTATGCATAAGCATTCACATAAGCATAAGCATAAGCTCATGCTTATGCTCATGCATGAGCATGAGCTTATGCGCAAGTTTCCGCATAAGCTTATGCGGAAATAGAGAATGAGAGAAGCTTATGCTTCTCTCATTCTCTTTTTCCGCATAAGCTCCTTCTCTCTTTCCGCATAAGCTCCTTCTCTATTTCCGCATGAGCATAAGCATGAGCTTATGCTTATGCATAAGCATAAGCATAAGCATAAGCATAAGCTCATGCTTATGCTCATGCATGAGCATGAGCTTATGCGCAAGTTTCCGCATAAGCTTATGCGGAAATAGAGAATGAGAGAAGCTTATGCTTCTCTCATTCTCTTTTTCCGCATAACCTCCTTCTCTCTTTCCGCATGAGCATAAGCATGAGCTTATGCTTATGCTTATGCTTAAGCATAAGCATAAGCATAAGCTCATGCTTATGCTCATGCATGAGCATGAGCTTATGCGCAAGTTTCCGCATAAGCTTATGCGGAAATAGAGAATGAGAGAAGCTTAAGCTTCTCTCATTCTCTTTTTCCGCATAAGCTCCTTCTCTCTTTCCGCATAAGCTCCTTCTCTCTTTCCGCATGAGCATAAGCATGAGCTTATGCTCATGCATGAGCATGAGCTTATGTGCAAGTTTCCGCATAAGCTTATGCGGAAATAGAGAATGAGAGAAGCTTATGCTTCTCTCATTCTCTTTTTCCGCATAAGCTCCTTCTCTCTTTCCGCATAAGTTCCTTCTCTATTTCCGCATCCGCATAAGCATGAGCTTATGCTTATGCTTATGCGCAAGTTTCCGCATAAGCTTATGTGGAAATAGAGAATGAGAGAAGCTTAAGCTTCTCTCATTCTCTTTTTCCGCATAAGCTCCTTCTCTCTTTCCGCATAAGCTCCTTCTCTCTTTCCGCATAAGCTCATGCAGAAAAAGAGAAGGAGCTTATGCGGAAATAGAGAATGAGTTTCTGCATAAGCTCTTTCTCTTTTTCCGCATAAGCTCTTTCTCTTTCTCTTTTGCGTGAGCATATGCGGAAATAGAGAATGAGAGAAGCTTATGCTTCTCTCCTTCTCTATTTCCGCATATGCGGAAACATGAGCATAAGCTCATGCTCACCCATGAGCATAAGCATAAGCTCATGTGGAAAAAGAGAAGGAGCTTATGCGAAAATAGAGAATGAGAGAAGCTTATGCTTCTCTCCTTCTCTTTAAGCTTCTCTCATTCTCTATTTTCGCATAAGCTCCTTCTCTTTTTCCGCATGAGCATAAGCATGCGGAAACTCATTCTCTATTTTATGCATAAGCTCCTTCTCTATTTCCGATGCCTATGCTTAAGCATAAGCTCATGCTTATGCTCATGCATGTGCATGAGCTTATGCTTAAGTTTCCTTTACATCTTCTTTCCCTCTTATCTTTCCCTCTTCTTTCCCTCTTTTCTTTCCTTTACATCTTCTTTCTCTCTTATCTTTCCCTCTTCTTTCCCTCTTTCCTTTCCCTCTTCTTTCCTTTCCCTCTTCTTTCTTCTTGCCTATGCCTATGCCTATGAGAATGCTCATGTTTGTTTTTTGTTTTCTGTTTTCGTGTTTGTGTCTATGTTAGACATGGGATCACGGTGCTCATCGGACGAGTACGGACAGCCTCGCAGGAGGAGAGCTCACGATCTATATGCTCCAGAGGACTTTGATTCCTCTCAGGCGACTACCCCGAGGACTACCCCTGGTCCGACTCCTCTCGGTCCTAGCACTGTGACTACCCCTGGTCCGACCCCTCTTCCACGTAGCACTGCGACTACCCCTCAGGGGACTCCTTTGCTAGCCACGCATGGCTTTGTTGGGACTCCCGACGAGTTTGTAGCGCAGATGAGCGATGAGGAGGCAGCGAGATTCTTCTCTCTGCTCTCTCAGAGGACCTCCGCAATTCCTTCCCCTACACCGACGGGTGGACGTACTGCCCAGCCATCCCCTCACACCCCTTCGACCGCGGGATCATCACCTGCGCATGCCTCCCGCAAGGGAAGGAAGAGTAGGATGGGCGGCTCATGTTATGCTGACTCGGGAGATATAGACGAGTCAGCACACTCACGCTCCTTTAGGTCTCCACTTGGTCCGGAGACACAGTATCAATCAGGTCCCTTTCCCTCTCCTACTCCCACAGCTACTCCTCGATCCGGAAGCGGTCGCGCAGCTTCCACTCCTTCAGACTCTGCTACCGTCAGTCCCCCTTACTCATCAGGGGATCTCTCCTATCAAATCACATCTGCCGGAGAGATAATAGAAGACAAAAAGGGCAAAGCAGTGATGGCCGCCATGAGGCGGTTGATGAGTCATCACTTCAAGAGCGACATAAATATCGATTGGCGGTATCAAGATGCCCAAAAGAAGCAGGCGGTGATTGATGAGTTAAAACAAAGATATCCTAATCCGCCAAATGTGGAGTTTAATAACAATTATATGCTCGAGCGCATGGGTTTGGTCCTAAAGCATCGCAGATCAACCATGCGTACTTCCATTACAAAGGGGTTGGCTAAACCCAATTACAAAGGGGTTGGCTAAACCCAGCTGGGCAGACAAAGCTGATTGGAAGTACTTCAAGAAGCAACATAGGGACCATCCCGAAATGTTCGAGGGTCAGAGGAGGGCTGTGAAGAGACGGCTGGATGTCGTAGGTACTTCGCACTTTGGTGCAGGCGGACGGTATGCGTTCGAGGCAACCGTGGTAAGTCTACTTCTTTCCATTTAATGTATTGTTCTATTTGTTTTACTTACATATTACATGCACTTTAGCTAACTCTAACTCTCGTAAATTAGATCCACAGCAAGCTGCGATGGGTCGTCTTCCTACGGATGCAGAGACGCGGCGCACATTTCGGATAGGAACAAAGCCGTGGTTCATTGAGCAAGAGGCAATGGGAGCGACAGTCGATTGGGCTGAGGTGGCTGCTCGCACGGTATAAGTTTACTCCTACTTGTAATCTCACTTTTTAATTTAAGTTCCAATCTAATTTTCGATTTATATGGTTCACTCTTAGGGTCAAAGCTCAAGCGTCCCATCATCAGAGACGAGCGATCAATAGGGGCAAGGATCGGACGCAGGTGCCGAGGACGCGGGAGAAGACACAGGTGTCGGGGACGAGGGAGAAGATGCAGGTGCCGAGGACCAGGGAATAGGCCAACAAGACGATTCGGATTCGGATTCGGATTAGTAGTGGTAGTAGCATTTTGTATATCCACTCGTTAGAGCAATTTTGTATCGCCCTTTCACAGGGTAATTTTGTTACAAACACAGTTGTATATGTATATGCATTTCTTCCTCATCGTTCATAAGAACAATTTTGTATCACCCTGCAAGCAAGGGAAATTTTGTTATAAAAAACTTTCTTTTGTAATTACAAAAAAAAAAAAAGGATTAGTGGGGCTAAACAGGGCCAAAAGGAAGCCCTGTTTAGCCCCACTAGCCCTTTTTTTTTACTTCTGTTAATCCTCGCTATATAGCGACGTTTACCAGTGTCGCTATATAGCGACGATTATCAGAGTCGCTATATAGCGACGTTTACATCGTCGCTATATAGCGACGATTAACAGCGTCGCTATATAGCGACGGTTTATAGCGATGCTCCTTTTCCGACGATTTTAACGACTTTTATAGCGACCTTTGCGCCCGTGAAAAAAAAAATTTTTAATGTAAAAAGCGTCGGTATTTCCGTCGGAAAATGGCCTATGCCTTGTAGTGAGCCCACATGGGAGACTCTTCCACACACACCATGCATGTGGGAGGATGCATTTATTGGGAGACACCCTCTCTCTTGGCTATAAAAGGAGGAGGCTATTCCTTGATGGGACATGCTCATTCTTGTAAAGCCACCTAGCTAGTACTTTGATTTCTCCCTTCCCTTCCTTTCAAATAAAGCATGGCCCTCTTCCCTTAATGTCTCCATCTTTACATTCCTCCTCCCATCATGTACATGCTTCTCTTCCCCCTCTCCCTTTCCCCTTGTGCCATAGTCTCCCTCTTCATTCCCTCCCCTTCTAATCCCTTTTCCCCTCTGACGATAACATTTCGCCCTCACGTTCTCCTATTCCTCAATGGCCCTTGAGCATCAACATACCTATCCTCTAGCCTCTTGTCTTGATTTATTTTCCAGCTAATAGTAGATGAGATCATTTTGGATGGTAATAAATGCTAGATTACTAAGTGTGTAGAACTATTGCAAAAGAGATTGTGGATCGATTGCAATAAGTACTTGCTAGCCATTTAGAGTTAATTAAGTGCCCAAGCTAGTCATATAACATGTGCGAGCAAGTGCACATTTAAAGTACCTTTATATTTAACATTTTACATTATTTTACATAAAATTTGACCCCTCTTCTATAATATACCTGCTATAATTTTGAATTCAAAACCCCTCTCCAAACATATACGTATCATAATTATATTAGTTGAATTTTTTTAAAGCCCTCACGTGTTCATAAATAACATATAAGTCCCCTAAATTAAAATGTATCCTTCCATTAATGAGCCTACAACGTTACATGTTTATGAAGTTACTCCCTTGAGAGTAAGCACCAATCTGACATGGTTGACCAAGAGCATTAATCATAAAGTCTCTATCACATGGAGTAGATGGAGAAAGTACCAAGCATCCTAATGAAGGTACGGTCCTTTTATTGGGGTCACTTCCTTTAATCCATTGAGAATGGCATAAAATTGTGCCATTTAGACAAAATGAAATAGGGTTCATGGGACAAAGACTAATCCTAAGCCGAAGGGGTAAAGTTGTATATGTGTGTGTTTCTTTTTTATATCAATTTAATGTATCTGTTATGCACTCCTCTCTCTCTCTCTCTCTCTCTCTCCCCATCCATTATAGAAAATTTGGACTCAAAAAGGGACCCTTTGGAGAATTACTAAAATATTAGAGGCTTGGATAAGAGAATATGGTATCCATGAAGGAGATTATGCCATGTGGACTTCTCTGTGACAGAGGCTCCCCATATTTAGGGGAGTTTTTTTTCTTCAAAATACCCCAAAAAATGTCATTGGTGCTTCACAATAAAAAATTATCTTTGATAGCCCTACCTTGACCATGTTAGGCCTCCTTGTTTTCCTCCCATGGCAAACTATCCCCCCCTAGCTAGAACTATGCTCGAGTTTTTCATTTGGTTCAACCATTTGGCCCAAATTTTGACTTCCTAACCAACTCTCTCCCTATTCTCTCTCTTCCAAAACATTTCAAGCATTCATTCCTACCACTTTCTAGCAGTTGGTTTCAAAAGTATCTTCATTCCGTTCTTGATTAGTCATTCTCTCTCCTCTTTGCTCATGTTTTTCTTCCACATTGGAAAATCTCCTAGAGAAACTTCTGACCAAGCTCTATTCATCCCTCTTCTCTTCCATTCATTCTCTACTTATTTCACTCTCTCTTAGAAACCAAAGTTGTGACCTAAATGTGCTTGGAAGAAGTGAGAAAAATGGGTGTTCTCTCATTTTCAGTTCTTCCCTACCTTTTCAGAGTATAGAGAGTCAACTCATGAAGTTGCGACCTAAATCTGCTTGGAAGGAGTGAGAAAAACAAGTGTTCTATCATTTTTGACTCTTTCTCTAACTTTTTGGAGTATAGAGAGCCAACACCAGAAGAAGGAGCACATACTTTCTAGGTAATGAAGTGATTTTGTCTTGAAAGTCTTGTATGTATTAAGTAGATACATTTTTATATCACACTTTGTCTATATGTTTGTTACAAAAGATAGGGAAGAGGGAGAGATTGAGGTAGATGATATTTAAAACTATAAGTCTATTTTTGACATTTTTTTCTTCATTGGTATATGAGGACGAGAGAGAGAGAGAGAGAGAGAGAGAGAGAGAGAGAGAGAAAGAAAGAAGAAAGAAATTTTATTAAAGGTCCACGGAAGGCCATACATGGCCTATGGGACACAAAATCATCCGAAAGGAAATCACATCATCAATGATGCGCCAACTAGGTGGCCTCATTGTAATACAGCTAAGATGCCAAAAATATCTACAAAAATCCTAGATACAAAATGAAATGAAATAGAGTACCAAAAATGCCTAGATACAAAATGTAAAATATGAAATATGTGGAACATCGTCTTCCCTAAGGGGTCTGTGATCCAAAGAAATGATGGAAGTCATGGCCATCGACCATGCCTCCTGCCATGAGTGTGAAGATCTGGGCAAGTGTCAAGTGGGCTGCCATCATCCTCCGTCGTCTAGAAATAAAGCAACGGGTACGGCCTCTGTGTAAGATCATCCTGCGGTGCTGCCGGATCATGTCATATGTACATCCTTGGGGTGGAACCATCGGTGCTCTCTGGCAAGATGGGCTATCTCTGTGCTCATGGTCCTGTGCCTCGTCCTGCTCCTCATGAATAACCAAGTCTCTGGCAGGGATGCGACGGTGCTCTCTAAGGAATCTCTCTTTGTATCTGGTGATCTCCCTGATGAACAACGCTAAGCAATACTGATCCTCAGAGAGAGAGAGAGAGAGAGAGAGAGAGAGAGAGAGAGAGAGAGAGAGAGAGAGAGAGAGATTATTTCTAACTACTATGTTTTTTTCTATTTGATGGGATGAGTGAGGGAGAGAGACAAAAAATAGTCATTTTTTTCTTCATTAGTATAGGAGGGAGAGAGGAGGGATAGAGAGAGAGAGAGAGAGAGAGAGAGAGAGAGAGAGAGAGAGAGAGAGAGAGAGAGAGAGAGAGAGAGGGAGGGAGGGAGGGAGGGAGGGAGGGAAAGCGATTATATTTGAAACTGCTATGTTTTTTAATTTGTTTGAGGGGATGAGTGAGGGAGAGAGATAGAAAATTGTCATTTGTTTCTTCACTTGTATAGGAGGGATAGATAGAGGAAGGGAAAATAGAGAGAGAGAGAGAGAGAGAGAGAGAGAGAGAGAGAGAGAGAGAGAGAGAGAGAGAGAGAGATATTATTTTTTGAAGTGCTATGTTTTCTTTTATTTGAGGGGATGATTGAGGGAGAGAGACATAGATTGTATTTCAAAGTGCTAGGTTTTAGATGTATTTGAGAAAGAAGAAAGAAAAACAGATCCTAATCAAAGAGTTTTGGGAGGGAGAGAGACAGTGATATGATCTTGATAATGTTTTTTTTGTTTGTGGAGAAATAGAGTAGGAAGAGAGCATATCTTAAACTAATTATTTCAAAATAATTTGCTGTTTGTTTGTGTGAGGGGTACCTTGGAAGACAGGGTGAGAGAGAGAGAAGTATTATATGTTTTTTGAAATAATTTTTTGTTTGTTTGTGTGAGAGGTTTAGTTAAAGGGGGGGGGGGGAGAGAGAGAGAGAGAGAGAGAGAGAGAGAGAGAGAGAGAGAGGGAGAGTTGAAGAGAAAGACAAAGAGAGGGATAGAGAAAGAGAGAAGAGAAGACATAAATTTTGAGGGTCTATGGAAGTAGAAAGAGGTAGAAAGAGCTAATTTTGATCATATGGTACAAGGGCAGAAAATATGGAAGTAGAAAATGATAGATATAGAAGTAGTTTACAGTCTGTTGCATTGAAGAATGTTAAGGATGAGCATGGAGAATAAATTCCTCAGCTCTACAGGAAATATTCTTGGATCACAATGTAGCCCACTAATTGTGGGTGCTACAAAGTGGGTAAGAAGGATGCAATGGTCATCTCCAAACATTGGAAGGGAAGGATCTTAGATTTTGAAATTTCTCCTGTAGCATAGTGATATAGGTATATATTCACCATGTCTTTACCCATGCAAACATATACGTGCATCCGAATGCAGGACTTCCATATTGTAGGCCCAATTGTAAGTTTTTCAAAGTACTGTACTAGTATTTCATTTTCATTTTATAGTATTTGCATTTATTTGGGGACTTTGACACAATTGTCTTATGCCTTGTATTTGTTTTATAGATTTATATCCATCTACTTATAAAGAGGGGGAGCTTGCAACATGCATAACTGGGGTGTTGCATGTCCTACATGTTGAGATAGGGAGTCTTCAGTATGAAGGTCGCACACCACTAGAATCAGAAAAGGACGGGATCATGGATTATTTTTTCATGTTAGTTTTGTTAGTAAGTGAAACTTTTATATTGGCATTGAAAGTTTATATGCCCTAATAAAAATAAAATTTGGAGCATTCACCAAGATTTGAAACTTTTATGCAAAAATTTTACAAGTTTCGCTAGGATTTACATCTTTCAATTAGAACTTCAAAAGAAAATATATCAAATAATACTATAGTTTGTCAATCTCATGAAACTAAAAAAAATAGCTTGATATCGCCAAGATTTATATAAACATAAATGATAAAAACATCCATGGATGGGATCTTCTTCTATGACTCAATGTTCATTGTGCCAGATGAAGAAGGACAATATGGTAGATTAGAATCTCATCCCTTGCCTTCTTTTGATAGTCCATAATGGCCGCTTCTAAGCATGGAGATAAGTGAATCATATAGAAATAGAATATTTAATGATGTGAGAAATTCTATGAAGCCAACTACCGGTGGAAGAAATGCTAGGTTGAGTTGGTTTCTTCCATTTCCATGCTTTGTTGATTTCTTTACAAGTTGTAGGCATTTAAGGAAAACAAGACTACTTACACTTACAAGAGTTTAGAATTGGAGTGGTTGTATGAGATATTTGACAATGGATGGACAACAAGAACATGTCATTCTAAAGATTTAGTACAATGTCGATTGAACACTTGAGAGGTGACACTTTGGTAAGCACATCTTACAATTCCTGTTTGTATAAAAAATGATCAAGATAATATGTATTAACGGATCCCAAATTTTGCAGGTATTTCATTGGAAGGCCATATCTCTGCATGACTTTCACATATAAAAGGTTTAGATGGAAGAACCTGCAATGGGAAGCAATGGATGATGATCTACACGATGGGACTCACAGTCCTGTTGTCAAGGTATTAATTTATAGGCAAGGACATCCTGATCAAAGGTTGGAATTGGAAGAGGAGTGGGCCATGCGATTTATCAAGGAAGAATTGTAGTTGCAATAGCAAGCCCTCCCCAAGATTATTATTTTAGACTTGATAATCACACAGTTAGATATAGGGATGAGACAAGTATTCTTTGTAAGAATTGTTGCCTCCCCATACTCCAAAGATAGTAGAGACATGATGGCAGGTATTTCATAATATCCAGTTGCTTGGATCCTTAGTTCTTTAACATTGCACTTGAGGATGAGGAAGCCCTCCCCAAGACTATTATTTTAGACTTGATAATCGCAAAGTTAGATATAGGGATAAGACAAGTATTCTTTGTAAGTATTGTTGCCCCCCCCATACACAACAACACAAAGCAACTATAGATGTGCTTGGTAGGCGTGCAAAATAACGGGCGTGTCCAAAAGCACGTTTAAAAGCTCGTCTATTTGCGCGTAAATTGACGCGTCTACTTGCGCATCTAAACTGAGAAAATACGGGCCCGTCTAATGTCGCATTTATCAACGTGTCTATATGCACGTGTATTAGCGCGTTTGTTTGCGCGTTTACATTGAGAATCAAATGCGCATTTAGACGCGTAGATAGACGCAAACCAGAGAATACAGAAAGTGAGATTTTGGTGTACATCATTGCTTTCCAAACATTGCCCATGATTACCAAAGCACATAATTTTTTGCAAGCCCACATATACAAGAATTAAGTGAGATGAGGAGAATGAGACAATATGTAAAATAGTTTTGCCAATATCAATTATGGGGCTACGGTTCAATCTCATCCTCAATGAGATCAACCCTTGCCAAACTATCTACTTCAAAATCCAAACAAGTGTTTAGATCTACAAATACATTCAACCCACTACTACTTGTGCCACTCATGTGCTCATCGAAATCAGCATCTCGAATGGTAGGCTCGTCCTCATGGGTAATGGCCTCAATATCTGTATCTCCTATCTCATGATCATCCTCCTCTCTCGTATCACGGTCATGATCACATCCATGGACATGATCATCCTCCATACACTCCATATTAGTAAATGTACTATACATCACTTTGGAACGTGGCATAATAGGTATGACATGCCACCATCTATTATTATCCACCATTGGATGATAGACAACCTAATTCAAACACAAATACAATCGTGTTATTTTTCTTGCATCAAATATTTAAAAGCGAGTATTTTTATATGTGTGCACAGTACCTGTTCACATTATTGCGGTAGTACTAGTGTATCCTTCCTACTTTGCCAAAACTTTATGGAGTCAATAGTTACAAAGCCACTTGCATGGTGTTTGATTATTGCATTAGGGCCTCTTTCCACCATGTCCTTAAACCACTTTACATCCAAAACATACACAAAGAAGCGTCGAAAGTCAAGCATAATAATATCTTGGATTATGCCATAATAATCATCCATGGCTCCATTGGCTCCCTCAAAGCTAGCAATGATGCCGCAATCTTGTGTGTTTCTCTTATCATCAATTCATTGTGTTCGAAAATGCTTGCCCTCACACCATATAGCATTGAACATAGTGCACTACACCAAGAAAAAATCAATTAAATAAGCAATCTAAATTATTAAAAGCTCCTAACTTATGCATAACATTCTATATACCGACCTTGCTCATGCATCCCCTAGCATACTCCCATTCTTCCATTGTGATATGCATCCCCTCGTCTTTCTCTGCTTTCTCCATTTCATCAAGTAGCCAATCCACATGAATATCCTTTGGAAGTGCTCTTAGATACTGAGGGTATGGCACACGAGATCTGTGGTGTGTATGAAAGAGGCTCCTTTCTTCTTGTCTTCTTGCCTTTGCATCCTCGTATCTTGTCACCCATCTTTTCATCACATCACTATTAAGCACGCAAAAGAGGTTAATACTATTATGCAACTCCGTGTCTATTACTTTCCCTTGAGGCACAATAGAGGTCATCCTTAGGTCTTCATCATCTCTCCATAGTCGTGGGAGAGAGTTATCCACATCAACAAGAAACTCAGAAATATATACAAGTGACTCTTGTACCAACCAACCCTCGGCCATGCTAGCTTCAGGTCTTGCATTTTGTCTCACGAAGCCCTTCAAGGTCTTCATGAAGCACTCCAGGAAGAACAACCATCGTGCATGTATAGTACTGCATATAGCAATCTCATCCACCAAATGCACTATGAGATGTTGGCTTGTGAGAATAGAACGTGGAAATGTCTCCTCCACTAAACAAACCACCTCCACTGACATAACTCGAGCATTCTCAAGCATGGTGGGATCTAATTCCTTTGAGCTCACATACCTAGAAATGAAAAAGTATAGCATATTGGCAATATGCATTCAAACTTGCACGGAGCATTGATACACATCATATTTTGTATCATGTAAAGTACCTCACAAGCTCGCCCATCTTGTAAATACAATCTTTCACATCCCTTGATGTACTACATGAAATGCTAGTAGGTAGTATGAACTGAACCCACGAGGAGGTGGTTGATTAGTTGCTTATAACTATTCACTCACAAATTTGAAAGGAAAAAGATATTATGCACATAAAATACTTACTTGGAGCATCTTGTGCCAATCATGAGATTTCAAGCCATATAATTTTGCTCTACACCTCTTTTCTTGCTCTTTGTAAAGGCTCTCTTCAAACACCTCATGCATCCAGTGGGAGTACGAATTGTAGTAATAGCACGCTTCACCATCGCCATCTCTAGCTTTGATAACATCCACGGTGCATGAGGTAAAAAAATACGCCCATTTGGTCTCTCTTGTGGCCAAGCTTCACGCATCCTCCCTGTGGTATGTAAATCCTCCCTTATGCCTGCAAAATCTCGTGTCCCATTCAAATGCTTCCAAATGGTAGATGCCACATTCTTGAAGATATGCATGGGATCAAGCAGATGATTGATCTTGAGGTGGGACCAATATGGTAAACGATAAAAGATGGAGTATCTAAACAAAATAAAGTGTTAGTGGGCAATCTTTATTTCCAGCCAATATAGCACACAATAGTTACAAACCCTTACCGGCTCATGCCAAGTGGTGGAGGAGTCGTGGAACCATCCCAAATTCTCATCCAATCTCCCATGGTGAGTGATTGTGGGAGGACTTCATTCCAAGGGGCAACATATCTAGGATGATCAGGTGGGAGAAATTGATGGTGATTCTCATAGATGACCTTATTCAATGCGTCTGCCCATGAGGCAACTAGCAAAGGACCACAAACAGGACATGCATGGTAACCCAATGTAGTGAGACCTGAACAATAGACACAATTAAGAGTGGAAGGTGGGTTTAGGGTGCCACATCCTTTGCCTATTCATAATTAGAAATGCAATGCTTACCTGAACACTCGCCATAGCCTGGGAAGTCATGCATCATCCACATCAAGACTGCTTTGCAGTTGAAGTCTCGTGACGAGGAAGGCCTGCTCACATCATGCACCTCGATACCTCTCCAAAGTATCTCTAGCTCGTCAATCAAAGGCTCCAAATAAACATCAGGATTTTTGACTTTATGTTTCCCTGGAATTAGAAGGGACAACATAACATGTCCTTTCTTAATAGCCATAGAGGGTGGAAGATTGTAATTCACCAATACCACTGGCCATACACTATAAGATGTGCTTTTGAGACCAAATGGGTTCACATCATCCATATTCAATCCAAGTCTCAAGCTCCTAGGTTCTTCCTTGAAGCTTGGCCATGTGTCTTCAATATGCTTCCATACAGGAGAGTCCGTGGGAGTTCTCCACTTGCCATCGGTTGATCGATGGGAGGAATGCCATGACATGAGCTCTGCAATAGATTTGCACTTGAACATATGTTGGATGCGAGGGATTATGGGAAAATGTCGCAATACCTTACGAGGCACGTCCAAGGTTTTGAGATCTGCTCTATATCTTGCATCTCCACAAGTAGGACACTCTCTTGCATCCTTATGTAGTCCACGAAACAAAACGCAATCGTTGACACATGCATGGATGCACTTGTAATCTAATCCTCCAAGAGAGGTCACATGTTGCCTTGCCATATCTCTTGAGGTTGGTAGTTTATTCTCCCTTGGAAGCATTTTACACAGTAGCCTGCACGTGAAGACCATAAATGAGGAAAAGCATTCGAGTAATTGACCCACTAGCATAATTCACCATGTTTGCAAAATAGACTTTAAAGCTTACTTGAGTAATGCATTCAAACTTGCATTGCTCCATCATGTAGAACAGAGAATGTGCACCCCTCAAATAGTGGAGTTGATGCTGTAGTAAAAAGATCATCCTGCTCCATGCTATCATCCCTCCCTTGATGGACATATAAATCCCGCACCATATCATCAAACACCTCCTCCTCCACGGCTTCATGAGGTAATGGTGGAGGGCTACTATCACCGTCACTCCATGCATCCGTAACGGTCCCTCCTGAAGATCCCACCTCATATCGCCGACGCTTCGCCTCCTCATGGCGAGCATAGGGCAACATATGCAGATGTGGCACTGCATCCTATATCAAATCATAAATCAAACATATGAACACCCATAGGTATTTCAATTAACCTTAACTTACAAACCCTTACCCTGTTTACAGTCACATCCCATTCTCCATACTTTGAGATATGATTGAGTGTAATCCTACGTGCATGATACATGTTTCCTCGACATCGATCACATAAACATTTGATTTTTTGCTCCAACCACATTTCGCAATGGTGGATACGGAGGGTTTCATCCTCACTGGAGCTACTTGTTGAAGATGAAGACATCCTACAAACAAACAACCCACCAAATTTGCTTTCTTCAAATGTTTAATTTAAACTCTGTGGCACGTCTAAAGGTGTGTCTAAAAGCGCATCTAAAATCGCATCTAAAGGCGCATCTAAATCTACGTCTACTCTGTGTATTTAGACGTGCCTATAGACGCGATTATAGATGTGGCTTTTAAACCTGCTTTTAGCGCGCTCGCTTTGCTTTTCTTCACATTACTTATACTTCGTGCGGCTTGCTTCCTTCCTCATTAGCAGATCCACAGTTTTGATGCTTAAGAGGAAGGCTCCCATACTTACTTCCAAGCTTACACTTAAGAGGAAGGCACCCACACTTACTTCTAAGCTTAAAGGAGAGGAGGAAGAACAAGGAGGAGAAGCAACTTCGAAAAAGAAGAAGAACCTTCCATACCTCTATCCAAGTAACTCCTTTTGCAGTTGATCTTGTTTGGAAGTTTGTTCTCTTTAGATTTATACTTTCTCGTATCCAAGAAGCGCATGATCTGGGTATCAGTGTCACGTTTGTGTGTCGAGTGCAATGTCCTTTTCTACTTTTTAGAAATCTTGTTTATCGGAGCGCGTGTATAGGTGCGTCTCAGAGCGCGTCTAAAAGCGTGTCTACAGGCACATCTAAACGCGCGTCTAGCCTATTTGCAAACATTGTTAGATGCTCTGTTAGACGCTCTATTAGACGTGTCTATAGACGCGCTACTCAGACGTGTCTATAGATGCGATCCGATAGTAAGCCTCTCTTCCCTTCCCCTTTCTTCTCAGCTCATCAGTAATAGATTTTTTTCCTTTTTTCCAGTTCAACATGTGGCCAGGAAGTGCTTCCAGCTCACCTGACCCCCGAGAATCTATTTGGAAGGACTTATATAACCTTTTAGGGCACCATCCTACTCCTACGGAGTTATATGGGTATATGACGGGTACTCTAAACACTCCCCAGGAGTCGGCACTACAGACTCCAAACCACCCCACACTGCCTGAGATCACCCCAGCGGAGTCAGCACAGCTGTCTTATGCCCCTTCTTATGCCCCTTCCCCCATACCGTCTTATGCCCCTTCCCCCATGCCGTCTTATGTCCCTTCTGCCATCCCATCTTATGTCCCTTCCCCCATGCCGTCAAGAGGTCCTGTCTCGCAGAGCCGTCGACGTACTCCTATACCGTCGAGACTGGATTCTCCAGCTACGAGTGGTCAGCGTAGTCCTGTGCAGTCTCCAGCTACGAGTGGCCAGCGTACGAGCTTAACACGGCACAGTAGCAGGCGTAGTAGCAGGGAGAGCGGTGGGGGATGCATGGCACAGTGCTTTGGGAGGGGTGGCGGTGGGGACGATGATGATTTAGATGATTTAGACGTGCCTCCGGGTGATGGTACGATTTATTATGACATCACTCAGACAGGAGGCATCTTTATGGATGCGCAGGGGAAGGACATCATGGCCTTCATGCGCTCTGTAATTGCTAACAATTACAGAGATTGCTTTATCCACTACAAAGACCAGCCAAAGAGGTTGGCTGATGAGACCCTCGCTGCTGTTCGCTCTAGGTATCCTAACCCCCCCAATCGCCAGTTCATAGATAAATGGGCCAAGTCAAAGATTGTTACGATACTTGGTAATAAAAGATCTTCGCTTAAGAGGCAGGCACTAGCGGAGCTTGCCAGGCTTGAGGCAAGTCAACCACCAAGGGGCTCGCCCCACACCGCTCACAAGCGTGAGTGGAAGAAAGCAATGAAGTCAGCGAGGGAGGACCCCAGTCTGCAGCACATGGAGGCACGGAGGATCTAGATGGAGGAATATGGAAGCGAGCATTTTGGAGCAGGGGGTGTTGAATCATGGGAGGCCCAATTTGTAAGTATCGATCTCAAATTATATTGCTTATGTAGTTTATTAGGAGGTTGTTTCTTTGTACTAATCCCTCCGCAAAGTGTGTCGTCATGCAGCTTGAGATCGTGGATAGATACCCTACTCCTGTGGAGATAGCCTACCACCGCCACCATCGTAGAGGAGATACATGGAGACACTTCTATGATGACGGGTTGATTACTGAGGAGCAGTATACCCGGGCTACTGGAGCGGCCCACTAGGTATTTGAAAGTAATTAAATAATGCCAAAATTATAAGTAAAGATTTGATTTTTCATACATTGGTATATGTTGTCCCTTGTTTACAGCCCCGTGCACAAGACGATGAGGAAGACGAGGAAGGAGGCGCAGAAGGGAGCAAAGAAGGGAGCGTGGAAGGGAGCGAGGACATGGAGAACATAGATTAGTTGTAGAAGTAGTGCTAGCTACTCTTTTTTGTACTTAAAGCCACTAGCTTGGCTTCATGCCTCTTGTATATACACTCCTCTTATTTTTTGTACTTGAAGCCACATGACGTGGCTTAGCTTCCTTATTTTTTGTACTTGAAGCCACATGACGTGGCTTAGCTTTGTGCTATATGTATATACAAGCACTTTTTGAGCTTTCAATTTTATTGCGTTTGGAAGTTGTAATGTTTTATTTGGAATTGTAATTAAAATGCGGTTGGCTGTAAGAATTGAATTACACAATGTGGATATGGGATTCTTGTAACTATATAGCATACACAACATACACGGCATTCTGTAAATTAAAAAAAAAAAAAAAGCGCATCTATCAGTGCGTTTATAAACGCATCTATTTACGCATCTGTCTGTTCGACAAGCGTCTATATTTGCATCTATAAACGTGTTTATAAGCATATCTATTTAAGCATCTAAGTGCACGTTTATACGCGTGTGTGTTTGATATATAGACGCGCTAATAGATGCGGGTCTCCAGATGCAAAAATAAACGCGCAAATAGATGCGCCCATAAGTTTTTTATTTAGTTCAAAAAACGCGTCTGTGTGCACGTCTATGGGTGCTTTGTCATGTTGTGATAGTAGAGACATGATGGCAGGTATTTCATGATATCCAGTTGCTTGGATCCTTAGTTCTTTAGCAATGCACTTTATGATGAGGCATTGTTACATGTATGAACATAAATCATAAATAATACAAATGTTGTTTCATTTATTGTTAAGCTTTTAATTATTAAATTTGCACCTATAGATTGATGGATCTTATGGTCTATGAATGATAAAGTGATAAATATTTGTAATTTTAAATTTGTGTGGATATTTGTATATCTGTATTGTGCAAGAGAGAGAGTGTGTGAGAGAGATAGATAGCAATTAGATTGTGCAAGAGAGAGAGAGAGAGAGAGAGCAGCCACGGACACAAATAATGCACCTGGCCATGAGAAATTGTTAGATGTATGAATAGAGAGAGAGAGAGACTATGAGTAAGAGAGAGAGCAGTCGGGGCACAAAGGGAGGGTAAGAGACAAAGGGAGGGGGAGGGAAAGATGGAGATGGAGAGGGGGACAGAAAGAGGGAGATGGGAGAGTGGGATAGAGAGAGAGAGAGGTAGAGAGGGGGAGAGAGAGAGTTAAGATTTTGTTTATTCATTTGCATCTCCAAGTTGAGAAATAGGAAAATAAGAACGTTAATTAAGGTCTTCAAGAGACTATGAGACTGAAAAAAACCAAGATAGAATTGATCCAAAGGGTGGAGCCGCTAACAAATACAAAAAATGTATATGTAAAATCATGTGTCCAATGTCCATGACATAGATAGCTAAGGGCAACAAGGCAACAAGGGGTGAGAGAGAGAGAGAGAGAGAGAGAGAGAGAGAGAGAGAGAGAGAGAGAGAGAGAGAGAGAGAGAAACTTTCCAAATTAAAAACAATAAATATAAAAATATTTCAATTAAAGTCATTTTTAAGGGCAATGCCCATTTTATAAAGTATAGTTCTAAGGTCATCTTCACATTTTCAAATTTCCACTGTTGAGTAACCTTGAGTTTTGAGTTTCCCACTCTTTAGTAACCTTATATTCCACAGCCTCTAAGGTTTTTTTCACATTTTCAGTTTCCCACTCTTGAGTAACCTTACATTCCAAATCCTCCTCTTTCGTCTTCTCGAGCATCCTCCTGCACCCATGGCTTCCCCTAGAGAGGCTTTTGACAGTGGATTTCATCCACTGATTCCCATGCCTTTGCAGATCAGGTTTATCATATCTTCTACAAGGCATTCCATCTTGAGGCTCACTTGAGAGCTCTCCTTCCTGTTGATAATCCATCTCTTCAGTTTTTCTATAGACTTACCCATGGGCAATCTGTTATGATTTCTAAGTCCCCTCACCAATGGGTTTTGTTGGATATTTTGAGCTCTTTTGACTAGAGTGCTAACTTCAAGAAGACACTAGGTAGGGCCATGGGTAATGTCCTTGTCTCTCTTCGTCAGTATGCTGTTATCATCGAAGATGATTCATCTTCCCAATTCATTTGATTGAGAGAGATGAAGCCCTTATCGTTCTCCTTGCAACTAGCAAGTTTGATGAGGATGTTGGCAAGTAGCCCAAGGGTCCTTCTGCATCCAAAAGTGGTGGAATAGGTGAGAGTGCTCTCAATGGAAGCAAGAACGGAAGAAGGAGAGAGAGAGAGACAGAGAGCCACACAAGTTTGGTGGGTGCAGAACCACCCTAATCTTCTTTTTCATTCATTTATATATGTGTTTGAGTATTGTACATAACCAGGGTTAAGGCACAGTGACCTTTAACCCCCACAACCTCCCACTTAAAGGACAATGTGCCTTTAAGAGAGAACAACTAGTGAGCATACTATCCAATGCCCATCAATACACGACAATACTCAAACCGTTGACTAGGTAGACTCTTTGTCAGCATATCTGCAGGGTTATCATCTGTATGAACCTTGACAAGCTCTATGTGCTTGTCCTCAAGTACCTTCCTGATGAAATGGTACCTGACCTCAATGTGTTTGGTCTTTGCATGAAAGACCGGATTCTGTGCTAGACAAAGCAACGCACTTCTGTGCACGAGACATCCACGACACTGCACCACCTGCAAAGGTGAACACATAACCAGAAGTGGATCTTCTACTATCCACATGCCCTCCTGCATAGTCTGAATCTGTGTACCCAAGTACAGGCATGTCTCCTTTACCAAAGCAGATGCACATCTCCTTGGTACCCTTCATGTACCTCATGATGCACTTAACTGCCTCCCAATGCCTCTTTCCTGGATTAGCCATATACCGGCTAACAACTCCCACTGCAAATGCAATGTCTGGTCTAGTAGCTATCATAGCATACATAAGACTCCCAACTGCTGATGCATAAGGAACCTTGGCCATCATGGCCCTCTCCTCATCTGATTTGGGACTATCTGTATGACTCAGTTTCACATATGGAGGCAATGGAGTACTCACTGCCTTCCCCCCCTCCATATTGAAACGCTGCAATACTTTTGTAACATACTCTTTTTGTGAAAGCCAAAGGAGTTTCCTACTCCGATCACGCGTGATGCGCATACCAAGAATATGACTTGCAAGTCCCAAATCCTTCATATCAAAGGCCTCATGCAACTTGGCCTTTAATGCATCTAGCTCATAAGTATTCTTGCTAGCCAATAGCATATCATCCACATATAGTGCCAGGATTATCAGGCTATTATCCTTAGCCCTTTTAGTGTAGAGGCAGTGATCAATTTCACTCCTTCTAAAACCCTGGGACTGAATGAAAGCATCAAACTTCTGATACCATTCTCTAGGTGCTTGCTTAAGACCATAGAGACTCTTCTTCAGGTTGCACACTAAATGCTTTTTGCCCTTTTCTTCAAAGCCTTCCGGCTGAACCATGTAAATTTCCTCATGCAAATCCCCATGCAAGAAAGCTGTCTTGACATCCATCTGCATAAGCTCCATATCCTCTATTGCCACTAGTCCAAGCATGCATCTAAGTGTGGTCATCTTCACAACCGGAGAGAATATCTCACCAAAGTC
Organism: Dipteris shenzhenensis; assembly: GCF_047967505.1. Taxonomy (NCBI): domain Eukaryota; kingdom Viridiplantae; phylum Streptophyta; class Polypodiopsida; order Gleicheniales; family Dipteridaceae; genus Dipteris; species Dipteris shenzhenensis. The sequence goes on along the minus strand of NC_141628.1, from coordinate 39,343,930 downwards.
CACACCCTTCTCTTGCTTGAACCCTTTAGCAACCAAACGGGCCTTGTACCTAGGCACATCATCACCTGTGACCTTCATTTTGTAGACCCATTTACATGGCAATGCTTTCTTTCCATGTGGCAAAGAAACCAAGTCCCAAGTCTTATTCTTCATAAGTGAACTCATCTCTGATTGCATAGCATACTCCCACTTGCATTGATCCTCATGCATCATAGCCTCTCTGTAGCAAGAAGGCTCCCCACAATCAGTAAGCATCACATAGTCTACCCCTGGAACAAACCTATTAGGCAGTCTAGACACTCTAGATGATCTTCTCAAGGGCATTTCAGCTTGCTGTCCCACTTGCATATCAGCCACATTTGGCTCATCATTTCCACCAATAGATGATCAATCATCTACCCTTGATTGTATACCTGTGGGAGTACTTGGTGGCACCATTTCTTGCACATTTGGTGCATGGACAGCTTGCTGTCTATCAACATATGCAGGTGGATTCACATCTTGGAAAGTGATTCTCCTCATTTCCACATTCCTCATGGGTGCCTTATGCATCTTCTTCTCATTGAAGACCACATCATGGCTGCGTATGATCTTCTTTGCTTCTGGATCCCAGAGACGATAGCCCATCTCTCCACTTTCACCATAACCCAGAAAGATGCATTTCCTAGACTTAGGATCTAGCTTCTTTCGAAGCTCTTTTGGCACATGTGCATATGCCTCACACCCAAATATACGCAAATGAGAGTAAGAGGGCTTCTTGCCACTCCATGCCTCTTCAGGAATACCACCATCCAAACTCTTACTAGGTGATCTATTGATCACATGGACTGCAGTCTTCATTGCCTGAGCCCAAAAACCACCAGAAAGACATGCATTGGAAAGAATGCATTGCAACCTTTCTTGAATGGTATGGTTCATCTTTTCTGCAACTGGATTTTGCTCTGGAGTACGAGGGGATGTAAGCTCCCTCTTAATCCCACGAGTATCACAGAAATGCTGAAAGTCATGAGAGAGATACTCTCCACCATTGTCAGTCCGTAGGCATTTAAGCGTTCTACCTGACTGATTCTCAACCAAGGCCAGCCATTTCTGAAATACCTGGAACACATCACTCTTCCGAGCTATAGCATAAGCCCACACTATTCTAGTTGCATCATCAATGAATGTCACATAGAATTCAGCCCCGCCTAATGACCGTGTAGGCATGGGACCACATACGTCTGAATGCACCAAATCAAGCTTTTCAAACTCTTTCTTTCCCCTTCTTTTATGGGCTGATTTAGTCTGCTTTCCATAGAGACAATGCTCACAAAATTCAAAATCAGAGAAACTCAAATGCGGTACATAACCCAAACGGCATAAGAGTTTCATTCCATTCTGGCTCATGTGCCCCAACCTACAATGCCACAAAGAAGTGCTTGGCTGCTCAGTTATTGCAACAACATGATCAAATACCCCTGATACATGTAAGGGATACAAAGTCCCACACTTGGCACCCCTAGCCAAAAGCATAGAGCCCTTCTAAATTTTCCAACTTTGAAAGCCAAAAGTGGTGTGAAAACCAGCATCATCTAGCTGACCCACTGAAATAAGACTCTTGGTCAGCTTAAGCACACGTCTCACATGTTTCAAAACAAATGCAGACCCATTTGCAAAAGAAAACTTTATGTCACCTACTCCCACTATGTCACATGCATAGTCATTTCCAAGATGCACACAACCTGTCTTTCCACTATCATAAGTGGAGAACCATTCCCTATGGGGAGTAACATGGAATGAAGCACCAGAATCCAAAATCCAATCCTGGGAATATGCATCATCTGAAGTGGTAAGCAACTCTGCAGATAAAGTAGACTTGAAGAGAACATCATTGTCACTATCATGTGTGACTGCATTGATCTCCTTGATCTTCACTTTTCCTTTGTCCTCCCTTGGACTCTCTTCTGTTTGATTTGCACCCCAATTTGCATTCTTTTTCTTATCCTTTTGCTCTCTTTTCAGCTTGTAGCAATCCTTTTTCATATGGCCCTTCTTGCCACAATGGTAACACTCAATGTTCCGTGCCCTGGATTTGCTACGAGACTTCCCTCTTTCTTGGGACTTCCCCCTGAACTGTGATCTGCCCCTTTGCACATTTAAGGCTGCATCCTGCTTGTTGCCATCCATAGACTTCCGTCTAATCTCCTTGGCCAACAAGCTACCCACAACATCATCAAATTTTAGTACTCCACCAGGTGCAGAGTTACTGACAGCTGTACGGAAGGTATCCCATGAGGATGGCAATGAACATAAGAGAAATATTGCCTTAGTCTCCGCATCAAAATTCATTTTCTGAGCCTGAAGCTGGCTGAAAATAATATTGAATTCATTCAAGTGAGAAGCAATGGAGACCCCTTCCTTCATTTGCAGCTCAAACAACCTCTTCATGAGGTAAACTTTATTAGAGGCAGTTTCTTTCTCATAAGTGGCACACAGTTTCTTCCACAAATCTTCCGTAGTCTGCTCATTTACTACTGTGAAATAAACTGACTCTGCAAGATGAAGTCTAATAGTAGACTTTGCTAATGCATCCAACTCATTCCAATTATCCTCAGACATATCCGCAAGCTTAGCTTCAATCCCTGCCAAGGGTTTAATCTGCTTCTTTTGAATAAGCACATCCCTTATCTGTTCTTTCCACAAAGAAAAGTTTGTCCCATCAAACTTTTTAATGCTGAAAAACTCCTTTTCAGACATGGAAGAGGATGCCATGATGCAAATAAAGCAAAATCCCAAATGCTAGTGCCTCAAGAGAGAATCACACCAAATACCAGGTGCACCCAAATGTGTATGCCACAATAGAGTGAAATATCACCAAAACTCAAAGCTCAAAGCATCTGAAGATGCATCTGACTCATGTGCATATACTATGCATCCATATGAGCAAATCTGGCCCAAAAGAAAATGCCAATAAGTGCCAAATGACTCAAGCATAAACAGTGTCCACTGGCAGATGCATCAATAATGTCTCATCCAAGAGAGCATAGCACTATCAGTGCATCACCAACAATGTGTCAAAGCTGTCCCTCAGCATAAAATAGCATCCATGTGCAAAGCGTCCATAAAAAATAGCATCCCACAAGGCAATTTGGGCCTATCAGCGCATCCAACAAGGACCGCAATGCATCCAAATGGCCTATAAATCATCCATTACAACCCAATGCATACCACGAATGAGCGCACACTGCTCAAACTGCAACCAGAGTGATCTGCATAAGGTATGCTCGAGAAATCATAGTCCCACGGTAATGAGTGCTACTGAAAATAGAACCTGAGATGCCTCAAAACATGGGCACCATTGCATAATCGGACTCAACAAGAAAATCTGCAAATATCTCTCTTCTACCAGAACTCCAAAATCCCAACCGATGAGTGAGAAATGGAAGTCAACACTTATCCACTGCCATGTGGCATAAATCTAAGGTTTCAAAACCTTAGTATGAAAAATGCATAACAGAGAGACGAAATCGAATACACAGAGATTTATAACTCTGAAAATCCTCCACCGAATCACGCAAGAACTGATAGGTAGGGGTTTTTGGGCGTCCGGAACGCAATGGGATAGACGGTTTTGGAAACCGTGGTCTCAATCACTGGGTCCAACACACGGATTGAAAAACGTTTTTGGAAAAAGAGCTATCTGTAAACTCCACCGAAGTGCAAATGATGAGCAACATAGAAGTTTTAGGACCTCGTAAGTCCACCGGAACTGACAGATCTGCAAATGGTTGCTCCAAACTTGAGTTCCAACACCCGGGCAAAAAACGCAGGAACTGACACAGTGAGTCAGAAATCCAATGAAATGATCCCAAATTCAAGAATGAAGGTGTTTCCAAGCTCCTGAAGTAATGTGGACACCAAAAGCAAGCAATAGTTGCCTCTACAAGTCAATATGGAGTCTCTGTCATCGAACGGAACAGGGAAAAGCTCAAAAAAAATGACTCTTTCTTTCAAACCACTTAACAGGCTCTCAAAACCACTTCGCAAAGCCAAAGTGACTTTTCCAAAGGTTCCACCAAGGTCTCTGCATACTCGGATGCAAGTAAAGTCGCCCACAAAGCTTCCCACAGAGCTTCTCCTTCCTCCCACAGAGCTGTTGAGCTTCCAAGCATTCACGCACGCTCAGCTAGATCACCCGGGCTCTGATACCAGTTGAGAGTGCTCTCAACGGAAGCAAGAACGGAAGAAGGAGAGAGAGAGACAGAGAGCCACACAAGTTTGGTGGGTGCAGAACCACCCTAATCTTCTTTCTCATTCATTTATATATGTGTTTGAGTATTGTACATAACCAGGGTTAAGGCACAGTGACCTTTAACCCCCACAATAGGTCCATCAACAAGTGGTGGAGGAGACGACATAAACCTAGACATAGAGCCTGAGGAGCATACTATTAACCTATTTGAGGAGCAAGTTGAAGGCGAGGTCATATTATCATCATATCCAACTTGTGCATATCCATCCTCCACCTATAATCTAGATGAGGTAGCAACCAAGCCACACCTCACTTTGGTTGATCCAATCAGGATTGAGGGTGAGGAATACCTTACCCTATTCCAGGAAGTGATGGAAGAAACTGGTCTCCGAGAGAATAAGGTGCTATGTCAGCTCCCGAATGACACCTTTGATGATGTCATTGACTTTGATGCTCCAGTCAATCTAGTGATCGATGAGATTGCACACTTTGATGACTCGAACCTCACCGATTTGGAGGCAATCCAATGAACATAGAAGTCAATCGAGGATGCCGCACCAGAGTATGACATGTCCAATGAGGAGTTAATGAATTTGCAAAGGTAATTGTTCTGGGAGAGAGATGAAGAAGCTGGCACCTCAAGCCAGCATGAAGTTCAAGACCACCACAAAAGGGAGTCCAGTTGGACACTGTAGCTGGCGTAATCTGCAATGAGGAAGAAAAGGTATGTAGCCTTTCCAGCTTCATCATGTAATTCAATATCATTAGTATAACTCTATGTTCCATTTTAGCAACAAAAATCATTGCTTCAACAGGTAGGGAGTAAAAAATAGGGTTTAGGGTTCAGTGTTCAAACCCCAACCAAATTGTTTCATTTTAAACCCAAGCTATCCTACATGCATACCAGGCATAAATATGGATTTTCAACCCAAAATATGCCTTGGAAGCATGATATTTGACATCATGCAACCAGGGCCATTTTCAACCCAAAATATTCCCTGGAAGCATGATATCCGACTTTGTGCAACCAACACCCTGGTTGCACGATGTCAGATATCATGCTTCTAGGGCATATTTTGGGTTGAAAATCCATGTACATGCTTGGTATGCATCTAGGATAGAAAAAAAGGGCCCTGGTCACATGATGTCGGATATCATGCATCTAGGATAGAAAAAAAGGGCCCTGGTCACATGATGTCGGATATCATGCTTCCAGGGCATATTTTGGGCTGAAAATCCATGTACATGTCTGGTATACATGCATAATAGCCTAGGTTTAAAATCAAAAAATTTGGTTGGGGTGTGTACCCTATATTATATATCTTATTCCTACACTTGAAATTGAATAAATTTGAATCTCCACTCCCACAACTTGCTCTTGCCACTTCATTTGTGGAAAACATTAGGATTATGGTTTTCTCACATAGGGAAAATAATAGGTTTATGGTTTTTATTCATCCCATCGGGAATACAATTAGGTTTGGGGTTTTCTCACATAAGAAAAATAATTTGTTAAAAAAATAACTTTTGGGATGCCATTGAGGCATAAGTAATCATGTGCATAATTTTTATCCGAAAAAACCCCTACAAACCCTAAATCCGACATTGTGCAACCAAAGCCTAGTTTCTGCGTCTGACATCATGCGACCAAAGCCTAGTTTTGTTAGAAATTGGGCTCTAGTCACACAATGTTCGATTTAGGGTTTGCACGGGATTTTTTTGCATAAAAATCATGCACATGGTTACTTATGCCTCAATGGCCTCCCATGAATTATTGTTCTAACAGATTATTTTTCCTCTATGAGAAAACACTAATTCTGATTAATTCCTAAAAAATGATGTTTTCTTAATTTATATAATCTTTGGGTTTTGATGTGATATGTTGGTTGTAGGATATCTTATGGGTTGATTAATATGTTAGATGCAAGGGTGGTCTTTTGGTGGGGGAATGGCTTCGATTTGGCCACTATCTCTGTCTTCTTCTCATCATGCTCACTCCCAATGATATTAGGAATGTGGCCAGCACTTGGCTTGGGTTTCTTGCACTAAATCAAGTACGCCCAAATTGAGTGCATGCCTAGCCTTATCAACATTAGCCAGTTTAGGAAGCGGGGATTTAACTTTTTCTCCCCCAAAAAGACATGCTATTTTTAAGCTCTTAAATATGAGCCGATATAACCTTGTACTTATTCCTTTAGTATCACAAACTCCCTGTGCACCAGTTGCATTGAAATGCTCCACAACTTTGTTCATTGACTCAGATGTTATCTCTAATTTTAGACTTTAGACTTTTGGATTTTGTATAACAGACTCCAATATTTTTTTCGTAAACACTTCACCCATAGCACCATAGTGTTCATCATGGATAAACATGAGTTTTGAAACACTCCTACAAGCTCTCAATCAACTCTTCTAGTGACCACTTTTCTTGGATATTTCATCCATTGGATGCAATTTCCTCTTACGTAGTCTTGGATCGGAGTATCCTTTATGAATGATAATGCTTTTTCTAATGTTTTGATCTCATCTTTCAAAGCTGTGTTTTGCATTTGTAAATGAATTGCACTTATAGTGATCGATCTCAATTGAGCATCTAATTTTTGAACCTTTACCTATAATTTTTTATTTTTCTTCTTTATGCCATCATATGCAGCAGACATTTGAATACTTGTACCTTGCATAGATGATACCAAATGTTGATTCCAAGCCTCCAACATTGCAATCCTTTTGTCTCTTTCATTAAGTTTTAAAAGATTGATATTGGCAATGAAGGCTACTTGCTCCATGACCAATCAACTTCGACGATATCCTAACAAACCATTTGCACTTTTGCATAGAAACTTTATTAAGCTAGTCAATCCATGGAATTGATGAGTTTGAGAAGTTTGTGGATCTACTAGATATATTTTCCCTTCTAACCACAAATCCATATGTGTTTTTAGTTGATTTTGAAGAGCTACTAAATCACTTTCACTTGCTAAGGAGGATTTCAAATCACTTTCACTTGCTAAGGAGGATTCATTCCTCTTTAAAAATGGTGCATTCTATGCATCAATTTGAAAATGTATATCCACCTTTTTAAAATTTCGAGGGGCTTGCATGATTTCATACACTTTCCACCTAGTATAATATAACCTTGATATCAACAAACAATATATAAACATGACATGTTTCAGAAAAGTATTAAACCATGTAAAAATGAAAACCCCAATTGCATGCAAAATCTAACAATTAAAATCTACAAATTCAAAAAAGCATTCACTTATCATCAAACATTGTTAAACTGTGTGAATGAACAATACCTCACAGGGATCTTTGAAGGAAAAACGTGATCAAACTTGTTGTCCTCAATGGTCCCTCTTGTAATCCAGGATGCTAAAGTTGATGTATTTTTCTCCAAAAGTAATTATATGCTTCCAAAAAACTCCAAATCTATTTCAAACCATTTTGTATAAAAAACCTAAATAGTATGAGTGTATCTTTTAAAACATATATTTATCTTTCTTCCTCTTCAAATCATGTATTAAAAGAAAACAACACAATTGCCAAAACAAACTACAAATTAACTGCTTCTTCAAAGTTGCATTATAAAATCTCAATATTTTCATAGTCTTGCATTCTTCTAAAGATTTTCTCACCTGAATCTCCATGCAAGTTGCTCTGATAAGTTAAGTTAAAGACTAAAAACATTCTAAAACTACATGAATGAACAATACCTAATTCTTGGAGCAAGGTTCTTTGAAAGAAAAATGTGATCAAACTTTTCCCTCCCAGTGGTCCCAAATTGTTCCAAGAATGCTGAAGTTGATGGTTCTTGCTTTAAAACAAATTATATGCACCTGGAAACATCTTGAAATATATTTCAATCAATATTCTATAGAAAACTATTGATATTAAGAGTGGAAAAAGACTCACTTCTCATGAAATTTCTTACAAAACAAACAAATCTTTCAATGTTTTCAAACCATGTAATAAAACAAAACAACACAGCTACACAAAATGAACTACGAACTAATTTTTTCTTCAAAGTTACATCATTAACAAACAAATCTTGTCATATTCATTGTGTTGCATTGTTCCAAAGATTATCTCACTTGAACCTCCATACAAGCTATTTGGATGGACCCCAAAGCTTCACAAATGGTTTTAAATCATGCACCCTTAGAGATTGTAGCAGGGGGAAAGTGACTAGTATTGAGAGATGGGCAAAAGAAAGATTCATTTTCATGCATCAGAGAAAATACAATGCCTGAAAGTCAAAGAATCTCATCCAATAGCTCTTTGTAAGCTCCAAACACCTTGCTTCATTCATGGCTCACTTAGAACATTGATTGCCTTATATTCCTGAAAGAAATGATTTTAGATAATGGGAGAATCTTAGGTGAGAGAGGAAGTGATGAGATTTGAAGGAGAAGCGCCCAAAATAGAGAAAGGAGAAGTTAGGTTCAATCTCATTCAAAAAGTTTTGAAAGAATGAGAGTGAAATGGGAGGGATATGTAGGTAGAGAAGAGAAGTGATGAGATTTTGGCATGAGAGTCCATCCCATGAGAGGTAGAATAGAGACAAAAGCTTTCCACTTAGGAGCCAACAAGAAATTTGAAAAGAGGGCTGGAGCAAGGGAAAATTTGAAATGGTGCTTAGAAATGAGGGGGAATGAAGAGGAATGAGAGAGAATGAAAGGAGTGTGGTAGTTGGATGGGAGGATTTGGTTTCAAGTCAAATAGTACAAGTTTGGTTGAGAAATTAGGTTTCTCAGAGTTAAAAAAGATGATGAGAGAGTTGAGGTAGCAAGTGGGTGCTCCACATAATTGTTTGGGACATTGACTAAAGAAATAGAGAAATTAAACCACTTCCAATATTCTATTGCCCTCCACCAGCCAATATTCTATTGGGTTTTAATCACCTTATTCTTCCATGTCACCACCCCAAGGGCTCCCTTATAGGGCCCTTTTTGAGTCCAAATTTTTGGTAATGTTCATTAACACATTGAGTCTATATAGAGGATATTCTCCCCTTCATTTTTCTTTAGAAGCCTCAATATTTATAAATATTTGAGTGTTGGTGCATTTTCTTAATTCTTTTGAGAGTTTGAATGTGAGAGAAAAAGAGATAGAGAGTGTAGTTTTAAGAATAATGAGGATTTTATAATGTTCTTATTTATTGTTTTTAGATTAAATCTCTTGAGGCTCATCATTGGGTGCTCTTTTGACTAATCCATTTAATGTATATCAAGCTCACATGGGACTCTAATTTCTTAAGAATAGATTTGGGGGCATGGCTAGCATGGCCACCAAGAAAATCAAAATCAAGTACTTGACCTTTACAAAACCCTCACATAGAACCTCATGTTTCCTTCAAGAAATGTATAGCTTAAAGCATTACAAGTGCTATGTTGCATGTGAAGATTATCTCCGAAATAGTATAGGATATAGCAAGCTGCAATTTACTCAAAAATATCAAAATTTTATTCTATAGATATATGCAACCAAGCAATCATTCAAAAGTATAGTACATGATCTTCTCCTTAACCAAAGGACACACCTACTTGAGAAACTTACATGTGGTTTAAGGGGACTCCAATGTTGTGCTAAAATTATGCACACTGTGACATGGAGTTGGGGGTAATAAACTTCACACACCTCTTCACTTCCTACTGCTTTTAAACTGAGTGACAAAGATATTTATCATTGAGAAAGGGACATTAAAAAGAATCTTTTATGCCAAGATACCACACCATACTTTCCTTCCTTAGATGAGAATGAAGATGGTAACATCCCAAGTGATGTTGTACTCAAGCATAGGGAGAAGGAAAGGATCAGTAGAGGCCATAATCTCAGCAAGCCCGTCTGTGCCAAAGAGAAGAGCGATACGTTGTTGAAAGAAGATCTTGCAGCTCAACATGACATGAACTGATATACATCAAGGAGCTTGAAGGGGCTGATTGGGTCGAATGGGTAGGTTCCAAGGAAACATTGCACCTCCTTCATAGATACCTTTACACTTAGCTCAAAACACTTTGCAGACTGTCATTAGACATAGAGGCCTATAACTTTTGGTAGAGAGATGATACCAAAGATTCAAACACATATAGAGATGTGCCTTAAAATGGGCCTTGCGCATTGATATACATTTCGTAAGAAACAAAGAAGTGGCAAGAAAGTTATGGGCAGTTTACTAGACAGGGGTAAAAATTATCATGAAAACAAGCTGTCAAACACAAAGACTCGTAACTTTCTGCTATAGTATCTAATTCAAGGATTGACAACACAAAGACATGAATCTTCAAGAGAGCTTCGTGCAGATATAGGTTTCATCAAAATCGAACTAACGAGCGGAAAGTTATGAGCAAAACACTAACAGGGGGTCAAACTATTATGAAAACAGATGGTCAAACATAAAGACTCATAACTTTTTGTTGTAGAATCTGATTTAAGGTTTGATAATAAAAACATGCGGCTTGAAGAGAGCTTCGCGTTGATATAAGTTTCATTAAAATTGGACTAACGAGCGGAAAGTTATGAGCAAAACACTAATAGGGGGTCAAATTATCATGAAAATTACCCTCAACCCATGCTAATTTCGCCTTAGCAGGATGCTCCCTCAAGACTTCACCTTTATCAACGATCCACCACTCATAGATTTTGCCTAGAATAGGGTAAGTAACTCCCTTGGTGGCTCAGGAAATGGATGGACCATGTGTGTGCAATGAGCGGCTGAATAGAAAGAACTTTTAAGGCTTTGAAAGCAAGAAAAGGGAAAAGAGACTTAAGAGAGGGAATACGAAGTGATCTTCATTGTGAGTAGAGTGAGACTCCACTCCAATGCAACAATACTACAAACACAAGGGACAAGAAGAGGTTTCATACGTACAAGAGGGAGCAGAAGCTCCAAGACTACTCATAGAGAGAGAATGAACTAGAGAGAGATGGACTCAAGAGTCTACATAAGAAAATATATACAAGAGGGAGAGAAGGCTCATGGAAGAGGCTTGAGGAGACTAGAGGTATAGCAACATGAGGTCTAATGGTGGAGAGATGATGAACAAGGGAGAGGAGGGCTCCTTTTATAGAGATTTTGTCAGCCTCCTTCACCCATTTACAATTGCTGCTTGTAGATTCTTTTCCCCATCAATCACATAAGCCCGTATGTCACCATCCATGTCCTTTTTGGCTACTCTTGCCATGTGTCCCATCAAAAGATGCTCAAGACTCTTCAAATATTGAGAAAGCAAGAGTCTCCCCACATGGAGCCCATAGGGACCCTCTCTTTTCCATATGTGTGGCCACATCCTCCTTATTCCACATGGGAATTCTATAAGGATTCCTCTTGACTCCACACTCCTCCACATGCCTTCCACATGCTTGGCATGTGGCCTCTCTTATATCATTGGAACACGTGGACATGAGCCCACCTCTTTATATGACTCAATTTTCCTATTTTCTAAAAATCCCATAATATCCCATACACAAATAACTCTCACCTCATACCAAGGTATTTATAATTCATACCTATGGTATTTACAATGATCCATTCCACTCATCCTCTCAATCCCATACAATATCTTAGAAAATAGATATAAGTAAGAGCCACTAGGCTATCACTTGATACTTAAACTCTTATCAAACATAGAGAAAAACAATACCAATGCCAAATTAAAAATATCAATTTTTGGTGTCACATCTTTCCCCCCAGTAGATCCTCTTTAGTGACAGAGAGGGTCTATTGGCCCTCAAGGTGGTTGAGCATAGAAGACTTTAAGGCGATACTCATTGGTGCGTCCGAGTATCACCATGCCATCACCATCCTCAAGCTGATAGGTTCCATTCGTGAACTTTTTTTTGACTCGAAATTGTCCCTCCCATCGGCCGATAAAATTTTTGTCTAGTCGCTTGTTCAGACGGCTATCAAATCTCATGACCAAATCTCTTTTGCAATATCTTTCTTCTTGCATAATTTGGTGTCAAAACGGGCCTTGTGCCTTTTTTGAGAAGCTTCCAAGTTTTGTAAGGCCTATAATCTGCATTCATCCAAGGCTTCTAGCTGTACCAAGCATTGAGCATAGGCATCCTCTTGTCTTTTCTTTCTTGCAACAATAGTACGAAGACTATGTATCTCCAATTCAAGGGGCAAAATGGCTTCTATTCCATACACTAGTTGGGATGGTGTAAGCCCAATAGCTAGCTTGTGTGTGGCTCTGTAAGCCCATAAAACTTCTACCAAGTGCCTATCCCAATGCCTTTTCTTAGTGTCTACAAGCTTTCCCATTGAATTGCACAATAATCCATTTGTTTTCTCAGCCAAGCCATTACATTGGGGATAGTATGGCGTGGACATTCTATGATTTATTTTTAGCTTATGCACCACATCTTCAATTAATTCATTTCTAAAAGAGGTTCCTTCATTAGTGAGAATTTCCAAAGGACAACCAAAGCGTGAACAAATTTGATCAAAGAGAAATTTTGCAACTGTGCTTGCCTTGCTATTGACTGTGGCCTTGGCCTCTGCCCACCAAGTCGCATTATCTGTGGCTATCAATAAAGAATGCTTGCGAGGGAGTGGTCCCACAAAGTCCAACCCCCACCTCTCAAACGGTCCATATGCTGGAATAGGCTTCAAGGGCTTAGGAATCAACTGTCGCCTTCCAAACTTTTGGCATACTTTACAACTTTGACACCATTCATATACATCCTTATGGAGGCGTGGCCAAAAGTAACCTGCATTAAGAATTATCCTAGCTATGCTAGTTGAAGCTAAATGATCGGAGCATTCATGACACATTTCTAGGATTCTCCTAGTCTCTATGGGATGGACCACCCGACGGAGCACCTTGTATTTTCCTAATTTATAAAGAATGTCATCAACAATAGTATAGGGACAAGCCTTCCTTACCAATCTCTACTTCTGTTGTGGAGTTAACCCTCAAGGAAACATGCCTTTTTCCACATATTAGTTTTGGCCATCCACTGTCTACCAAAGAAACCATCCCCCAGTCTTGTACTACAATGGCTTGAGTAGCTAACTCATCTGCCCTTTGATTTTCTTTTCTGTTTATATGAACAAACTTGCAAAAATCAAATTGACTACATAGTGCCATAGCCTTTTGATTGAGCTCTTTCAAAAGAGGACTTGTTGTCTGTAATGCCCTTGCATTTGCTTTATAATAAGCTGAGAATCTCCTTTGCTTCCAATTCTTTAACTTGACTTTGAAGACAACCCTCCAAACTAAGAATCAAAGCATTATACTCAGCTGCATTGTGATACCTGGAAGCTCTTGTCCTCTTGCCCACACCTCTTGACCTTCAGAATTCATCAAGACTATCCCCCTGGCTCCTTGTTGGCATAAAGGACTAAAAGCCCTATCAAAATACAAGACAAAAGCTATTGGTGGTGTCTCCCTTTCATCATTAATGTCCTCCTTATATTTCTTTTCTTCTCTTAGATCCTGCCGTCCTGTGAGCAAATTTGCCATAGTGGACCTAGTGGTATTTTCAGTGACAAAAGAGAAAGAGAACTCATGAAGCTCTGACAACCATTTTGCAAATCTCCCCCTAGGATTAGGCTTGTGCCCTAGATATGCTAATATGGACTGAGAGGTAAGGAGGAAAGATGGCCGAGGTAATAAATAAGAGCAAAACTTTCTGACTGAAAAAACCAAAGAGAGAGCTTGCTGCTCCATTTCTTCATACCTTGTTTCCACCTCTGTAAGCTGTCGGCTGGCATAATAGATGGGTTGCATTCTACCTGCCTCTCCCTTTGTAGCAATACAACACCAACCGAATGCAAAGATACACTTGGATTTACATAAAAGTCTTGAGACCCCAATCAGGGGGCTTCAATATTGGGCCCTGACTCTGACTCATGGCCTTCTTAAGTTGCTGAAAAGACTCTTGTTGCTCCATACCCCATTGGAAAGAAACTCCTTTTCTTGTCAACAAGTTCATGGAATGCACTATCTCTGTGAAATCATCACAAAAGTGTTCATAATACTTGCTCTTTCCTAGAATTCTGTGAACACCGATGACACTCTCAGGACTTGGTAATGCCATGATTGCTTGAACCTTGTCAGGATCCATTTGCAGGCCTTCTTCAGACACAATATGCCTCAGCAAGACTACTTTTGTTTGAGCCAAATGACACTTGCTAGGATTTAGACACCCTTTTGCTTCATCAATCCTAGCTAAGGCCATCTTTAACTTTTCCATGTGATCTATGCACCGAGAATAAATTCAAAAATCATACAAAAACACCCTTATGAACTTTTCCAAGTAAGGATCGAGCACTTGAATCATGAACCTTTAAAATGTAGCTGGTGAATTGGTCAACCCAAAAGGCATCACTCTGTAAGCAAAAACTCCCCAAGGTGTGACAAATGATGTTTTCTTTTTATCTTCCTCCCGAATACGAATTTGAAACTACCCAAAATACCCATCACATACAGAATACATCTCATGCCCTGCTACTTGGTCTAGTATTTCATCTTGGAATGGCAAAGAAAAATGATCCCTCTTAGTGCATGCATTCAAAGGATGAAAGTCCACACAAATCTGCCACTTATTTCCTTTCTTTGGTGTGACAACTACAAGAGATATCCATTCTGAATCACCAACAGGAAAGATGAATCCCGCCTCAAGTAGTTGTGTTAGCTCTTTCTTTAGTGCCTCAGCTTGGATTACCCCCAATCGCCTTAAGCATTGCACTATTGGCTTGCTTTCTGGCTTCAACTCAATCTTGTGCTCCACAAGAGAGACTGGTCGAATAGCTTGTTGCAAAGATATATGGAAAATCATCCAGCATATCCAAGTATTGGAGCTTCTCACTTCATGATAGAGAATCACTAAGAAGCTCTTCATTGCATTGGCATCGTTTAGTGTGCTCCACATCCTCCACATGAAGTGTCTCTACAGGATCTTCTTGTACCACCACCTTGTTCCCTCCTGACTCATCCCCATTAGCACCAAGACAAAGACCAAAGGCCACTCCTTCCACCTCATGACCCTCTGAGTTGGACTCCTCGGAGCTACACCTTGTCTCTTCTTCTTCATAGGTTAACTCTCTGATGTTGAAGACTCCTCCTTGACAACTTCCTTTTTGCGGCTTCTGATGTTATAATGCACCTTCTTATCATTTCCCTACAAAATCAATTCTCCAGTATCCCACTTTTGAACAGCCTTCACCTTGCATAGCCAAGGCATTCCCAAAATCAATGGATAGGCACATGCATCTGGCTTGGTAGGGATCACCTGAAAAGTAGTCGACACAGAAATTCCACATACATCCATTTCTAGATTCTTCACAACTACCAAGGTCTTTACCTTAGTGTTGTTAGGCAATTTGATGTGATAAGGAGAGGCAGTACTAGAGTATTTTAAATCAGCATCTATCAGGGTCTTCTCACTCATGACATTAATCGATGCACCTCCATCAGTGTAAACATTAGAAATCATTTGACCATCAATGATCACATCAACCATAGGTACATCATCACCAACATCTATATCTACCTTTTGAACAACAGGAATGGCACTTTTCTTCTTTGACACTCTTGTGCTTGCTAGCTTTCCCCATTCTTTCTGTAGTTTTGGAGACAAAGTAAGTAATTGACCAAAGGTGATATGAGCTTCCTTTTCTTTAAGGTCAGACAACAAGTCATAGCTTCCAATGCCTTGTCCTAAAGGAAAGTCTGACTAGTTGATTCTCCTTCTAGATGCCTTCTTTTTCTTACTATGGCATTCCTCTTCCTGATGTTCCTCATCTACTTCTTCCTTGCTTTTTTCTTCTTCTTTTGCTTTACCACGCCCCTGTTTAGCCATCATTACCTCTTTTTCCTCATCCCCTAAAGAAGCTTCTAACAAGGATACTTGTTTTTCTTCTTTCTTTCTCAATCTAGGACACTTGGGGCGATAGTGACCTTTTTCATTACATTCATAGCAAGTGACCCCACTCTTATCTTGAGGCCTATCCTCACTCTTTGGTGCTCTAGGTTGTCGTGCATTAACCAAATGCAATTTCAAATCAGCAAACTCTGCCATCAATTGGGAGATATTATGATCTAACTCAGAGGACTTTGGTACCTGAGGAGTGCCCATTACCTCCACCTTAGGAGTTGAAGCTGTTGAAGACACAAAAGAGGATTCGATCTTTAGAGAAGCTTCTTTCTTGGTCGCAATGCAAAGTGCCTCCATGTATGTTGTTGGATCTTTACTCATTACTTTTGTGCGAAGATGAGGCTCCAAAGCCATAACAAATTTGCTCATCTTTAAGTGCTCCATCCCTGAGAGACTTTGAGGGGTTGATGATGCAGATGCCATAGCTTGCAAAGCTGCCCTTTCACACTTTGTCCATAAAGTTTCATATCGGATTGCCAACGTAGAGACCATCTCACCCTCTCCTTCATAGAACCGGTCCAAGTACAACATCAAATCATTTGGCAACTCCACTACCCCAAATCTCTACTTCATTGCTGCCACCACTTGGTCCCAGTCCTCTTTGGTAGAGTTCGGCAAGGCCTCATGCCAACTCAAGGCTACACCTTCAAGAAAATCAAGCAAAATCTCTGCTTGATCTTTCATAAACCATCCAAAAAGCCGGCATCCTCGAACAAAATCCCAAAGATAAGACTCCGGGTCTTCCCCTTGGGCCTCTCAAAACACTAGAATCTTCACCATGATGAAACACAAAAAGGAAACACCAAGATCCAAATAATATCCGAAACAAGATCCCACAGAGCCTTAGTATACCAAGAACAACTTATTATGCATAACCACTTGTTGGAAACACTCCACAATGTGATCCTCAACAAAATCTTCAAAAATAAGTGACCAACCAGCACCATGAAAATATTGTGTATACATGCATTCAAGAATCACCCTTATCACAACTAGAAGTACACATAAGAGCTTCAAGATATTGTACTCTTCATCATTTGCAAAGCAAAAAAATTTGAAAGCATTGAGAATCACCACTCCACAGTTATAGTCAAAAACTACCCAAAGACTCAACTCTTTTTCACACCAAGTTGCCAGTGCATGAAACAATCCCCAATCTATCATTGTGCCTGCTGACGGTGTTGTTGATTCACCAACATATTCAAGAGTGCAAACATAAAGGATATGATCATGATGACTGTGCAAATAGCTTGAGCATCACCTTCACAATCTTCTAGTTCTCTTAAATGGGCTGTAATCTCTTCTAACGGAGTTCTTCCAGGCACCTTCTTTATCTCATCAGAAAACACATGCCTATACTAGGCATAACATGCAATCAAGTACACCCGAGATTGTTTAGTAAGGTAGGATGAATCCAATACCAAACGTACCTGGCGTCTCCACCAAAAGATGTGACATGAAGTTGGGGGTAATAAACTTCACACACCTCTTCACTTCCTACTGCTTTTGCTTGAGTGACAAAGATATTTATAATTGAGAAAGTGACATTAAAAAGAAGATTTTATGCCAAGATACGACACCATACTTTCCTCCCTTAGATGAGAATGAAGATGGTAACATCCCAAGTGATGTTGTACTCAAGCATAGGGAGAAGCAAAGGATTAGGAGAGGCCATAATCTCAGCAAGCCGGTCTATGCCAAAGAGAAGAGAAGAGTGATACGTTGTTGAACGAAGATCTTGCGGCTCAACATGACATGAACTAATATATATCAAGGAGCTTGAAGGGGCTGATTGGGTCGGATGGGTAGGTTCCGAGGAAACATTACACCTCCTTCATAGATACCTTTACACTTAGCTTAAAACACTGTGCAAACTGTCATCAGACACAAAGGCCTATAACTTTTGGTAGAGACATGATACCAAAGATTCAAACACATATAAATATGTGCCTTGATATGGGCCTCACGCACTGATATACATTTCGTAAGAAGCAAAGAAGTGGCCAGAAAATAATGGGCGTTTTACTAGACAGGGGTGAAAAATATCATGAAAATAGATAGTCAAACACAAAAAGAATCATAACTTTTTGCTATAGTATCTAATTCAAGGGCTGATAACACAGAGACTTGCATCTGGAAGAGAGTTCGTAGGATATAAGTTTCATCAAAATTGGACTAACGAGTGGAAAGTTATGAGCAAAACACTCTATAAAAGGAGCCCTCCTCTCCCTTATTCATCAATCTCTTCCACCATTAGGCCTCCTATTGCTGTAGCTCTAGTCTCCCCAAGCCTCTTCTATGAGCCTTCTCTCTCTCTTGTAAATATTCTCTTATGTAGACTCATGAGTCCATCTCTCTCTAGTTTATTAGCTCTCTCTATGAGTAGTCTTGGAGCTTTCGCTCCCTCTTGTATGTATGAAAAATCTTCTTCTCCCTTGTGTTTGTAGTGTTTTGAGTTGCATTGAAGTAGATTCTCACTCTCTTGGTAATCAGGGTCACTTCAGGTTCTCTCTCTTGAGTGTCTCTTCCCTTTTCTTTCTTTCAAAGCCTCAAAAGTTCTTTCTATTCGGCCGCTCACTGTGCACACATGGTCCATCTGTTTCCCGAGCCACCATGCAAACTTCTTTCCCTCTCCTAGGCAAAATCTATGAGGGGTGGATAGTTGATGAGGGTGGAGTCTTGAGGGAGCATCCTGCTCAGGCGAAATTAGCATGGGTGGAGGGCAGTTTTCATGACAGTTTGACCCCTTGTTAGTGTTTTGGTCATAACTTTCTACTCAATAGTTTTATTTTAATGAAATTTATATCAGTGCAAAGCTCTCTTTAAGCCACATGTTACTATGTGATCAGATCTTGAATCAAATACTGCTGCCAAAAGTCTTGAGTCTCTGTGTCTGACAATCTGTTTTCATGACAGTTTTTACCCCCGTCTAGTAAACTATCCATAACTTTTTGGTCGCTTCTCTATTTCTTACGAAACATATATCAACGCAGATCTCTCTTTAAGGCACATGTCTCTATGTACTTAGATCTTGAATTCTATATTACTGCAAAATGTTATGAGTCTCTGTGTTTGATAGTCTATTTTCATGGTAGTTTTTACTCCCTTCTAGTAAACTATCCATATCTCTTTAACCGTCTATATGTTTTCAATGAAACTTATATCAGCACAAAGTCCATCTCAAGAAGCATCTCTTTTTTGTGTTTGAATCTTTGATATCATGTCTCTACTAAAAGTTATAGGCCTCTGTGTCTAATGACCATTTGTAGAGTGTTTTGAGCTAAGTGTAAAGGTGTCTATGAAGGAGGTGCAATGTTTCCTCAGAATCTACCCATCCGACCCAATTAGCCCCTTCAAACACCTCGATATATATCAATTCATGTCATGTTGACCCGAAAGATCTTCTTTCAACAACGTATTGCTCTTCTATTTGGCATAGACCAGCTCACTGAGATTATGGCCTCTACTGATCCTTTCCTTCTCCCTATGCTTGATTACAATATCACTTGGGATGTTACCATCTTCATTCTCATCTGAGGGAGGAAAGTATGGTGTGGTATCTTGGCATAAAATATTCTTTTTAATGTCTCATTATCAATGATAAATATCTTTGTCAGTCAGTTCAAAAGCAACAGGAAGTGAGGTGCGTGAAGTTTATTACCCCCAACTTCATGTCACATCTTTTGGTGGAGACGCTAGGTACGTTTGGTATTGGATTTGTCCCACCTTACTAAATGGTCTCGGGTGTACTTGATTGCATGTTATGCCTAGTATAGGCATGTGTTTCTGATAATTTAAAGAAGATGCCTGGAGGAACTCCATTAGAATAGATTGCAGCCCGTTTAAGAGAACTTGAAGATTGTGAAGGTGATGCTCAAGCTATTCGCACAGTCACCATGATCATATCCTTTATGTTTGAACTCTTGAATATGTTGGTGAATTGAAAATGCCATCAGTAGGCACAATGATAGATTGGGGATTGTTTCATGCACTAGCAGCTTGGTGTGAAGAAGAGTTGAGTCTTTGGGTAGTTTTTGACTATAACAATGGAGTGGTGATTCTCAATGCTTTCAACTTCTTTTGGTATGCAAATGATGAAGAGTACAATATCTTGAAGCTGTTATGTGCACTTCCAATTGTAAAAAAGGTGATCCTTGAATGCATGTATACACAATGTTTTCACGGTACTGGTTGGTCACTTATTTTTGAAGATTTTGTTGAGGATCACATTGTGGAGGGTTTTCAACAAGTGGTTATGCATAATAAGTTGGTCTTGGTATACTAAGGCTCTGTGGGATCTTGTTTGGATCTTGTTTGGGATATTATTCGGATCTTGGTGTTTCCTTTTTTTGTTTCATCATGGTGAAGATTCTAGTGTTTTGAGGGACCCAAGGGGAAGACCCGAAGTCTTATCTTTGAGATTTTGTTCGAGGATGCCATCTTTCTGGATGGTCCATGAAGGATCGGGCGGAGATTTTGCCTAATTTTCTTGAAGGTCTAGCCTTGAGTTTGCATGAGGCCTTGCCAGACTCTACCAAGGAGGATTGGGACCAAGTGGTGGTAACAATGAAGTAGAGATTTGGGGCAGTGGAGTCGCCAAATGCTTTGATGTTTCAGTTGGACTGGTTCTATCAAGGAGAGGGTGAGATGGTCTTTGCGTTGGCAATCGGATATGAAACTTTATGAACAAAGTATGAAAGGGAAGCTTTGCGAGTTGTGGCATCTACATCATGGGCCCCTCAAAGTCTCTCAGGGATGGAGCACTTAAAGATGAGCAAATTTGTTATGGCTTTGGAGCCTCGTCTTCGCTCAAAAGTAATGAGTAAAGATCCAACAACATACATGGAGGCACTTCGCATTGCAACCAAGAAAGAAGCTTCTCTAAAGATTGAATCCTCTTTTGTGTCTTCAACAGCTTCAACTTCTAAGGTGGAGTAATGGGCACTCCTTAGGTACCAAAGTCCTCTGAGTTAGATCATAATATCTCCCAATTGATGGTAGAGTTTGCTGATTTGCAATTGCATTCGGTTAATGCACGACAACCTAGAGCACCAAAGAGTGAAGATAGGCCTGGAGATAAGAGTGGGGTCACTTGCTATGAATGTAATGAAAAAGGTCACTATTGCCCCAAGTGTCCTAGATTAAGAAAGAAAGAAGAAAAACAAGTATCCTTGTTAGAAGCTTCTTCAGGGGATGAGGAAAGAGAGGTAATGATGGCTAAACGGGGGCGTGGTAAAGCAAAAGAAGAAGAAGAAAGCAAGAAAGAAGTAGATGAGGAATATAAGGAAGAGGAACACCGTAGTAAGAAAAAGAAGGCATCTAGAAGGAGAATTAGCCAGTCAGACTTTCCTTTAGGACAAGGAATTGGAAGCTATGACTTGTTGTCTGACCTTAAAGAAAAGGAAGCTCATATCACCTTTGGTCAATTACTTGCTTTGTCTTCAAAAGTACGGAAGGAATGGGGAAAGCTAGCAAGCACAAGAGTGTCAAAGAAGAAAAGTGCCATTCCCATTGTTCAAAAGGTAGATAGAGATGTTGGTGATGATGTACCTATGGTTGATGTGATCATTGATGGTCAAGTTATTTCTAATGTGTACATCGATGTGTACATCGATGGAGGTGCATCGATTAATGTCATGAGCGAGAAGACCATGATAGATGCTGATTTAAAATACTCTAGTACTACCTCTCCTTATCGCATCAAATTGGCTGACAACACTAGGGTTAAGACCTTGGGAGTTGTGAAGAATCTAGAAGTGGATGTATGTGGAATTTCTGGGCCGACTACTTTTCAAGTGATCCATACCAAGCCAGATGCACGTGCCTATCCCATCGATTTTGGGAAGGACTTGGCTACGCAAGGTGAAGGTTGTTCAAAAGTGGGATACTAGAGAATTGATTTTGCAGGGAAATGTTAAGAAGGTGCACTACAACGTCAGAAGCCGCAAAAAGGAAGTTGTCAAGGAGGAGTCTTCAACATCAGAGAGTTCAAGCTCTAACTTAACCGATGAAGAAGAAGACATAGGGTGTAGCTCCGAGGAGTCCAACTCAGAGGGTGAGGTGGAAGGAGTGGCCTTTGGTCTTTGTCTTGGTGCTGTGAGTCAGGAAGGAACAAGGTGGTGGTGCAAGAAGATCCTATAGAGACACTTCATGTGGAGGATGTAATGCACACTAAACTATGCCAATGCAATGAAGAGCTTCTTGGTGATTCTCTATCAGGTAGTGAGAAGCTCCAGTACTTGGATATGTTAGATGATTTTCCATGTCTCTTTTCAACAAGCTATTCACAGGCTCGACCAGTCTCTCTTGTGGAGCATAAGATTGAGTTGAAGCCAGAAAGCAAGCCAGTTGTGCAATGCTTAAGGCCATTGGAGGTGATCCAAGCTGAGGAACTAAAGAAAGAGGTAACACAACTACTTGAGGCGGGATTCATCTTTCATGTTGATGATTCAGAATGGATATCTCTTGTAGTTGTCACACCAAAGAAAGGAAATAAGTGGTGAGTTTGTGTAGACTTTCACCCTTTGAATGTATGCACTAAGAGGGAACATTTTCCTTTGCCATTCCAAGATGAAATACTAGACCAAATAGCAGGGCATGAGATGTATTTTGTATGTGATGGGTATTTTGGGTACTTTCAAATTTGTCTTCGGGAGGAAGATAAAAAGAAAACATCATTTGTCACACCTTGGGGAGTTTTTGCTTACAGAGTGATGCCTTTTGGGCTGACCAATGCACCAGCTACATTTCAAAGGTTCATGAGTCAAGTCGTTGAGCCTTACTTGGGAAAGTTCATAAGAGTGTTTTTGGATGATTTTTGCATTTATTCTGCGCATAGATCACATGGAGAAGTTAAAGATGGTTTTAGCTAGGATTGATGAAGCAAAAGGGTGTCTAAATCCTAGAAAGTGTCATTTGGCTCAAACAAAAGTAGCCCTGTTGGGGCATATTGTGTCTGAAGAAGGCCTCCAAATGGATCCTGACAAGGTCCAAGCAATCATGGCATTGCCAAGTCCTGAGAGTGTCACTGGTGTTCGCAGAATTCTAGGAATGAGCAAGTATTATGAACGCTTTTGTGATGATTTCATAGAGATAGTGCATCCCATGAACTTGTTGACAAGAAAAGGAGTTTCTTTCCAATGGGGTGTGAAGCAACAAGAGTCTTTCCAGCAACTTAAGGAGGCCATGAGTAAGGGCCCAATATTGAAGCCCCCTGATTGGTCTCAAGACTTTTATGTAGATCCAAGTGTATCTTTGCATTCAGTTGGTGCTGTATTGCCACAAAAAGGAGAGGCAGGTAGAATGCAACCCATCTATTATGCCAGCCGACAGCTTATAGATGTGGAAACAAGGTATGAAGAAATAGAGCAGCAAGCTCTCTCTTTGGTGTTTTCAATCTAGAAGTTTTGCTCCTATTTATTACCTCAACCATTTTTCTTCCTTACCTCTCAGTCTGTATTAGCATATCTAGTTCGCAAGCTAATCCTGGGGGGAGATTTGCAAAATGTTTTTCAGAGCTTCAAGAGTCCTCTTTCTCTTTTGTCACTGAAAATACCACTAGGTCCACTATGGCAGTTTTGCTCATAGGACGGGAGGATCTAGGAGAAGAAAAGAAATGTAAGGAGAACATTAAAGATGAAAGAGATATACCACCAACAGCTTTTGTTTTGTATTTTGATGGGGCTTTTAGTCCTTCATGCCAACAAGGAGCTGGGGGGATGGTCTTAGTGAATTCTAAAGGTCAAGAAGTATGGGCAAGAGGACAAGAGCTTCCAGGTATCATAACTAACAATGCAGCTAAGTATAATGCTTTGATTCTTGGTCTAGAGGGTTGTCTTCAAAGTCAAGTTGAAGAATTGGAAGTAAGAGGAGATTCTCAGCTTATTATAAAGCAAATGCAAGGGCATTACAAGACAAGAAGTTCTTATTTAAAGGAGCGTAATCAAAAGGCTATGGCACTATGTAGTCAATTTGATTTTTGGAAGTTTGTTAATATAAACAGAAAAGAAAATCAAAGGGCAGATGAGTTAGATACTCAAGCCACTATAGTACAAGACCAGGGGGTGGTTTCTTTGGTAGACACTGGATGGCCAAAACTACAAGATGTTCAGCAATATGTGGAAGAAGGCATGTTTCCTCGAGGGTTAACTACACAATAGAAGCACAGATTGGTTACTTTTGGCCATGCCTCCATAAGGATGTATATCCTGTCCTCCTGTTCAACCAGTCGGCACATGATTTGCATGGTTAGTATATCTATCTTTGAGAGCATTTCTAAAAAAATAAATGTAATAAGGGCTTACATTGAGGAACGGTACAAATTCTCCTCTCTCCATGAGGAGGTTCATTAGAGCTTTTGTGTTGTTGTTGTATGCATACATGTACACATCATCCGTACATTCCCGGCCCATTCTCATAAACTAATATCATAAGAATACACGTTAGTTTTAGTGATTGACATGCTACCCAAAATTGTACAATAAAAGAGTGAAAGAAGAGGTACTTGCAAAAACGTTTCCAAAGACGGTCCTCCTACTAGAGCTCAAGTGGGATTGGCCCAATTTGCTCTTCATCGTAGCCACTACCTTTCTTTTGTTGAGTGTATTTTTCTGGGTCCTTTAACTCATTTTTAACTTGGCTGACCTTGGAGGGCTTCATCCATGAGATATGCTTCACCATTGCTACTATCCTCTTAGCTGGAGCTTACTTACTCTAGGGCATTGCTTCTCAATGGTGGATCTGTAAAATGCGCTACTCTATAGCCCGGCATTGTCTCTGCAGAAGTTGATATCTCCCATCTTTCCTTCTTCTTGCAAGTGCTTGATCTCCCAATCCCAGTAACGTTTCGAAAACCCTCTTCAGCTCCATGATCTTTAGGTAAGGGCAACTCATTTGACTGGTGGGACCAGGAGAAGAGGCTACCATTTTGCCACGGCTGCTCCTGCAAGCTGCAGGAGAACTCACACCTTTTCTACTCTATCACTCAACTATCTATGACATGCTTGCAGATGCCTTAGTTATGGTTTCAGTATCGTTCATGATGTATGAAATGTACTTGTATATGATTGACTATACCTTGCCATACAATCATGACCACGTTTTGTACAAGAGTAGACATTGCCCTTGCATGACAAGTGGTAAGACCCTCTTTAGTCCATATAATTCATAAAATGATCTTAAAGCTTGGACACTCAAAGAAGGTGAAGGACTACAAGGATCTTGTATTGCAGAATATGGGCAATATACATTAAAGAGTGTGGAGAAGGACAAAGAGCAAAGGAGTTACAAGATTGGCTACACCAAGAACCTTTCCAATGACAATGAACCTCAAACTAAGAGTGCTCTCAATGGAAGCAAGAACGGAAGAGGGATCGAGAGAAACAGAGAGCCACACAAGTTTTGGTGGGTGTAGGACCATCCTAATCTTCTTTTTCATTCATTTATATATGTGTTTGAGTATTGTACATAATCGAGGTAAAGGAACAGTGACCTTTAACCCCCACAACCTCCCACTTAAAGGACAATGTGCCTTTAAGGGAGAACAACTAGTGAGCATACTATCCAATGCCCATCAATACATGACAATACTCAAACTGCTGACTAGATAGACTCTTCATTAGCATATCTATAGGGTTATCATCTGTATGAACCTTGACAAGCTCTATGCGCTTGTCCTCAAGTACCTCTCGGATGAAATGGTACCTGACCTCAATGTGTTTGGTCTTTGCATGAAAGACTGGATTCCGTGCTAGCTGGATAGCACTCATGGAATCACTATGCAATGTCGGTACACCTGTATGAATCCTCAAATCTCCCACTAGACGATTAAGCCATATAGCCTCCTTGCAACCCTCTGTGGTTGCAACATACTCAGCCTTTGTGGTAGAGAAAGAAACGCACTTCTGTGCACGAGACATCCACAACACTGCACCACTTGCAAAGGTGAACACATAACCAGAAGTGAATCTCCTACTATCCACATGCCCTGCATAGTCTGAATCTGTGTACCCAAGTACACGCATGTCTCCTCTAACAAAGTAGATGCACATCTCCTTGGTACCCTTCATGTACCTCATGATGCACTTAACTGCCTCCCAATGCCTCTTTCCTGGATTAGCCATATACCGGCTAACAACTCCCACTGAAAATGCAATGTCTAGTCTAGTAGCTATCATAGCATACATAAGACTCCCAACTGCTGATGCATAAGGAACCTTGGCCATCATGGCCCTTCCCTCATCTGATTTGGGACTATCTATATGACTCAATTTGACATATGGAGGAAATGGAGTACTCACTGCCTTCCCCCCCTCCATATTGAAACACTGCAATACTTTTGTACCATACTCTTTTTGTGAAAGCCAAAGGAGTTTCCTACTCCGATCACGCGTGATGCGCATACTAAGAATATGACTTGCAAGTCCTAAATCCTTCATATCAAAGGCCTCATGCAACTTGGCCTTTAATGCATCTAGCTCATAAGTATTCTTGCTAGCCAATAGCATATCATCCACATATAGTGCCAAGATTATCAGGCTATTATCCTTAGCCCTTTTAGTGTAGAGGCAGTGATCAATTTCACTCCTAAAACCCTGGGACCGAATGTAAGCATCAAACTTTTGATACTATTCTCTAGGCACTTACTTCAGACCATAGAGACTGTTCTTCATCTTACAAACTAAATGCTCTTTG
This sequence comes from Dipteris shenzhenensis, assembly GCF_047967505.1. Lineage (NCBI taxonomy): Eukaryota > Viridiplantae > Streptophyta > Polypodiopsida > Gleicheniales > Dipteridaceae > Dipteris > Dipteris shenzhenensis. The sequence continues at coordinate 39,317,121 of NC_141628.1, read as the reverse complement.
CCCTTTTCTTCAAAGCCTTCCGGTTGCACCATGTAAATTTCCTCATGCAGATCCCCATGCAAGAAAGCTGTCTTGACATCCATCTAGATAAACTCCATATCCTCTGATGCCACTAGTCCAAGCATGCATCTAAGTGTGGTCATCTTCACAACTGGAGAGAATATCTCATCAAAGTCCACACCCTTCTCTTGCTTGAACCCTTTAGCGACCAAACGGGCCTTGTACCTAGGCACATCATCACCTGTGACCTTCATTTTGTAGACCCACTTACATGGCAATGCTTTCTTTCCATGTGGCAAAGAAACCAAGTCCCAAGTCTTATTCTTCATAAATGAACTCATCTCTGATTGCATAGCATACTCCCACTTGCATTGATCCTTGCGCATCATAGCCTCTCTGTAGCAAGAAGGCTCCCCGCAATTAGTAAGCATCACATAGTCTACCCCTGGAACAAACCTATCAAGCAATCTAGATACTCTAGATGATCTTCTCAAGGGCATTTCAGCTTGCTGTCCCACCTGCATATCAGCCACATTTGGCTCATCATTTCCACCAATAGATGATCCATCATGTACCCTTGATTGTATACTTGTGGGAGTATTTGGTGGTACCATTTCTTGCACATTTGGTGCATGGACAGCTTGCTGTCTATCAACATATGCAGGTGGATTCACATCTTGGAAAGTGATTCTCCTCATTTCCACATCCCTCATGGGTGCCTTATGTATCTTCTTCTCATTGAAGACTACATCATGGCTGCATATGATCTTCTTTGCTTCTAGATCCCAAAGATGATAGCCCATCTCTCCACTTTCACGATAAGCCAAAAAGATGCATTTTCTAGACTTAGGATCTAGCTTCTTTCAAAGCTCTTTTGGCACGTGTGCATTTGCCTCACACCCAAATATATGCAAATGAGAGTAAGAGGGCTTCTTGCCACTCCATGCCTCTTCAGGAATACTATTGAGATATCGAGCGCGATATGCCAGGGTGACTGTTATGAATTTATGTCACCGACTTGTTAGCTGAAGATACAGTTGGTATACCGCCCACGAATAATAGCTGGATGACAGCTATCCTTATCTACTCTAGTTTGTGGCTCAGTTAGTATGCCACCTTAGTTAGTTGAGTTTGGTTTGAGACCCACATATAGGGTTCTTCTATTTCTTTGTATTTGAGTTCTTTTTGGCTTACGCAACTAAGAAGAGGAAAACTGTTTTCAGCCTCCACCTTTGTGTGTATTCCCCCATTTGTGATTCTGAGAAAGCCACAAGTGAGACTCCTTCCCTCTCTCCCACTATCTTCACATGGTATCAGAGCCTTGTTCGTGGTAAGGAGCTCAAGAAAGCAAGCCAAGTCCGTGGTGTCCTGGTAAGAGGACCAGTGTTGTTTTCCTATTTCGAGTTTGGGAGCAAATCTCTGCAGGTAGCACAACCAAAAGTGCAGGAGTGCATTGTTTCAGATTGAGATGCCCTTCGCGGTGTGGCAAGAGCGCAGTATATGCTGCGGGGAAGGGCGAAGCCATCAGTGACTTTATTTTTCTGATCTGAGGCCGTTTCGGGGCCTGTTTTGAAGGCGGAAGTTCTTCGCAGGCACTCAGAAAAAGGCCCTGTTTTTTGCTGTGCGACCATTGCGCGGCTAGTTGGTGGAAAGGTGCTGCAAAAATTGCATCGTATGCCTGTGTGCAGAGATATTAGGAGTTGCAGATTCATGCCTGTTGCCTGTTGATGCAAAATCGTCACTAGGAAGTGACTGTGTGGTGAAATACCACTTTCGTCAGTTTTGCAGATCTGCCCGTGTGAGGCAAAAAGCTGTGTTTTTTGCAGTGACAGAATATTTTGCAGTGTTCTGTAATGGCATCTGATTCGCTTTCACAGATTGTCACTGAAAAGCTTGACAAGAACAACTTCTAGGCATGGAAGTTTAGAATGACGAATTTCTTGATGGGAAAAGGCTATTGGGAATTCATTACAGGAAATGAAGAAGAACCTGTTTTTCCTAATGTTCCCAGTCAACAGAAAATGCAGGCATTCAAAGGATGGCATGAGAGAGCTAGGAAAGTTATGTACTGGCTGTCTATTAGTATTTCGGACTCCATGATTGTGCATATTCAGGATGCAAATACGCCAAAGGAGGCATGGGATACTTGGCAAAAATGTATAGCACAAATACGCAAGCCAGGAAAATGCAACTCAAACAGGAGTTGCACAATGTGTGCAGAGAGAAAATTTGAGCATAAATGACTACCACATGAAAGTGAAGAAAATTGCAGATGCACTTGCTTCCATTGGGTCGCCAGTGGATGATGACGATTTGGTTTCTGTGACCTTGAATGGTCTAGGAAAGGATTATGCACAGTTCCGGACATCCATTGCCGTCCGTGAAAACTTTCCTGATTTTGAGGAGTTGATTGCTCTTCTAATTTCTGAAGAGCAGAGAAATGGGGGTGCATCTTCTTCAGCAGGAACTTCAAAAGAAACTATCTTCTACTCAAATGCTGGCAGAGGTAGAGGCAGAGGTAGAGGAGGCCGATCTGCAGGCCGTGGTAGAAATCAGAATATGCAGCAAACGCAAGAAAACCAGTCCTATGCAGGAGGACGTGGTAACTCTAGAGGCAGGGGCAGCCAAAGAGGCCGTGGTGGATGGCAGAGAGGCCAAAATGCAAACAACAATGTTGAATGCTACTATTGTGGCAAAATGGGTCATATGGCTAAAGACTGCTACAAAAAGCAGAATGACATTATGAATGGAAGAGTGCAGCAAGGCAATTATGCATCCTCTAGTAGATAGGGTGATGACAGAAATGAGCATTTGTTTATGGTGCAGCATATGACAAATTCTGTAACAAGTGCAGAAGAAAGCAATGATGTGTGGTATGTTGACTCGGGTTCATCAAACCACATGACAGGTCACGCTGAATGGATGCAGGATGCAAGAAAAATGGAAAAACTAGGATTTGTGGAGACTGGTGATGATACAACACATCCTATTGTGTAGATTGGCAAAATTCCTTTGTCTATGCAGGATGGGAAAAAGAAATACTTGTCTGATGTATTTCATGTCCCGAACATCACCAAGAACCTGGTTTCTGTTGGTCAAATGGTTGAGCAGGGCTTGCAGGTTAGATTTAATCCTCATGGATGCTTTGTTGAGGATATGAAAAATAACGATCGCTTGATAGCAAAAGGAAAGAAGAAGGGCAGGATGTTTACGTTGGATGCAGACATGCCTGAATTGAGTGCAGCAATGTTTGCACATGGGACCGGTGTAGTTGCAGATATTGATATCTGGCACAAACGCATTGGTCATGTTAATATACAGTGACTAAAATCAATGCAAGCCCAAAATATTGTTGCAGGATTGCCTAAATTCAAGGTTGCAGAAATGCACAAGGTTTGTGAAGCCTGTCAATTTAGGAAACAGGCAAGGAAACCTTTTCCTAGGCATGTTCAAGAGAGTAAAAAGCCATTGGAATTAATCCACTCTGATGTGTGGACTACAAAAGCTGCATCTATTGGAGGCTGTCACTATTTTGTCACATTTATTGATGACTTCAGTAGAAAACTGTGGGTGTATTTTATGAAAAAGAAAAGTGAAGTGTTTGGGCACTTCAAAGCTTTCAAAGCTATGGTTGAAAAAGAAACAGGCCTGCAAATAAAATGCCTAAGGTCAGATGGAGGGGGAGAGTACCTCTCAAATGAGTTTGCAAGGTTCTTGCAGGAGCATGGTATAAAGCAGCAATATTCATGCAGTCATACCCCACAGCAAAATGGAATTGCAGAAAGAAAAAACAGGCATATTGGAGAGGTATCTCGGGCTATGCTAAATGAAAAAGATCTACCAGATTATTATTGGGCTGAAGCAATTGCTACAGCAGTCTATATAATGAACAGGACTCCCACTGCAGCAATACATGGCATGACGCCAGAGGAGATGTATACTGGTAGGAAACCAGATATTTCTCATCTGAAGATTTTTGGTTGCATTGCCTATGTCCATGTGCCAGATGAGTTGAGGTCCAAGTTGGATCCAAAAGCTGAGAAGTGCATCTTTATTGGTTATTCTCTGCCAGCAGAAAGGGTATAGATGCTATAACCCTTCTACACATAAGTTCACAGTGAGCAGAGATGTTGTTTTTGATGAGATGAGCAGCTGGTATAAACCAGTAAATGTGATGATTGATGTAGATGCACAAAATGGTATTGCTGCACAGAATTCACAGCAGCAATCACAAAATATCAGTGGACCTGCAATGTCCTCTACCAATGGTTCACATACTTTGCCATGGAGAGGCAGATTGAGATCAGGAGAATCCCCTCAAAGCAATGCAGAGAGTGGTACGCAGGTATCACGAAAAGGAAAAGAGAAGGTAGATCAACCCATGTATGATGTGAATGCAGGTCACTCTTGTGTGGATGGTGAATCCAATGGCTCAGAACAGAGCATTGATGATGAGTTGGGTATTCCTTCTGTTGTTACACCTGGAGTAAGGAAGACCAGGGATGTTTTGAGAGCACCTGGAAGTGAGCCTATTTTGCGCAGGTCTACCAGGGTTAGGTATCCTGTGGATAGGCTGAAATATGATGGATTTACAGCCATTCACTATGCCTATATGGTCAAAGTGATACAGGAACCAGAACCCACTTCTTTTGAGCAAGCCATGGGAAATGAAAAATGGGAGAAAGCCATGGATGAAGAAATGGATGCCTTGGATGCTAATGCTACATGGGAATTGGTGCCTTTGCCTAAGCAATTGGTTGTAAGTGGGTTTATAAGATCAAGCACAATGCAGATGGTTCTGTGAATAGATACAAGGCAAGATTAGTTGTCAAGGGGTATGCACAGACATATGGCATTGATTATGAAGAAACTTTCAGCCCGGTTGCAAGGATGGCAACCGTAAGAGCAGCCATTGCTATGCTGCATCAAAGGGATGGTCTTTACATCAGATGGATGTAAAGAATGCCTTCTTGCATGGTGATTTGCAAGAAGAGGTCTTTATGGAGCAGCCAGCAGGTTATGTTCATGCTACTCATCCTGAGTTTGTTTGCAGGTTGAAGAAAGCCTTGTATGGCTTGAAGCAAGCACCTAGAGTATGGTCTGACAAGATAGGACAGTATCTTGTCACTATTGGCTTTCAGATTTCCAAGGCAGATTTCTCACTCTATGTGAGAAAAACAGAGAAAGGGATTATGCTGCTGGTCATTTATGTTGATGATTTGATCATCACAGGTGATAGTGATGAAGATATCCTTCATGTGAAAATGCTATTGAGGCAGAAGTTTGAGATGAAGGATTTGGGAGAGCTGCGTTATTTCTTGGGCATTGAGGTGATTAGATCACCAAGTGGGATACAGCTCTTGCAAAGGCAGTATGGATTGGACATGCTGTCCAAATATGGGATGACAGGCTGTAAGCCTATTTCAGTTCCTTTGGAGCAGAATGTGAAGCTGAGCACAGATGCAGGTGAGCTTCTGGAAGACCCTACTATGTATAGACGCATAGTAGGAAGTTTGATTTACATGACTATTACCCGGCCAGATTTGAGCTATGCTATTGGGTTGGTAAGTCAGTTTATGCAGGCTCCAAGGAAACCGCATTTGGATGCGGCTAGACGCATACTCAGGTATGTGAAGTCCACATTGCAGTATGGACTATTTTATGAGGCTGGGGTTCGGATACAGTTGCATGGATACACTGATGATGATTGGGCTGGTAGTATTTCTGATAGACGATCTACCAGTGGATATGTGTTCTCTTTTGGGAGTGCTGCAGTCACTTGGAGCAGCAAGAAACAACCTACAGTTGCTTTGTCGAGCACAGAGGCTGAGTACAGGGGTGCAGTAATGGCTGCATGTGAGGTAGCTTGGTTACATAAGCTACTTTATGATATGCATCAGTCTACAGATGAACCGGTTGTCATTCATTGTGACAACATGAGCAGTATACATTTGGCAAAGAACCCAGTCTTTCATGCTAGAACAAAGCACATTGAGGTGCATTATCACTATGTGCGGGAGAAGGTTTTACTAGGTCTTATTGATCTAGTTTACGTCAGCACAGAGGATCAGGTAGCTGACATATTCACGAAAGCATTGGGCGCAGAGAAGCTGCGCAAGTTTAGAGACCTACTTGGTGTGCAAGGTTTGGGATTGAGCTCGAGGGGGAGTGTTGAGATATCGAGCTCCACTCGCGATATGCCAGGGTGACTGTTATGGATTTATGTCACCGACTTATTAGCTAGAGATGCGGTTGGTATACCGCCCACGAATAATAGCTGGATGATAGCTATCCTTATCTACTCTAGTTTGTGGCTCAGTTAGTATGCCACCTTAGTTAGTTGAGTTTGGTTTGAGACCCACATATAGGGTTCTTCTATTTCTTTGTATTTGAGTTCTTTTTGGCTTACACAACTAAGAAGAGGAAAACTATTTTCAGCCTCCACCTTTGTGTGTATTCCCCCATTTGTGATTGTGAGAAAGTCGCAAGTGAGACTCCTTCCCTCTCTCCCACTATCTTCACAAATACCACCATCCAAACTCTTACTAGGTGATCTATTGATCACATGCACTGTAGTCTTCATTGCCTCAGCCCAAAAACCACAAGAAAGACTTGCATTGGAAAGCATGCATTGCAACCTTTCTTGAATGGTACGATTCATCTTTTCTGCAACTAGATTTCGCTCTGGAGTACAAGGGGATGTGAGCTCCCTCTTAATCCCATGTGTATCATAGAAATGCTAAAAGCCATGAGAGAGATACTCCCCACCATTGTCAGTCCGTAGGCATTTAAGCGTTCTACCTGACTGATTATCAACCAAGGCCAGCCATTTCTAAAATACCTAGAACACATCACTCTTCCGAGCTATAGCATAAGCCCACACATTCCTAGTTGCATCATCAATGAATATCACATAGTATTCAGCCCCGCCTAATGACCGTGTAGGCATGGGACCACATATGTCTGAATGCACCAAATCAAGCTTTTCAAACTCTTTCTTTCCCCTTCTTTTATGGGCTGATTTAGTCTGCTTCCCATAGAGACAGTGCTCACAAAATTCAAAATCAGAGAAACTCAAATGCGGTACATAACCCAAATGGCATAAGATTTTCATCCCATTTTGGCTCCTATGGCCCAACCGGCAATGCCATAAAGAAGTGCTTGGCTGCTCGGTTATTGCAACAACATGATCAAATACTCTTGATACATGTAAGGGATACAAAGTCCCACACTTGGCACCCCTAGCCAAAAGCATAGAGCCCTTCTGAATTTTCCAACTCTAAAAGTCAAAAGTGGTGTGAAAACCTGCATCATCTAGCTGACCCACTGAAATAAGACTCTTGGTCAGCTTAGGCACATGTCTCACATGTTTCAAAATAAATGTAGACCCATTTGCAAAATAAAACTTTATGTCACCTACTCCCACTATGTCACATGCATAGTCATTTCCAAGATGCACACAACCTGTCTTTCCACTATCATAAATGGAGAACCATTCCTTATAAGGAATAACATGGAATGAAGCACTAGAATCCAAAATCCAATCCTGGGAATATGCATCATCTGAAGTGGTAAGCAACTCTGCAGATAAACTAGACATAAAGAGAACATCATTGTCACTATCATGTGTGACTGCATTGATCTCCTCGATCTTCACTTTTCCTTTGTCCTCCCTTGGACTCTCTTCCTTTTGATTTGCACCACCCAATTTGCATTCTTTTTCTTATCCTTTTGCTCTCTTTTCAGCCTTGTAGTAATACTTTTTCATATGGCCCTTCTTGCCACAGCGGTAACACTCAATGTTTCATGCCCTAGATTTGCTATGAGACTTCCCTCTTTCTTGGGACTTCCCCCTGAACTGTGATCTGCCCCTTTGCACATTTAAGGCTGCATTCTGCTTGTTGCCGTCCCTATACTTCCATCTAATCTCCTCGGCCGACAAGCTACCCACAACATCATCAAATTTTAGTACTCCACCAGGTGTAGAGTTACTGACAGCTATACGAAAGGTATCCCATGAGGATGGCAATGAACATAAGAGAAATATTGCCTTAGTCTCCACATCAAAATTCATCTTCTGATCTTGAAGCTGGCTGAAAATAATATTGAATTTATTCAAGTGAGAAGCAATGGAGAGCCTTTCCTTCATCTGTAGCTCAAACAACCTCTTCATGAGGTAAACTTTATCAGAGGCAGTTTCCTTCTCATAAGTGGTGCACAGTTTCTTCCACAAATCTTCCATAGTCTGCTCATTTACTACTGTGAAATAAACTAACTCTGCAAGATGAAGTCTAATAGTAGACTTTGCTAATGCATCCAACTCATTCCAATCATCCCCATACATATTTGCAGGCTTAGCTTCAATCCCTGCCAAGGGTTTAATCTACTTCTTTTGAATAAGCACATCCCTTATCTGTTCTTTCCACAAAGAAAAGTTTGTCCCATCAAACTTTTTAATGCTGAAAAACTCCTTTTCAGACATGGAAGAGGATGCCATGATGCAAATAAAGCAAAATCCCAAATGCTAGTGCCTGCAAGAGAGAGAATCACACCAAATACCAGGTGCACCCAAATGTGTGTGCCACAATAGAGTGAAATATCACCAAAACTCATGTCTCAAAGCATCTGACTCATGTGCATATACTTTGCATCCATATGAGCAAATCTGGCCCAAAAGAAAATGCCAATTGCAATGGCAATCCAAAATGCCAATAAGTGCCAAATGACTCAAGCCTAAACAGTGTCCACTGGCATATGCATTAATAATATCTCATCCAAGAGAGCATAGCACTATCAATGCATCACCGGCAATGTGTCAAAGCTGTCCCTCAGCATAAAATAGCATCCATGTGCAAAGTGTCCATAAAAATAGCATCCCACAAGGCAATTTGGGCCTATCAGTGCATCCAATAAGGATTGCAATGCATCCAAATGGCCTATAAATCATCCACTGCAACCCAATGCACACCACGAATGAGTGCACATTGTTCAAACTACATCTAGAGTGATCTGCATAAGGTATGCTCAAGAAATAATGGTCCCACGGTAATGACCACTACTGAAAATAGAACCTGAGATGCCTCAAAACATGTGCACCATTGCATAATCGGACTCAATCAGAAAATCTACAAATATCTCTCTTCTGCTGGAACTCCAAAATCCCAACCGATGAGTGAGAAATGAGAGTCAACACTTATCCACTGCCATGTGGCATACATCTAAGTTTTCAAAACCTTAGAATGAAAAAATGCATAACAGAGAGATGAAATCGAATACACAGAGATCTATAACTATGAAAATCCTCCACTGAATCACACAAGAACTGACAGGTAGGGGTCTTTGGGCATCCAGAATGCAATGGGACAGACGGTTTTGGAAACCGTGGTCTCAATCACTGGGTCCAACACACGGACTGAAAAACGTTTTTGGAAACAGAGCTATTTGTAAACTCCACCAGAGTGTGAATGATGAGCAACATAGAAGCTTTAGGACCTCCTGAGTCCACCGAAACTGACAGATCTGCAAATGGTTGCTCCAAACTTGAGTTCCAACACCCGGGCAGAAAAACTTAGAAACTGACACAGTGAGTCAGAAATCCAATGAAATGATCCCAGATTCAAGAATGAAGGTGTTTCCAAGCTCTCGAAGTGAAGTGGACACCAAAAGCAGGCAATAGTTGCCTCTACAAGTCAATACGGAGTCTCTGTCATCGAACAGAATAGGGAAAAGCTCAAAAAACGACTTTTTCTTTGAAAACACTTAACAGGCTCTCAAAACCACTTCGCAAAGCCAAAGTGACTTTTCCAAAGGTTCCTCCAAGGTCTCTACACACTCAGATGCAAGTAAAGTCACCCACAAAGCTTCCCACAGAGCTTCTCCTTCCTCCCACAGAGCTGCTGAGCTTCAAGCATTCACGCACGCTCAGCTAGATCACCCGGGCTCTGATACCAGTTGAGAGTGCTCTCAACGGAAGCAAGAACAAAAGAGGGAGTGAGAGAAACAGAGATCCACATAAGTTTTGGTGGGTGCAAAACCACCCTAATCTTCTTTTTCATTCATTTATATATGTGTTTGAGTATTGTACATAACCGAGGTAAAGGCACAGTGACCTTTAACCCCCACACACACTATGGTAGCTTGGAAGAGAAGGAGGAAAAGGACAAGATATGCTATCAAAGGGGGGTATTTCCCCACATCTTCAATTTAGAATTTTTTGTGCATGTGGTCAATAAAGGTTCTTTGCCTTGGGATGTTTCTCTCAAATGATTGTTAGTCTTATGTATTACCTTATTGGATCTAAGGGTATTCCCATGCATAGTCATTGTCTATCTCCCAATTGTAAACCAACAAACTAAAGTCAGAGTGAGATCATGTTGGGATGAGGATGCCCAAATGAGACTACTGCTGATGCAACTAGAGTGAGTACTCGGTTGTGGATCATGTGTGTTTCCACTAGAGGTGGGCAAGCCATGAAGTTTCCCATGGACTACTACTAGGGTTGAGGTCATCAATTTGTGGGGGGGAATGAAGGACAAATTGATGTGATGGAATCTAGAGTCCTAAGGTCTAAGCTTGTGAGTGTGTGAACACATGGTGTGCCTAGATAGGTGTGATTGAGTGAATCTAGGCATGTGGTGTGTGATTGAGAGAATCATGGAACTGATTGAGAGATTTGTGGATCTAGATGCTCTACTGAGCTCACATGTGATGTCACTACTGGATGTAACTGGAGCCTATATATTGGGCCTGACTCTCTTGAATAAACTCTCTCTTTTGCTTCACTTGCTCAATCCTTCTTGAACCTCCAACATGATACCCATCAAATACTTTTTCCATGGTTGGTGATGCATATTTTTTCATTTTCCACATTTCATAGATGGGTATAGGTCCTATCCTAAAGCAATATGCTACTACTCCAAATACCAAAAAACGTAGCTAAAATATATATGCAATCATGTATAAGATTCCTATCAAGTTTCATCTTGTTTTGGTCATTGATTGCCCAACATGGTTTTATGAAAAATCAATGTTGGTGACCCACACGCATTCTAGCATGTGCAATGGGGTTTTTAAAAACAAAGAGGTATGTGTAGACCTACTTATGGGATAAGATTTGGTATGATACTTGGGTATGATGTGACTTATAGGTATACTAACTCTCCATCCATCACAAGTTATAAAGCCGCAGATTTGAGATAAAGAGCCAGGGATTCCGATCTTATCCTATAAAATATGTTTCGGCTTGTGGTATGGTCCAAACTTTGTTATCTACCCTAAAACAATATGCTGCACTACTTCAAATGCAATAAAACCTAGCCAAAATCTTTATGACACTGTGTATTAGAGTCCTATCAAGTCTCAGCTTGTTTCAACTATTGATGCCCAACATGGTTATGAAAAACCAATGTTGTGACCCACATTGTTCTAGCATGTGCGATTGGTTTTGTTTTAAAAAAAAGGACATGTGTAGACCTATTTAAGGTTGGAGAACTCATAGTTTCAACCCATTATCTTCACTCCAAGACCTCTTGCCCTTGAGCTAATCCCTAATCCAAGGGATATAATCAAATTTGAGATAAGGCACTACAAGCCACTAGATCAAGGGGTGGATCTAAGGGATATCATCAAAGAATAGAGGGATGAAATATCTACACTTCATCAAAACAAAGATCTAATGGAGGAGATGAGAGGAAAATATGCTTCAATCTAGGCCATAGATTAGATGGAAGATCCAAGGGAGGAGATGGGTGTAGAAGGGAATTCAATTTGGGCCATAGATTTGATGGAAGATCCAAGGGAGGAGATGGGTGTAGAAGGTGCTTCAATCTAGGACATATATTTGATGGAAGATCCAAGAGATGACATGGGTGTAGAAGGGGATTCCATTTGGGCCATAGATTTGATGGAAGATCCAACAAAGGAGACGGGCATAGAAGGTGCTTCAATCTAGGCCATAGATTTTATGGAAGATCAAAGGGAGGAGATGGGTGTAGAGGGGGCTTCAATCTGGGCCATTGGTTTGATGGAAGATCCAATGGATGAGTTGGGTGTACAAGATACTTCAATCTCGACCATAGATTTGACGAAAGATCCAAGGGAGGAGATGAATGTAGTAGGCACCTCAATTCTATCCCTCCATTATGCACCTCAATCCTAGCCTTCCATCTATGAAGGTTGATCTCCACCATCCATTATGATCCTCCATCCTAGCCCTCCATTATGCACCTCCATATTAGCCATTGATCTTGATCTGGATTAAGGGAAAGGGTACCTATTGATCTCCACCTCACACATTTAATACTCCTCCCCCTTTCCCTTTTATTTAATTCAAACCCTCCCCACCCCTTTGTATCCCTAAATATTTTACTTACTTGAAGGCCTACCATTCCCCCCTTTAACCCTAACTATTTATACCACTCCCCACTCCCCCCTTTATTTCATTGAGGCCCTCTCCCCTTCCTCCTTTATCCCTAAATACTTTGCCATGTATACCACAGGATACCACTCCCCCCCCCCCTTTTATTTAATTGAAGCCCTCAGTCCCCCCTTTATTTAATTGAAGCCCTCTCGCCTCCCTCCTTTATCCTTAATAAAAATCTTGTCATTATATACACCCCCGCTTCTTATTTAATTTAAACCCTCCTTCCCCCCTTAGAAAGTTTGATTTATATGACTATTACCATGAGCTATCTTGTTGGGTTGGTAAGTCAATTTATGCAAGCTCCAAGGAAACCGCATTTAGATGCGGCTAGATGCATACTGAGGTATGTGAAGTCCAGATTGTAGTATGGACTATTTTATGAGACCGGGGTTCAGATACAATTGCATGGATACACTGATGCTGATTGGGTTGGTAGTATTTCTGATACACGATCTACCAGTGGATATGTGTTCTCTTTTGGGAGTGCTGCAGTCACTTGGAGCATCAAGAAACAGTCTACAGTCACCTTGTCAAGCACAGAGGCTGAGTACAAGGGTACAGCAATGGCTACATGTGCTAGATATCAATATCTACAACTACAGGGGTCCCATGTGCAAACATTATTGCACTCAATTCAGGCATGTCTGCAGCCAACGTAAACATCCTGTCCTTCTTCTTCCCTTTTGCTATCAAGCAACCTTTATTTTTCATATCCTCAACAAAGCATCCATGAGGATTAAATCTGACCTGCAAGCCTTGCTCGACCATTTGACCAACAGAAACTAAGTTCTTGGTGATATTTGGGACATGAAATACATCAGACATGTATTTCTTTTTTCCATCCTGCATAGACAAAGGAATTTTACCAATTTGCACAGTAGGATGTGCATTATCATCACTAGTCTCCACAAATCCTAGTCTTTCCATTTTCCTTGCATCTTGCATCCATTTTGCATGACCTGTCATGTGGTTTGATGCACCTAAGTCAACATACCACACATCGTTGCTTCCTTTTGCACTTGTCACAGAATTGGTCATGTGCTGCACCATAAACAGATGCTCATTTTTGTCATCACCCTGTCTACTAGAGGATGCATAATTGCCTTGCTGCAACTTTCCAGTCATGATGTCATTCTGCTTTTTATAGCAGTCTTTAACCATATGACCCATTTTACCATAGTAGTAGCATTCAACATTTCTGTTTGCATTTTGGCCTCTCTGCCATCCACCACGACCTCTTTGGCTCCCCCTGCCTCTAAAGTTACCACATCCTCCTCCATAGGACTGGTTTTCTTGAATTTGCTGCATATTTTGATTTCTGCCACGGCCTCCAGATCGGCTTGCTCTACTTTGCCTCTACCTCTTCCAACATTTGAGTAGAAGACAGTTTCTTTTGAAGTTCCTCCTGAAGAAGATGCACCACCATTTCTTTGCTCTTCAAAAATTAGAAGAGCAATCAACTCCCTAAAATCAAGAAAATTCTCACGGATGGAAATGGATGTCTAGAACTGTGCATAATCCTTTCCTAGACCATTCAAGGTCACAAAAACTAAATCATCATCTTCCACTAGCGACCCAATGGAAGCAAGTGCATCTGCAATCTTCTTCACCTTCATGTGGTAGTCATTGATGCTCATACTTTCTCTCTACACATTATGCAACTCCTGCTTGAGCTGCATTTTCTTGGTTTGTTTGTGCTATACATTTTTGTCAAAGTATCCCACGCCTCCTTCGGCGTGCTTGCATCCTGAATATGCACAATCATAGAATCTAAAATATTGATAGATAGCTAGTACATAACTTTTCTGGCTCTCTCATGCCATACTTTAAATACCTACAACTCCTGTTGATTGGGAACATTAGGAATAACTGGTTCTTGTTCAGCTCCAATAATGAACTCCCAATAGCCTTTTTCCTTAAGTAAATTCGTCATTCTAAACTTCCACGCTTGGAAGTTGTTCTTGTTAAGCTTTTCAGTGACTATCTATGAAAGAGCATCAGACGCCATTACAAAACACTACAAAAATATTCTATCACTTCAAAAAACACAACTTCTGCCTCACAAGGGCAAACCTACAAAACTGATGAAAGTGGTATTTGACCACACAGTCACTTCCTGGTGATGATTTTTCATCAATAGGAAATAAGAATGATTTTGTCACTCCCAATATCTCTATGCATAAGCATACGATGCAATTTTTGTAGCAACTTTTCTCCGACCTGCAGAACAGTGGTCGCATAGCAAAAACAAGGCATTTCTGAGTGCTTGCAAAAACTTCTCCCACTAAAACAGGCCCCGAAATGGCCTCAAATCAAAAAAATACTGCAACATATACTGCCCTGTTGCCACATTGTGAAGGGCATCCCAATCTGAGACATTGCACTCTTGCACTTTTCGGCTGTGCTACCTGCAGAGATTTGCTCCCAAACTCAAAAAAGGAAAGAAACACTAATCCTCTTACCAAGACACCATGAACTTGGTTTGCTTTCTTAAGTTCCTTACCACGAACCAAGCTCTGATACCATGTGAAGAGAGTGGGAGAGAAGGAAGGAGTCTCACTTGCAGCTTTCTCACATATACAATGGGGGAATATACACAAAGGTGGAGGCTAAAATTAGTTTTCCTCTTCTTAGTTGTGAAAGACAAAAGAACTCTCTAAGTACAAAAGGAATATGTGAACCCTCTATGTGGGTCTCAAACCAAACTTAGCTAACTAAGGTGGCAAACTAACTGAGCCACTTACTAGAGTACATAAAGATAGTTGTCATCTAGCTATTCTTCATGGGTGGTGTACCAACCACATCTATAGCTAACAAGTTGGTGACATAAATGCACAATGGTCACCCTAGCATATCATGAGTGGAGCTTGATATCTCAAAAACTTTAAGGGAGAACAACCAGTGAGCATACTATCCAATGCCCATCAATACAGAACAATACTCAAACCGCTGACTAGGTAGACTCTTTGGACTCGGCATATCTGCAAGGTTATCATCTGTATGAACCTTAACAAGCTCTATGCGCTTGTCCTCAAGTACCTCCCTGATGAAATGGTACTTGGCCTCAATGTGTTTGGTCTTTGCATGAAAGACCGGATTTCGTGCTAGCTGAATAGCACTCATGGAATCACTATGCAATGTCGGTACACCTATATGAATCCCCAAATCTCCCACTAGCTGATCAAGCCATATAGCCTCCTTGCAACCCTCTGTGGCTACAATATACTCAACCTCTGTGGTAGACAAAGCATCACACTTCTGTGCACAAGACATCCATGACACTACACCACCTACAAAGGTGAACACAACCAAAAGTGGATCTGCTACTATCCACATGCCCTGCATAGTCTGAATCTGTGTACCCAAGTACAGCATGTCTCCTCTACCAAAGTAGATGCACATCTTCTTGGTACCCTTCACGTACCTCATGATGCACTTAACTGCCTCCCAATGCCTCTTTCTTGGATTAGCCATATACCGGCTAACAAATCCCACTGCAAATGCAATCTCTAGTCTAGTAGCTATCATAGCATACATAAGACTCCCAACCGCTGATGCATAAGGAACCTTGGCCATCATGGCCCTCTCCTCATCTGATTTGGGACTATCTGTATCACTCAGTTTCACATATGGAGGCAATGGAGTACTCACTGCCTTCCCCTCCTCCATATTGAAACGTTGCAATACTTTTGTAACATACTCCTGTGAAAGCCAAAGGAGTTTCCTACTCTGATCATGCGTGATGCGCATACCAAGAATATGACTTGCAAGTCCCAAATCCTTCATATCAAAGGCCTCATGCAACCTGGCCTTTATTGCATCTAGCTCATAAGTATTCTTGCTAGCCAATAGCATATCATCCGCATATATGTCGGGAGTATCAGGCTATTATCCTTAGCCCTTTTAGTGTAGAGGTAGTGATCAATTTCACTCCTTCGAAAGCCCTGGGATGGAATGAAAGCATCAAACTTCTGATACCATTCTCCAGGCACTTGCTTAAGACCATAGAGACTCTTCTTCAACTTGCAAACTAAATGCTCTTTGCCCTATTCTTCAAAGCCTTCCGGCTGCACCATGTAAATTTCCTCATGAAGATCCCCATGCAAGAACGCTGTCTTGACATCCATCTGCATAAGCTCCATATCCTTTGCTGCCACTAGGCCAAGCATGCATCTAAGTGTGGTCATCTTCACAACCGGAGAGAATATCTCATCAAATTCCACACCCTTCTCTTGCATGAACCCTTTAGCGACCAAATGAGCCTTGTACCTAGGCACATCATCACCTATGGCCTTCATCTTGTAGACCCATTTACACGGCAATGCTTTCTTTCCATGTGGCAAAGAAACCAAGTCCCAAGTCTTATTCTTCATAAGTGAACTCATCTCTGATTGCATAGCATACTCCCACTTGCATTGATCCTCGTGCATCATAGCCTCTCTGTAGCAAGAAGTCTCCCCGCAATCAGTAAGCATCACATAGTCTACCCCTGGAACAAACCTATCAAGCGGTCTAGACACTCTAGATGATCTTATCAAGGGCATTTCAGCTTGCTGTCCCACTTGCATATCAGCCACATTTGGCTCATCATTTCCACCAATAGATGATCCATCATATATCCTTGATTATATACCTGTGGGAGTACTTGGTGGTACCATTTCTTGCACATTTGGTGCATGGCCAACTTGTTGTCTATCAACATATGCAGTTGGATTTATGTCTTGGACAGTGATTCTCCTCATTTCCACATCCCTCATCGGTGCCTTATGAATATTCTTCTCATTGAAGGCTACATCATGGCTACGTATGATCTTCTTTGCTTGTGGATCCTAGAGACGATAGCCCATCTCTCCACTTTCACCATAACCTAGAAAGATGCATTTCCTAGACTTAGGATCTAGCTTCTTTCGAAGCTCTCTTGGCACATGTGCATATTCCTCACACCCAAATATACACAAATGAGAGTAAGAGGGCTTCTTGCCACTCCATGCCTCTTCAGGAATACCACCATCCAAACTCTTACTAGGTGATCTATTGATCACATGCATTGTAGTCTTCATTGCCTCAGCCCAAAAACCACCTGAAAGACTTGCATTGGAAAGCATGCATTGCAACCTTTCTTGAATGGTATGGTTCATCTTTTCTACAACTATATTTTTCTCTAGAGTATGAGGGGATGTGAGCTCCCTCTTAATCCCATGTGTATCATAGAAATGCTAAAAGTCATGAGAGAGATACTCTCCACCATTGTCAGTCTGTAGGCATTTAAGTGTTCTACCTGATTGATTCTCAACCAAGGCCAGCCATTTCTGAAATACCTAGAACACATCACTCTTCTAAGCTATAGCATAAGCCCACACTTTCCTAGTTGCATCATCAATGAATGTCACATAGTATTCAGCCCCGCTTAATGACCGTGTAGGCATGGGACCACATACATTTGAATGCACCAAATCAAGCTTTTCAAACTCTTTCTTTCCCCTTCTTTTATGGGTTGATTGAGTCTGCTTCCCATAGAGATAGTGCTCACAAAATTCAAAATCTGAGAAACTCAAATGCGGTACATAACCAAATGGCATAAGAGTTTCATCCCATTTTGGCTCATATGGCCCAACTGGCAATGCCATAAAGAAGTGCTTAGTTGCTCGGTTATTGCAATAACATGATCAAACACCCCTGATACATGTAAGGGATACAAAGTCCCACACTTGGCACCCCTAGAAAAAAGCATAGAGTCCTTTTGAATTTTCCAACTCCCAAAACCAAAGATGGTATGAAAACTAGCATCATCTAGCTGACCCGTTGAAATGAGACTCTTGGTCAACTTATGCACATGTCTCACATTTTTCAAAATAAATGCAGACCCATTTGAAAAAGAAAACTTTATGTCACCTACTCCCACTATGTCACATGCATAGTCATTTCCAAGATGCACACAACCTATCTTTCCACTGTCATAAGTGGAGAACCATTCCCTATGGGGAGTAACATGGAATGAAGCACTAGAATACAAAATCCAATCCTAGGAATATGCATCATCTGAAGTGGTAAGCAACTCTGCAGATAAACTAGACATGAAGAGAATGTCATTGTCACTATCATGTGTGACTGCATTGATTTCCTCGATCTTCACTTTTCCTTTGTCCTCCCTTGGACTCTCTTCCTTCTGATTTGCACCCCAATTTGCATTCTTTTTCTTATACTTTTGCTCTCTTTTAAGCTTGCAGTAATCCTTTTTCATGTGGCCCTTCTTGCCACAATAGTGACACTCAATGTTCCATGCCCTGGACTTGATATGGGACTTTCCTCTTTCTTGAAACTTTCCCCTAGACTATGATTTGCCCCTTTGCACATTTAAGGCTGCATCCTACTGTTGAGATATCGAGCTCCACCACTCGAGATATGCCAGGGTGACCGTTGTGTACTTATGTCACCGACTTGTTAGCTGGAGATGCGGTTGGTACACCGCCCACGAATAATAGCTGGATGACAGCTATCGTTATGTACTATAGTTTGTGGCTCAGTTAGTATGCCACCTTAGTTAGTTGAGTTTGGTTTGAGACCCACATATAGGGTTCTTCTATTTCTTTGTACTAGAGTTCTTTGGCTTACACAACTAAGAAGAGGAAAAGTGTTTTTTAGCCTCTACCTTCGTGTGTATTCCCCCATTGTGCATGTGAGAAAGCCTCAAGTGAGACTCCTTCCCTCTCTCCCACAATCTTCACATGGTATCAGAGCCTTGTTCGTGGTAAGGAGCTCAAGAAAGCAAGCCAAGTTCGTGGTGTCCTGGTAAGAGGACCAGTGTTGCTTTCCTATTTCATGTTTGGGAGCAAATCTCTGCAGGTAGCACAGCTAGAAGTGCGGGAGTGCACTGTTTCAGATTGAGACGCCCTTCGCAGTGTGGCGAGAGAGCGCAGTATATGCTGCGGGAGTGGGCAAAGCCCTTAGTGACTTTATTTTTTTGATTTGAGGCCGTTTCAGGGCCCGTTTTGAAGGCGGAAGTTCTTCGCAGGCACTCAGAAAAAGGCCCAGTTTTTTGCTGTGCGACCACTGCTGCGCGGCTAGTTGGTGGAAAGGTGCCGCAGAAATTGCATCGTATGCCTGTGTGCAGAGATATTGGGAGTTGCAGATTCATGCCTATTGCCTGTTGATGCAAAATCGTCACTAGGAAGTGACTGTGTGGTGAAATACCACTCTCTCGGTTTTGCAGATCTGCCCGTGTGAGGCAAAACCTGTGTTTTTTGCAGTGACAGAATATTTTGCAGTGTTCTGTAATGGCATCTGATTCTCTTTCATAGATTGTCACTGAAAATCTTGACAAGAACAACTTCCAGGCATGGAAGTTTAGAATGACGAATTTCTTGATGGGAAAAGGCTATTGGGAATTCATTACAGGAAATGAAGAAGAACCTGTTCTTCCTAATGTTCCCAGTCAACAGGAAATGCAGGCATTCAAAGGATGGCATGAGAGAGCCAGGAAAGTTATGTACTAGCTGTCTATCAGTATTTCGGACTCCATGATTGTGCATATTCAGGATGCAAATACGCCAAAGGAGGCATGGGATACTTTGGCAAAAATGTATAGCACAAATATGCAAGCCAGGAAAATGCAACTCAAACAGGAGTTGCACAATGTGCAGAGAGAAAATTTGAGCATAAATGACTACCACATGAAAGCGAAGAAAATTGCAGATGCACTTGCTTCCATTGGGTCGCCAGTGGATGATGATGATTTGGTTTCTGTGACCTTGAATGGTCTAGGAAAGGATTATGCATAGTTCCGGACATCCATTGCCATCCGTGAAAACTTTCCTGATTTTGAGGAGTTGATTGCTCTTCTAATTTCTGAAGAGCAGAGAAATGGGGGTGCATCTTCTTCAGCAGGAACTTCAAAAGAAACTGTCTTCTACTCAAATGCTGGCAGAGGTAGAGGCAGAGGTAGAGGAGGCCGATCTGTAGGCCGTGGTAGAAATCAGAATATGCAGCAAATGCAAGAAAACCAGTCCTATGCAGGAGGACGTGGTAACTCTAGAGGCAGGGGGAGCCAAAGAGGCCGTGGTGGATGGCAGAGAAGCCAAAATGCAAACAGCAATGTTGAATGCTACTATTGTGGCAAAATGGGTCATATGGCTAAAGACTGCTACAAAAAGCACAATGACATTATGAGTGGAAAATTGCAGCAAGGCAATTATGCATCCTCTAGTAGACAGGGTGATGACAGAAATGAGCATTTGTTTATGGTGCAGCATATGACAAATTCTGTAACAAGTGCAGAAGAAAGCAATGATGTGTGGTATGTTGACTCGGGTGCATCAAACCACATGACAGGTCACGCTGAATGGATGCAGGATGCAAGAAAAATAAAAAAACTAGGATTTGTGGAGTCTGGTGATGATATTGCACATCCTATTGTGCAGATTGGCAAAATTCCTTTGTCTATGCAGGATGGGAAAAAGAAATACTTGTCTGATGTATTTCATGTCCCGAACATCACCAAGAACCTGGTTTCTATTGGTCAAATGGTTGAGCAGGGCTTGCAGGTTAGATTTAATCCTCATGGATGCTTTGTTGAGGATATGAATAAAAACGGTCGCTTGATAGTAAAAGGAAAGAAGAAGGGCAGGACGTTTACGTTGGATGCAAACATGCCTGAATTGAGTGTAGCAATGTTTGCACATGGGACCGGTGTAGCTGCAGATATTGATATCTGGCACAAACGCATTGGTCATGTTAATATACAGCGACTAAAATCAATGCAAGCCCAAAATATTGTTGCAGGATTGCCTAAATTCAAGGTTGCAGAAATGCACAAGGTTTGTGAAGCCTGTCAATTTGGGAAACTGGCAAGGAAACCTTTTCCTAGGCATGTTCAAGAGAGTAAAAAGCCATTGGAATTAATCCACTCTGATGTGTGGACTACAAAAGCTGCATCTATTGGAGACTGTCACTATTTTGTCACATTTATTGATGACTTCAGCACAAAACTATGGGTGTATTTTATGAAAAAGAAAAGTGAAGTGTTTGGGCACTTCAAAACTTTCAAAGCTATGGTTGAAAAAGAAACAGGCCTGCAAATAAAATGCCTAAGGTCAGATGGAGGGGGAGAGTACCTCTCAAATGAGTTTGGAAGGTTCTTGCAGGAGCATGGTATAAAGCAGCAATATTCATGCAATCATACCCCACAGCAAAATGGAATTGCAAACAGAAAAAACAGGCATATTGGAGAGGTATCTCGGGCTATGCTAAATGAAAAAGATCTACCAGATTATTATTCGGCTGAAGCAATTGCTACAGCAGTCTATATAATGAACAGGACTCCCACTGCAGCAATACATGGCATGACGCCAGAGGAGATGTATACTGGTAGGAAACCAGATATTTCTCATTTGAAGATTTTTGGTTGCATTGCCTATGTCCATGTGCCAGATGAGTTGAGGTCCAAGTTGGATCCAAAAGCTGAGAAGTGCATCTTTATTGGTTATTCTCTGCAGCAGAAAGGGTATAGATGCTATAACCCTTCTACACGTAAGTTCACAGTGAGCAAAGATGTTGTTTTTGATGAGATGAGCAACTGGTATAAACCAGTAAATGTGATGATGATGTAGATGCACAAAATGGTATTGTTGCACAGAATTCACAGCAGCAATCACAAAATATCAATGGACCTGCAGTGTCCTCTAGTAGTGGTTCACATACTTCACCATGGACAGGTAGATTGAGATCAGGAGAATCTCCTCAAAGCAATGCAGATAGTGGTACGCAGGTATCACGAAAAGGAAAAGAGAAGGTAGATCAGCCCATGTTTGATGTGAATGCAGGTCACTCTTATGTGGATGGTGAATCCAGTGGCTCAGAACAGAGCATTGATGATGAGTTGGGTATTCCTTCTGTTGTTACACCTGGAGTAAGGAAGACCAGGGATGTTTTGAGAGCACCTGGAAGTGAGCCTATTTTGCACAGGTCTACCAGGGTTAGGTATCCAATGGATAGGCTGAAATATGATGGATTTACAGCCATTCACTATGCCTATATGGTCAAAGTGATACAGGAACCAGAACCCACTTCTTTTGAGCAAGCCATGGGAAATGAAAAATGGGAGAAAGCCATGGATGAAGAAATGGATGCCTTGGATGCTAATGCTACATGGGAATTGGTGCCTTTGCCTAAAGGCAAGAATGCAATTGGTTGTAAGTGGGTTTATAAGATCAAGCACAATGCAGATGGTTCTGTGAATAGATTAAGATCAAGCACAATGCAGATGGTTCTGTGAATAGATACAAGGCAAGATTAGTTGTCAAGGGGTATGCACAGACATATGGCATTGATTATGAAGAAACTTTCAGCCCGGTTGCAAGGATGGCAACTGTAAGAGCAGCCATTGCTATGGCTGCATCAAAGGGATGGTCTTTACATCAGATGGATGTAAAGAATGTCTTCTTGCATGGTGATTTGCAAGAAGAGGTCTTTATGGAGCAGCCAACAGGTTATGTTCATGCTACAAATCCTGAATTTGTTTGCAGGTCAAAGAAAGCCTTGTATGGCTTGAAGCAAGCACCTAGAGCATGGTCTGACAAGATAGGACAGTATCTTGTCACTATTGGCTTTCAGATTTCCAAGGCAGATTTCTCACTCTATGTGAGAAAAACAGAGAAAGGGATTATGCTGCTGGTCATTTATGTTGATGATTTGATCATCACAGGTGATAGTGATGAAGATATCCTTCATGTGAAAATGCTATTGAGGCAGAAGTTTGAGATGAAGGATTTGGGAGAGCTGCGTTATTTCTTGGGCATTGAGGTGGTTGGATCACCAAGTGGGATAGAGCTCTTGCAGAGGCAGTATGGATTGGACATGCTATCCAAATATGGGATGACAGGCTGTAAGCCTATTTCCGTTCCTTTGGAGCAGAATGTGAAGCTGAGTACAGATGCAGGTGAGCTTCTGGAAGACCCTACTATGTACAGATGCATAGTAGGAAGTTTGATTTACATGACTATTACCAGGCCAGATTTGAGCTATGCTGTTGGGTTGGTAAGTCAGTTTATGCAGGCTCCAAGGAAACCGCATTTGGATGTGGCTAGACGCATACTCAGGTATGTGAAGTCCACATTGCAGTATGGACTATTTTATGAGGCTGGGGTTCAGATACAGTTGCATGGATACACTGATGCTGATTGGGCTGGTAGCATTTCTGATAGACGATCTACCAGTGGATATGTGTTCTCTTTTGGGAGTGCTGCAGTCACTTGGAGCAGCAAGAAACAGCCTACAGTTGCCTTGTCGAGCACAGAGGCTGAGTACAGGGGTGCAGCAATGGCTGCATGTGAGGTAGCTTGGTTGCATAAGCTACTCTATGATATGCATCAGTCTACAGATGGGCCGGTTGTCATTTATTGTGACAACATGAGCATTATACACTTGGCAAAGAACCCAGTCTTTCATGCCAGAACAAAGCACATTGAGGTGCATTATCACTATGTGCGAGAGAAGGTTTTACTAGGTCTTATTGATCTAGTTTATGATCAGGTAGCTGACATATTCACGAAAGCATTGGGCGCAGAGAAGCTGCGCAAGTTCAGAGACCTGCTTGGTGTGCAGGATTTGGGATTGAGCTCGAGGGGGAGTGTTGAGATATCGAGCACCACTCGAGATATGCCAGGGTGACCGTTGTGTACTTATGTCACCGACTTGTTAGCTGGAGATGCGGTTGGTACACCGCCCACGAATAATAGCTGGATGACAGCTATCCTTATCTACTATAGTTTGTGGCTCAGTTAGTATGCCACCTTAGTTAGTTGAGTTTGGTTTGAGACCCACATATAGGGTTCTTCTATTTCTTTGTACTAGAGTTCTTTGGCTTACACAACTAAGAAGAGGAAAACTGTTTTTCAGCCTCCACCTTCGTGTGTATTCCCCCATTGTGCATGTGAGAAAGCCTCAAGTGAGACTCCTTCCCTCTCTCCCACAATCTTCACACCTACTTGTTGCCTTCCATTGACTTCCATCTAATCTCCTCGGCCAACAAGCTACCAACCACATCATCAAAGTTCAATACTCCACCAGGTGCAAAGTTACTGATAGCCATATGGAAAGTATCCCATGAGGATGGTAATGAGAATAAGAGATATTGCCCTCATTTCCACATTGAAATTCAGATTTTGAGCTTGAAGCTGACTGGAAATGATATTAAATTCATTCAATTGCAAAGCTATGGATACTCCCTCCTTCATGTGCAGCTCTAACAATCTCTTCATGAGATAAACTTTGTTTGAGGCAGTCTCTTTCTCATATGTAGCACACAACTTTTTCCATAAAGCTTCTGTAGTCTTTTCACTGACTACTATGAAATAAACTCTCTCCCCAAGATGAAGTCTAATGGTAGACTTTGCTAATGCATCCAACTCGTTCCATTCATCTGTGGACATAGCTATAGGCTTAGATGTAATCCCTTGCAAGGGTTTTATCTGCTTCTTTTGAATAAACACATCCCTTATCTCTTCTTTCCACAAAGAAAAGTTTGTCCCATCAAACTTTTATGCTGAAAAACTCCTTTTCAGACATGGAAGAGGATGCCATGATGCAAATAAAGCAAAATCCCAAATGCTAGTGCTTGCAAGAGAGAATCACACCAAATACCAAGTGAACCCAAATGTGTATGTCACAATAGAGTGAAATATCACCAAAACTCAAAGCTCAAAGCACCAAAAGATACAGCTGACTCATTGCATTTACTATGCATCCATATGAACAAATCTGGCCTAAAAGAAAATGCCAACTGCAATGGCAATCCAAAATGCCAATAAGTGCCAAATGGCTCAAGCATAAACACCATCCATGGGCATATGCATCAACAATATCTCATCTAAGAGAGCCTAACACTATCAGTGCATCAACTAAAATGTGTCAAAGTTGTCCTCAGCATAAAATAGCATCCATATGCAAAGCATCCATAAAAAATAGCATCCCACAAGGCAATCTGGGCCGATCAGCGCATCCAATAAGGATTGCAATGCATCCAAATGGCCTATAAATCATCCACTGCAACCCAATGCACACCACAAATAGTGCACACTGCTCAAACTGCAACCAGAGTGATCTGCATAAGGTATGCTCAAGAAATCATGGTCCCACGGCAATGACCACTACTAAAAATAGAACTTGAGATGCCTCAAAACATGGGCACCATTGCATAATCAGACTCAGCAAGACAATTTGCAAATATCTCTCTTCTGCCTGAGCTCCAAAATCCCAACTGATGAGTGAGAAATGGGAGTCAACAATTATCCACTGCCATGTGGCATAAATCTAAGGTTTCAAAACCTTAGAATGAAAAATGCATACTAGAGAGAAAAAATCAAAATACATAGAGATCTATAACTCTGAAATTACTCCATCGAATGATGCAAGAACTGACAGGTAGGGGTTTTTAGGCGTCCGGAATGCAATGGGACATACGGTTTTGGAAACCGTGGTCCCAATCATTGGGTCCAACACACGGAGTGAAAAACGTTTTTGGAAACTGAACTCTTTGTAAAGTCCACCGGAGTGTAATTGATGAGCAACATAGAAGTTTTAGGACCTCCTGAGTCCACTGAAACTGACAGATCTGCAACTAACAGATCTGCAAATGGTTGCTCCAAACTTGAGTTCCAACACCCGGGCAGAAAAAACGTTGAAACTGACATAGTGAGTCGAAAATCCAACGAAATGATCCCAAATTAAAAAATGAAGGTGTTTCCAAGCTCCTGAAGTGAAATGGACACCAAAAGTAGGCAATGGTTGCCTCTACAAGTCAATACAGAGTCTCTGTCATCGAACGGAATAGGGAAAAGCTTAAAAAATGACTTTTTCTTTGAAAACACTTAACAGGCTCTCAAAACCACTTCACAAAACCAAAGTGACTTTTCCAAAGGTTCCTTCAAGGTCTCTGCGCACTCGGATGCACGTAAAATCACCCACAAAGCTTCCCATAGAGCTTCTCCTTCCTCCCACAGAGCTGTTGAGCTTCTAGGCATTCATGCATGCTTAGTTAGATCACTCGAGCTTTGATACCAGTTGAGAGTGCTCTCAATGAAAGTAGAACGGAAGAGGCAGAGAGAGAAACAGAGAGCCACACAAGTTTTTGGTGGGTGCAGAACACCCAAATCTTCTTTTTCATTCATTTATATATGTGTTTGAGTATTGTACATAACCGGGGTAAAGGCACAATGACCTTTAACCCCCACACTCCCATGGTACCTCTTGCACACATGAGAAACTAGGTCCACATAAAGGCCAAAGATTCATCTTTGTACATATAAGGGAGATAACCATTTGGGGGGGTCTATCCCATTTTGGTAAACCTTGATCCTTTGGCACCTTTGCTAGCATGAGATCCTAGCCATAGATTTATCCTTGACCACCATGAGATGGCATGAGAAACTATGTGACTAGATGTATCCTTAACATAGCATGAGGCAAACCCTTGAGAGGGGGTATGTTGGGATGTGTGTGATCAAGGCATTACTAGCTGCATGTGTGCATCCTACTCTGTTCTCCTTTAGTCCTTAGCCCATTCTAGCTTCAATATGCCACCTCATCATCTTCTTCTCCACCCTCCACCTTCTTCTTCATTTCTTCCCTCTCTCTCCCTAGATTTTTCTTAGCTTTGTTCTCCTCCATTAAGCAATAATTTCCTGAACCCTCTGAGATGTAGCTTCCTTAGGTTAGGGCAAATCTTGAAGTCCAAGAAATTAAGGAAAAACTACTCCAGTCGCGCATGCCCATAGCTTCTCTGCCTACTAAACATTTGCATAATTCAGCATCTAGGACTAGCCATTCCTCAATTCTTCTTAGACATGGGTTGGTGACAGACAAGAAAGACACTCATGAAGTTTGAGCACCAATGCTTGCTAGAGTGAGGGAAAAATGTGAAAAAACCAGTCGGAATAGGTGCATCTCTCCATGGTGACACAATACAAAATTTCACCATTCCTCTCTGTTCGAAGTAGACCTCAGTAAGAGCTTCCATTTACCTTTGAAAGCCCTCTCGAAGCTTTTATGTTCAACTTTAATTGCACCCTCCAACTTTAAACTGTTCAATTTGGGGGCAACAGTGATGCTTCTAATATGAACCATTGAATATGGTTAAGTGCTAGAAAGTTTCATTATTATCTCAGTTATCTTTAGTCTTTTGGATGTTTGACCATTGGAAGTGATCTGAGCCATTTTTCAATCTTATCTTTGGAGCACTGTTCTGCAGTTTGACAGTTTTCATAAATGCTCATGATGTATTTATGATATATTTTGAATTGCATGGTAATTTGTAAAGGAATAGACACTTATTTCCTTTATGATAAGAGTTTGGGGTATCTAACTATCTCTCCAACCAATTATACTTGTGGAGAAGGAGACTTCTTTGTAAGGGACTAGACACTACCACCGTTAGTGGTAAGACCTTCCCAATATGCCTTCATCATATTGTTCCTCTAACATTGATTATGTATCTCAGACAAAAGCATTATTAAAAAGGCCTAGAATGAGAGTAAAGCCTTGTAATGGTGAATATTTCATCAAGGTGAACACCGAGAAAAAGATATGTGCCTCTGTGGAGTACCCAATCATACTATGGAGTATTGCCACCTAAAAAGTTTTTCTCTATAGTTTCTCTCCAAGATACAAGCCCAAGAAGAGGAGAGGAATGACTCCCACTACATCTACAAAGAGAATGAAGCATATCATGTGAAGAAGGGCTACATCAACAACAAAGCAAATTTGGCTAAAGGAAGAACTCCATTAGCAAATGAAGAATCAAACTTTGTGGTAAAAGATAAATATGCCTTTTGAGCACTTTGTCTTTTGAACTTTATTTATCATCCTTGGTCAAATTTTGAGGTTCTCTTCTTGGAATAGTACTCCAAATATAATGCTATGGTTTTGCTTTAGTCCATATAGTCTTTGTAAATCACCTCTAGTCACTGTATGATGTAGGCCATGTGATATGTGTTTGCTCCCTGAGAGTGCTCTCAATGGAAGCAGAACAAAAGAGGGAGAGAGAGAAACAGAGGGCCACACAAGTTTTTGGTGGGTGCAAAACACCCTAATCTTCTTTTTCATTCATTTATATATGTGTTTGCGTATTGTACATGACCGGGGTAAAGGCATAGTGACCTTTAGCCCCCACAATCTCCCACTTAAAGAACAATGTGCCTTTTGTGAAGAGAGTGGGAGAGAAGGAAGGAGTCTCACTTGCAGCTTTCTCACCTACACAATGGGGGAATATACACAAAGGTGGAGGCCGAAAACAGTTTTCATCTTCTTAGTTGTGAAAGCCAAAAGAACTCTCTAGGTATAAAAGGAATAGGTGAACCCTATATGTGGGTCTCAAACTTTGTGGTAGAAGAATTCCATTAGCAAGTGAAGAATCAAACTTTGTGGTAGAAGATAAAGACTATGCCTTTTGAGCACTTTGTGTTTTGAACTTTGTTTATCATCCTTGGTCAAATTTTGAGGTTCTCTTCCAAGAATAGTACTCCAAAAAGAATGTTGTGGTTTTGCTTTAGTCCATATAGTCTTTGTAAATCACCTTTGGTCACCATATAATGTAGGCCATGTGATATGTGTTTGCTCCCATGGTACCTCTTGCAAAGATGAGAAACTAGGTCCACACAAAGGCCTAAGATTCATCCTATAGCATGTAAGGGAGATAACCGTTTGGGGGGGTCTATCCCATTTTTGTAAACCTTGATCCTTGGGAACCTTTGCTAGCATGAGATCCTAGCCATAAATGTATCCTTGACCACCATGAGATGGCATGAGAAACTATGTGACTAGATGTATCCTTGACATAGCAGGAGGCAAACCCTTGAGGGGGGGTATGTTGGGATGTGTGTGATCAAGGGCTTGCTAGGTGCATGTGTGCATCCACTAGCAATCATATGGTTGTGTGTGTGTGTGTGTGTGTGTAGAAGAGGCACACTTAGTGCCATAGGCTATGACACAGGTGATGATGTAATGCAAAGGCCCCCACATGGGGTGATGCCTATGATTATGGAGTTCCTATGATTTAGGAGCTACCTCCTTTGATGTAGGAGATGTGCCATTGATTTAGGCCACCCTCTCTACATTTATGTAAAAGAGGGACTTCCCTCTCACAGTGATTAGGACACTCATATGAATATCTCATGTGTTCTCACTCACCTCCATGATGAAGCTCTCCTCTCTCCCCAAGTTCCAACAATAGCAATCAAGTTGTAACATTTGTTATGAAGGCAATTCATAGTGTACAGCAGAGAAAGGTCACCTACCAGCAAATTTGAGAATACATGTAGACAATTACAAATGAGAGAATAAGAATGTACTCTTCTTTGCATTTCATTCAATGCTAATCACTCATCAAAGCTTCAATGAGATTGAAGTTTGGTTTTTGGTTGGTTGGGCACACACATGAGGATATCGATTAGGTATTTAGCACAGTCTCAAGAGAGCTAAAACACAAGGACATGGAGATGATGGATGACTTGATAAGAAAATGTAGGAGGCAAGTTGGTGGCCTCAATGAAGGTACAATATGCTCCATGGTTTAAAGGATGTATGATTAGAAGAGCTTTATTCTACCTTTCATACAACAAGGTGGTGATTCCCTGATAGGTCATAGCGCTCCACATTACTTTCTATTTTTATTAACAGATGAAAACCAATGATGCAGTGGCAATACTATTCTCATGATATAACATGGGAGCTTCATGAACCTTATAGTCTCTTAACTTCAATTTCGAGCAAAGAAATGCATACAACATGGGCTCCTATAAAAGAATTCAATGAGAAATCCAAAGGTGAAATAGAATGCTTAAAAGCTTTTATTACATACAAAGAGGAAATGCTGAAGAGATTTCCTGATTGGAAGACCTCTTGGAAGGAACACACTCATGTTGTAATTAGGAAGACCTACCAATTGATAAAGGACCTTGAAAAAATGCAAGAAGATGATGCTAAGGAAGAACGGCCTTTATTTTGGCCAAATTTTGGTAACGCCTTATGCCGAGTTTTGTGGTCTCTTTGAAAATGAGTTTGAATTGCAGCTCTCATGTCCGTATTGTAGATCAAAGAAGAGAGATTTTATGCCACAAATAGACATAGACATCCATTGTTTTGTTGCAGTTCGACCATCGGATGATGAAAATGAGAACATGAAGTTCTAGGTTGCAAAAGTGGTGGACATGAGCATGGATGACCAAGGGAGAGCCACAACATTTATAGAAGTATGGTATGAGCCAAGGGATAGAAAGGAGAATTTGGATAAGAATACATTATATACTAGTTTTTTGAAAAAGGAATGGGTCCCAAACCATGAAGCAGCTTCAAAGCTTTCCACAAAGATAGTCATAGTATCCTGGAAATCAAGGATGGGAAAAACAAAGAGGAACATGGGGTATGATGTAGAAGAAAAAATAGAATATCACAACCAACTATTTCGCACATTATAGAGTTCTTAAAGATGCCTCGGGGAGGTCACTTAGTGTAATATGTCTATATCATGTGCATTCAAGGCTTCTTTTATAACTCCCTTTGTAACCTATTTTTAGCATTTCCTTATACCCCATCTGTAAAATTTTACAAATTTTAGAAATCCCATAATGTAATTATATTTTTTTCTTAGAGGGACTTTAAAAGACCTTATATATACATTTAGTATTTTTGAAGTCACTCTAGAAGCCATATGAAAGACTTGGAAGGTAAGATATCTATAGATTTCTACATCATGTGTGTTATTCACACATGGAAGAGAATTTCCAATTTCAACAAGCTATGCAAGTTCTTGGCCTAGGTTCAACTTTTAGTGATGCCAAAATACTAATAGAAACAAATACTTAACAAGAAAAAGCATATATAGCATAAACCAAGAAAAATAAGTGTGTGAAGTCACTTTAAATATTGAAAGAGCCCATACAAGACAAAAGAAACAACACTTATAGAAATACAATAACATTTCATCGATACACCATGCAACAGAAAACAAATGCCACAATTTCATAACGAATCTACATCATCAAAACACTTCCAAACAAACATGGAGGTGAAATCCCAACATGTACAAAACAAATTTCATCCTATAGAAAACAAAGCCCCCCATCTCCATTTGGACTCCATTTGTGCTCATTCCTTAGATCTTCTATTTATAATATGTTATTAGGCTTTCATCAAATCCACTCAGATACTTCCAACCATGCAACTACGATGAATATGTTTCCTTCTCATCTTACACAATGCTCTATTGCAAATTTTAACCCAGGCAACTCCTAATCAATGAAAATGATTGCTTCCAGCCCATGTACAAAGTGGAAGGGAGTGAAGAAATAACACCCTTGTGGGTAATACAATCCTGTTGGTTTTCTTGACTATACCATTGCGTTATGGATACTATATAGATGTGTACTAATGTTTCAAAAAGTTGCAACCTCTGCAAAAATCCCCCCATAAACTAAATTAATACTAGGCACAATCTCTAGCAAGACTCCAAGCAATGCACAAATATAAATGCACCTAACAAATTAATGATTGTCTTTAGCACTAGCATTTCACAATCAGCTCCATTTGCTTTAATGGTCATTGCTCAAAGTTAGTGTTCCCTAAAAGAGTTAACATCCATACATCATGAAGTCGATGTGTTTTGTCTTTGGAAAACCTTTAAAATTCCAAGTGCTTTGAATTATTATGTTGTTGGAAGCTCACATACTAAACATAACTTACCAAGTTTTTTTCCCTTCTTATACCTTAACATGTGCAATATGCACAAGGCAAACATATCACTTTTATGCAAGACACCATCTTGAATTTTATGTACTAGTTGCTATAGAGAATAGACATATATGGATGCCAGATCCTCTTCTTTGTTCTATCTACTGGTTGCTATGTGAATTGGGACATAAATACAAAAAAGCAACCCCCTTTTTTTCCTAAATGATCATTCTGTTGCATCTAAATTAGAACTCACATCATGAATATTTTCATTCTTCATTCTTCTACGTGTTCAGGCCTATCTACATCAAAACCTTACATCAACAATGACAAGTTGCTCACTAATCCAAATGAGTAGTACTAAAATTTAATTTCTATTCAAGCAAGATACTGAGCATCAACGTTTGAAACACATTCTTAACTTGGGAAATTGAATCATCCATTGCTTTATGAGAAGACCCTTTCACAATAACTACCATAATCTCAAGTACATATTTTTTTATAAAGGAGTCACTAACACATTAGAATTAAACTTAGGGTTCCTACACTTACTAGATTTTTCAAGTAAATAGTCATATGCTTTCAAAAAATTAATGTTTATAAACATTTGGACATAAGGAATGATTTATTAACCACTTTAAAAAGCTAAATTTTCATTGAGAATAGCAATCTAAATAAAACTTGCCTGAAACTTGACAACATGTATCACAAGTTATAAACAGAGATGGACTGCTTAATTTTGGCACAATTAACCCTCATCTCTTAAAGCATCACCTAGCTTGACCTAACCATGTCACTTAACTGATAAATGTTAAAAATAGTTCACTTTCTAGCTCCATATAACTTCTTACCTCATTTTCTCATACCATACAATTTCTTAAGATAACACTTGAGACAATTCCTTTAGATAACAAGTGAGACAAGGGTACACAAATCTTCATACAATTCCTTAAGATGACACTGTGACACCAAAAATTGATATTTTTTATTTCGCATTGGTATTGTTTTCTTCTATGTTTGATAAGAGTTTGAGTATCAAGTGATAGCCTAGCGGCTCTCACTTATTTCTATTTTCTAAGATATTGTATGGGATTGAGAGGATGAGTGGAATGGATCATTGTAAATACCATAGGTATGAATTATAAATACCTTGGTATGGGGTAAGAGTTATTTGTGTATGGGATATTATGGGGTTTTTAGAAAATAGGAAGAGTGAGTCATATAAAGAGGTGGGCTCATGTCCATGTGTTCCAATAATGTAAGAGCAATCACATGCCAAGTGTGTGGAAGGCATGTGGAGGAGTGTGGAGTCAAGAGGAATCCTTCTAGAATTCCTATGTGGAATAAGGAAGATGTGGACATATGGAAAAGAGAGGGTCCCTATGGGCTCCATGTGGGGAGACTCTTGGGTTTCTCAATATTAGTCTTGAGCATCGTTTGATGGGACACATGGCAAGAGTAGCCAAAAAGGATATGGATGGTGACATACGGGCTTATGTGATTGATGGGGAAAGGAATCTACAGGTAGCAATTGTAAATGGGTGAAGGAGGGTGACAAAATCTCTATAAAAGGAGCCCTACTCTCCGTTGTTTATCATCTCTCCGCCATTAGGCCTCATGTTGCTGTAGCTCTAGTCTCCTCAAGCCTCTTCCATGAGCCTTCCCTCCCTCTTGTAGATATTCTCTTATGTAGACTCTTGAGTCCATCTCTCTCTAGTTCATTCTCTCTCTATGAGTAGTCTTGGAGCTTCCGCTCCCTCTTGTACGTATGAAACCTCTTCTTCTCCCTTTTATTTGTAGTATTTTGAGTTGCATTGGAGTGAAGTCTCACTCTATTGACAATGAAGATCACTTCGTATTCCCTCTGTTGAGTCTCTCTTCCCTTTTCTTTCTTTCAAAGCCTTAAAAGTCATTTCTATTCGGCCACTCATTGCACACACATGGTCCATCCATTTCTTGAGCCACCAAGGTAGTTACTTACCCTATTCTAGGCAAAATCTATGAGTGGTGGATCGTTGATAAAGGTGGACTCTTGAGGGAGCATCCTACTCAGGTGAAATTAGCATGAGTGGAGGGCAGTTTTCATGACAGTTTGACCCCTTGTTAGTGTTTTGCTCATAACTTTCCACTCGTTAGCCTGATTTTGATGAAACTTATATCAACAAAAAGCTCTCTTCAAGACGCATGTCTCTTGTTATCATATCTTAAATCAAGTACTACATCAAAAAGTTATGAGTCTCTGTGTTTGATAGTCTATTTTCATGACAGTTTGACCCCCTGTTCGTGTTTTGCTCATAGCTTTTGGCTCATTAATCTGATTTTGATGAAACTTATATCAGCGTGAAGCTCTTTTTAAGACACATGTCTCTGTGTTATCATACATTGAATCAAATACAATAACAAAAAGTTATGAGTCTCTGTGTTTGATAGACTATTTTTATGATAGTTTTTACCCCCATCTAGTAAACTGCCCATAACTTTCAGGCGCTTCTTTGTTTCTTACAAAATGTATATCAGTGCGAAGCCCATCTCAAGGCACATCTCTATATGTGTTTGAATCTTTGGTATCATAGAGATATGAAAGTTATAGGCCTCTATGTCTAATGATAGTTTACATAGTATTTTGAGCTAAGTGTAAAGGTATCTATGAAGGAGGTGTAATGTTTCCTCAGAACCTACCCATCCGACCCAATCAACCCCTTCAAGCTCCTCGATATATATCACTTCATGTCATATTGAGCCGCAAGATCTTCTTTCAACAACGTATCACTCTTCTCTTTGGCTTACTAAGATTATGGCCTCTGTTGATCCTTTCCTTCTCCCTATGCTCGAGTACAACATCACTTGGGATGTTACCATCTTCATTCTCATCTAAGGGAGGAAAGTATGGTGTGGTATCTGGGCATAAAATCTTCTTTTTAATGTCCCTTTTTCAATGATAAATATCTATGTCACTGAGTTCAAGAGCAGGAGGAAGTGAAGAGGTGCGTGAAGTTTATTACCCCCAACTTCATGTCACAATACCTAAGATACAATTCTCTGATACAATCGAAAGCTTCATGGATGGCTTCATGCCATGGTGAGGACTCCATAACATTTATTGTGGTGCATATTTGCTATGTTGCATCCTTTCATCTCAATCACTTTGTAAATTTTTCCTTAAGCATCACGCTCTCATGTAGACACTTTTCATGGGAGAATTTTGTAAGAATGCATCCAACACAATTGAATGACCCATTTTTGGCTTCCAGCACAAGAAAAAATCAGCCCTGACACATGAGAGCATGAGTGATTTTGCCGCAAAGAATAAATGATACAATAAAAGTGAAATGATTGAATTTCATAGATACAAAAGTTGAAGGGAACACCTTTGGGATTGAAGGAGAGGAAAAGACAATTGTAATGTACGGATGCATTGTCGACCGATAGTGGTGCCTAGAGTGGAGAGTATGGGCTACAGCGTTATCGCACACAATTGAGAGTGCGTAACCGCCTAGCTCACATGGGAGACTCTTCCACACACACCATGCATGTGGGAGGATGCATTTATTGGAAGAGACCCTCTCTCTTGGCTATAAATGGAGGGGGCTATTCCTTGAAGAGACACGCTCATTCTTGTAAAGCCACCTAGCTAGTACTTTGATTTCCCCCTTCCCTTCCTTTCAAATAAAGCATGGTCCTCTTTCCTTGATGTCTCCATCTTTACATTCCTCCTCCCATCATGTACATGCTTCTCTTCCCCCTCTCCCTTTCCCCTTGTGCCATAGTCTCCCTCTTCATTCCCTCCTCTTCTAAACCCTTTTCCCCTCCCATGATAACGTTTTGCCCTCACGTTCTCCTTTCCTCTATGGCCCCTTGAGCATTGCCATGCTTAGTGTCTAGCCTCTTGTCCTGATTTCCTTTCTAGCTAACAGTACTTGGGCATGATGCCGCTAGATAGGAACAAGAGCATCTCATCATACCATGACCATGGGCCTTTCAGAACGACTTTGGCCTCTACCTCGATCAGATTCGCTCAAAAAATTGCTGCCAGGTACGCATCAGGAAACTCATCCTCCACTCCCGTTGGTAGTTCTCCAGACTTTAATCAAGATAAGTAATTTGCTACTGCATGTTGCGAGCATGACCAATGAATGACATCAAAATCATATGCAGTAGTAAGACCTAGCATGCCAATCGGCTCGTAAGACTTTGCTACTTAACCAAATACAACAAGGTGGCAATACCACTCTGGGAACCTTTTCCTTCATCACTCACCATCTACTATTGTTCCTCCTATTGCTCTTCTACTGCTTGATGTGCAAGGCTAAGGGGGTAGGTACTAAAAACTTACAATAAAGGAACTTGCTAAAACAAATTTAGTAACATCTAGGTTAGTCCCTATTTGCATCAAACATTCCTATTTGGGTCAAACAAATTTAGTAAGATCTGGGTTAGTTCCTATTTGGGTCAAGCATTCCTAACTACATCATTAACCTAAGACCTAACACTAGTCCCCACTAACCCGGTCAACTTGACCGACTACTCACAAACCCCCCCACTTTCCCAACCCACCTCCCAAAAATCCACTCATCCCTAAGACCCTTTGCAGGGTTAGCAATGCGGAATGATCAACATGGAATACAAAAGGTCGGCCAAACAAATAATGCGAAAATTTTTTGACAGAATAGATCATGCCCAGTCCTTCTCTCTCCATGACAGAGTAATTCTTCTCGGCTATTGTTGAGAGCCATCGGCGGCTGGCATAGTAGACTAGATGATACCATTTATTTGCATCTTCCTGCATCAAGACACTCCCAATAGCTCTATCCAAGGCATTGACAAACACATGAAAATTCTTCTCCCAATCCAAAGACATCATCACCGGTGCTCTGAAAAGATGGATCTTGAGTTGCCAGTACGCTTGGTCGCACTCTGTGGTCCACAAAAATTCCTTCGATTCTACATGAGCCAATGCATTCAAGGAAATCGCCGTGTGAGCCAAGAACCACAAATTTATGCCATGCCATCAAATTTGACCCAAAAATTACAAGCACTCCTTAGGTGTTGTTGGCACCGATGCTTGCATAATTACTGCCATTTTGTCCGGATCCACCGCAATTTCTTCCATCGAGATCACATGCCCCAGGAGTTGGCCGCTGCAGACTCCAAACACACATTTCATAGGATTCAGACTGAAGGAGACCTCTGTGCACTGTTGGAAGCACTTCTGCAAATGCTCTAGGTGCTCACTGAATGTTTCGAACACACTGAGATCATACAGGAAAATCTGCATGAAATCTATCAAATAAGAGCCAAAAATCTCCTGCATTGCTTGCTAAAAAGTCGAGAGAGCATTCTGCAATCCAAGCCACATGACTATGCAAACATAGACCCCCCAGGCCTCATGCCTTGCCACTTCGTCCAGCATAGAATCCATGTACGGCAAGGGAAATGGATGAGGTACAGTGGCTGCATTTAGCTTGTGTAGTCGACACAAATCTTCAATTTCTTATTTCTCTTTGGCACAACGACAATCGGGGAAATCCACTCTGGATTCTCGATCGATGCGATGAATCCCACCTGCAGCAAGTGCTCTAGCTCTTACGCATTTGCTTGGCCACATGCAGATTCATACAATACCATTGTATCTTTGTCAAAATTGCTTTTGGTTTGAGGTTGACCCGATGCTGGTAAAATTTTGGATCTAGACCTTTCATATCCACATAATCCCATGCAAACACATCGAAAAAAATTCCTCAAGGCTATCAGTTCACTACGGAACTCAACTATCAACAATGTGTTGATTTTGATTGGTTTAGATGCTCCATCCTCTCCTAGATATATTGTATCTAGAGCATCTTCCTACACATGTGACTCGGCTCATGCGTTCTTTGAACTCTCTCTCCTGCTGCATAAAATCCCGAAGATCCATATCTGCTGCTACTTGCTGGGGCTCTCAGTCACCTCCTCCGGAACTATGCTGGTTGCACCTGCCAAAAGACTCTGATGCATGTAACCTTTCGTAATGCCCTCCACATCAATGGTGAAGATAAAAAATAACTCAAGATTTTCTTTGAGAAAGGATTCCTCATCATCATCCTCCAATCCATCTGCCATGTTCACCGTATTGGCCAACACAAGTCATCCTGCATCCGCCAAAGGTGCCGCCACTCCCATTGTGACCTGCACTTTCTTCTTTCCTCTTTGCACTGAAATGACTTTCTCCTCCCAATTTTGCTTAACCTTTTCTTGCCATAACCAAGGCCTACCCATGAGGAAGCTATACTCTGGTGTTGCGGCTTCGCTTCCATGTTGAGCACCACAAATGAAATGCCTACCACATCCAAAACAATGGCTGTAAGATTCCCAGTGGTTGAACTCGGTGTTGATTAGCCATGTGGACTAAGAATGGAAGTAGCTCCTAGGACATCCATCCCATTTGTTGGCAGGTCTTCAAAGTGATGATGTTGACCCCCGAATCGCCATCTACTAGCACATGAGCAAAAGCCCGCCCTTGTGCCTTTGTGGATATCACTTGAATTCTCATGTCAGTCAGAGGAATTTCCGGTACTAGGTAGGAATCAGCTTGCCATAGATCCACCTCTTTTGGTTCGGACTCTGTGTGAAGGGAGTGCAACAATTGCCGGTGGAATCCCAAAACCAGGTTAAGTAATCTTCCCAATGAGATCTAGATTGGTGCCTCCAGAATGCATTCCAACCCCTTTGCAGAGAATTCGCCCACCGCTTGGCTTGGTTTGCTATACCAACAATGGAGTTGCTTCGACCGCCATTCCCTGGTAAGTGAAGTTTGAACTTGGCTTGTGCCTCCGCATCTGGTTCGACAACTGGTTCAGCGAATTGCACCTTACGTGCTTCACTAGGCATCGTTATGGACTTTGCTAGTTGCATCAATGGTGGCTCAACTTGCAAACTTGGCATCGTAGATGTTCTTGGGCTGGCCAATCCAGCAGCATGTTGCCTTTCTTAGGAGTCAGCCCCTGTAGCTTGGTGCTAGCATGAGTGATTAGGCTAATCTTTGGGCACCCAGCGGATCATCATCGACAATGTGTACCATCGAAGTGTTGGGCATTTTTCCTGTCATCTTTTGTCACTCCGCATGTTGCTGATCCCATTCTTGAGCATCTAGGCATTCGTGGCCTTAGCCCAAGCAAAATAGATAGGTTTTCAATCGATTTTGACCATGACTTCTACCTTCGTGTCTGCATTTATGGCCACTATCACCCCCACCTCATTGGAACGATTGTTGTGGTTGGAATGATTGTTGATTGAATGAAAAGATTGTTGCTATGGTTGAAACAATTGTTTTGGTTGCTCTTCTTGCACAAAAGAAGCAGCCGCATCCTGCTACTAACCAACCACTCTCTAGCAGTGTGCGGTGCCCATTATAGTGGCATCTCACTGTGTTGTGTGTAATAGTTAAGAAAATCATGCACCAATCTGCATTAATAGCACACACGACTGTGGAGTGACCAAGATTGTGGCAGTGAGTGCACCAGATACCTTTCAACCTTTAGGTACTGATCCTTCTCCAGAAGCCACTGGCGCACCCTTGCCCCCTTTAGAGGCTCTCCGAGTCTTTGTCTCTGCTTCAAAGTTAGATTCCTCCAAACTGGTACCTTCAGAGCTTTCTTAAGAGCTAGTCACATTTGAATCTTCATCACTATCATCCGACTTCTTAGATTTTGGCATTTTTCTTTTTGGTTTTACTTTTCATAGATTTGCGGTTCTTGGATGTCCTCCCATGCAACAACTCTCTCGCTTGCACTGCTTGTGCCATGACTGCCAGAGCATTGTCTATGTCTGATCCACTGTGGCCAACACCATCTGCAGATCTCGTGATAGCCCTAAAATGAAGTAGTCATTCAGTACCTCCTAAACAGGCCATTCTCCAACTGGCACAAGTTGCATGAGAGTCGAATTTGGATGCATAATTTTCCACATCTTGATCTCCCTGGTCCAATCATCGCAATCTATCCAGAGTTTGCGAAATCATTTTTTCTTGACAAAACCGTCTCAAGAATGCTTTGCAAACCCCATCATATGTAGTGAAGCAATCCATTGCATACTCTACCAACCATCATGCATCCTTGCCTACTAAAGTTGACTAAAATATGCCTCCTGTCGGAGTGGTGCCATGAGTGGTGGATTGTTGACCTCATACACCTTCTCAAACTGCCAGACATGAGCATCTCGTCATCTGACTTTCTCCCCACAAACTTGGCATACTTTACTTGGCCCGCCGCCATCACAACACCTCCAATGTTTGGTGTTCCCCCTCCTCTAGACGGCCCTCCTTGACCAAAGAGATTGTGAGAAGCAACCAAAACTGTTGTTGGAGATGATGATGCACTCAACACTTAGCGTGCATCAAGTGAGACCCGCACCCATAGCCTTGGTGATGAAATTGAATAAGAAGGAGAACTCTGATGCCAATCAACTCCTCCTAGAGATCCTTGCAGAATGATGTCTCCATGCTCGGGATCACTGTTGCATCACTGCAGCCACATCATTGGTGTCAAGGGATAAGGAGGTCCTCACGAGCATGTGTGCATGCATGACTATTGGGAAGATAACAACCATCACAGAATTCATTGCCACGACCATCGGATGAGGTTCTTCACTGGGATTTTTGCACTCGCTCGACCGTAAGTAGGGTGCTGGGGATCGGATCGCATCCGATGGAGTTCATCTTGAAATCCATGGATGTGCCTCCTTACCATAAAAATCTCCTCCTGAATCTTTGTTGGAGTGAGTGCAATTGCATGCAAATCTCCATGTGAAGTGCCTCCGCAATGACGGCAAGGAACAGACGACATGAGCGCACCCAAAACACCTTGTCAAAAGCCAATCAATTGCCAGATCACGAATCTCTTGCATGATGGTAAGAATGTGCATCGTGATTGCCAATGTGTAGCATCATAACTACACGTATACACTACAAGAAATAAAGATAAACCATACGTGCAACATCTATGGGAAAGCAATACAGAAAATGCAATAGAGAAAGAACACTGAAGAACTATGTATTCCAGAGTAAGAGCTCGCACAACAACTGTGTAGAGAACAACATTGGAATGCTAGTAATAGCATGCATACAAGATCCGTCTAATGGTTAGGGAAGCAGCCATTAAAGACTCAATTGCTTGGAGAATTGAACCGCCAATCCTTGCAGCTATCCTTGTACCCTTGCACACCCCTCAAAGTCACTACTGCTAACCCGCATGGTTATGCAATAACAATCAGCTTTGCACATTTTAGCTTGCAATCAGTCAGTGCAAACCACATGATTAAAAACATATATGCACCAAGCAGTGGGATCAATGAAAAGAAAATCTAATATTTGACCTTTTCAAAGCGTTGTGTATGCGAGTGTATGCGAGTGCTACCTAGCCAAATAGGTAAATATTGTCACTACAGCAGCAGCCAAAAATGTAGGTCATGAAAACAGCCACATTGTCTTGTCTTTTTAGAAAGTGCAGAACTATTCCTCATGATCTTCTCTAACAATTTGAAATCTACTTCCTTATTCTTCCCCCACATCCTCACATTTCTCATAAGTACCATCTTTAGATCATATATCTCTACCAACATATCGATGATGGCCTGTATAATACCTAGGTCTCTGAGAGAATGGCTCTTCCTCTCTCTTTTTTCTTTGAGAGGTCACCATCTTCAAAGAGGCTTCTTCTTCTTGTCGGGGATCCCTCCTTGCCTTGCAAGTCTCCTCTCATTACAGAACGATCAGCACCATGGAGGTATTGTCTTCTTAAAAAGGACTCATCTTAATGTGATAGTCTCCTCTACTCTAGACGCTACATTGAGAGAGAGGCTAGGGGAAGAGATGAAAGGGGGTAGGGAGATGGGAAATATGGAGAAAGAGGGGCTGCCCTATCCTCCTATCACTCACGCCTTCCTGACACTTTCTCTTTGTAGCCTTTTCTTGCTATCTTCCTTGTTCACCCTCCCTAAGTTTGTTTGGCCATCAAAATGCCATTCCAATAGCCCCTCAAGGTTGATGATGCTAGAGACAATGTCTTGCAGCCTTCTTCACAAAGAAGCACACTTTCTTGGAGAAATATCTGTGTTGATCCCTATACAACACTGATCAAGCTACATAGAGCCAAAAGTGAGCCATGCAACGACAACTTTTGAATCTCTTGCCCCCTTAGCAATTGCCCCTAACGTGTAGTGGAGAGACGATTATGAAAGTCGAGACTGGCTAAA
Organism: Dipteris shenzhenensis; assembly: GCF_047967505.1. Lineage (NCBI taxonomy): Eukaryota > Viridiplantae > Streptophyta > Polypodiopsida > Gleicheniales > Dipteridaceae > Dipteris > Dipteris shenzhenensis. The sequence goes on along the minus strand of NC_141628.1, from coordinate 39,274,757 downwards.
AGAAAAATCAAGAGCATGAGCAAGAAAATGGAGAAGCTAATCATTTCAAGTTCTTACTACTTGTACATGCCTAGCTGAGCCTCGCCATCCATGAAGCATCATGCATAGCATCTTTCCACCCCTCGATCGTGGCTTGGTTATGCCTGCCTTCTTCTCCATGGGCTTAGATAGCCTTTGTGTATGGCCCATCCTCTTGCCTAAGTTAGAAGACCGAAAATACCTTGGCTTTATGAGAGCTCTTGGTACTCTTCATTATTTCCACAAGCTCATCCAAACACTAGCTATCTAGACTCAGCGTAAGTATGATTGAAGATAGGCATGTGAATGGTTACTCTCTTGACAGCTTCCAGCATGAAAGTGCAAACGTCATGACTTTCAGGGAGATCCTCCAGAAATGGTAGTATCTTGTGTTGATTCAAAGCATGGTAAAGATGATTTGCAAATCCATGCTTCATCTCTAAACACACTCCTCTCCGAAGAGGCCAGCATAGATGCACTTGAAGATTAGGGAAGGGCAAGCTTGACACTATGCAGAAGGGGGGGAGGAGAAAGACAGAGAGTACCTCTATTTCCAAACCATTGGGTGGGTAGGAAACAATAGCTGTAAGTTATAAGTAAGGATGTAATGCGGTAGTACCCTCTTAATTCTACGTGGCATCTAAAAATTTAGGAAATATATAGATATAGATATATAATATTGAATATAGATACAAGAAAGGACATGAGAGAGAGAGAGAGAAGAGAGAGAGGGAAAAGAATGTTAGATCTTCTATTATTTTATAAAACCATTGGAAATGAACACATTAGCACATTGCCTCGACCACTTTCCTCAAAATCATTTGCATACATAGTTGGGTGGCCATGTTTGGCAAGGCAGGTGCTACATGGCAGTGTAGTTTGAGTGTGATGTGGCACCTTAAAATTAAGGAAATATAGATAGAAGGGACAAACCTAAGAAAGACAAGGGAAAGCATTTGAAATAAAGATTAAAACTTGTATATTTGTATACTTTTAGGCTAAATTTCTCAATTTTCAGCCTAAACAAATCACACAAATTTTTTAAAAGAAGTCGTAAAGCTAATAAATCACCCTTATCTTTTACCTTGATTCAAGATCATTAAGATTATACATTTAAACAAAGGTAAAATGTTATCATTAACTAAAAGATTCTTATATAGTCATCATTAGCCCAAAAAAGTCTTGAATTAAATTTAAGTCGTAAACTCAAACACATTAGACATATATACGTTTGAAGAAATGTACAAGCCATATAAAGTTTCAAAGAATATCCATGTCATTGTGGGTGACCATGTAGTGCTAATCCTTGTCTCTTGGTCAAATCTTCAACAACAAAATTGGAAATTTGGAAAGAATCCTAAAGCTTAGGGAAAGGTCAAGACTCAAGACTTGACATGACTCATAAATGACCACTTTGGAGTTTAGAATTCTCACTACTCATATAATATTTGGCTTAAGCAAACATCAATTGGATTGTCACAAATTTGGATAAGCCACTTGGAATTATCAAATTGATCATTGAGGATTTGCAATCTCTAATTGTAATTTCATATTGCAATTTGGACCTTCCAAGTTCTACAACTATATTGACTAGTTTTAATTGTGCAACTCCAAACCTTGAATTGTGAAACTCAAATTGCATTTTGTCCTTCAAAATATTAATATTCAATGGGCATATAAATCTAGCCACTTAGATATAAATATACTAGATACCTTCAATCCTTAGATGTTAGAATTCAGTGGCCAATATTAAGATTTCCATATTTCCTAGAATCCTATTACCTATGTATCAATAGGAATACTGTGACATGAAGTTGGGGGTAATAAACTTCACGCACCTCTTCACTTCCTACTACTTTCGAACTGATTGACAAAGATATTTATCATTGAGAATGGAACATTAAAAAGAAGCTTTTATGCCAAGATACCACACCATACTTTCCTCCCTCATATGAGAATGAAGATGGTAACATCCCAAGTGATGTTGTAATCAAACATAGGGAGAAAGAAAGGATCACCAGAGGCCATAATCTCAACGAGCCGGTCTGCGCCAAAGAGAAGAGCGATACGTTACTAAAAGAAGATCTTGTAGCTCAACAGGAACGAACGGATATATATCAAGGAGTTTGAAGGGGCTGATTGGGTAGGATGGCTAGATTCTGAGGAAACATTGCACCTCCTTCATAGACACCTTTACACTTAGCTCAAAACACTCTACAAACTGTCATTAGACATAGAGTCCTATAACTTTCAGTAGAGACACGATATTAGAGATTCAAACACATAAAGATATGTGCCTTAAAATGGGCTTCACGCTAATATAAGCCTCATTGAAAATAGACAGACACTTGAATAGATATGGACAGTTTACTAGAAGGGAGTAAAAACTATCATGAAAACAGACTGTTAGACACAGAGACTCATAACATTTTGCAGCAATATCTGATTCAAGATCTAAGCACATATAGACATGCACCTTAAATAGAGCTTTGCTCTAAGATATGTTTCATAAGAAACAAAAAAGCGGCCAAAAAGTTATGGATAGTTTACTAGATGGGGGTAAAAACTATCATGAAAACAGACTGTCAGACACAGAGACTCATAACTTTTTGCAGCAGTATCTGATTCAAGTCTGATCATATAAGAACATGCGCCTTAAAGAGAGCTTCGCATTAATATAAATTTCATTAAAATCGGACTACCGAGCATAAGTTATGAGCAAAACACTAACAAGGGGTCAAACTATCATGAAAACTGCCCTCCACCCATGCTAATTTCGCCTGAGCAGGATGCTCCCTCAAGACTCCACCTTCATCAACGATCCACCCCTCATAGATTTTGCCTAGAAGAGGGAAAGAAGTTTGCATGGTCGCTCAGGAAACAGATGGACCATGTGTGCACAGTGAGTGGCCGAATAGAAAGAACTTTTAAGGCTTTGAAAGAAAGAAAAGGGAACAGACACTCAAGAGAGAGAACCTAAAGTGACCCTCATTACCAATAGAGTGAGAATCCACTCCAATGCAACTCAAAACACTACAAAGACAAGGGAGAAGAAGAGTTTTCATACATACAAGAGGGAGCGAAAGCTCCAAGACTACTCATAGAGAGAATAAACCAGAGAGAGATGGACTCAAGAGTCTACAGAAGAGAATATCTACAAGAGAGAGAGAAGGCTCATGGAAGAGGCTTGGGGAGACTAGAGCTACAGCAACATGAGACCTAATGGTGGAAGATATTGATGAACAAGGGAGAGTTATAGAGATTTTGTCACCCTCCTTCACCCATTTACAATTGCTGCCTGTAGATTCTTTTCCCCATCAATCACATAAGCCCATATGTCACCATCCATGTTCTTTTTGGCTACTCTTGCCATGTGTCCCATCACAAGATGCTCAAGACTCTTAAAATATTGAGAAAGTCAAGAGTCTCCCCACATGGAGCCCATAGGGACCCTCTCTTTTCCACATGTCCACATCCTCCTTATTCCACATAGGAATTCTAAAAGGATTCCTTTTGACTTCACACTCCTCCACATGCCTTCCACATGCTTGGCATGTGGCCTCTCTTATATTATTGGAACACATGGACATGAGCCCACCTCTTTATATTTTCTAAACACTCCATAATATCCCATACACAAATAACTCTCACCCCATGGAGGTTGACGTGAAGCTCTCAAATGAGGATTCATCACCACTGGTGGATGAAGCAAAGTACAAAAGGCTTGTCGGTAGTTTGATTTACTTGTGCAACATGCGGTCGGACATTAGCTTTGCGACTGGTGTACTAAGCAACTTTTCCAATAAGCCCCGGGAGAACCATTGGAGGGCAGGGATGCGGGTGCTAAAATACATCAAAGGCACACTTGATTATGGCATCACCTATACCAAGGGCAACACCTTGAGCGAATTCTGTGACTCGGATTGGGCAGGAGACGTGGATAGCAGGAGATCATCAGTGACCCATTACTATTTCTCACTTGGATCTGGAGTTGTGTCATGGGTCAGCAAGAAGCAACCCATAGTTGCTCTTTCTTCTACCGAGGCTGAGTACAAATCAGCATGTTTTGCTTCTTGTGAGGCAGTGTGGTTGAGGAGGATTTTAGGGGACATGGGTGCAGTGCAGAACAAGCCTACGTAGTTATCATATGTGATAATCAGGGTTGCATGGCAATTCCCAAGAACCTTGTGTTCCACGCTCGCACAAAACAAATTGAGATTCAATATCACTTTGTACGCGCACTCATCATGGATGGAGAGGTCGACTTGGTGTACTGTCTAACTATAGAGAATGTTGCGGACATCTTCATGAAGGCTCTTGGAAGAGACTTGTTGGAGAGGCATCTTCATCGACTTGGCATTGGGCCGAAAACTTAAGTTCACTTGCAGGTGGACATTGAGGGGGGGTGTTAGATATCAATGCTCCACTCTCATGTAACTACACGGGAACCAACTAACTCTACTTATAAGCCCCCCATATGAGGAGAAGGCATTTGAGTAGCTAAGTTATCTCGTAGGTCCTAGTTTGGACACCAAATGGGGGCCATGTGTGGCCTGATGACTGGACAGCTTCAGATAGAGTTGGCACACTGCCAACTAGGCTACATGCAAGTGCGGGAAGGCATCCCATGACTGACTGCACTGAGGGTAGATGGAGCATTTCGTGGGGCACAGCCCACTCTTGGGTTGCAGGGCCCATTTGGAGCCCCAGATGATCTCAAATGGCTTTGGGCCGAATGAACACCATAGGTTAGTTGCTCTATTCTACACCATGTTTCTAACGTGTGGTTGGTGGCCTATTTCAAGACCGACCTCCAGTCGGCCGGTTTGGGTCGACTGGTCGGTCTCCCTATTGGGTCTAACCGACTACGACTGGTGGCTATATAAGAACAAGCCTGTGAAGCCCATATTCATCACTAGCTATAGCAACCCTGATTCCTTAGCATCCAGCCTCCGTCCTCTACTATTTCCAGCATGCCATCGAAGCTTCACACACAGGAGCGCACGGTTGGGAGGTAGTGCCATCTATTGTATCAGTTTTACAATAATCAATCCATGTGTCCAAAAGCATGTCCTAACCTCTCCTCCCCTCTCCTCCAACCTAGCAACCCATCCTCTCCCTCTTCTCCTCCCCCTCCTCCTCCTCCTCCCTCCTCCTCCTCCGTCCTTTTCCTCCCCCCTCCTCCCTCCTCCTGCTCCCTCCCTCTTCTCTCTCTCCTTTCCCCCCATGCTCTTAAATCTTCTTTCTCTCCCACTCCTATGCTCCCCCTAAACCCTTAGTTCCTCAACCCTTAACCTCCATGAACTATGAGGGAGACTAGTTCTCCACCATGTACTCTACCCTGAACCTTGGATCCTCCTTCTAACCTAAAATGGAAGACAAGCCTACAATGGTGGTAAGTGTCAATGTCTCTTCCAAGCAGCTTAAAGTTGTTAAAGAACTATTCACTAGGTATAAGGATGTTTTTTCATGGAGCTATAATGACCTTCGGGGTGTCCCTATCGAGTAGTGCCAATATAGTATACCTCTGGTGCTAGATGCTACTACTCAGTTTGAAGATAAGTAATGGTCACTGGTGTCTCGGCCATCTCCCTTTCTCCTTTTTCACTGAAATTTCTTAGGAATAAATACTTTTGTTTAGCATTTTTCTCAGCCTTCAATTTCTATTTGATGTTAGCAATAGCAACCACTTGGAAAATACCAATCTCACCACCAAGAAGTATGTGTAGCTCCATCAATTGTGACTCTACATATTGAGAAAATGGGTCTGTAACCTCCAAATCCTTAGGCCGATAGCTACTCAAAACCTTTCGAGGATTTGTAGGAATGCAAACATTTTGATTATTAGTTTTCATGATCATTTCTTCTAAAGTGAAATCATACCTTTGCACTTTTAATCCAAGATCATGCCAAAAAAATAGGGCAGGCATGTTGCTCCATGGCAATCATAATAAAACTATGCGTATAATAAATGCCACCTACAAAAAAGACAACATCCTATAGCATACCTTTTGGGTTAATTGATTGTTGATCTGCAATCCGTATGCAAGAAGGAGATGGCTTGAATATATTAAACTTCAGCCTCTTAGAAACTTCTTTAGGAATAATGTTTACTTTTGAAACACCATCTATTATCACACCTAGTATGGTTTGCTTTTTGACTTTGATGGTTCATTGACCACTAGGATGCCAATATTGGTACAATGACTAGACAGTCGACCTCCTTTTTATACTCTTCATATCCCTTAATTTGTTGAGTGAACAAATCATGTCAACATGAAACTATCCACATCAATTTAGTAAATTTCAAGTTGACTTTCATATTCTTTAATATTTCCCATACTCGGGCAAGCTTTACGCTAGAATCTGATGAAGCACTCGGTTCTTGTGCACTTTTTTCCTTAGACTTTGAATACCCGTCTGGCTTTGTGATGAATAGCTAAGAGTGCTTGGATGGCATCTCCAGTGCTGGTGCTTTGCCCAAAAAATATCTAGCAAGTTTAGAAGGAAATTCATTTTGTGCCTTCTAATTGATATATTTGCCTAAGGGACCCACAATTGTAGAGGGTGCAATTGAACCTTTCAACCTTTGAGTAACCACTTGGGCATCTATTGCATCTAGTAGCTCGACTACAATTGCTCAGCATTCTAGATCTACTTAGATCTCCACTCAAATGAATAGGATCACTAGACCTCCACCTATCATATCTTCCTTCATGTGTATGAGGTCGATGTTGACCAACATGCAATTGGTCCATAGGAAGATTATCAGGCCTTAGATGTGCAAGTTGATGTATGCCAGTAGGCTGGATAGGATTTATGTCATGGCAATAGGAATTGGGGCAAATTTCCTTAACTATTCCACATTCACTGCGTCAAGTACTTAGTGGTGACTTTCTCCATTAAAAGCACATCGTTATTTTTGTTGGTTGATTCTTTGGCCATCTCCGGTGGCTAGCCTTCTTCGCTCATGTCTTTCTCAATGGGATCATATCATCATTAGATAGATATGTCACATTATAGATGACATGTTCCATGGTAAATCAATGACTTGCACTTAAGCTTCCTCCCTCTGAATATCCATATTCATATCCATTATATCCACCTACATAATGGCTTTGGTTTCTTCCTCATCCTCGTGAATTAGGATTTTTATTATGGTAGCATTCATGCTGAGCATAATGTCCATCATTTCCACAATAATGGCTTTATCCATCTCATTGTGCATGCCCAAACTTGCCTCTTCCATGAGGTTGTGCTCCCCCTACCTCTAGGCACGAAACTCCCTCTGCCTCTCGGGGGGTTCACTTTGCAAAATTTTAGTGTACCATGTGCATTCAAAAGGAGGGGTATTTTAATTCAACTTCTTGGAAAAATTTAACAGGATTACAATAACGAGAGGGGTTTTTTAATTCAAGTTTAGAAAAAAAAACTTAGTTCATAAGTAAAGAGGGGTGTTTTTATTGGGAGAAAAAGTTTAGTGAAGGGGCTCGGGGGGGTCACTCATCATATGTAACCCTATCACGTGAGTTCGATAGAAGGATATTTTTTATTCCTAAAATTTACAGAAATAAATATACATAAGGGACTATTTAATTTAAAATAGTTTTGGAAAAAATTTACAGATTTGTATAGAAAAGGGGTACATTTTATTACTGAAAAAATTTACAAATAAGGGATTTTAAATATAGGCCTTGAACGCACGTGATATAGAGGGTTTATACATAGTGAACCCCCCGAGTGAAGGGGTTTTTTAAATACCCCTTGAATGCACGTGATACATAGCGTTTCTTAGTAGTGCATCCCTCGAGCTCTTCCTCTAGGCATAAACTTTGAGCTACCTACATTATGGCCATATCCCTAACTAGCTCTACCATGTCCATGGCCAGATCTCCCTCGGCCTCTAGATCCACCATGGCCTCGACTATGATAAAAGAACCGATCTTTATTTGAGCCACTATGTGATGCTCTTAAGCTAAGTTTGACTTCCTCAGTCATGCATAAAGAAACCAACCCCTCAAAGCTTGGCATATGTCCATGCATTGAAATGTAGGTATCCCAACTTTTAAACTGCGGACCTAGGCCATTGGGAGTCATCAAAACTAGATTATCATCATGAATAGGTGAATTAGTGTAAATCTTTAGCAATTTGCTTGATTTTTGTAACATAGTCAATAAAATGGATCTATTTCCTCTCTAAATGCCATGTAGTTGTTGTTGCTTTAAATGGATCTTATGAGCCTCAATGCTTGTGCCATACATTTTAACAATAATTTCCTAGGCTTATTTTGGACTTGTAGCTTTCTTGATGTGGGGGATCAAAGTTTTTGAGACACTAATAGAAATCTAATGCAATACCTTTAAGGATTTTCCAACCCATGCTTTATTACAAGTATGGACTAAATCTGACTTATGTTTTCATCACTATTTCAATATAAGTGTTAACTTTCTAAAGCATTCCCTCCTTTGTGGATAGAAACAGCAATCTTCCTCAAAATGTCTAAAAACAGGCAACATAAGTCAAGCATAAGTCTCCTAATATCATCTGCTCAAAGGCCTTTTCTTGAGTAAACATCAATAGCTCATTGATAGCATTTCAAATGTGGAAAGGATCAACCCATATCTTCTCTTTTGCTTAATTAGAAGGCACAACCATAGCAAATTTATTTGGGTTGTAGCATCCCTTCTCTATTGAGTAGAAACACAACCCTTTCTAAGTGAAGGAATCTTTGTACAAAGTGTAGCTTCTCTTGATCTTGTTACTTTTCATTGTTGGTTGCTCTATGTTTTACAATTTACATTTTCTTAGTAATTTCTTTGCCTATACTTTTGCACTCTTAGTTTCTTGTCGTGTGCATATCGCTATTGGCTTCTGTAGTATTGCTAGCTTTGTAGAAGTTTCCTTGCTATGATTTTTGCCCTAAGCTTTACTTTGTGTCACTCTTTCTTTGATTGTTAGTTGCTTTTCATTGCTTGATCTCTGCTAATGGGTCATTGTTTGCTTGGGTGTAGCCATTTTTGGTTAGGTTCAGGGAATTTTTTATATATAGGTGTCTTGCATGACCCATAACTTCTACCACCACCGGGTTTGCATGATCAATAAAGTGCAGTTAATTACCAATCATCGGTCTTCCATGCTCAATAGTAGAGAATAGGTAATTACAACAGTTAATTACTAGTTAATTACCAAGACGGTGCCATAAGAATCTATGTGAGCTCCTAAATGAATGAATTTAAATATGACATTTAGTGTGCAGGAGAGTTCATATTCATTGGGCCCAGCCTTCTCATTCTTCTCTCATATGACCTAAGATGTCCAACTCTCATCATTCGGCTGAGGTGGATTGCTGTCTCTATTAGCGTATTGGAACTGTTATGCAAAGATAATGTGCGAATAGAATAATACTAGTAATATTAGAAGCAAACCACCATGCTGGTGGTAGTTAATATCCTAGTGTGCAACCAACCACCGTGCTCGCAACCACTTATCCTATATTAGAGGGGTGGTCAACCCCTCAAAAAGACCCAAGTAATATATATCCAAGATTTACTCTTGTACCTTTTGAATTGGTTTCAATCAGAGTGAAAAAGTGGTTCTGAGGTTGATGTCGAAAACAAAAAGGATAGGTGAAAACAAAAAAACAAAGTAGCCGAAGCTCCAAGAGATCAAGTGTGCCATCTCTAAAGAATTTTATATTCATCCAAGGCTTTTAGGATAGTGGCACGACATAGAGAACAGCCTTTAGCAATGTACTTTGCAAACGGTCCTTATAATATTGAAGGCCTTCCCACAGTTCCCCCTACAATCGATCCATCTTCCAAATGACAATCTCAGGTTGATATTGTGGAGCACTAAGAACCTCCTCCAATCGATCAACCTCTTGGATGATAATCATGGGTTATCGAGCCAAGTTCATCTTCCATAGGACAATAGGCTAAAGAAATTTGGTTGCTACCATGGCTTTCCATCAATGTTCCTTCGTTGTTACTTCACTGCAAAGAGCATGCAAATTTCAGCAATCTTTCTACATTGATTCCATCACTTTGGAAAATATATATAATATTGTATATATAGACATATAGATGTATATAAATATTCAAAATCTTTCATCTCACATTATGGTCCTTGTCCTGTCAAAGGATCAATTTAATAACTTTGGAGCTTTGTATGACACAACTTTATTTCTGTAAATTTTAGAAATAAAAAAAATCCTTCTGTTGAACTCACGTGATAGGGTTACATATAGTGAGTGACCCCCCCGAGCCTGGGAAATGGCGAATGACCTTCTCTACATATCAATCTTGCATGCATAAACACCCCAAAGAAAAAAACATGCACAGAGTGGTAGCACGCAGGCCATCAGATCATGTGGGGGTATGGTAGACCATGCATTTCGGACCCTGTTGCATAACACGATAGGCATCCATTTAACTATTGTGGCCATCAATACCATAGTCTTGCTCAGTACATGATGAAGTTGCTTCTTGATTTCTTCCTCTCTCATCCTAAGGCTACGGATGTTCTCCTTCATCTCCTCCACTCTTTGCTCACTCTGTGCAATAGCTTCATCTGATTCCCCTAGAGTCTCTTAAAGCTGCTTAAATTTCTCAAAAACATCAACATGGGCCATTTCCAAGACTTCCACTCTAGTTTGGAAATCTTTCATGACGACGGACTACTTTTCAAAACTTTCAAAAGCCACTACAAGCTCGTGCACAACCCTATCATAATCTTGTTGCAAGGTCATTTACCTTAATCTTTGAACTTCTAAAAGTATTTCTAGATAACAACCCCCACTGTGGCTCATGTAACTTGCTCCACCATAGTGGCTGCTCTCTACATCTTTCTTGGCCTAGAGAGCTGCCTCATTATCTTCTCTACTGTCGCTGCTCTCTACCCCATCCTTCCTTCCCTTGAAGCTCTCTGATAGCTCCTACATCACTGCTCTAGTTTTCGTATTCTCCCTTTTCAGTTCCTCCATCATCTGGTTGTCTCCAATGTTCAATGCATTTTGCATGTTGTAGAGCCATTTGTAAAGAGCCTCCTTTTTGGCTCTCTGATCTTCAAAACCTTTTTGCATCATTGCAAGCTCCTTATCCGTATGTCCCCATCAGTATTAACTTCTTCAAGCCTATCCCAAAGTTCCTTGATGTGCTTCTCCACTTCTTCTCTTTTATGCCTTTCCATGTCGACCATTTTTGTAGTGGCCTTAGCTTGCTCTCGTGCCTACAAGGCCCTCACTTTTGCCTCCTCTACCTTGGCTTCTACACCCTTCCAGATAATTTTCTCAAGTTGCATTGCCGTTGCTACATTGGTGGCTTTCTCTTATAGAAAATTCACCTTATGAGACATGTTCTTATCATAGTGCTAAAAAATCCCTTTGAGGGTGGATGTCATCAGGTGCATTGCAAGTCCAATGGATTGAGATGACAATTTGGATTAGCCATCCACACAATTCTTTAGGTTGGTTATCACGTTCTTGGAGATTGCTCTTGGAGATCTTCCTTGAGAAAGAGACATCACTCAACTACTACTTGAACCTGCAAGAACTTCATGGTTCCTCTCGTATCAGAAAAGAAGTGCATTGTGTTCTTCAACACATTTTGGAGGTCTGTTGGCAAGCTAGAAAGCTTAACTCCACCATCTTTACTAACCTGAGCATTGGGGTATACATCTAGAATATCATGTCTCTTCCACTGCTACTTCTCAAAGAAGTGTACTTGAAAACTACCTCTAGGAATGGCTAGCATAAGAGCAACCACCAAAATGTAGTAATTACCACAAAAGTAAATAATGAAACTTAATCACCTCTAATCATTCATTACCATGCACTCTACTGATCATGCAAGCCCAATCTACTACACTCATATAGTAATCATGCATGCAAGCCTAGTGGTGGTACCTGGCAGGTGAGTAATTGCGGGCCACTGTGGTGGCTGGTAATTAATTGCCACCCGGTGGAATCTTTGCTACCACCACAGACGTGGCTGGTAATCTTAGGCGCCACCACCAACAAAAGATGGCAGTAATTACCATAGACACAAATCATGAAGCCTAATCACCTCTAATCACTCATTACCATGCAAGATAGTATTGCTGCCATGAATTAATCAAAATTCAGGCCAACCACCATGGTGGCCCCCACCTTGACATTTCCTTGTATTCGGGCTACAACTTTAAGCCTCAGCTATTCCATTCCCCTCACCATTTCTTCTTCTATCCGTCTTGACTGTTTCTTTCTCCCTTGCACTCATATTACAAATTTAAGCCTCCATTATTCCATTTCCTTTTCTGTTTTGTCTTCTATCCCTCTCGACTATTTCTTTCTCCCTTGCACTATTCCTTAACTTCTATCCCCTCTCATAATGGATCCTCTTGGGCACACTAAGATCCAAAATGTGTCTGCATAGTTTGAAAGCTCCTCACATGATCTTTCCTTCCCCCCTGCATAGTCCTAGAGCTCCTCGTACAATGTTTCTTCCCCCTTTGTAGCACAGTGCAAGAGCCTCTCCTCCCCTGATCTTGAAATCGTGACACCTAGAAGCTCCTCACTCGCTCTTCAAAAGTCCAACTTGGGTGCTCTCAATAAAACTTCACCAGGTTGGTACATGAGGTGAACATGGAGGGACAAATAGTCTATCAAGGTCAAAAGATTACCATCACTGAAAACACAACCAGTCATCGGTCTTGCATGCTCGGTAGAGTACTAGAGTGCATGCTAATGAGTGATTAGAGGTAATTAGGCTTCATGATTTATGTTTGTGGTAATTACTACCCTGTGCTGGGGTGACTCTCATTAGCCACACCTATCATGGCTAAGATTCCACCAAGCTAGTAGTTAATTACTAGCCATCATAGTGGCCTACAATCACGTACTCACCTACCAGTTACCACTGCCGGATGTCTATTGCTTCATGATTACCAGTTACGTTGTAATTAATCACCATTGACCATCTAGGATGGCACCTAAGATTCCACCAGGCTGGCAATTAATCACCAGCCACCCTAGTGGCCTACAATTAATATGGATGGAATAGTGGGCCTCCAGGCCTCCAGCTACCATGGTGGCTCAAACTTTATAATATACAAGATCCGTGGCATTTGGCATTTTGCTATGTTGCTCTCATCCACCACTGTACTACTACTTTGCTCCACACACTCTGCTACTTTCCTCCACACACCCTCCTCTAGCTCTCTTCCATCCCTGCTACTTGGGTCCACACTCCCTCCTCCAACTCTCATCACTCATCTTATCCCCTGCTCATGTGCTCCACTCCTCACCCACTCATCTTCACCATGCCTATTGTAACTACTATCACACCTCAACGCAATGTGATTCCAATGTTATCTGCCTTCTTGTGTAAGGTGATTGTGTTGCACTCTGTAGCTAGCTCTTTTGTACACCATTCGTTCCCTCGGTTGATTCCCCCCACATCTGCATATCACCATCTTGGATGGCATGCTCATAGCGGGCCTCTATATTGTTGTATTGTATGGGTTCCCCCTAGATGTTGATGAGGAAGCCCTCAAGATTGTAACAATAGAGTACTCTCGTCTTGTTGGGGAGTCCTAGCAATTTGCAGGATCTTCAGCCTCTCATCGTCTCCTCCATTGGCTTCCTAAAAAATTCGAATGCAACAAGTTGGTCTGCCGACAATACTGAGTTGTACAAGTTTCCTCTTACTCAATGAGGCTCATAACCACTTAATAATGGCTGGATGTAGTCTTTTAGCCTCTAAGGCTCTCAGTGATCTTTTCGCTCACACGGTGGTCTTTCCAAGCCAACCTTGAATTTTTAGGATCTGTGTGGATACAAATCGGCAGCAAAGGCTATGTGATGATAGGTGGCCAAGCTAGAGACTGCATTGCACAAAGCAATGCGGAGATGCATGATGTAGTGCAAAGTTGCCATGTGTCAAGATCTACAATGTTTAGAATAAATAGATTGTGTCTCATTATTACTCCAGTGCAGCATCATGACATCATGAAAATTCAAAATCTCACCTAGGAGTGTGTCACATCGCGGCCCAAAACAACCCCAAAAATATTTGCTACACCCAAGCAAATGTTGACCCTAATGCTTCTGTATTGCTAGTCTTATCTGTTGTTGCGCTAGCTACTGCGTTTGCACCATAACACCACTGCTTTCTTAGATGCCACTGGATGCTTTTGTTTCGCTCTGCTAAGTGTTTGTTGATGTTGATCGCATTGCATTGCTTGTTTACAAATTAATTTTAGCAACAATGTTCATCTATTGTGCTAGTCTTATTTGTTGTTGCGCTAGCTACTGTGTTTGTACCATAACACCACTTCTTGCTTAGATGCCACTGGATGCTTTTTTTTCGCTCCGCTAAGTGTTTGTTGATGTTGATCACATTGCATTGCTTGTTTGCATATTAATTTTAGCAGCAATGTTCATAGGATATCCTTTCTACGCAACTAATTTAATTGCAATACTTTCTCTTTCATAGCAAGAAGGTGGATTGTATACTTTCCTCTTCCATGAATAGCTTCAATTCTCAAATGAATAAATACAGACAAATGAAGATCAAGATCTCTCTACGCGAGCTATGCCTACTATTTCACCACACTCTAAGTATATAGGCCCACGTCTTTGCTCGATTGAAGGGTTGCTTGTAGCTAGCTAATTATGTGAAGCTAGAAGGCCATTGTAAAGCAGTATAGTAAAAAAGAAACTTGTTGTAACTTGTAGTCATAGAAGGGGCTTCTATAGGATAGTTATGGCAATGCACAAGTAGTACAAGTTAAGAAGATGCAGAAGTACATAGCTCATGATTAGAATTAGAGTGGAGTGGGAAGTGGCTTGAAAGGAGGGAGCATGCAAATCCCAAACTTCATGTCTTTCATACGAATTATGGAAGGAGAGTGTAGAGTAAGAGAGAGAACTATCTTCATTTCTTTCTACATTCTTCTCAATCTCGACATCTCACACCCATATTTTTGTATCCCCCTTATATGCTTAAGGGTCCATTCATACATAGAATCCTATTTCTAATATACATGATGAGAATACTAATACACACTACAAGGAACATTTCAACTAGAAGGAACAATTCAACCACACAAGCGACAGGTTTTTGGGAAGTGATTGACTTCAAAGGATTTGTCTGCAATATTGTCATTTGCAAGATATTATAAAGGCTAAAATCATATTGTCAAGACCACTTATTTATAGATGAAGATTGAAGAGAAATGGATTAAAATGGATAATGGTCTCACTTGTGGGAAACGAACGATATTGTTCTCAAAAAGAGAAAGTATTTGAGCCTTAAGAGGTGATGAATCATTGCCAATTCTAGAACCCAAGAGACACATAATGCTATCTAAAGAGAATATACAAACGTCTCTCATGTTTATTTGTTCTAATAATCTTTGAATTAAAAGAGTAATAAATGATACAGTGTGAGTCCATACGCTTGGACATTTGGAGTAAGACCAGGCCTTATAAACATAACCATCTTCTTCTAGAGTTTTTTGCTTCCTTTGACAAGCTTATTAGAACTTAAATACAAGACATTGTAGACCTTGATTGATACCCATGGTTATACCATTGCTGCCAAGAATATTAGTGGTTAGATGGACTATCACATGGTACATACTGGAGCATTTGGAAAATCATGAAAGACAAAGTGGATCATCAATTAGTGGGGATGCCTATAGCAAAGAAGCTGCTTGAAAAGAAACCTCGGGGGGGGTCACTATGTTTAAACCCTCTATATGATCACGTGCATTCAAGGCCTATTAGTAAAATTCCTTATTTGTAAATTTTTCCTTAATAAACATAGCCTTTTTCTAAACAAATCTATAAATTTTTTAACTTTTATTTTCAATACTCCCTTATGTATATTAATTTTTGTGAAACTTAGGAATTAAAAATATCCTTTTGTTAAAGTCACGTGATAGGGTTACAGATGATGAGTGACCCCCCAAGAAAGAAATAATAGCATTCCTTGAAGACAATGCATTTCCCGTAGCCTCATCTTCAACAAAAAATGAAAGATGGAAGTCTAGTATGACAACATCATATTCCTTTGCAAATGACAAAGAACGGTGAGCTAGAAACTATCAATAAAACTTTACAAGGCAGAGAAAAAGCATAGTTCAAGGACAAACCATATAGTAGAATTTGAAATAGATAATTTGGCAATGTCCAAACTCCATCAAAGCAAGGGATTTGAAAATGCATGGCTTGTGATGAATTGAAAAATGCCATTCAGCATAGTAAATGTGAAAAAATGGAGAGTAGGCCATTTGCATCATGTGCATGATGCTAGAATGTTGTATGCTTATTAGAGGGAGGAAGCTAATTCAAATATCAATAAGTCCATGTGCATGACCATTGATGAACATGGATGATTATAACTCAATGCATACATTACCATATTGTCACTATCAAACACTCACAAAAGTTATGGAGGTGACTTGCATAATGTTGTACTTGAACCAAATTTCTGTTTTAATAGATCGATATTGAGTGGAGTTCACCACTTTATAACTTTACTTTTTTTTTAGTTTTGTTAGGCCATATTTGTGTGGAGGTGACCTTTGTAGTGTTGCATATTCAACCGATTTTGGAGTTTACTAGTGAATGGAAGTGACATTTTTTGTAAAAGATCCAAAGAAAGCGAGAATTTTCAAAATTGTAACATATTGTGTTAAAGGAACGACAAAAATTGTTTCATACTGTTGCGTATTCCAAATTTAAGCAAGGGCTAGTAGCATAGAGTGTTTCTTACAAACGAAAATGGAGCAGATGAATGTAATCATTGCTCCATTTATTGCCCAAGTCTTGGCATTCCAACATAGGGATGCAAAAATTCTAGCCTTCTAGGATAGACTTGGCTAGCGATGCAACTACCGAGCCATCCCCACTAGCCATAGTGTGGGGAGGCGCTCTAAGTCTCGAGTTCTGACTCTCTCATCAAGAGCAAAATTTCATTTTAGCCACATATGCTTGCGTGTTACCCTTTTGGCCTACTAGTAGGGTGCTTTATGTGGGTGACCTGCAACATTGGTGCTTTATGATCTGGGTGACCCTGCAACATTGTCTATCCATTTTGTCATGTATGCTTGGAGACCCACTTTCACCTTTTTTGGGCCTCTGTTATGGAGACATATCCAAACGTGGCTAGAAATCTCAATTTTGAGAACATGAAAGGGAGGCTCTTCTAGGGGATAAAGGAAACCTTAGTGACCCACAAGTTAGGGGATAAAGAGAGGCTCTTCTAGGGGATAAAGGAAACCTTACTGGACCACAAAATTTGAGTGTTTAATCTTGTTTGGACTGCATTATTAACTCAAGGTTGGTTCCATAGAAATGCAATTGCATATCCGTCTACCGGTTAAGTTGTGCAGCTTTGTATTACTAGGATTCTTGAGTATTATAGTGGAAAGTGACCTCATCTCAGGATCGTGTACCTCGTGCTAAAGTCTACACTTTCAGTATGAGAGGTGTTGAGCTGTAATTTCCGTTTTTCTCTCTTCTAATATATTTTCTACAAACAGATATTTTGTAACGGAGTTTGATTCGAGTTGAAAGTTGGGTTTTAGAGGTCCTTTTAGAAAAGAAGGGCGGATCCTGTCTGAAATGCAAGAAAGCTACTGACCCTTTCACATGTTGTCGACATTATACAACGTCAACGATGGCAATTTGCAAAAATTGCAAACAAGTTCTTCGAAATAGACATGACTGACTGTCACTCACATGAGGCTGCGTGCAGCGTGTTGCGTGAGGTTCATGAATGCTGTAATTTAATATGATTGATACAGGTTTGGACTTCAAAAGAGAGTGATGGCATGTCATGCAACTAGTTAGAATGAGGAGCTTTTAAGCGACATCTGATATTGTCTAGACTCTATAACACAAAGTTACAACTCGAAGCATCGACTGCAGGGCGTCCAGACCGATTCACTAGAAGTATACAGGTTTCTAAAAACTGGATATCATCAGCTAATTTCAGAGGCTGGAGCTGCTATTATCTATACTAGCCGTGTGAGACACTGAAACGGTGTTAGTTTCAGTCTGGATCTTATAACACTCGATCATTCTTTTGCATTGATCGCTCAAGCATCAAACCTCATATGCTCCTGCCTGCTGCACGAGATTCCGCGCTTTGTGTTGATGGTCCCGTTCTTCGTCTACGTTGGCTTGATCCGGCTTCTTCGAGTTGTATAGGTTCGAACTCACCAAGAACAGGAAAAAGTTGAGCGCACTCAGCACCGCCAAGAGCCAGTAGAAGTAATCTATTCTGCTCCGATTGATGTTATCCAGAATCCAGCCTTTTGCTCCGCCCGTTACTCCCTGGACTGTAGTAACCAACAGCGAGCTGATCCAGCTCCCGATCCCAATCTCGCTGATGAACAGGCTTGTGCTCAGGCTCTTCATGCCGTCCGACACTTCGTCGTAGAAGAACTCTAACTGCCCAACATAGGTGAATATCTCGGCTAAACCCACGAGGAAATACTGTGGAACCAGCCAGAAAATGCTCATAGGAAGCATTTGCCCGGGTTGCTCTTCAAGATTATGCTCCCGAATAACGTGGAGCCGCCTTCTCTCCACCAGGGCAGCCGCGATCATTGAAAGGATCGAAACAAAGAGGCCGAAACCCATTCGCTGCAGCGGCTTGAAACCACGTTCTTGGCCGGTGTATTTCCCGGCCAAGGGGACTACAACTCTATCATACAACGGCAAAACGATGAGGGCATTAACGACGGAAAAGACTGGCAGAGAAGAAGGCGGAATAAGGAAATGGGGGCCGAGGTTCCGATTGAGGGTCGAGCCCTGCTTGACAAAGAATGTAACCAACTGCGAATAGCCAGTCCAGAGAAACACAGTTGTTGCAATTATGGGAAGAATTCTGATGAGGATCTTCAATTCTTCCACCTGCGTGATGGTGGATAACCTCCATGGATTGCAGCTATCATTCTGCTCATTCGAACGAACAGCAGCTTTGTCGAGGAAACTGTGCAAGGAAAACATAGACATGTCACCTGTGAGCATAAGCTTGGAATCCTTCACTCAGAACACACGTACAAATGCCAACAAACTGAGTCTTCCGGCTCTTCAACTCTACACTCAAGGAAAACCATCAGGCATGCCTGATGGGGCTATCAATGAGGGACACAAGGCCATACGATAGCCAAGGATATGGAGGGACAAACCTGAGCGTCCTTGTATGCCTTAATTTTCGAATACCACTTATAGCTGAGGCCTTATCCTGAACTTCATACAGCTGACTTGAATCAGCAGGCACTTTTAAGTTCCGCTTTCTAATCGCTGCAACTAAAACCTGGGCAAATCGTGTAAGGGGACTGCCACTAGGAGCCATATATCTGTAACGAGGTGTACCACTGAGTAACGTAACCAAGGAGATGGTCATCCCTGCCAGGGGAAGGCCGAAACCCAGGCCCCATCCCACATTGTCTTGGATATAAATAACTACCGTGAAGGCAAACAGTGCGCCTATGTTGATGGAAAAGAAGAACCAGTTGAAGAAGGAGACTTTATTTTGCTTCTCTTTTTCATGGGCTTCATCGAACTGGTCGGCTCCAAAAGAAGAGACGCATGGCTTGATGCCTCCTGTGCCAATAGCGATCATATACATTCCTGCATAGAGAAGGCCGAGCTGGGAGCTTGAAGCAGGCTTGCAGTTGCCCGCGTTGATGTCGCAAGGAGGCGGTCGGAGGATTGTGACAGTCCCCGATAGTGTGATGAGAGTCAGACCCTGCTCAAGATGAAAGCACCGCACCTTAGCAATAAAAAAGATGGGATAAAGGACCGTCAATGCAGAATCGCTCAATTCAAACTAAAAGAACAGTCCTGCGGAATTGGGTGTACCAAAATGTAGCAAATCGAAAAGAGCACAATTGTGAGAAAACGGCCTAAATAGGAGTCGGCGACGAAGCCGCCAGGAATTCCGAAGACATAAGCAGCTCCAATCCAGTTAGTGACCATATTGACCGATTTGGGTAAAGGTTGATACAGCTCGGAGAGCAAGTACGTGACCAGATTTCCGGCAACGGAGTAGAAGGCCAATCTCTCAGCCGCCTCAGTTGCTGCAAACACACTTGCACAGGTGAGTGAAAAAATGGATGTTGTAGTCTTGCACTTGGCAAAAATTCGTGAATTTGTTTGAGGGTTCCGGCGTCCTTCTCAGTTTTGATTATTATTGCAAGAATTACGCGCAGGGACTCATGTGAGAGGATGCGGGTATGAGTCGCACCGAAGATGAAGGATGCCGCTTTCCAACCCCCAGTTTGAAGTTTGCGGCGAACGGGCACGCTATCGTTGCGCAGATCTAAAGAGACAACCGGGCTACCACCTGCGACGGTGTGAGATCCAGCGTCTGAGCCCATATTTTGAGGGCTGCCGGAGATGGAAGAGGTTGACGAGGAGAGATAGAAGATGCAAGGGTGATAATGGAGATTGAAGCGATTGATGAAGAGAAGGAAGCAAGACTCCAGGATGATTTAGGGATGGAAGAGATTGAAGAAGACAAAGAGGCGGGTGAGGGGAGAAGCTGGGGAG
Source organism: Dipteris shenzhenensis (assembly GCF_047967505.1). NCBI lineage: Eukaryota > Viridiplantae > Streptophyta > Polypodiopsida > Gleicheniales > Dipteridaceae > Dipteris > Dipteris shenzhenensis. Next base: position 39,254,190 of record NC_141628.1, on the reverse strand, counting down.
AGGCTTATAAGAGCGAAGTGGAGCTGCAAGAGGAGGCACGTGATGGACGGTTGATGATGTGAAACCAGAGATTTGATGAACGTGGTTCTTCACTCCGGGTTCTGATTCCCTATCCATATCATTTACATCTTTTAGTGAAAGTGTATGGGGTGTGCCTCTTTCCGCCCCCCCTCTCTCTCTCACTCTCGCCCTCGCAACATGAACAAAATTTCCTCGGCTTGTCGGTGTTTCCAATTGACTAAGGTTGATTTGGAAATCGGAAGCTCAATCGGTGCCTGACGCATGCACAGCCTGATAAGGCCAGCAAGTCATCCATTATCCAATCAGATAGCTTCTGCTCGCTCCATCCCACACTACAATAAATTGCTTACCTGCCGCCGATTCCATGTGCTCGTAATTTCGCTTAGGTTGGCCAACCTCCGAAAACCATGTGCCTCTATGTTCGATAGCTACATTAGATAGGTGGCTTGACTAAGAGAATGCTATCTCCGACTGGCATGTGCATGATATCTGTCTCTCACTCACTCTCGGTACATGGTCTAGGAGGCCTTTTGGCAAGGTTCAAGCAAGGTTCAAGAAAAACATGCTATCGAATGCCTCACTGATGTGAATGGACTGCACAGTCAAGTAAGGTCTGATAGGAGAGGGTAATGGAGAACCAGGCAATAAGATTACATGTGCCCCTAACTCTAGTAGGGTCTAGTAGCAAGCTTCTGATAGACTTTTTTGATAACTCTAGCCTTCGCGGATTGCAATTGGAAACCTCTTATGTGCCTGACCTATGATCCCAATTCCAAACAAGAGGTTTGATGAAGGTGAAACGCTAACCCATCATAGATGGGTCAGGCTGCTCATTTGTGGTGATGGCCTCTCTCTCTCTCTCTCTCTCTCTCTCTCTCTCTCTCTCTCTCTCTCGCACGTGCGCTCATGCCCTCTATCTCTCTTTTCAACCCTCTCACCTCTTTTTCAATGGCTTTTGCTCTCCCACCCCCCTCGTTCAATCGATTGTACCATGCATGACCATCTTCTTCACACCCATGTCTTACCCCTGGTCATCTTTCCTTAACCTCTCTCTACATGTGTGTGTGTGTGTGTGTGAGAGAGAGAGAGAGAGAAGGGGGGGGGTGAAGTGAGTGTGTTTTCCTAGGCCTTTAGTTTTGGGTTTAGGGCTTATGATGGTGGGTGTGCTTTTTCTTGGCAAAATTAGGACTACGACCCATTTGTTGTCAAGATTGACAACGTGCTAGCATTAAATGCTACCAATTTGATCAAAATACCTTTTAGTGTAAAACAAGGAATCCTTGCAGCAATAGGTCACCATCACCAAGAAGAAATGTCCAAGTCATAATTAAACACAAGCCAAGAAAGCTCCTAGGTTTCTCTTGGAGAAGGAATACTATCAACTGGATTGCCATATTTTCACTAGTTAAAAATGCAGGCATCAAGCCTCCCATGGGCTCTCAACGCCACTCATAAAAGGCTTGTTCTGATCCATTCTAAATTTCTTCAATAGTTCAATTGATTGCCTCTCAATAAATTAGCCCATCGCACCCCCAATTTCGTCCACCCTTCTTTTGAATATATTGTTAACTAACCCTCTCTATCATTACATCTAGGAAACATTGTGATTGCCACATTTTTCTAACATGCTCCTCACATAGGTTGCCATCCCAAGTCAGTTGTGTCTTTCATTATTCCTTTTGCTCCATCCGTTCATCCACTAAAGTTGATGCATGTTGTACACCCACTAATGACCTATGAAAATCAACATCATAAACTCTAAAGTGTCGAGAATAGGCACCACTTAACTTGAAAATTGGCCACTTCTAGCTTTTTGTTCAGCCATATAATAGGATTTTAGCCTTGGCCCTTAATCATAATCCTACGATTAGTATCATCAATTGTTACTCATTAACAATTGTGATTAGGCCTCGCATTTACTTTCCCAAATGATCACCCACTCTCACCTTTTTCTCTTTTGCTTTCTCACAGATTTGTTGTATGATTGGGGCACACACACTACTAGAGGAACTTGCTTGCTTAAAAGTTAGTCATTATTATCTCTTGAGGAGCAGAGGGATCAAGGTGGTTTCGTACTTCTTGTTACATTGGGAGACATTCCTCACATTGTGTAGGATCCTTGTGTGAAAGGATTGACTTTATCAAAATGCTCTAGAAAGGCACCATATTAAGTGGATGTGTACATACCTTTTTCGCCATGTGACAAAAGAATTGTGCAAATGTGCTTCGTAGTCATTAATGCGGGACTGATTTGTCAAGTTGCATGCATTTAGTTCTTGGATTTATCAAGACTTCCTATGATGGCATCTAGTGGATTATAATGATCCTTGGACTTGTATTACATAACTTTTTTTTTAACTCTTTGGATCTCATAAACAATACCTAAAGGTAAAGAGACCAATGTATTTATCTTGGATTTATCTTGAACTATTCAAATCTTGGTGCTGTAATACACATTAACCTTTTGGGTCATAAACTTGATCTTTATGTAAAGTGTCCAATGTGTTCAAATGTGTCTGAATCCTTCAAATTTCCACATTGGAATATGTTAGCATAGTCAACATACATTTCAATACATGAGTTGAAAGTGTGGCCACTTAGAGTATATACTTGTATAAAAAATCTGTGCAACTATTGTTTTGATCTTTTTGGCTTTTTGCCAAGTCTATGATCACCCAAAAGATGACTTTTGAACAAAATTTAAGGTATTTCTCAATGTTTGTATGAGAAAAAGAAAACAAGAGTGTTTAAAAACATATTTGCATGTTGATTTTTTTAGATTATTACTAAAACAACCTAAACTAAGAAAATCATGAAAGGACGTATGGTCCTTAGTCTATGTAATAAATTAGCCGCACCCCCCCCCAAAAAATAATAATAATAATAAATAATAGAAATTCAAGTTGAGCATTGTCCTCCTATATTAATACTATAAACTTCTACAGATCCATGTCACTATAGATTTAAACATTTGATCAATTTGTCTTGTAAAAATTTTTGGTAATCGTAACCTCAATAGTTTATGCTAAGAATCTAGATCATATAAAACATGTCCATACATGTGTCTTGATCATACTTTATCTCCTCTACCTCTACCTCTACACTTGTACAATAAGCTCCAAGCTCATATGCATTGAAAATAATGTGAACTTAGCTACCACTAGAAATTATACATCAATGTTAAGTAGAGTCGAGATGGCATGGTAACAATTGGTGCAAAATGTGTCTTAAAATCCAAAGTTTTGTGCCAATTTTTGCTTGATAATCTCGATGGATTGGCTGCCTCACCAAAAGAGTATTTGAAGGCCAAAAATCCAACTATAAGTGTAGCATGAATGATGCAAGTAAAGTAGTGTTATGATGAGACCTAACTATTGAATTTTTGCAAAAACAAACATCTCTAAAAGATTATGAAAATAATTAGATAGCTAGATGGAAAAGCACAATATGATCATGGCAAGGAAAATGGGTCATTGTTTGCTTCGGTATAGCCATTTTTGGTGAGGTTCAAGCAATTTTTTGTATATAGGTATCTTGCATGACCCACATAATTTATGCATTGCTCAATGGAATTCAGCAAGATTTGTCTTCAAGTTGTAGTACACATTCCAAACTTGAACAGGAGACCAGAAAATTATGGTATAATGATTTGGAATGAGATCGTTAAATCATTACAAGTGCTATGTAGAGCTTCTCCTCAACCCAAGGACACAACTAAATGAGAACATTAGGTATGGGTTAACGGGCCTCCAATGTTGTGCTGCAGACCCATTTGAAGCACACTCCATAATTTTTTTTTAATTTGTTGAAAACTAAAAGAGATTGAAAATTTGGAATCCAAACCACTGGGACTACTGCATGGTGGTCTTAAAACATTGATAGTTGTTGACAATGGTATATATATTCGCCCTAAAATGGAAGAAGTTGAAAATGTGCAATTTGTGCATGTGCGAAGATCTTTTAATAAATCCAACAGTATTTACAATTTTGAATTGTTTCTTTTTCCATGCACTTGCTTGCTATATGGCTCAAAAGCATGCCAAAGATCATTGCATTTCATAATACACAGCATCAAACATGATAGCATGCCCTTTGGTCTATTTGTATTTTAAAGCCGCTTTTAGGCCACATTGCACTTGTTTGGGATATCCAATTCTACGGGCATGTATCATCGGAGGGAGGAAACCTGACGGATGAAAAATTTTCTTCTCCCAAGAATTTTAAATTTTCACACCTCCTGCCCATCAAATCTTGGAATATTAAGTACTTGCAACTTGTGCCCACCCTGTAAATGCCCTGCGACCTGCACACACCTCGACGTGACCTTGCGCAGACTTTGGTTTAGCATTGTCTTCTTTTGGGTAAGTTGTATTCTATTCTTTGCTCGCCTCACAAGCTAGCTTCTCTGGGACTGGGTCAAGGAAAGCAATGGAATGGTATCAAAACGGCAACATAAGATGCTTTTGCAACATTTGCAAAGCAAGAAATAATGAGAAGAAAGAAGACTCCTTGCAGAGCAATAGCAAGGAGCAATTGCAGATGCACGCATTTGATCATTGCCATCGGAGTGAAGAACACAAGTGCTGGTGTCACGATTCGTGGGAGCATTAGAGGTAGCAACATTAGGCCATTCTAGTGAATACCAGTCTCGATTCTTCATAAGATTTATCCTGCACCCTAGAGTTTGTAGAGTAACAACCATACCAATGCCTTGGGAGATGCACGCTAAAGAGGCAATGCTCTAATCTAATTTGAGAAATGGCCTATAGAAAGTAAAAGGGGTACACATCTTAGATTGGTTCAGCTCAAACACCAGTTATGTGATTGTCCTAAACCATTGTGATTGAGAAAAAATTAACATCAATATATTTTACAATAGAACATAAATATATTATTATTTCACTAAACTAGCCTCGTGGTTGGAACGCATGTAACTGTTGCTGGTTTTGCTCAATCACCAGTTATGTGATTGTCCTAAACCACCATGGTTGAACAGACATTAGTTATGGACTAAATCAGTGTGGTTGAAATTACTATGTTTCTTAGTACTTATTTTAGTTAAATTTAATTTCCTACTATTCGGGTCATATACCACTCAATTTCAGAGCATGGCTTAGAGCCAACCTCTCCACAGGCGTGCATTCAACATATAGTAAACAAAGCCTTAAGAATAGTGTAGTACACGCAGAGTGTTCCATGAAGTGAAAGTGGAAGAAGTGCAAAGTCTGAATGCAAGAAAATTAAAGGAGTTCATGGTTTGTGTAGCATATGGGACTTTTCAAGCAACCACTTGATCAAAATAAGATAACTTTATTGTTTCTGTAGTGCGTGCATCATAGGGGATCATGACAACTGTGAGAACATTGCAACTGTGAAGACATGGAAGCGAATTCAAGTTTTCTCTCTACATTCAGATGAAGTGACAAACAATGGAGAGGCAAACAACAGCTCACCACACTTTGGGGAGAGTTTTGATGACCTCACTAGCTATCTAGAAGAGGGGTCCAATAACTTTGCAATTGCCGTTGCCTTTGGGGAGAATGAGGAAGATGACCCATACTTTGTGTCACAATGCACAAAACCTAAGCACAAGGTTGAGGAAGCATTTAAGGATGGTTGGGGAACAACCTATAAGAAGTGGGATGTAGTAGTTGGAGCTTTTTGGTACAAAAAAGCATCCAAGAGAGGCCACAATTACAAACTGATACATAAGAGTCCTCAAACTTTTGTGTACTCTTATCTAGTAAGAGCTATTAAGTTTCAGATACAACCTATGCCGCAATGAAATAATGACAAGAGTGTCTTCAAATTGCATTTAGACATGCATGAGCACATCTTGGGGTGTCTTGGAGTAGTGGACTAGGACGACTAAGATAGTACTAAGAAATTGTCGTCTCATTGCAAGGAAACAATATTCCACTTATACTGAAAAATGAAAAATGTATTTGAGACTATGCTTCTTTTATTAAATCACAAACTAACCACCATGCTTGTTTTGTAATTGTTTTTGTAAATCCCAAACGATAAATCCCACACTTGTTTCTAGTATATCCCAAACAACCACCGTGCTAGTTTTATTAAATCATGATTAAATCCCATAAATAATCCAAAAAGCCTAAACGAATGAATTGTTTGTCATTAATCTTGTAATAATAGAAGAAAACTGCCACACTAGTCTCACAGTTAATATCCTAGTGTGCAACCAACCACCATGCTATGACCATTTATCCTGCACTACTGTTGTGCTATCCTAAAATTGTTGCAAAGTGCTATACTACCCTTTAGGCTTGTTATCTTTAATTGCCCGATTTCAGCACCAAGCTACTTAAGACATTAGTCCTATTTCATTGCTTCATCCACCTCGTGTATTAATCAATCGTGTATTAAATCGAGATTGAGTGTACTTTGGTCGACTAAAATAAGATCGAATAGTTTACTCGAGTAGACCTGAGATAATTCATATATGCTCACAAAATATTACCCTCACATATTATTGACACTACAAAACCAATTGTCTTTCTTGAGTGTTAACCATGTGGCAACAAGGGCCAGAAGTGCAGTCTAGGACAACAACAATGAGAGCATTGTGTGTGTAGAGTATCGGTGTTTGGATAAATTTGTAAATAAGTTTTCCACTTGTTGCATGCTAGTGGGTAGGCACATAGCTATGCACATAGCTAGTGGGTGGTAGTTTTGAGTTATGGACGCTCTCAAAAAAAGACTCTATACTGATGTAGATATTCTTTGAGATTGTAAATGATTTTGCAGGGACTTTTAGGAAATGATGATAGCATTGTGGGTACGCCAGACATCCCAGAGCATGGTATCCAGTGCATGACTATGTGGCATGACTATGTGACTGTGTGATTTTATGACATATGTTTTCATGGTTGTCCTGAGCCATATGTGCATGAAAGTATGAGCATTTTAGGTCGAGAGTGTCGTGTAAATCCACTATGTTAGGATCATATTCATCATATGTGATTAGTCATTGGGCAATTAGATGTTAAGTGCTTGTGGCATGCATTAGTGTGCATAAAGTCTATTGTGTGGTGCATAAAAGCCTTGGTCTAAGTTATGTGGGAAAGCTTGGAGAGTGGTCAAAAAGCAAGCATGAGGTGGCTAATCAAGATGATGTGGCTGGAATCAAGAAAGGCATGAATGCAAATGTGGCTACATGAGGATGAAGGGGAGTTTTTGGATGTGAGCTGGCAGGTACATGGGTTGACAGCAATGAGGGACTCTGGATCTTCCTAAAGAGTAGATGGTTGCTAGAGTGGAAGAGGGATGGGACTTTTGGGGGGATCGCGATGATGCGGGCTGAGGCGAGGGACTGTGGCTTGGTGAAAGCAGCTCAGAGATCTTGCACAGGGAGTCTAATGATGGCTCAAGCTTCTTATGAAGAAGGCATCTCTATTTTGTAGGCCAGGAGGACCAAGAGAACGGAGAAAGAATAAGTGTGTGTGCTTACAGTAGGAGGACGTGAGTTTGGCTCGTCGACTTCTCTTTGGTGCTTTTCTCTGCATGGTGACATAATTTCGGGCCATTTCATTGGCGGAGAAGTTTGGGAATCATTGTGGCTTGATGACAGTATATGTGGGAGAGCTTTGGGATTTGGCTGGTGTAGCTATTGTGTAGTTGTAATGAGCAGGGTACTTGGATCCTACTGGGAGGTTGTCTATTTGATGGAGATGGAGAGTTTCATGTTTTGGTCTATTGCGTGGCTTCTGTGCAGCGGGAGAGACTTGCAAGGCAGTATCATCACGTGGACATGACGGGCAACAGAGTCCATGAGCTCGATGATTTCCATGAGCAAAAAAGTAGTTGTAGCACTTGAAATCTTTACGTGAAGTAGAGGTGATGACTGAAGCAGGTTGATAATCATGTTGGGGTCTGTACGTGCATATCAGTGTGTCGACGTCACCATAGGAGGAGTTCTCTGAGAACATGAGATAGCTAGGATTTCGTTAGTTTGGTGGAAGTGCTCTGGAAAGGAGAAAAAGCCATGCTGTCGCCATGATATGTGAAGAGGCTGAGCTGCATGATAGCAGATGGAGCATCTAGACGAGGAAGGTGTTTCGACTGTGGAGAGCTTCTTAGGTGGCTTCGGGTGATGCTATCAATATGAGCTGAGTTCTATGTGAGAAGTGAAGACGACAGGGCTATTGCTTGAGGTGTCTCATGTGTGGTCTTGTACATGGCTGGTTATGAGCTACTGCTTAGTAAAAGCTTGAGGAATAGCTATGGTATCATTTTTTGCTAGTTGAAGGACTGTTGGCGACATGAAGTTATGAGCTTAGAGTACTCTATGAGCAAGAGGAAGATATAGACACTGGAAGTGGTTGTGTAAGAGCAGAGATGGTTGATGTGATCTGCTAGCTAGTTCTTTTCACTCTTTGGTTCGTGAACTACAGCTTTGGGGAGAGTTATGGAATGCTGGAGTTTGGTGATTGAGAAGGAGATACTATGGCACAATTATGATCATGTGAAGAGTTACAAGCTGTTTCTCTTGATGGAGACTTAGGTGTCTTGGGTTGTGTAGTATTTGGGTTCTCTTTAAGTTCGTGTGGTCTAGTTTTAGTCAGTTTTTGTTAGGGGTTTGTCTCAGTTCCTATTACAAGGATACATGCTCTAGTTGCTGGGATATAGCTCCATCTATAAGCTACCCACACTTTTCTGATCCCATTGGGTCTTGCCCTTAAATGTTTTCTCACTGTTACAGTAAAAGAAGGAAATGATCATATCACTAGATTTTGGGCCAGGGATTTGTGGTCTGTCATTTGAGGGATTCGATGTTGAAATTTTGTTGTCAGTGGTCCATGGTCATTATTGGGCTTTAGTGATATATGTGAGTGATGAGGAGTGGGCAGAGGTTGTTTGGCTTCCAGAGGATATGTGGCTAGAGTATGTGCTAAATGTAGAGGTGTGTATAGATGAGGATTTTGAATGAACATCTTTTTACCTTGTGATTGTGTTGTTTAGTTGCTTTAAATGTGGATGAGGGTGGTTGTGAAGGCGGGCTAGGCTCTATCTTTTTTGTTCATCCAGCGGCAAAGCTCCGCTTGTATATCTTGAGCCTGAAATATGGTATGATGAATATTAAAGAATGAGGATAGCCAAAATCCTCTCAATAAAAGATCCAATCATACTTGCAAAATCAGGATTTAGAGAGATAAAGAGCAAAACTAGAGAGAGAATACTAAAAGCCTACACTTTTTGAGGTCCCCCCACTTTGTGTAGAGACCCTAAAGGTCCCCCCACCTTGTGTAGAGACACAAAAGGTCCCCCCTAAAAGTGGAGGAACTCTTGTCCAAAGGTCTGGACCTACAACAGAGGTCCCACCATGGAGGTACCTACGAATTGTGTAGAGACCAACATGTATAAATATCTCTCAATGGAATGAAGCTCCCACTCTTTGGGGTTCAATGTTCCAGCTCACTATTGTGTTCATGTGATTGATCTCCATTGCGTCCATGCTCTCTTACACTATCGTGTTCTAGCATGCCATTATCCTTGCACTCAATAACTTGTACTCCCTCCTCCTCCTCCTTCCTAGGTTCCTCCTTTCTTCTTTTCCTTCCTCCTCCCTCCTTGCTCCCTCCTCCTCCACCTTCCTCCTATAAGGGCTTTTCATTATATGGTACTATGTCGTACTTATCTTTCTCCAACTCTCTACTTTTATATGATGTTATGAATTGACAAATGTTTTCTATCATAGCAGATGTTGGTAAGAAGGATTTTAGCTTCTCAAAAAGACTTCCTAGACCCTTTCACTGCAAGAAGTTTTATGCATCAGGTGACATGGCAAACATTGAGAATCGTGGCCATACATGTTATATTGTTTCATTTGTTTTACTAGCTCTTTGTTGGTTTGGTCAACAAGGTGTTCTGCACCTGCATCTTGCATAGTCAATTGCTCTGCCTCGATTTCTCTTAGCTCTAGGGTTCTTAGGTTTTGTCGCATATCTTCTTGGCATGTTGCATTTATTTTCTCATTAGTATCACGTTCCAAAACCACTAGCCATGGTCGTTTTGATGTTGACCTTTGGGTTGGTGATTCTGGATCTTGTCCTTTAGTTTGGATGGCTGTTGAGTTTGAGGTTTGGTCCGTTTGGTGTGGTGTCGCTTTGTTGATGATGTTGTAGGTATTTTTCCCATATTATTGAACTATGTTGAACCTAGCATTTCACACATGTATTAAATCCTAGTTTGACAGTGCCAATATAGTGCCATGTGCTAAGAGCGCATGTTTCTTTTGTGAGTGGCTAATGCATTTTACTCTTTTTGTGATGAGGGTGCCGTGTGTGTGGATCAAATCAAGTATATTTTGGGGATTGAATTTATTCATGGTTGGTGCTTGAAATATGTGGGTGTGCTAGGCATGACTAGTGAGGTTGTCATTCCTCCTATATGCTTAATTTGCTAAGGGAATCATAGGGCAGCTAGGTCTCAATCATCACGTCTGAGCCCTAGGTCTAAATCGCGGTTGAAACTACCAATATGTGTGAAGTCGTACATATGCCATTGAGTACTCATGATACAATCTAGTCCTAACTATGGAAGGCTTGCGGCCCCCAAATCTTCATTATTGTCAAGGATGGCTTGCATGTTGATGTAGTAGCACTTTAGTTGGCTCTCATTTATAGTTGTTGGTGCCATAGTTGGGATTTGTCCTGTCCGCATATCTTCGGCTTGGATCCTTCCCTTATTGGTATGGTATGTATGTACTGCAACTTCTTCAAGGGAAATCCCTTTCTCATTGTAGGACCAAGCCATGCAATCTCTATATTCCATCAGCAATGCTTTTGAATTCTTTTTCTTCTTCTAGAGTGAGCTATTTGTTAATGTTTATAGGCTTTTCTTCTTCTCCATCCAAGGCAAGATTCAGTTTTCTTGTCTTGGCTGATCCTTCATCAACTGGGGTATCCTCAATATCCTATGTTTCTATGAGCTCTGATTCCCTGACTGTCCTAGGCATTTCTATTGTTGCTTCTCCCCTAGTGTAGTTTTTGAAGTTAGCGTACACCATAATGAGTCCTTTGGTACCATCCATGTAGTACATAGGGTATTATGTTTCATACTCATAGTGAGGTTCCATCTCTTCAGGTAGTTGTTGCACTGGAACTACTGGAGCGAGATTCGGAGCTGAAGGATATTGTAGAGGATTGGGATTCCTCATTAGTTGAGGTACTTGTGTCCTCACCGAGAGGGGGTTGAGATGTGACACTTGTGTATTAGGTGCTAGTGCTAGTTGCTTGTACACTGGGATTGGCGGCTGTTGGTATTGTTGGGGCTAGGATTGTGCTACCTTCATATTATAGAAATAGGTATTTACATCATGCCCTGCAACATTGCAAATGGGACACCATAGCCATGGGGAGCCACTTCTGATGGGTTTAGTCTATTCCTTTGATTGGGAATTCATTGGCTGTATGGTTGGACATATAATGTGGGCACCAATAATTTTCTCTCCGTGCGTACTATGGTGGCTAAGAGACGTGTAAATTTTCCTCGATGGCCTGCATCATTTCTTCTTTTACTCTCAGGGCCATGGCTTCCACTATGTCCTCAATGGTGCAATCCTTGCTTGAAGTGGTTCCCTTATTCGAAGATTTCTTGTCGCGATCACCTGATTTATAGTCATCACCTGATTTATAGTCATCACTATCACTGTCAAAATTGGTCATGCCATCCTCAATGTCCATTGCAGCTTCATGAGAATCGCTAAAATGTGGTAGCCATTTTTGGTGAGGTCTAAGGACTTTTCTGCATATGGGTATCTTGCATGACCCATAACTTATGCATTGATCAACGGAATTCTACAAACTTTGTCTTCAAGTTGTAGTACACATTCCAAACTTGAACATGAGAGCAAAAGATCATGGAATAAGGATGTGTAACGAGACCGTTAAAGCATTACAAGTTCTATGTTGCATGTGAGCATGCATCCTGAAGACTATAGGATATAGCAATTTATTCAAAAACATCAAAATTTTGTTCTATACATACATGCAACCAAGTAGTCATTCTAAAGTACACTATAGGAGCTTCCCCTCAACCCAAGAACACACCTAAATGAGATCATTATGCAAGGGTTAATAGGCCTCCAATGTTGTGCTAAAGTTATACATACCCATTTGAGGGCACACTCCATAACTTTTTTTTGATTTGTTGAAAACCAAAATGGATTGAAAATTTGGATTCCAAACTATTGGGACTAGTACATGGTGGTCCTCAAACATTAATACTTGTTGGTATTGCTATTTAGATTCACCCTAAAATGAAAGATGTTGGAAAAGTGCAATTTGTGCATGTGCAAAGATATTTTAATAAATCCAACACTATTTACAATATTGAATTATTTCTTTTTCCATGCACTTGCTTGCTATATGGCTCATAAGTATGCCAAAGTTCATTGCATTTAATAATACACAACATCAAACCCAATAGTGTGCCCTTTGGCCTTTTTGTTTTGAAGCATTTTAGGCCACATTGCACTTGTTTGGGATATCCAAGTCTGTTGACGAGTATCACTAGAGGGGGGAAAAACCGACAGCTAAAATTTTGCTACTCTCATGAATTTTGAATTTTCACACCTCCCCCCCATCAAATCTTGGAAGATAAAGTACCTGCAACCTGCCCCCACCTTGCAAAACACCCTACCTCAACATGAATTTCTGCAAAGTTTGGTTTGCCATTGTCTTCTTTCGGGTAAGTTGTGTTCTATTCTTTGCTTGCCTCACCAGCTAGCTTCTCTAGATCTATTCTGGACTGATTATGGCCATGGTGTCAATGGCAACATGTAGTTCACCATGGCTTGCAAGAGAAGCACCCAAGACCCTCCTCCTTCACAAGGCACCCTCAGTGGGAATGCGTGGATGATGAAGATCCATGGATGAGGGAATTCTGAGGACGAAACGAGAAAGCTGAAAAGCTAAGTCAAGGCACAAGGAACAGAGTGCGGGTCTAGGAAAGCGCTGGCATGGTATCAAATCGGCAATGAAAGACACTTTTGCAACATCTGCAAAGGGAGAAACAATGAGAAGAAAGAAGACTCCTCGTAGAACAGCAACAAGAAGCGGTTGCAAATGCACGCATTCCATCATTGCCATCTGAGCGAAGAACATGAGCTGTGTGGTGTCATGAATTGTGGGAGCATTCAGGGCAGCAACATCAGGCCATTCAGGTGATTACCTGTCTTGAGTCTTCACAAGCTTTAGCTTGCACCCTAAAGTTCATAGAGTAACAACCCTACCAACATCTCAGGAGATGCACGCCCAACAGGTGACGCTCTCTAACCTGAGAAATGGCCTACAAAAAGTGAAAGGGGTGCACAGCTTAGATCAACTAGCTGCAAAGAGGGTGACATTAGCTATGTGGGTGTCCCTTGAAACAAAGGAGAAACGGCTTGGGCACAAATGTCAAAGATGTTGTCAATCAAACGGACCAATGTGCCTCCAGCGATTGAACGTAGAGCAGAAGAAATGCATGATCATCTCAATCCAAGAAGTCTATAGGCTTCAATAGAACGCAAGAAAAGGAGAGACAATGTAAGTGCAAAAGTGATTGCTACAGTGATGACGTTTTGGCACGAAAATATGAGATTTTCTCCAAATAAAAAGGACATCTATAAGAAGCAGACGAGATGTAAGGTGTTTGAGAAGCACATGATACACATGCTAGATATAATGCAAGTCAGTGGTGCCTAAACTAGCCCAGTGGTTGTTTGTGATTGAGCTTTGGGATAGTTTACTTGTTTTATTTCTTAAACCAGGCTTGGACTAAATGTGATTGTCCTAAACCAACCCGATGGTTGGAACATCATGCAATTGTCGGCTGGTTCAACTCAATCGCCAGTTATGTGATTGTCCTGAACCAGCATGGTTGAACAGGCATTAGTTGTTGTCTAGCCATGTGGCATGGTTGAGTAGAAATTAACAGCAATATATTTAATATATTGTTATTTTACTAAACCAGACTGGTGGTTGGAACATCATGCAACCGTGGCTGCTGCCTCAACTCAATTACCAGTTATCTGATTGTCCTGAACCAGCGTGGTTGAACATACATTAGTTATTGCCCATCCCGATGGTTGAAATTATTGTGTTTCATAGTACTTAAATTCGTTAAATTTAATTTCCTGCTATTCAGGTCATATACCACTATGAAATTGTGGAATTCAGAAATGAAAAGCAATATATTGTTATTTTCTAATGGTGAAAATCAGAAATGAAAAGCAATATACTTGTTATTGTCTAATATGTGAAGTTGATACCATCAGTCTAAACCATCCTGACTTTTGAAACTATGACAGTGTCCAAAACCATCCTGGTGGTTGAAATTGTGACTCTATCCTAAACATGTCCTAAACTAGCCCGGTGGTTGATTGTCCTAACCGTGCCCTAAACCAGCCCGGTGATTGAAATTGTGACTATCCTAAACCAGCACGGTGACTTTCCTAAACCAATATGAGAACAAGTGTATGTATTATCTAGAGTTTACATTCTTGTAGAACATGATAGTTATTTCAGCTACTACAACCAACTAGTATCAGCGCATACATGCATGCATGATCGGGGTTGTTTATTTAGGCTAAATACATTTGGGAGTTAATTATTCCAAGACCCCCCCTTAACTCCAAATGTAGAAGTAGAGCTAAGACATTACTACGGGCCTGTGAAGCCGATTGACTTGCAGCATTTCCAGTATCAATGTGCCTAGCAATGATTTGGTGAGCACATCTGCCTTCATCTCTGCTACTGGAATGTATATGAGTTTAACAGTGCCAAAATCAACATGATCTTTCAGTTTAAATATATATGCTTTGTTTTCTCACTTTACATTATGTTTTGGGCAATGGCAATACAAGACTGGTTGTCAGAATGCAGGGTAAATGGTTGTTGAAGTGGGAATCCAAGCTCATTGAGCAAGCCTTTTATCCATAAGCCGCCTGAGACAATAGATGCTAAAGCAATGTACTTGGCCTCAATCATAGACATGGCCACAATTGCTTGTTTCTTAGAATGCCATGTAATTGGGCCAGAGGCCATCTAATACAAGAACCCTATGGTGGATTTTCTTGTGTCGAGGTCACCACCTCAGTCTGTGTCGCACCAACCTATGAAGATTACAGACTGATTTGGATTGTAGGTGATTCCGGTGTTCTGAGTGTATTTCAAATAGCGAAATAGATGTTGAACAGCTTGCTAGTGTTGGGGTCTAAGATCCTACATATGCTGGGAAACCTAAGAAGTAGAGAACGAAATATCAGGTCGAGTACAAGTCACAAGGTAGCAAATTGAACCCACTGTGGCTGATGATACGGAATTTGTGTCATGAATTGGCATGTGTCATCATCACTTGGACTCATCAACTTTGATAGTCACTGGTTTACTTCCATGGGTGTGGGAATCAACTTGGCATCGATCAATTGGAAGCACCACAGTATGTCCAAAATGTATTGCCGTTGTACCAGCTTGATGGGACCAATGAGAGAGTTGAGTTGAATTTGTATCCCAAGGCACAGAACTGAGCAAGTCCATTATTTTTCATCTCAAATTTGAGTGACGGCTACAAGGAAGGAGTAAATAGTCCACATAAAGATCAAGAAGACAGTAAGCTGGGTGTGATCTTTTGATGTAGACACCGGAATCGGAGCGTGTTCTTATGAATCCTAGCTCAATCAAAAATTTATGAAAGAAGTGATACTGTGACATGAAGTTGGGGGTAATAAATTTCACGTATCTCTTCACTTCTTACTATTTTCGAATTGAGTGATAGAGATATTCATCACTAGAAAAGGGACATCAAAAAGAAGCTTTTATACCAAGAGACCACACCATACTTTCCTCCCTTAGATGAGAATGAAGATGGTAACATCCTAAGTGATGTTGTACTCAAGCATAGGGAGAAGGAAAGGATCAACGGAGGCCATAATCTCAGCAAGCCGGTCTACGCCAAAGAGAAGAGCAATATGTTGTTGAAAGTGACAAAATATGAAGAGGGGAGAGGAGAAGAGTGGAGATGAGGAGAGAGGGCATAGCTAGAGAGCACACCACAAATGACTAACTGTACACTAGATTTAGTTGAAAAAATAGAATATATACAAACCCTTTTAGGGTTAGGGTTAGGGGATCTAACCCTTTTCTTTATAGCGCTCTATAAGGTTAGTGCTATGCACATATGATCACGTGATGGTGCCATGCACACATGATCACATGATGTTGAGCATGAACTCTCAACACCTTCCCTCAAGATCAACATCATGAAGTAGGCCTTCCCTAATGATGATGATTATGGGGAATCAAAGAAGCTGAGCATTACATTCCATCACACCCCTTTAATGGGAATGTCCTTCCTCTACGTCAAACCAAGAGCTAGTTGGTGTTTCTCGAATAGCTCTTTACCGAGTGGTTTGGTAAAGATGTCTACACATTCTCTTTGCTATCACAATGCTACAGTGTGATGTCACCAAGTAACACTCTTTCTATGATGAAGTGCTCTCCAACATCAATGTGCTTTGTCATGGAGTGATATACTGGATTTTTGGCCAATGCATGAGCCGATTGATTATTACAATATATTGTTGTTGGCTTTGACTCATCAAAGTAATCTATTTTTGACAATAATCTTCTCAGCCATATAGCCTTACATGCACCTGTAGTGAGTGCTCTATATTCTACTTCAGCTGAAGACAAAGAAACAGTTGGCTATTTGTTTGACAACCATGATATAGCACCTTGACCAAGGAAAAATGCATATCCCTGTGTCGATCAAGTTGGTCTCATTATCTCCGGCATAGTCACTATCATAGTATCCATGCAATTGTGGATGACTTCCTCTGTATTCTATCCCAAACTGTCTTGTACCTCTGATGTATCTCAAGACTCTTTTGGTTGCATTCTAGTGAGACTGTTTTGGATTTGCCATAAACTGTGCTAGTGAGCTTACTGCATAACAAATATCTGGCCGTGTGATGGTCAGATATATAATAGATCCAATGAGCTGCCTATAGTATCTATCATTGACTGTAGGCTTTTCTGAATCTTTAGTAAGTTTCAAACTATGTTCCATGGGAGTGGCTGCAATCTTGCAATCTGCCATATGAAACTTCTTCAGGAGACTGTCAACATACTTGAGCTGACTCATGAATGTGCTATCTGAATCTCTCCAGAACTCAATTCCAAGCCAATAGTGCATAAGTCCAAGATCTTTCATGTCAAACTCTGCAGATAAGTCTTGTTTCAATTTTCAGATGAAGTAATCCTTGCTTCTTGTCACAATCAGATCATCTACGTACAAAAGTGCAATAGTAATGTCTTCCCCTTGAACTTTGTAGTAGAGAGCATGATCTGCATTGGACTTCATGTATCCCAGATCAGCAAAATACTTGTCAATTCTACTGTACCAACTTTTGGATGCTTGTTTTAAGCCGTAGAGACTTTTCATGAGATGGCAAACCTTATTCTCCCTTCTTGGCTCAACATAACCTGCTGGTTGTTGCATATAGACTTCCTCGTCTAGATAACCATTGAGAAATGCATCCTTGACATCGATCTGATACACATTCCATTTGCTGAATGTTGCTAGTGATATCAAGATGCGTATGGAATCCATCTTTGCTACTGGAGCATAAGTCTCATCATAGTCTTGACCATATTGTTGTGCAAATCGTTTTGCAACTAATCTGGCTTTATATCTCTGAATACTACCATCTAGATTGTACTTCACTTTGTATACCCATTTGTTTGCTATGGCCTTCTTTCTTGGTGGAAGGTCATATAATTCCCAAGCTCTGCTTGGGGTGTTGCTGGCAGTTCTGTAGATGACTGTGAAGTTGATGCTTCTATCTCTTGTGTAGGTGAGGTTTTCCATTCTGACTCCTCATCAAAGATTACATCTCTGGAGACAATGACTTTGCGGTTGATGGAATCATACAATTTGTATGCTTTGCTTTCTTCACTGTAGCCAACCATGATGCATTTGCATGACTTTGCATCCAATTTTTTGCGATGATCATCATGTATGTGGACATATGCTATGCAACCAAATATGCGGGGCACTGTCTGCTAAAGTCCCATTCTTCCTTTCAGCTCTTGCATTCTACTGAGGAGTATCTGCACATGTGAATTGTCTTCGAATGCCGTGATTTTTGCAAAAGTTCATGAATGCTGAAGACATGTATTCACCTCCTCTATCTGATCTCATGACCTTGATCTTTCTGCCTGTCTAGTTTTCTACCATGGCTTTGAATTCTTGAAATCTGGAAAACACTTCAGATTTCTCTTTCAGAACATAGACCCAACAATATCTGCTGTAGTCGTCAATGAAGGTCAAGTAGTAAAGTGAACCATTGATGTTGTGGGTCTGGGCATGACCCCATATATCTGTATGAATTAGATCAAGAATACCTCATGCACGAGAGGTAATTCTGACAAAGTTGGTTCATTTTTGTTTGCCGAAGCAGCATGCTTCACAAACTTTTCCAAGAAACTGTAGCTTCGGAATCCCAATTGCCATATTCTAATTCTTGAGATCTAACAAGTACTTGAAGTTGACATGACCATATCTCTTGTGCCATTTTGCAGATAGTGGCATTTGTTGCGGTTGAACTAACATGGCATGCTTATCTGGTACTGTAGCTAGCATTCTATATAAGCATCCTTCCTTGACACCTTTTGCTACTAGCTGACATCTTTTGGATTTATCTCTGATAGTGCATTCATCACCATCAAAGATGTCTTTGTAATTGTGTTCCGTCATTTGACCTACTGACAAAAGGTTCTTGCTGAGCTTCGAAACATAGAGCACATCTTTGACTAATCCTTTTGTACCAGTGAAATTGTCCATAGGGATAACACTTGTCCCTTGAACTGGATTCGGTGTATTGTCTATTGTGTAGATGATAGTTTTCTAACCTTCTAATGGCTTCATTTCTGTGAACCATTCTTGATGATTTGTCATATGAGATGATGCACCGCTGTCGATGTACCAAGGATCCTATTCCACTTGGTCGACTTGATAGCTGTAATCCTCTTTGGGATTGAAATCAGTGTCTAGGTACACTGTATCAGTTTGATGCATTTCCTCGCTTGCAAGAAACATATTTCCATGTTCATTTGCAAAATGACTGTGACTAGAATGTCCACCATGATGATTTCCTCTGCCTCGAGAATTCCCTCGATTACTGCTGGATTGACTGCCTTGGTCATATTGCTTCTTGCGACAATCTCTTTCATAGTGTCCAAACTTGTGACAGTAGTTGCACTGAATGTTTGACACAGTGGATGCATTCCCTTGTCCTTGGAATCTTCCTCAGTTGGAATGATTTTCTCTTTGCTGATTCTGATGCTGCTGAGGATGATGCTGATGCTGATGCTGATGCTGATTCTGACTTTGATTTTGTTGCTGATGATGACATTTCTGACATGATCTACCTCTGCCTTTGCCTCTGCCTGTCCTTCTGTCTGAAGCTGTGAATGCCTGATCATTAGAATGACCTTTACATGCTTGAATGCCCGAGTCCTAAGTTCTTCACCAAGTAGGACTGATTGAAGTTCTTCTAGTGTCGAAATTTGTTGTTGGATGGCAATACTCTGGACTAGATTCTCGTATCCCTCTCCTAGTCCATTCAGGATTACTTGAACCATTTCTGTGGGGTTCATAGTCTCTCCTGCTAATGCAAGTTGATTGTTGTAGTCTTTAATGCAGAGTACATAAGCATGACCAGTTTCACTACTGTTGCAAAAACTCTGGTTAATCTGGTTTCTCAGGGTGAGAATCCTGGATGTGTTCTTGGACTCGTAAAGAGCTTCGAACATATCCCATGCTTCTTTCGATGTCTTGACTATGTTGAGTTGTCCTAGCATGACATCCTGCACATTCTGCTTGATCAGGTGATAGGCATACTTGTCTTTCTTATCCCATTCTGCTTGAGCTCGCGCAATGGTAGGATCTGCTACTGATGTGGAAACTGTTTGTGTAGCTATAGATCCCGATGTAGATCTCGTTGCTGGTGTTGTGACAATAGATGGAGTAGAGCTACTTGTGGCTGGATCATCCAATGGTCTAGGTGTAGACCCATCGACATACTCCCATTTGTCCTGAAGTACGAGAATGGTCTCCATTCGATATTTCCATGTACCATAATTGGAGTTGTCTAACTTAGCAGATGCCTCTAGATTGAGGTTGTTAATCGACATGGTGCAAGAAATGTACTCAAAAAGTGTCATGAAGATCTCTGTATGAATCAACTGCAAATACATTGTCTATGCTAAGTGAAATCTCTAAACTTTCGGTGAAGATAGAACTGCAATATATAAAATCTGATCTATATTACAAGGCTTGTGGCAATGATGCCGAGAATAGCCAAGAGGCTTTACAAGGCTGAAATGATGTGCACGATGCCGTGAGATAACCGAATAGGCTTTACAATGGTAGCATGTGTGTGTGAAATCAAATGCTATGTACCCACTGAAACAATCTGCAATGCCTCTGTACTTTGAAGTCTGCTCACTGAACTGATGAACGTAAGGTATCAGGTAATGTAATAATGTGAAACCGTATGTGAGCGTATGGACTACTAGTCGAGAATTTCGGGCATGGCTTAGATTGGCAACTTGGGGAAATTCAAAGCGTCCCCTCTATAGCGATCTAGTCCACTCTGATCTAGATCTAAACCAATCGTCGATCGATGAAAGAACAACAAATAATTCCTTTTCTTTTGTTCTTTTTAAGTGCTGGGTCAGATGCGTCAATGTAGAGGCAAATGTGCATGAAGGAAGTGGTTTTGTCGGCAAGCCTCAAATGTGAGCATAACTTGCACCAAAATGTGCACATGATGTGACAAGTGCGTAGAGCACAAAAAAATGAGAGACTTTCCTTTTTGGAGCACCCTCAAATTCTTCCTGGATCAAGAGATATGACTTGATCTAGGTGGAGGGGCAAAAGGAGTGCAAATGGTGCTCATTGATAATGTGTCACTATGAGTCACATGCAGTGATGATGTGGCACTGTGCCTAGCAAGAGGAGTGCCTGTGAAGCCCTGTGCTGAGGTGGCAGGAGTGGTCACATGCAATGACTGTGAAGAGGTAGCTATGTCTGCAGGGGTTAGTGTTGATTGGACAGTTGAGGTGGCATAAATGATGATGTCAGCAAGGTGATGTGGTAATTATGACGTGGCTATGATGACATGGCACTGATGACATGGTGTGATGATGTGGTAAGATGATGTGTCCTTATGATGTGGTAGTGGTGATGTGTCCTGATGACATGGCTGATGATGTGGCTAGCCTACGTGGCCCTGATGATGTGGCAACTGAGCTGGTAGGGTGATGTGGCAAATCAAATGAGTTGATGATGTGGCAGTCTCATTGGACTACTGACGTGGCAGTTGGAGATAAGATGATGATGTGGCACACGGGCCATGTATCACTTGGCTAACCACACCTCAATGTGTGGTGAGGTTGAAGATAAGGGATATCCTCCCTCTCTGCCACATGGCGCTAGGAGGGCGACCAGAATCTTTTGAGATTCCGATGACTCTTCCAAAGATTCTGTCATCTTGGTCTATTCCGTCGATGCACAGAGATGGTGAGGCGATTGATGCGCTCCGTGGGAGTCCTCGGGCGTTTCAGGGGGCCGCGCGCCTTGTCTTCACTGTGCTCTTGGCTATCGAGTATGGAGCTTACATGCGCTATTGGCTACAACTTTTGGATGGTGAAGCCTTTGAGGCTTGGAGTGGTGGAGCGCGGTAGGAGCTATCTTGTAGGAGACAATCGATGGAGAGGCTTGTTGAGGAGAGGCGTTGTTGCTGCTTGCTGGAGGCACAGGAGCTCAAAGTTACCTGAGCTAGCTAGTCATAGGAGATGCTGATTGGAGTTGCTGCGAGCAGACGTGAGGCTCGAGCGATGTGCAAGAGGCGGCGCATTGTTGATTAGAGGAGTCTAGAGCTCGAGAGTGCTGGTTGGTGCTACAATCCAGATGGAGGAGCCTTAGAACCGTCCGGTGGAGGCCGCCTATTACCGAGATGGGCATTGGAGTATGCTGTGGGAAGCCACACCTCAGTCCCTTAGCTCGCTGAAGCCTTGACAGCAGCTCATTGGGCTCATTGTAGAGGCCGTCAAGGCTATGCTTTGGTCATGGCTAGTAGAAGATATGGAGACTGTCGTTGTGGAGTCGACTGCTACAGGGATCGTGGGAGTCGGCCGAGGGTCATTGTAGCTACTGGAGCTTTAGTTGAGCATTGAGGTAGAAGTTGGGAAATAGGCTGCGTTCGTTAGAGCGGTTGTTCGAGGGTGGTGAAGCCTTTGAGGCTTTAGGAGGCTACAGTTGGTGCGGCTAGAGGCTTGGGCTTCGCTGCTGCAGGGGTGCCTTGAGTCGGCTATGAGGCTTGTGAAAGGAGGCGCTTGGTCCAGGAGATCCACACTGAAGAAGAGGATTTAGATGGGCTGACTGACAGATCTCTTTTTCTCATAATAATGCAATGAACAAAATCTCTCTCTTTTCAGAAGACTCCCTATTTCTCTCATAAACACTCAAGAATTGAAGAAGAAAATACTTTCTCTCACACCTCAAGAAGCTCTCAAATCCAATCGAAACTTTGGACATAAATTTTCTTCACATGAATGGAAATCTTTCATCAATGGAATGAAAGATAGAAACCTCTCAATATCTCAATCTCTCTCACTCACAAGAAGGATGGCGCCTCAGCAAAAGGTAGAACCATGCTCTAATACCATGACAAAATATGAAGAGGGGAGAGGAGAAGAGTGGACATGAGGAGAGAGGGCACAGCTAGAAAGCACACCACAAATGACTAACTGTGCACTAGATTTAGTTGAAACAATAAAATATATACAAACCCTTTTAGGGTTAGCATTCGGGGATCTAACCCTTTCCTTTATTGCACTCTATAAGGTTAGTGCTATGCACATATGATCACGTGATGGTGCTATGCACACATGATCACATGATGTTGAGCATGAACTCTCAATAGAAAGAAGATCTTGCAGCTCAACATGACATGAACTGATATATATCAAGGAGTTTGAAGGGGCTGATTGGGTTGGATGGGTAGGTTCTGAGGAAACATTGCACCTCCTTCATAGATACCTTTACACAGCTCAAAACACTCTGCAAACTATCATTAGACACAGAGGCCTACAACTTCTAGTAGAGACATGATACCAAAGATTCAAACACATATAGAGATGCACCTTGAGATGGCTTCATGCTGATATACATTTTGGAAGAAACAAAGAAGCGGCTAGCAAGTTATGGGCAGTTTCCTAGGCAGGGGTAAAAACTATCATGAAAACAGACTATCAAACATAGAGACTCATAACTTTTTGCTATAGTATCTGCTTCAAGGTTTGATAATACATAGACATGCGTCTTGAAGAGAGCTTCATGGTAATATAAGTTTCATCAAAATCGGACTAACGACCGGAAAATTATGAGCAAAACACTAACAGGGGGTCAAATTCTCATAAAAACAAACTATCAAACACAGAGACTCATAACCCTTTGCTGTAGTATCTGATTCAAGGTCTAATAACACAAAGACATGCGCCTTAAATAGAGCTTCATGTTGATATAAGTTTCATCAAAATCGGACTAATGCATCCACTTCTAGATTCTTCACAACTCCTAAGGTCTTTACCCTAGTGTTGTCACAGCCAATTTGATGCAATAAGGAGAGGTAGTACTAGAGTATTTTAAATGAGCATCTATCATGGTCTTCTCACTCATGACATTAATTGATGCACCTCCATCAATGTACACATTATAAATCACTTGACCATCAATGATCACATCAACCACAGGTACATCACCATCACCAACATCTATATCTACCTTTTGACCAACAGGAATGAAACTTTTCTTCTTTTTCTTCTTTGACACTCTTGTGCTTGCTAGCTTTCCCCATTCTTTCTATAGTTTTGGAGACAAAGCAAGTAATTGACCAAAGGTGATATGAGCTTCCTTTTCTTTATGGTCGGACAACAAGTCATAGCTTCCAATGCCTTCTCCTAAAGGAAAGTCTGACTAGCTAATTCTCATTCTAGATGCCTTCTTTTTCTTACTACGATGTTCCTCTTCCTGATGTTCCTCATCTACTTCTTCCTTGCTTTCTTCTTCTTCTTTTGCTTTACCATGCCCCCATTTAGCCATCATTACCTCTCTTTCCTCATCCCTTGAAGAAGCTTCTACCAAGGATACTTGTTTTTCTTCTTTCTTTCTCAATCTAGGACACTCAGGGTAATAGTGACCTTTTTCATTACATTCATTATAGCAAGTGACCCCACTCTTATCTCAAGGCCTATCTTCACTCTTTGGTGCTCTAGGTTGTCGTGACCAAATGCAATTTTAAATCAGCAAACTCTGCCATCAATTGGGAGATATTATGATCTAACTCAGAGGACTTTGGTACCTGAGGAGTGCCCATTACCTCCACCTTAGAAGTTAAAGCTGTTGAAGACACAAAAGAGGATTCGATCTTTAGAGAAGCTTCTTCTCCAACAAGGGGAGGATCGGTTCATGTATCGCGTTCGATTTGCTTCTCGAAAATTGCTCGACATCGAATGACGCTACTCAGAGGCTGACAAGCATGCCTTGTCTTTAGTATTTTGCATTGAGAAATTTAAGCATTATGTTGCTGGAAAGTCCTTCATTATCATATGTAGCAATGGTCTTGCAAAGCAGGTTCTTCAATCACCAAATCCCATGGGCCGGTTGGTCAAATGGTTGGCAGTTTTATAAGAATATGATATTTCTTTCAAAATTGTAAAAGGGGGTTGTTCCAACTTGAAGAATGCTTTGATTGATTTAGAGGAGTGCCTCAATGTAACCCTTGTAGCAGCCATAGAAGTTGGGGATCCATGGTATGGTGGTATCTACAGGTTTCTGACTACTTTCTCCTTTCCTCCAGAAAGTAGTAGCTATCAGAGAAAGAAGATCCGCAGATACAGTGGGCACTACACCCTCTTTGATGGGGTGTTGTACCGTCAAGGCATGGATGAGGTACTAAGACGGGCCATTGATGCAGATGAAGTGCCTAAGGTATTGAAGCATTATCATGATGGATTTTGTGGAGGCCATTATGCCAGTGACTATACAGCTAAGAAGATTTTACATGTTGGATACTATTGGCCGACCTTGTTCAAGGATGTCACTTTGTATTGCAAAGCCTGTGAACCATGCCAATTCTTTGGTAGGAAGGATTTGCATCCTGGGCAACATCACCTAGTGATGTCCATCCATCCATTTCAGAAGTGGGGAATAGATTTTGTCAGGCCCTTGCCCATGACTGCCCGCAAAAAGAAGTATCTTTTGGTAGCCACTCAGTATGTCACTAAGTGGGCTGAAGCTATCGCTCTCCCCACTGCAAATGGTAAGGCAGTTTCAAATTTCATATTTGAACGTATCTGCACAAGGTTTGGGACACCCATGGAAATAGTATCTGACCATGGGAGTCCATTCTTAAATGAAGCAGTGGAATTGCTCATGGATCGCATGGGTATTAATCATCGCACTTCTAGCATCTATTATCCAGCATCCATGGGTCAAACGGAGCAAACCAATGGCCTCCTTTGTAAAACCATGGGAAAAATGGCCACGGGGAATAGGAGCCAGTGGGATCAGAAGTTCACTGAAGCCGTGTGGGCTTACAAAATCACTCATAAAACGTCTACAGTCACACTCCTTTTGAGTTGGTATATGGTACTGAGGCAGTGTTACCACTAGAGATAGAGATTCCGGCCTTGAGATTGGCACAAGAACAGAGGATGACAGAAGATAAACATGTAGAGGCCAGATTGGTATAACTTGAGAAGTTAGATGAAACCTGACGCCTTGCACTACACCAAACAGAGATCTAAAAGAATCGACAAAAGGCCCGCTTGGATGCTAAGATTCACAAGGGATGGGAAAGACAATTTGCTGAGGGGGATGTTGTGCTATGCTTTGATAACAGATTGGACCACCAAATGGATAAGAAGTTTCTTCCACTGTGGACCGGTCCATACAAAGTCATCAAGAAACGTAGCAATGGGTCTGTACAAGTTCAAGAGCTACATGAACCATATGGCAAGAAGGTGATCAACAAGCGTTATCTCAAGCCCTTCTTTGTGCATGATGGACTCAGGCATGGAAATGTTGTGCATTCCCTGCGTGGGGGGGGGGGGAACTGTTATGGATAAATTTGACCAAAGTAAAAAGGCATAAATATGAGTGTGTGCTTGTATGTGTGACAATAGTATAATAAAATATGGAGTGTATAGGGCCCAAGGTTGAGGTGGTAGGGCATGACCATGTGCCACCCTTCCACGTAAGAGGACCCATAAGGTGTGTTGTACATAATCCATGGTAGTAATATTATAAAATATAAGGTGGCATGGCTCTTCCATGTACCACCCCTCCACCTAGGCGGTCCCATGCCTGCATTTAGTGAGATATGGCTCAAAGTCCTTAGGAGAAGCGATATAAAATAGGTGGAGATGGATATTATATTGGGTTATTCCCTCCATATAGGATAGGCCCATGTGGGGGAGGTATAGAAAGTCCAAGAGTGCAAGTTAAATAATCGGGAAAGTAGGATGAGGTGGCAATATTCCTTGTGCCAACCCTCCACTTGTCCTCCTAGATGTTTGAACGTATTATAAAATTAGGAAGAGACTAAGGGAGTATCATAGACTTGGGATATGGGAGTTGATATATGTGGAAAAATGTGGCCAAGCATTATCGCACACAATTGAGAGTGCGTAACTGCCTAGCCCACATGGGAGACTCTTCCACACACACCATGCATGTGGGAGGATGCATTTATTGGGAGAGACCCCCTCTCTCTGCTATAAAAGGAGGGGGCTACTCCTTGATGAGACACGCTCATTCTTGTAAAGCCACCTAGCTAGTACTTTGATTTCCTCCTTCCCTTCCTTTCAAATAAAGCATGGCCCTCTTCCCTTGATGTCTCCATCTTTACATTCCTCCTCCACCCATGTACATACTTCTCTTTTCCCTCTCCCTCTCCCCTTGTGCCATAGTCTCCCTCTTCTTTCCCTCCCCTCTTAATTCCTTTTCCCCACCCATGTTAACGCTTCTCCCCTCACGTTCCCTATTCCTCTATGGCCCTCGAGCATCACCATACCTATCCTCTAGCCTCTTGTCTTGATTTCTTTTCCGGCTAATAGTACACCAACTGAGATTCGGGAAAAGGCTAATAACCATCGAGCCATTTGGCTTGAGATGTCATGTGTTTGGTAGCACCTGTGTCGAGATACTAAACATTGTGATTAGAGGGATCAAGATGATCTGATTCAGTGATAGCATAGAAAAGACGAACTATAGGATAGCAACATTGGATTGCTGGTTGGAAGACCTGGGTTGCCAGGTCGTATTACGCCTTGAGTTATTGCCAAAAGTTCTACATGGGCCTCTTCGAGGATTATCTTGTTGAGGATTTTTTGTCAAAGTGGGCAGTAATGGGGGCATGGGAGATTGAAAATTGCTAAATGGTTGCCTGAAGGAGGAGAGTTACATCGAGGCTTTCTGTTGAGACGTTCTTGTCTATCCTGAATTAACAAGACAGTGGGATTGGACAAATTTGACGAATTGTCCTTTTGTCTCCTCATTCTATCTTCCTGGGTAATCTTGCCGAGCAATGAAGGAAGTGTCAATTGTGCTAAACCGCTTTGCGTGGTGCCGAAAGCTCGCCATGAAGAAGGGATGGAAGCCAGGAGCATTGTGACCTGTTGTAAAGCAAGGATCTTCAAGCTAGCTTCGGTTGTCTCATCCAGAAGACCTTGCTATCGATCAAGAAAATCAGGTACTGAGTCGATTTCTTCGAGTTGAAGAAATAGGAGCTTACGATGGGCAAGACGCTTTTAGCTTTTCCCACACTTCTTTGGAGGTATCTAGAGATTGAACTAATTTCAATTGTGAATCGTCACAATGGAGTATGATCTGATCTGAATGGGCTTTGGCGGCTACAAGGAGCCATGCCTTCTCTTTGACCGGAACAGTAGGTCCATCGTTGAGGTAAGTGCCTTTGACGACAGACCAAAGGTCAGCACGATGAAGGAGTGCCTTCATCTTTATAGACCAGAGTCTATAATTGGAATTCAACAGATTTTCAATCTCATATGCACGTTTGACGCCTGTGCTTATCCAAGCCATCCCTGGACGAAGTTGGAATACAAGAAGGAGGGGGGCGCTTAAGAAGAAATGCACATGCATAATGTAATAGCAGAAAGATAGTTTCTTCCCAGGCAAGCTCCCAGTAAGGGAAGAAACAATAGAGATCGACCTTTAGGTTGACGGGGACCTATTTCCTCTGCAATCATAAATGTAGGAGACTATTGCGAAAGTAGTGGAGGGGAGTCCGGGCCTTGGAAGGCATCGTTGGAGCGTCAGGGAAGCGACCCCTCTGATACCATGTGAGATGCTGAATATGAGAAGAAGCAAGAAGATGAGAAGAGCATGCATGCAAACAAGAGTGTAATCGGAGAAGCAATCAGAGAGAAAGAGACGATGTGACCAATCTGAGAACAAGTGTGTGTATTATCCAGAGTTCACGTTCTTGTAGAATGTGATAGTTATTTCGATTACAACCAACTAGTATCAACGCATACATGCGCGCGTGATCGGGATTGTTTATTTAGGCTAAATACATTTGGGAGTTAATTATTCCAAGAAAATCTAGTTCTCCCTCTCCGTACAACCATCCAAACGCACATGTACTCAACAGCCTTTAGACTCTCTCCCCGTGCAATACTCTATGCTCATCACTTGCTACTCTATTTGCCCCTACTCCTTTCCTACTAGCACTCCTACTTGCATACAGAGCTTCTCTAACTAAGCTCAATTGGAGAAGCCGTGTGCATGGTAGTAGTGCCAGTAGGAAATTGACAAAGTAGGAAATCGACAAAGGTGGACAGCTACATGATGAGCCAAAATAAAGAGAATGGGCAGAGAAATCTGAGGGCCATTTAGTAAATTGAGGCTAGAGAGCTATAAGTTCATTCATAAAGTCTGAGAGAGCTATAAAATTTGAGCTTCAAATGGAGCCTTCTTTCTTTCTAGCACAAGATATTGCGGTCTCTGATGATCACTATTCCTCTCGCTCCTTCATACTTTAATATCATCTCAATTTGACAAGATGCTCGAGACACTCTACTAAACTCCCATCTATTTGTATAGCTCATTGATTTGATTCGTTTGTTGTTTTCATCTCAACGGCGAGTGTAATCTATGGTGAATTTGTAACACAGACAACTCTAAAGCCATTCAAGGTACAAGTATTGGCAAGGCATACACATATCGAGTAAACAGGAGAAGAGATTATGGGAGTTACAGAAGTGAAGGCCATACAAGGGAAGTGCAAGGTGAGGGAAAGGAAGACAATGCGTCGCTCATGAAAAGAATGTCACATATATGAAAATCCCTTGGATGCTAGACATTGCAAGGTAAGGGGAAGTAAATGATGTGCCCCTACAATGTTGCATTTAAGAAGATCCCTTGGATGCTGAAAATCATGAAAACAAGTAAAGCTTGATGGAGAAAGAGAAGAAAAGGGTGTGGTACAAGGAAGGAAGGGATGCATGTATCTCTTAGCTTCCACGGTTGTCTTGGTCTCCCCTGCCGGTGGAGCAATGGTGTGGCACCTAAAAGTAAGTGCAATAATATCCCTTAGCAATAGGTGAAATGTTGTTCAAAATGTGTACGTGCTCTCTAGAATGCTACCATTGATCATAGACATCCCACTTTCACCATGCAGACGTAGAGCATCCTATACTTCTAGAGTTCCAAGTTCATGTCCTACATAATAGTAGATTTGAATAGCTTTCTCAGGAGAAGTTTGACCTTGAATTTAAGTGTCTAGAAAGTACCACAAAAAAGGCAATGAAAATGAATCTATATGCCATAGTGACTATGGCATCAAATCCTTGCATGCTTTTAAAACTTGCATATCTTTTAATGCATACAAAACTCACATGCTTTCTTCATACACAAACTTGCGTGTTTTTATCCCTATTACTCACTTGCTTAACCCATAAGCCTAGATTACTCACATATTCTCATACATAAATACAAGAAGATGCGTCCTAAGAATTACAAAGAGAATGTACATTATATCCCATAACCCTTAGGGTTTAGAGTCACACTAAACCTAAGCCTACTTGAGAGAATTCCACTCTCCTACTTTAAGCATGGACATATCCTAGTGCCATTTACATATTTCTAAGAGATGACTCATTTACATATTTAGCTACAAGACACACTCTAGAGACTAGAGTCAGTAGACTCTCCTATTCTCACCACTTGGTAATCTTGAATGAGATGACTCATTTACATATTTAGCTACAAGACACACTCTAGAGACTAGAGTCAATAGACTCTCCTATTCTCACCACTTGGTAATCTTGAATTTGCCAACCCGATGTCTATTCCTCATGGAATGGAAAGCATTAATATCATAAGTAGACTCCTATTCTCGCCACTTGGTAGTGTTGTCAATCTTGAATTTGCCAACCCGATGTCTATTCCTCATGGAATGGAAAGCATTAATAGCATAACTGATAACTGATGACCATTAAATTCAATGGAAAGATAAAGATCACAACTAAAGATATAGCTATTTAGTCCTCTGTATCAAACTTCGTCACTGGGCTGCTGTATTTCATCCACGGCTTCGTTTTGCTGGTCGACTCCTTCGTCGACGTTGATTGTGGCTAGATCCCGCTTCTTGGAGCGATGCAGACTTGCAGCCACCAGGAACAGTAGAAAATTCACCGCACTCAGCACCGCCAACAGCCAGTAGAAGAGGTCTATTCTGCTTCGATTGATGTTATCCAGAATCCACCCTTTCTCCTTGCCCGTTACGCCCTGGACTATGGTAACCAGCAGAGAGCTCAACCAGCTCCCGATACCCAGCTCGCTTATGGACAGGCTTGTGCTGAGGCTCCTCGTTCCGTCTGAAACTTCATCGTAGAAAAACTCTAATTGACCCACGTAGGTGAATATCTCCGCTAAGCCCACCAGGAAATATTGTGGCGCCAGCCAGAAAATGCTCATTGGAATCGTTTGCCCGGGTTGATCTTGAAAGTTATACTCTCGAATAACGTCAAGCCGCTTTCTCTCCACCAAGGCAGCCACCATCATGGAAAGGATCGAAACAAAGAGGCCAAAACCCATGCGCTGCAAGGGTCTAAAGCCGCACTCCTCCCCAGTATATCTCCGCACAAACGGGACTATGAGGCTGTCATATAACGGCAAGACGACGAGAGTGTTGGCCACGGAAAAGACGGGAAGAGAAGCCGCTGGGATTTGGAAATGAGGGCCGAGTTTGCGATTTAATGTCGTGCCCTGCTTCACGAAGAATGTGACCAACTGAGAATAGCTAGTCCAGAGGAAAACAGTTGTAGCGACGATGGGAAGAACTCTGATGAAAAGCTTCAATTCTTCCACCTGCGTCACGGTGCATAATTTCCACGCGTTGTTGTGATCCCTCTCGGAGCTCGAACAAACAGCAGCTTTGTCGAGGAAACTGTACACAACAGAAATGTCAGCATAGGCTTTAATTGGATCGATCAAGCAGTCACAAGTCACGACCGACTCAAAAAAGATTTGTGTCGTTACTTGCGCACCTGCGCGGCAATGCAATTAAATCAACCTGTACATACAATTCATCTCAATTCCTCACTCTCGATGGACAAAATTGGGCATATCAACCTTTCAAGGGTGAAATTCCAGTGTGTCCATCTACTGCCGATGCGGTTAAGGCGTTAATGGACGGGATACAAACCTTAGCGCTCTCGTGTGCCGTAACTTACGAACACCAGCAGTATTATTTGTGAGTTCATACAGCTGACTTTCGTCAGCACAGCTACGAGGTACTCTGACCTTCCGTTTTCTAACCGCTGCAACGAGAACTTGAACAAATCGGGTAACTAGGCTGCCGGTGGGAGCCATGTGTCTGTAACGGGGCATCCCATTGAGTAACGCAACCAAGGAGATGACCATTCCAGCCAATGGAAGGCCAAAACCCAGTCCCCATCCGACGTTGTTTTGGATGTAAATAACTACTGTGAAAGCAAACAGTGCGCCTATGTTAACCGAAAAGAAGAACCAATTGAAGAAGGAGGCTTTCGTTCGCTTCTCTTTGTCATTGGCTTCATCAAATTGCTCAGCTCCAAAAGGTGAAACGCACGGTTTGATGCCCCCTGTCCCGATGGCAATTAGATACATTCCTGCATATACTATTCCGAGCTGACGACTTGAAGCAGGCTTGCAGTTGAGCGTGTTAATATCGCAAGGAGGCGGTCGGAAGGATCTAACTGCCCCTGATAGCGTCATGAGAGCCAGGCCCTGCTCAAGGCCAACCCAAATCAGGCCAGCAAAAAAATCGATCGATTCAAATTAAAGAAAGCAGCAAACGGTTCGCAAAAGACGAATTTGCAGGCGAATTGCATACCACAATATAACAAATGGAATAGAGCGCAATTGTGAGAAAGCGACCCAAGTAGGAGTCCGCGACGAAGGCCCCAGGTATACCGAGTACGTAGGCAGCTCCAATCCAGTTGGTGACCATATGCACTGATTTTGGTAGAGGTTGATACAGGTCCGAGATCAAGTACGTGACTAGATTTCCGGCGACGGAGTAGAAGGCCAATCTCTCAGCCGCCTCCATTGCTGCCAGAATTGAGTAAAAGGCCGTAGACAAGTAAGCAAAATATCATAGGAGTTGCGAGGAGAATTCAACCGGCAAATACGTAACGCTCTGAATGAATATAATAAACGGCTCTCTTTAGTGATCTGATCCTTGTCTGGGACCTAAAGAGAAATTGTGCCTGAGCATTAATCTACACACAGAGCCCTTTCCGGTGAGAGGTGATCATGGGCTCACCCAAAATGAACGATGCCGCTTTCCACCCTCCAGTTTGCAAGTTCTGTCTGACTTGTTGACCGCTATAGTGGTGCAAATGCAACGACGCAATCCCACTCATGTCTGTTTGCTCTGGGAGACTAGAAGTCGAAGCTGCAGGAGTAGGAAGCGAAGGGAAGCAGGAAGACGGCAAATTAAGGTCAAAAAGCGGACCGAGAAGCAGTTGCGAGGAGGGGAGGAATGGTGAATGTATGCTGCAAATTAACGAGGTTGATTGAGGAGGATCAATATATTGATCAGAAGACTGGAGAGGGCTGAAATCTCCAGAACTTGCAAGAAGCTTGATGACAATATTGAAAGGACTACGGCATCCAGTTTGCTTGCTTGGATTATAAATTAGGCCTTTCCAAACAGCTGGGCAGGTCCTGTGTACAATCACAAAAGGCACTCTACGCCGGCCAACTTCAATTCGTGTACGGAAATTGCTCGAGGTCACCTTTCATGAGGAGTCATAATTGATCAAGGTTGTATACAATATCTAGTCTTTCTAAAAATTGAAAGAAAATGAATAGTAACGGTTATATGTAACTTTTGTTAGTGGAAGGATAGGTCTTAGTAATGAAATTGGATTTACAATCTACTCGAGTTTCACTCCGGTCTTTCATACTTTCCTCACAACACCTTACTTTTCTCGAGTTTCACTCGAGTCCTCCATACTATCCTCGTATTCTTTCTCTGTCACACTCAGGTTTCCGCCCTCTTTTTCCATTGCACATCCAAAAATCAACCACATTAAATTCAAAATTGCCTACAGGACAGGCCCATTGAATTAATTCACCTTGTTTTTAATATGCCGAGTTTATTGTAAAAAGGGGTGGTCAGCCCAAGGTAAACTTAGAAAATGGCTTAAGCCCAAAGCCTACACTCCACTACAAGCGAATCCCCACCTCCAAAAGACTCTTTCACCACCTAGCTAAAGTCGCGTAAATTCCCCCGCACAAGAGCTAAGACAATAGATTCCCTAATCCCTAGGCCGATACTCTGACAAAACACTAGGATGTTATAAAGAACCTCCCATACAGTAAGCATTACAGCTACATGGAAGTAAGGCCAACAAGATGCCAAGTTCAAGGGCATCCCAAAAGGGTCTCCGTGAGCACCACGCGCCACCTAGTGTGTATATTAGCATTTAAGCATTTCTTGTATAAAAACATCCATGCACTCAAGCCCAAGTGCTACTCCCTGGTATGCTAATGATGTGATTCTCTAACAAAATTTTCATGGATGAATTTCTCTTTCCCCAACAATTAAAACTTTTTTACTAGTGGTGAGATTTTATATCCTCCCATGAAAATAAATTCTACAACATTCCCTACAATGAGAAACTTTTACTCAAGAAATTTTAAAATATCACCATGGTTCTATTAAAGTTTGAAAGGCAATAGACAAAACAAAATTACATTCGACAACACTACAAAAGTTTAAGAATGAGCGAGAATGAGCTACATAAGCTTTTGCTAGCATATTATATTAATATAAATAAGTATACCAAGCTTTAAAATATCCATAACATATTATATTAATATACCAACTCTGAAATATCCATGACAGCATTCCATCTACAATGTGTCAAGATATTGGTGACTAACTCATGCAAAAAAAAAAGTGTTTCCCACCATAGATCCATCCAAAGGCATCTAGTTGGACCTACAAACCTAGAGAAGATTGAGTCCAAGGATTAATGATTCACCACAACACATAACTCCCATAGAAAATTATTGTTTGCTTTCCTCCACCCCTGGAATACAAATCTTATCTAACTATTTTTTTTGTATTGTAACTTGTTACCAAAAAGAATGTAGGCAACAAAAGAAGGTTTTTGGTTATCTTTAATCCATTTCTAGAAGCTCCAACTAGGCTTTGGTCTCAGACTCCGTGTTTATAATATATGCTATAAATCGTGATTGATGTTATCATCTAGAAAAATCCAAGATAGCAACTTTTTCCTAGATCCATGCTAATGTTCCATGTGTTGAAGCTCAAGGCCCAACACAACTTAATGATTCTCATGAAAAATATGCACGATCTCCTCAAAACAAGCCGAGGGGTTGCGAGCGAGGGGGAAGGGAGGGTGCATGGGAGGTGATTCTTTTAAAGAACCCATTCTCATTCATACATTAGGGGGTTATATGTTGGCCTAGGGGGGAAGTCAATTTTCTACCTGTAATTAGATTCATTCAAGTATGACCACAATCATTAACCTACTTAAGCATCTAGGTTTGGTCTAGAGAAGGTTTAAGTTGGAAGTATAATAATGAAATTGTGCCATCAATATTTTTCTTGAACCTTTATCGACTATGACACATTCCTCTATATATATATATATATATATATATATATATATGTATGTATGTATGTATGTATGTATGTATGTATGTGTGTGTGTGTGTGTGTGTGTGTGTGTGTGTGTGTGTGTGTGTGTGTGTGTGTGTGTGTGTGTGTGTGTGTGTGTGTGTGTGTGTGTGTGTGTGTGTGTGTGTGTGTGTGTGTGTGTGTGTGTGTGTGTGTGTGTGTTTGTGTGTGTGCGCATGCACTTTTTTTTGTAATATAATGACTCAAAGATTCCACACAAAAAAAGTGTGTGTGCGTGCGTGTGTGCGTGTGCATGTGGGTATGCGTGTTGTGTGTGTGTGTGCATGCATGCACATATATATATATATATATATACACACACACACACACACACAATCATACCATTAGAGAAGATGATAACCATTTGTATGTCAATATTAAAAGGTACAAGTAGACAGTAAATCTAAGTCTCATTTTCAAAAATTGTAAAGCACTCTCAACATGAGTTTGGTCCATTTCTTACTTGAAGTTAGAGAAACAAATCTAAACCATTTTCCATCTCCCTTTCATTGCTCTATATAATGCGATCTCTTATATTGCCTATCTCGTCCAAGATTCCCTTTGTCATGTGAGCTACTTAGTTGCCTATAGTCCATTAGTGCCTTTAACTACCTTTATTTTCTTAGAGGTAGAATGTACAGTGCCTCTCCAATTGCCACTATAATTATAGTCCTATATAATCAAAAAGGAATTCACCCTTTAAAATCTTGAGTGTGTCTCTGATCTTCTTCCTCATGCCTTGTTAGTCATTCTTACCCTCCCATTGTTTGGCCATGAACTAAATTATGCCATGCCTCATGATTTCTTCCTTACTTTTTTCCAACATGGAATCTTGGAGCTTGGGTTGGGCATCCACTTGATGAAGGAAAGGCTTTCAATCCTGAAACATCTTTGCATGGATACAGAACCATTAGTATATGTATTGGGTGGTTATTGTTACAAATTGCAATGGAATTTGGAAATAAGAGTAACTTTCCTTAGAGTGGAAGCATCAATATAATTTTTCCAAGTGTCAAAGCATTAGTATATTGATCATTATATCCATTGGTACAAAACTTCCAATATAGTTGTCATTATATGCTTTGAGTAGCAATGCAAACATCAATGTTGTATAATCTTTAAAAACTTATATTGGTAGGGCAGAATGGGGATTTTCTTCCCCTTATTATACCCCACCATAATTCTAATAAGAGTAAAACAAAGTCTTGGAGGGCATGAATATATATTGCAAGATGCATTACAAAAGCTCCGTCAAAAACGTCAAGTACTAACATATGATGCAAGGGTCAAAGGGACATGAATTATAAGGCTACAAGATTAATTATAAGGAACACCAAAAGTTCTCATACTCTACACAATAAAGAGATACTACCTATAATTTGAGAAGTATCTATACAGAGGAGCTATACAAAGAAGAAGGGAGGAGCATAAGAGAAAGCAGGAGCAAGGAAGCCACAAATTGTTCAAAGGAAACGTGCTTAGCAAGGATTATGATCACGTTTTCACATTTGCGTTAATGGGTCATTAACGTTCATTAATTACTCTTCCAAGTAGCGTCAAAACAATGTGATCATGTAGGTTATCGGAAAAAATCACTGATAAATCGGATAAATGTACCGCCGGTACCCAAGACACTACCGGCGATAGAACTAATATTCCCGATGGTAATATTAATTATCCCGACGGTATATATATATTACCGTCAGGAATATTAGTTCTATCGCCAGTAGTGTCTTGGGTACCGACGGTGCTGTGGGGTGCAGATTCCCAGTTTCTCACGTGCCCCAAGGCTATATATCGGTGGAAATGGCGATAGAGGCTCGTTATTCAATCCAGTTGTGGTTCATATCCCGATAAGTTGGGAAAGAAAGTGAACCACGATTTGGATTTGAATAGTTGTAAGGTTAAGTGGGTTAGAGTGAGTCAGCATTCATTATACCTATGGGTGTAGATTGCTCCTCCGATTCCTTGCGTCTTGGAGAAACTATAGACCATGAACACGAGGGCTAGTGGATGCGAGTGTTTGTTGTGTGTTCTTGAGGGTGGTCTATACTCCAACTCCTTACGTTTTGGGGAACTTGCGGACCACGATCATGAGTGCCAATGAATGAGATTGTTAGTGAGCAATCTTGACTCTTAAGGTAAGGGCCTTAGGTATGGAGAGAAGGGGGAGACGAGATGGCAATGACTTGAGCAGGTGCCCATGCCAGTATTGATATGCTTGAAAATGTTCCCTGGGTTGAAGAAGGAGTTGCAGAAGAGGATCTCATTGCTAAAATGGGCACTACCCCAATGCTTGATCCACCCTGTGAGGTTGTTAACTAAGATACAGGGAGAGCGTTTATGCGGGTGTCACAATCCTCTCAAAGAGTTGTTCCACGTGCACAGGGGGAAAACGTAAGTCACATGGTCCAGAGTGGGACTTTGTTATTAATATTCATGACTACGTTGAGTGGAAATGCAAGTATTGTGGAATACAAAAATCTGGGGGAGCACCTCGCATAAGGGGCCACTTGCTTGGTGACTCAAGAAAGAGCATTCAGCATTGTGCAACCCCAGGAGCTGCTGTAGCACCTTGCACCTTGACAGAGAAGATGCAAGCTTCTGGAAAAGTATGAAGAAGATCAATTTGGGAAAGTCAAGGTATAAGTGGAGTAGAGTTTGTAAGCATACACGGTGATGGAAGTACTAGTGTTGCAGGCTCCCATGCCAAAACTCAATATGTGGATACTAGCATGAAAGGTAGATCACCACCTATGGCTCGTGAAGCTAGATCGGCAACTGCTACTCTTAACTTAAGGCCAACCCACGATAGTTGAGAGCATCCGAGTTCAAAACTTGGAGAATGCACAATATGTACTTGGTAGATCAATCTTGCCAATCAGGATATCCACTGACTATGGTCAAATAACGATGATATGAGAGGGGCATGGAATTGCATTGCTAACTATGGGCCAGGCTTCAAGCCGCCTTCTTACCACACATTGTGTACGTCATTGTTAGATAAGGCATATGCAGAAGAGAAAGAGCACATAAATCGTACCATTTTCGAGCAACTACATAACACCAAATGCACAATTGTCTCAGATGGGTGGACAAGCATAAAACGCCATGTTTTATTGAATGTGATGGTTATATAGCCACATGGGGAGGCCTTCCACACATCGATTGATGCCTCACATGTAAAGAAGTCGGGGACATATATGGCTAGTGTGTTATCCAAGGTTATAAGAGAGTTAGGCCCTGAAAAGGTTGTTCAAGTTGTCATGGATAATGCCAAGAGTTGTAAAAAGGTGGGAAGTATATTGCAAAGGGAGTATACCAATTTATATCCATCTGCGTGTTGTACACATACTTTAAATCTTGCATTGAAAGATTGGTATAAAAAGTGTCATGGTTCAAAGATACTGTTTGTGAGGCTCAAGACATCATCAAGTTAGTACGATCGAAGCAACATCTCGAAGCAATCTTTATGTCTCATGATGGTTCTACCATGTTGCAATTGCCAGCAACCACAAGATTTGCCATGTACTTCTACACTTTGCAATCTCTGGTGAAAAATAGGAGTTTTCTTATAGAGACATTTCATTGTGATGCATTTGAACGATGGATGTCATAGTTGATCAATAGGTCAACAAAGGAGAAAATGCATGACCTGAAAGAAACATTGGGATCCCTTGCATTATGGAAATGGTTTGAGGATGCCACCAATGCTATGAAACCTATTTTATATGCGCTTAGGGCATTCGACTCAAAGTTTGCAACAATCGAAAAATCATGGATGCACTTTTGGAGTATTGAGCAAGCTCTTATTTGCGAGAAACCCCCCTGCTCGCCTGGGCCAAGAGAATGAGAGAAGACCATTTAATGCTACAAAATACAAAGAATTGTGGCAATTGTTTAGGTTGCGATGGGAGCAAGCTCATAATCCATTGCATAATGTTGGGTACCTTTTAGACCCCAAGTGGTGGAATATGAAGCCCGAAGAGATCCCAATTGTTATGCATGACTTTCATAACGTGGTCATGTGACAATATTATCCCCACAACAATGAGTTTGCAAAGTGTTGTAACGAGTTAGCCAAGTATCGATGCAAGGAGGGGTTGTTTACATTGAGCGATGTTCACGCACTGGCAGCAACTACATCTGCTTGGAAATGGTGGA
The DNA here is from genome assembly GCF_047967505.1 of Dipteris shenzhenensis. NCBI lineage: Eukaryota > Viridiplantae > Streptophyta > Polypodiopsida > Gleicheniales > Dipteridaceae > Dipteris > Dipteris shenzhenensis. The sequence continues at coordinate 39,214,709 of NC_141628.1, read as the reverse complement.
TGATGAATGGTGGCACGTGTGAGCTTCTATGCCTGATTGCAATGAGGGTTCTTTCTCAGACATGCTCAAACTTGGGCTCAAAAAGAAACTGGAGTCATTACAAGTACATTCACAGTACTTTACGAAATAGACTTCTAGAGGATCGAGCTGAGAAGTTAGTGTACATCTATGCCAATCATAAAATCCTAGAAACATTAGGGGATTGGGGATATGAGGAGAAAGTTCCAAAATGGACCTACGATACCCCGCCAGATGCTATACAACCTGAAGCAATCCCATCATTTTACAGATTCCAGAACCCCAAGAAGAGGATGAAACTGGGACTGATGGTGCAACATCCGAGGAAGATAGGAATGAGGAGGATGAATCTGATGAAGATGAAGGAAATAATATTTTTTATGAGAGAAAGAGATGGAGAGAGCGCTTGTGATGAAAGTGCATATAATTATATTTCAATGGCAAATAGAAAATGCTTTTAAAGTTTACTTTAATAGTTTATAATTATTAAAGTTTAAAGTTTACTTTATATAAGATTGCATAGTGTTTTACATTCCAAATTCCAATTGATGCAACCATAGCCTCCTTAAATTATTTATTATGAAATAACCATAGCTTTCCTTTATGCAATTAGATTATTTATTTTCAACAATTAACCAAAGCTTTCCTTAAATTATTTATTATGAAATAATACATTGACACTATTCCAATTGATGACGTTAGGATTGCATGTGATGGATTTTTCAACTGCATAGGAACATTGGATGCATTTAAATTAATAACTAAGCAGTTAAATATATGAATCCTACCACATCATATAGTACACCATCATATAACTTCAATGAACGTAAAACAAAGGCATATATTTTCATAATAAAGACATTGTATACATGGTCTTGGACACAACTGAACACCATGTACAATGCCATTGATAGTTGGGCTTTACAAAGTGGACAAATTGACCTAGTTGGCAAGTAATCTACAAAACAATAAAGATGAAATTTGTGGCCGCAAGGCAAAGAGTAATAGCCAGTACAATTATCAAACAAGCATTGGCATATTAGGCACAAGCAATTGTTTGGGCTATCGGAGGGAAGGGGTTCCATGGCATATGGTTGTGACGATGGATGGCGACAAATAGCTAACCGCACCTCCACGCTTGCATCTTCGATTAGTGTTGCACGTGCTTCGTGGGCCTCTTGTCGCAACCGCGTGTTGAGGTCCTCCAAGCTCTTCAATTAGGCACATAGAGAAATGTTCTCATTGTACAACTTTGGCTCAGTTCACGGTCTTTCAGTCTCTAGGCATTGGACCTACTCAAACCAGGCCACATTCTCTTCGTGAAGTTGCACCACTTGTTGCTCCAGTGGGCCACGCACACCCTCCAATGCCATAGACAATTGGATTGGGTGATCGTCACTTTTGTACAACCACGCGTATGCTTGTCCTTGTACGAGGAGAAGTCCACATGTATAGCCTTAATGAAGTGCACGTACAAGAATTTGGCGAAGTACATCGCCACTTCATTATGGTGTGGGGGCTTTCCATATACCTCGATGTAGATTTCCTTGGCATTTTTTCGAATCCGTTCGTCTCGACAATTGCTTATCTTCCACCTCCTGTGCTAGTCTAAAGCTTGGGTTTGGGTGCTTCCATCTTCCTCTATTCTTCTGTGTCTCCTCGTCTGACTGCCTGAGCCTGCCTCTTCATCTGCCTCTAAGGGCCAGATTGCTTGGAGCTCTTGTTTGGAGACCATCTTGTGTACTTCTTTCCATTGCATGGCTGCAAAACCAATGCCCATGGTGTCGATTGCTATTCAAATACTTATTGGCAATACCTTTAAACAAAATTTGAATTATTAAACATACAGACCTCCAAGTTGAGCGTACACAGATGTACGCACAATAGTCTTTGGCACATGCTCGAGCACTACATTAGCAACCCTGTGTAGTCACTCGAATTGTAACCGTTGATGCTCGGCACATCGTGCCTCCTCTTCAACCTCCCCTTGTGTCAATGGATGCTTGCCTACACTTCTAGAGACTTCCTCCTCCCTGTGTGAAGGAGGAGTATCCTCTTATGACATTTTGCAAAAGTGTAGTGCAGATATTGTAGTTCAGATAGCTCAGTATAGATAAATGCCCTGAGTGTAGTATGCAAAGTCTGCATGCATCAAAATCAATATTTGTGAGTTCATCTTGTGTGAGATAGGACACAAGATGCAAATGTCACGTACAATATGCTTGATGAAAGATAAAGATGTTACAAATGCCATGCAAAATATACATGTTGCAATCTTGAATGAATGCTTTCAAATGTTGCAATGTTTACAAAATATAAAAGGTTGTACATCCACAACATAAATGACATCTTTTTTTAATTATAAATTCTTTCAAGGCCAATAATTTTATTTTTGAACAAGAAGTTTATTACAATAAGTTTGACAGACACATGGTGTCCTAAAAATATTACAAGGCAAAAAATGTGGCTTATGTTGCAAGCCTCAGGGCAAGAGACATCTCTTCCATAGGCCTCATAACCAATTCTCCCTCACATTCCACTCTCTTTAGCATATCACTAGTCTCTACAGGTGGCTTTCTATGATCGGCAATGCGCCGATACATCATTTGTTCATGTGCATGACGTTTAATGGCATTAACAACATGAGAGGGAGGCATTTTTCGATCATTCTCAATGTAACCCCAGGCATCTTCAAAACATTGAATCATCTCAACAATGATCCATCCCAATGCATAGGTATCATCATGGCATGTATATCTACCTCTTAAGGCTACTTCTTGTAGCTCAGGTGCAAGTCACTTTTTTCACCCATGCTCTTCCTCTTTCCTGTGAACTCTCTCAGCAAATTCAGCATCTGTCTCCAAAGACTTCTTCTTCATATTCTTGAATGCCTTTCGACTCTCCAAGAAGTCCATGGCCATCCTCCAATCTATGATGCCTACTTGACAACCTACTTGACATCTAGGCTTTCCAACAAAATCCAATAAGATGTTGCCTGGGTGCAAGTCTGTGTGCATCCACCTTCCTGCTTGCAGTCTTGCCAAACCATCCACAAGTGCATGGATGATATGGAGGACATTCTCACAAAAGAAATTAATTTGAGAAATATCTTCCTTCTCCAATGTAGATGGGACTTCCCCGCTTGCTGTGGCCATCAGATACGCTCCTCCTCTTAGAACATGGTGGAAGTAGTGTGTGAACCTCCCCTAGTCCATTAGCAGAATCTGAAGAAACTGCAACAAGCTACCGCCATTAAAGTAAGGTGTGATGGTCCACATTGGCTCTTCTCAGGTTGCTGCAATCACACGTACAACGATTGGGTGTAAAATTTGCATGAGTTGTTCTCTCCTTGCTTCTCATGTACGGGTCCCAATATTGCCCTTGTACTTCTTTTCGGCATATTCCATGTGATATGGCAACCCTGTAGCTCCTACCAACCGCACTTTAAAAACAATGCCATAGGATCCTGCGCCGCAATTTTCTCGCCTACATGGAGCTCCCTCTCTGTGACATAGGCCAAGAATGATACTCTGTCTATGTTACTAGCCAGGTGTTGTGCCCTTTGAACCTCATCACCTCTCAATGGTTGAGAGGGTGTAGAGGTTGGCTGCTCTTCTTCTCCTGCAGCCAAGGACGTAGCTCACCCATAAGCTACTGCAGCCTTCTTTTCCCAGCTCTTAGCCACTATGACACGGTGATCTGACGCAATGACCTTACTCTTCTGCTTGGCCCACACACTCGTCCATTGTGTCAATTTGAAGACATCAAACTCTTGTGCAAGAGTAGGGTCTACATTGCATGCTTTGTTGAAGTGGGTCTCTGCATTCCCAATAAAGCTATCAACCCAAAGCATGGCATCTGTCTCGCACTGCACCCAGCTCGCAAGGTCATCCTAACCTTCAGACTGCAAACAGGTCTTAGCATCACCAAGAATCCTCCTCTTCATAGTGCTAACTCCCTATAAACTAGATACGGTTGATTCCATCTCTCTCCTCCATGCTGCACACCCTAATAAAAAAGGCATCTTCAATGCTCCTCATCACTCTCTTGCGCTCGCCCTTACTTTTTTCATAGTGCAGGCGGTTGAGGCCACGCTTGCAATTAGATCTTATTGTGTGTGTGTGTGTGGAAAGCTTTCTCCCGTGACACTAGCAAAATATCTGCAGTTGCCACACAATAGTGAGCAAGCAGGCATCTAACAATAACCCCCACCCTATGCATGCATGAAATGCAAATGCAGATGATTTCAATGCATGCATGCAAATGATTTCAATGCAATTTTTTTAATTACATGAAATGCAGTGTGCACGCATGTAAGAAATGATTCTTTAGTGTGCACGCATGTAAGAAATGATTCTTTCAATGCATGCATGCATGAAATGCAAGATAATTTCATAAAAAATTTGCTTTTAATGCGTGCAAGATAATTTCGTTTAAAAAATCATTTTAATGCATGCATGCAAAAAATGCAACATAATTTCGTAAAAATTTTGAAAACCCCCCCCCTTTAAGTTGAGGGCCAAGGAAACCTAGTACCAGGTCGTGGTCCCAACTAGCCCCCTGTCCTATTCAAGATGTGGGACCAGGAACCACTTCCTGGACCAAGCCCCTTAGCTAAGAGATGGAGAGAGGAGGATTTTTACCTCTTCTCAATCCAGTTTTAGTGGACAATGACACCGGCAATTAGCATATATTTTCAGGCGGTAGTACTATCGCCATAGTTCAAGTATAATCGCAGGTAGCAGTAGTAACACTGGCGGTAAAAGTATCGATACCGCCAGTTGTACTACTGCTACTGGCAGTTATACTTCAACTACCGATGGTAATAAAAGTACTGGCAATATGGTCACAGTTACCGCCAGTAATAATGTGTTATTTTACCAGCGGTACTATTATCACTACTGTCGGTAGCTAGATATCACCGATAGTATTACTCTTACTGCTGGTATGTATCCAGTTTCCAGGTCAAGGCCACCTACTAGTGCAAAGTCGTGATTGTAACCGTGAATGTGTGAAATAGGTCATCATGACATGTAGTCACAAGAAAATTCACGTAATTACTAAATCCTTGGGTAAGCAATATCCCTCTTTCTCCATCTTTATCTCACTTCTATTCTTCTTCTTCAAACTTTTTCTTGCATTCTCAATTTTTCTTTAATTCTTGCATGAAAAGAGAAGAGGAGGGGAGCTCCAAAAGATGAGATCAGAGGTAAGCAAGCTCCCTCTTTCTACATCTCTCTCTTTTTCTCTTCCATCCCTCTTTCTCAATCTTGTTCTTTTAAATTTTCCTGAAAGGAGAAGAAAAGAAAAGCATTAAAAAAGAAAAGAAGCGGAGTTGTTAGACTAGCTAAGCTGTATGAAAAGAGAAGGCAAGGCCATGAAAGAATTGGACATAATTTCCTCTACAAAACCAACATCCTCCCTTGTCAAGAAACCATGGAAAAACCTCACAAAATTCACAAAATACTCAATCCAAGACATAAATACTAATTAATGGAAAGTGAACAATGTTTAGAAACAAACACAGGATGAGTACTGAACATATTTGGAGTGGGAAATATGGAGGCGGAAGGGGAATCGAAGTTTGAAACTCTTCTTTGCCAAGCTCTAAGATCCAATATCCTTCCTTCTTCTTTGCAAAGTTCTCTAACAAAGATAAGAGGAAGAGTTTAGGAAAGAGTGATGGGTGTGAGGGGGAAAGAGGTACTCTGACGTTAGGGAGAGCTAAAGAAAGAAAGGGAGGGAGGACAAAACTCAAAGAGAAAAGCAAAACTAGAACATAGGTTCTTGGGTCACAGGTTTTTGTGCCAAATTCTACTAGTATATGCATCTGTACTCCCATCACAAATTCTCAAAATAGCAACGGAAATCTAACAGAATTTTAACATTCCATTTGTATAGCCATCAAAATACACATATACTAATGGATTTATTAATGGCAACTTGTCTATCTATGCTCCACAATTTTTTCAAATGAAATGACTTTTTTAATTTCAAAAAAAAACCTCTAGGTACCTAAACTTCATTGCAAATACAAGCTGGAAATAGCCTGTTGCATAGTATTTACATCAAATTCTGATAGAAATGATTATTTTCAAGATTCAATATTCTAATTCTTAGA